>NC_072425.2:64405000-65153125 GCF_028878055.3 Symphalangus syndactylus | reverse complement strand
TCAATTTACCTAATTCTTAAAACAGTCAAAGGTACCAAGTATGTACTCCAGTAAAAATAAAGTGGCATGGAAAAGAATAGAACAGATTGGAAGGTGCACAAGAAAATGGGAAAGAATTAAAAAGAAACTACTGGGAAATCTTTCTAGACGTCAGGGCTTGAGACAAATAACAAAAAAATGAATCGGCCAGAGAGACGGTACTCTTGCATAGTAGAACCTACATTTCTAGCAGCATCAGGTATGTCTGATAGGCCCTTGCCTCCTGCCTCAGACATGGATCCCATACAGATTTATCAATTTCACTGCTGCCCCTTCTAGTTTCTACACTACTCTAACCATTCCCCCCTCCACTAAGAGAATATGAGCTAAAAAGCTAATGTAGCAAGACCTCCCAGACATAGGTTGTTAAGGAAATATTTTTGAGAAAATAAAGGAAACAAGAGATATTTTATGCTTATTTTTTTTATCAGACACTAGCCTGTTTCTTAGAGAGTCTCAATAGTGGGGCATATAGTCATAATAAACCTACAAGATTATTAAAGAACACTTAAAGACTCACAAATACTAAGTCCCCCAAATCACTACTGCAAAATTTAGTAACTCTTCAAATTCAAATTTCACTTTATAAGTCATGTAAATATGCTAGCAATCTGAAGTACCGGGTTGGGGGAAAGAGTTATAAAAGTTCCACAGAGCTATGATGGAAATGTGGTATTATTTCAAGGCCTTTCTACAGAAGACAGTGAGTTTTGGGACTGCTATAATTTAAAAAGATGTCTTTGAAAAGAAAAGGCATAGCTTTTCATGGCAGCTAATTCTAGACAAAGAGTGGGGCCAATGGGTATTTTAGTCCAACCTAATTTGATGTCACAGTGGTGGGTCTGGTTTTATTTATTTATTTATTTACTAATTTAAAGAGGCTGCTACTATATAGAGGAAGGTTGTGTGCTTAGAAATGGATAACGTTAGCAAAGCAAGGAAAAGTTCTTTTTTTTTTCTCCTGAAAACAATAACCTACATTTAATGGTAAGAAATCACCAGCAAATTCCATTATGTTTGTGGGCTTGACATGCGGTGCTTATTAAATGTAGGAACAAAGCCACTTTATACATCATAATGTTCACATTACAAATTCACTGCTCATAATGGTGCTGCAAGTATACGTACAATTTTTCTGAACTTATGAAAATATTTCTGACACCTCAGGTATTGATGTATGCACGCATGATATTGTCCCAGTGCAGTAGGGAGACCTAACTGATGTCTGCAAGATTTGATTTATTACAAGTAAATATGATTGCCTTCATAATCTGATTTTATTATGTTCGGGGCTCTCACAGGTAAACTTTTAGTCGAAAGAAGAAGGCCAATTTTATTAAACCAGTGTGTTCCTGCAAACCATAGAGTTTCTTGTCAAGGGGGAAGGGGGACTGCTGGTCCAGAAAGAGTATTGAAAATTTCAAAAAAGAATTTACTTTCAACATTCCCAATTTCATATCTTCTCAAATCCTGCAATTACTTCAAGTGTGCTTTTGCTATTTTGAGTGCTATATTCCTTTCTTAAAAGCCATAGTAAAGTAAAATTCACATGTCTAGGGCCAAAGTTAAATATACGTAGGGGGAAAAGTACTTGAAAAACCCAGCTACTATCTCAAAAAATATTGGCAACAAGGCTTTTTCTCTTTTATAATGGATAAGAGGTTTGATGAACTTGAAAGAATTGGGGTTACTGTTGATATTTTCAGGGTTTTTGATTTGACTCCAACTATGAGGGCTAAAGCTTTGCTGTACCATCAACTTAAATAATTAAAAATAGGTCATCCTAGGATCAGAGAAGGACCTGGGCCCTAGAATTTTGGATAAGGGGCAGAGGTTATGAATAAGGAGGACTGCAGGAAAGGGCTTGGCCAACGTACCCTTCAAAGAACACTAGACACATCGACCTTCCCAGGCTGAGTACGTACACTCTTAATTCTAGGCATGGAAGAACAAAAATTTTTAACATCTGCGGGTTCCCAAACTTTCCCTTTCCCCTGCCCACTAAAAGAGCCTTGGCTTCACTTTCTTAGTTTCTCCTCTCCCTTGCCAGCTTGCTGAGCAGACTTCTGCTAGCATACCCGGGTGGTCACTCAGGCCTGTGTAATGTAAAATCAAGGCTAGTAGAAAAAGAAGAAATGCATGGACTTAGGTTAGGGAAAAGCTTTTTTATTGGAGTGGGGAGGTGGGAGGAGGCAAGACTTTTTTTTAATGGAATTTGAGAATAAATCAGTAAAGAGTACTGCTTGGTATTAAGGAAGTTTCTGAAGAAAAAAAGTAGAAATGGTATGCTGACAGCTATGAATGACCTTCATTGTTTTCAAGAAATGCAAGCAAAGGAAAGAACCTGAATTAATTTTAAATTATTTTTTCTTTGATGACCTAACATGATGATCTATTTGTTACTGGATAAACATGCTTTGCAACTGCACCAAGTAGATAAAAATCCAACATCCAATGCATGTGTGTGCTATGGTCAAGATAGTATCACTTGTTTTCCATGAGGTAGACATAGCATTAGGGAAACCAAGTGGATAGTCCAACTGTTAGCAATGAAAGACCTGTGACAAAGAATTTAATGAAGATGGCCAAAGGGGGAATCATCATGAAATAATATCTTAAAATAAAATAATTAAATAATATCTTTTGGTTTGCACTAAAATAAGGACAAATGGTTCAGGAGATGATTTCAATAAGGGCAACTTAAAATTTATGTACTCAGTGGAGATCAGGAATCAGGCAATCAAGAATCCAAAGCCAGTGCAGTAGTTCTAGGTACTTGGAGATCATAATAGAGTTACTTTAAGAAAAACAAACAAACAAACAAACACAAAAAACCTCATACTTCATAAGTTTTCTATTTTCATAGGGCTTTTAAAAATATGTTCTTCAATTATATTATTATTTTTATATTCCTTAGACAAAAATATTCTATTATTTTGTCTTTTCTTGAAAATATTAATATCAACTATGTTGAGGGAAAACAAAAACAAAAAAAACAAAAAAAAAAGAAGGGTTTTTGTTCACACTAGATTAGAATGCTGGAAGAAGAGCCATAGACCCGTTGCAGCTGATCATTGTGATGACAGCAGGAATTACACAGTTTTAGAAAACCCCAAAGGGGCTACTGCATTTAGCGACAGTAGAGAACTTTAGGGCCTAATCGAATTCCTATTCCCTACTTGAAGTGTCTACTCCCTGAGTTCAAATCTAGAGACAGTTTTGAATTCATGTGAGCCCATGCACTTAAAATGCCCATAACATTCACTCATGACCACCACCACTTCACTTGAGATATCACCTAGGCAAAATGAGGGAGCTACTCTCTTCCCTCTACCCCGCCCTACCAATCTGTACACTGCCTCCTCAAGCTGCGTTCTTCTTTCTTTTGTCCTGACAAAGCAGCCAATTATTTTAACCTGATTTCACCTAGATTTGAAAAAAAGTGTTGAGGGTAAGAAAGGGAAGGCAGCGTGATCTGTTCCAAGTGATTGTATACCTACAAAGCTACTGTCTAATATTACCGATACCTTTTTCTTCGAATCTTAGATTCTAGACACATCTTCTAGCTCTTACTGCACTGTATGAAGTAGCAACTCCTTTCTGCTTTAATTGAAATGTATTGTGCACTGGATCATATCTAGCATTTACTCCAGCAGGAGATCCCAGCTGGGGATCTCTCTGTAAACGCATTGAGTATGGATTGCCCATACATCAAGGGTTTCTATGTGAGCCACTGTGCATGGGAAAGCCAGGAGGTACATCTAAGACATGGAGTGCTTCTGAGCAGAAGTGTAGGGTTTTCCCCATGCTATACAGACCCAGGGTGTGGCTTTCTGTCAGGCTAGCAGGGGCTATGATGAAACAAAAGGCAATATACCATAGCTTCCTATGTTGGTGAAGTCTTTGTATACTTGCTCCATTGACAAGAAACGAATTAGTGCCAAATTGTAGTTATAGTGAACTAATAGTTTTCTGTCTCTCTCTGATGCTGCCTTCCACATGTCAGTGTCACTGTGACAAAAACAAACAAAAACGAAATGTATGGGTAAGTGAGTGTATGATGTGTGTGCATGGATGGCATGTCAGCATGCAGCTAAATGCCTATTCCTTACTGCTTCCAAAAACTGGGTATAAATGATTTAGGGTTATCTATAGTTCTAAATTCTCAATTTTTCCTCTATCAGTAAGAATACAACCTGTAAGTAGATTTTTACCAACTTATACTAGAGAGGCCAAACTGGCCTTGTGTAGAGGTAGGGTAGATTTTCACCTACAGGATATTACTTTCTTGTTTAAAGAGGTCTTAAAGAACTCATAGGAGTAGAGAGTAGCATGGTGATTACAGAGGCTGAGAGAGAGGGGATTTGGGTAGATGTAGATCAAAGGATAACAAATTTCAGTTGGATAGAAGAAATAAATTCAAAAGATCTATTGTATAAAACAGTGACTATAGTTAATAACAATGTATCGTGTTCTTAAAAATTAAGAGGGTAGATTTTAAGAGTTCTCACCACAAAAAAGTAAGTGAAGTAATGCATATGCTAATTAGCATGATTTAGACATAACACAATGTACACATATTTCAAAACATGTTGTACACAATAAATATATATAATTTTTATTGGTCAATTTTTAAATTAATTAAAAAGAAAAATAAAGAAGTTATAGTGAAAACTTTCCCTCAGTCACAAAAAGAAAAAGAAAAAACCTTCCTACATAGATGACTATGATTCCACCATTATCTATATGCTCCTATGGGTTAAACATTTTCTGTGGAGTAATTATTGACTATCTAGTATCTTGTGATTTAGTGTCTTATCCTCCTATGGAAAAACAAGACTCTAAAGGTTAATGGGAAAAAAAAACAAAAACAAAAAAATGTGAATTCTGTCAAGGTACCTTTTCTGTGTGAAGTTGTGCCCCTGACACTCCTATACCACTCTGTACTCTAAGTTAACCTTGGGTGTAAATCAATAGGTATACAGTGCAGATGCCTTGAAATAAGTATAGATTCCTTGAAATATTCTGGTATTTTTCCACACATATTTAAAAGAACTGCTACTTTAAAGATTACGGAGTAAGCAATTAAAATCTAAGCATTTAACATTTTAAATCAACATCTTAATTCTGAAGAGGTTAATTCCAATTTACTGGGATTGCATATGTTGGCTTTCAAGACTTTAAGGGGATGCAAGATAGTGTTAATGGTTTAAACAAATGGGGGGTTTATTTATGTCATATAATGATTCTGTAGATAAATGGCTGCTCAGTTATATTCTGCACAACATGATTCTAGTTCATAGTCACAAGATGCTACCACAATTCACATTCTTGTTTAAGGAGACAAGAGGGGGAACAGGGACACAGTGGTCATTTGCTTTTATTGAGAAAATCAGAAGTCTTCCTGGAGTGGTCAGCAGACTTCTTCCTGGTCTCTTTGGGCAGACAGATATCATGTGGCCAAATCTACTTTCAAAGAATGTTGGGGACGTGATTTTTCTCTCAGTGTTGTGTACAATCCTGCCCCTCTCCAAAAACTATACATTAGTTTTGTGTTAGTGAAAAAGAAAGGGAGAGGTATATTAGGCAAATAATCATGTCACAGTTGAGAATTCCACCCAAATCCTCAAAAATTTGGATTATACAACATTGTTTACATCAAATTGCCATTTGAGGTAATGGCAAATTCCATTTGAAAAATTTTGGAAGTTCCATTTCCATAAAAGGAATAAGCCCGAAAAAAATCTAGTCCACTTTCATGTTTCAGGCGAGAAAGCTGAGACCTTGGGAGGTTCACTCTCAAAAGCCAGTTACTACTCAAAACAAGGAGTCAGTTTTCCTGGCTACCCTGCTTAAATGCCTCCCCACCTGCCTTATTATTTTCTTATGATTCTTTTTAGATGCACATGACTGTACTTGCAATAAATATATAGAGAGAAATCCATTGTGCCCCTGCCTAAATTCCTTTTATAGTACCCAATAATTGGAACTATCACCCTTGCTATGGAAGTGTCAACAAATATTTAGCATGCAGTATTCACTTATCTATGAGAATGAGATGGTATACCCAACTCAGATAGACACAGATGGCAGACAATGGTTTTTCCCTATGGCTACCTTCTTTCCTTAAAAAAGACGGGGGTGAGGGAGTGGTGCGTAAGAGGAAAGTCAGACTTTATAATTAAACATATTTGGTCATTTGTTTGTTAGCCATGACCTCTTAGGTAGAAGGCCATTTCCCCCTCCTTGCTCAGAATATGCACAGAAAGTAATAAATACTAACATAATTTTGGTTTAACATGCCTATCTCCCCAAATTTCCTGTAACTGGAGTTATTAAATCTGCATAATGCTGCCAGAAAAGCAGGGTTGAAAGGCTACCCATGTCTCCAGACAGAAAACCTCCTCAGCAAAGCTAATCACAGACTCAAGCACATTTGGAACAGTTAACAGCTCAAAGGGAAAATTAAGCTCAACAGTACAACTAATCCAAGACAATCAACCTTGATTTTCACAATACAGACGTGTACCAAGGCAACCTAAGAATGAAAGAAGACTGACCTTGAAAAAGGTTGACATGAGGGGAAATAGGCATGGTTGAATAATACGTTCCACCATATCTTACACTATTTTAGCAAAATGTCCCAAAGCATTTTGCTTTGAGAGATTTGGCAGGTCATTACTGTCTCTATTGGCAATATATTGATACTGGTTCCTGGTATTTTTATTCTTCTATTGTTTTATTACTGGACCATTTGCTGAACTCCTTATATCTATGATCTAACCCAGATACCACCTCTTCTAGGAAACCTCCAGGGCTTTACCTGCCTCTGGCATTCAATAACACTATACATACCTCACACACAAAACCTAACATATTGTATCATATTTTGTAAATTTTGTCAGTTTTCCTTGTTAAACTGTGAGACTTATATAACCATCTCAGACCAAGCCCAAACATAGCAGATCCTCAACGACTTTTCTGAATGAAATAAAATTGAATTGTGAACGGATAACTTTGGAAGTTACCTATGAGGTGTCATTTGAACACTGTCTGGCTAATTCCACTTACCCAAGATATCTTCAATATTTCTGGCAATGCTAAAACTCTTTTAAAGGTTAGTGGCTTGGGCTTTTCTAGGGATTTTATTTTAATTTGTCTCTTTCATTTTTTTCAAGATACTTCTATTAAAGTTCAGAGTTTCCTGGAGAGAGGGAATCTAACCTTAAATCTTTACCACATTCACTTATCTATTCATTCAACATGCATTTTAGATCCCCTGCTAATGGATCCCACATCTTGTTCAAATTTTTGACAGGGAACAAACTCCTCCAGGATGTAAACATTCTTTTCAGATGCACATCACTGTACTTGCAATAAATATATACAGAAATCCAGCGTGCCCGTGCCTAAATCCCTTTTTTAGAACCCAATAATTGGAACTATCACCCTTGCTATGGAAATGTCAATGAATATTTAGCATGCAATATTCATTTATCTATGAGAATGAGATGGTATAACCATCTCAGGAACACGCAGATAGCAGACCTTCAGAACAGCATGAGTTCCAAAGAAGACATTGACATACAGATCCCAATTACACTGAGTCAGCCTCTATTCTCTGGAATTAGAAAAAAACAACTCAAAGATTCTTTTACACAAAGGCTCTTTTATGCCACAATATCACATCTGTGCCCCCAGGTAATCACTTAGAATTCTCATTGTCAAAAAACAAACAAACTAACAAAAACAAAAACAAAAAACCCTGTCAACTAAACTTTGACAAGAGTGCCAAAATTTCACAATAGGGAAAGGATAGTTTCTTCAATAAATGGTGTTGGGAAAATTGGATATGCACATACAGAAGAATAAAACTGTACCCTTATCTTATGCCATACAAAAAATTAACCCAAAATGGACTAAAGAATTAAATGTAAGATTTAAAACAATAAAACTTTTAGTAGAAAACATAGGGGAAAAACTTCTTGGCATTGGTCTTGGCAATGATTTTTTGGATATGCCCCCAAAAGGACAGGCAACAAAAGCAAAAATAGACAAACAGGATTGCAGCAAACTAAAAAGCTTCTGCCCATCTGCCCATCAAAGGAAATCATTAACAAAATGAAAAGGAAAGCTATTAGGAGAAAATATTTGCAAACCATACAACTGATAAGTGGTTAATTTCCAAAATATAAGTGGAACATAAACAACTAAATATGAAGAAAAAAACAATTAAAAAATGGGTGCATGACTTGAATAGACATTTCTCAAAAGACATACAAATGTTTAACAGCTATATGAAAGATGCTCAACATCACTAACCATCAGCGAAATGCAAACTAAAACCACAATAAGATATGACCTCTCACCTGATAGGATGACTACTATCAAAAAGACAAGAGATAAAAAGTGTTGACAAGGATGTGGAGAAGAGGAAGCCCTTGTACACCGTTGGTAGGAATGTAAATTAGAAAAGTCATTACAGAAAATAGTATGAAGATTCCCTAGAAAACTTAAAAATAGAACTACCATATGATCCAGCAATATCATTTCTGGATACATATCCAGAGGAAATGGAATCAGTAGCTCAAATAGATATCTACACCCCTGTTTGTTGCAGCATTATTCACAATAGCTAAGATATAGAAAAAAATCTAGGTATCCATCAGTGGATGAATGAATATACAAAATGTGATTATACATATAGATATGAACCTGGAAGACATTATATTAAGTAAAGTAAGCCAAAGACAGACTGCTACTATATGACCTCACTTACATGTAGAATCTAAAAAAGTTAAACTCATAGAAGCAGAGAGTGGAATGGTGGTTGCCAGGGGCTGAAGGGTGAAGGAAATAAGGACATGTTGGTCAAAGGGTACAACATTCCAGACAAACAGGATGAACATGTTCTTGGCATCTCATGTACTGCATGGTGACTATTGTTAATAATAATGTACCGTATATTTGAAAATTGCCAAGAGAGTAGATCTTAAATGATTTCACCACAAGAATATGGTATGCTAGGTGACAGATATGTTAATTAGCTTGAGCAGCCTTTTCACTATATATGCACATGCCAAAATATCACATTGTATACCTTAAATATATACAATCTTATTTTTCAGTTTAATAAAGCTGGGAAAGATATAAGCTCTCAAGTTACCAAAAGACATGGGGGAACCTTAAATAAATATTGTTAAGTGAAAAAAGCCAATATGAAAAGGCTACAAGCTGCATGATTCCAACTATATTATATTCTGAAAAAGACAAAACTATGAAGACAGTAAAAAGTTTAGGGGATGCCAGGAGTTTAGAGGGAGGAGAGGAATGAATAAATGGAACAGAGAAGATTTTTAGAGCAGTGAAACTATTTTTTATGATATTGTAATAGTGGATAGATGTCATGACACATTTTTAAAAAATCCCAGAATGTACAACCCAGAGGATGAACCCCAAGGTAACCTATGGATTGTAATTAATAATAATGGATCAATATTGGCTTATCAGTATATTAATGAAAATGTACTACACTATGACAAGTTGTTAATAATAAGGGAGCCTGTAAGCATGTGAAAGGGGAGTTGGAGAGGACATATACGGGAATTATTTGTATTTTCCACTCAATTTTTCTATAAACCTGAAACTGCTCTAAAATATAGTCTATTAATTTTTTAAATATGACACCGAGTTAAAAAAGGAAATAGATTGTGACATACCAGACGATATTATTTACATAAATTTAAAATGTTTGCAGAAAACAATAAATTTCTTTAAAAAACATTCACAAAAGGAACGATATGTGTTAAACTGATGAGAATCATTGCCTAACGAGGGGAGGAACGGAAAAGATGTGGACAATGGGTAAGAAGAGACAAAAGAAAAAATCCGGCTGGCTGGGTGCAGTGGCATATGTCTGTAATCCCAGCACTTTGGGAGGCTGAGGTGAGTGGATCATGAGGTCAGGAGTTCAAGACCGGCCTGGCCAAGATGCTGAAACCCCGTCTCTACTAAATAAATAAATAAATAAATAAATAAATAAATAAATAAATAAATAAATAAATAATTAGCTGGCTGTGGTGGTGGGCACCTGTAATCCCTGCTACTCGGGAGGCTGAGGCAGAAAATTGCTTGAACCCGGGAGGCGGAGGTTGTAGTGAGCCGAGATCACGCCACTGCACTCCAGCCTGGGTGACAGACTGAGACTCCATCTCAAAAAAAGAAAGAAAAAGAAAAAAAAGAGAAAAAATCCAAGAAGACTTTAGACACAAGTCTTGAGAGTGCACCATGAACTGAGGCATGTGATGGAGCCGCCCTCTGCCTGTGAGGGGGAATCAAACACATGTATATGGAGGAATTGCAGGGAATGCAGGGAAGGGACAAGATGAAATCTGGCTGTGTGCATTGGGGGCTTCTATTGGCTTAAATGGCTGAAGTTTTGGAGTATAAGAATAGGCTACCACAGAAGTTTGTGTATCAAAGAATGCTCTTTCCTGATAATTTTCTTCCTGTATCAGGAAGGCTAACAGAGGAGTGATACAGAGTTTAAAACAGTAAAAAGCCTGTGAAGCAAGTTACAGTTCATCTTTATGGGGTGATTAGTTTTAATAAATGAACTTTTGAAAACTGGATACTGTGAAGTCAACAATTTTACAAGCTTCTGACAGCCAAGGAAGAAAGTACCTGGGTGATGGCACAAGCCATTTGTGTGTTCTCCAAGAACAAACCTGTAGAGTTTTTCAAAGAATTAAAAATAGAACTACTGTGTGATCCAGCAATCCCACTTCTGGCTATTTATCCAAAAGAATTACAATCAATCTTGAACAGATATTAGCACTCCTATGTTAATTGCAGTGCTATTTACAATACCCAAGATATGGAAACAGGCTAAATGTTCATCTGATGAATGGATAAAGAAGATGTGGTATATATGTGCAATGGACTGTCATTCAGCCTCAAAAAGAAAGGAAACTCTGCAATATGCAATAACATGGTTGAAGCTGAAGGGCCTTAGTCTAAGTGAAATAAGCCATCCACAGAAGGACAAATATCACATAATTTCATTTACATGAGGCATCTAAAACACTCAAACTCATACATTTTAGTCTTTGCGGACTTTTATAATAGAATACCACACACGTGGTAATTTATAAAGAATAGATACTTACTTCTCAAAGTTCTAGAGGCTGGAAGTCCATGATTAAGATGCAGGCATCTGGTGAGGGCTGCTCTCTGCTTCCCCAAGATGGCATCTTGAACACTGTGTCCTCTGGAGAGGGAAATGTATGTCTTCACATGGCAAAAGGCAGAAAGGGAAAAAGGGACAAACTCCTTCTGTCAAGCCCTTTTATAAAGGCATTAATCCATTCTTGAGGGCTCTGCCCTCAAGAATTACCTAAAAACCTCCCAGAAGATCGCTTCTTCCAATACTGTTGCAGTGGGAATTAAGTTTCCAGAACATGAATTTGGGGAAAGATATTCAGATCACAGCATCACAGAAACAAGGAACAGAATGATAATTGCAAGGAACTGGGGTGGAGGGAAATGTAGAGTGGCTAATCAAAGTGTATGCACAATGAAAAATTCTAGAGATCTGATGTACAGCATTGTGTCCACGGATAACAATTCAGTACTGTGCATTTAAAAATATGTTAAGAGGGTAGATCTCATGTTATGGCAAGTGTTCTTATCATAATTAAAAAAAAAAAAAGACTCCCATGCAGTAGTACAGGGAACACAAGGTCTTAAGCTATCACTTATTGGTAGGCATATGTGGGCTCATCACTGTTGGTAAGCATGATTTTCCAAGCAAATATTTACAAATATTGATTCTGACCCTGATGTTAGATGTTTAAGGGGGAACATAATAAACATTTAAATTAAGTCTCACTAGGGGGCATAAGGATATCTCCATACTTCTGTTAATTGGAAAGGAAAAGTTGATCCATAATCCAACTACATTTTTGCTATTTTAGTCATCCCACATGCTCTTCCTTCCCAAGATTTTTGGTTTAGCATTTTGGCTTAAATGGTGATTGAGAATGGGGAGAGGAAAAAATAGAGTAGGGCAGTGGTTCCCAAAATAAGGAGGCTTCCTTCATGGAGATGGTGGTTTGTGGGCAGTGGGAACTGACCCAAAGGCATTGTGAAACTTTCTAAATTTCCACTGCCATTTAGATGACATTTCCATGACACTTCAATGGCACAGCCCAGATCTTGGCAGTGACCAAGGCTTGGCTGTGAACTAAGGCTTTCTATGGCTTTTGTACCCCCATACTGGCTCCATAGTAAACCAATCCAACCATGAGAAAAGCTCATAAAAGGAAGCAAAATCTTCTGGCTTCATAATGAGCTGCATGCAACCAGCTTCAGAGGCAGAAGAAAGGAGGGAGCAAAATGGCCCCTTTCCTCACTGAGCTATGACCATTCCAGGATATTGAATTAATTTCCACCACCCTTTCTCCTTCTCAGGAAATCTTTAAGCTAGAGACAGGAGTATACGCTCCATCTGTCTCTTGTCTTAGAAGATCTGCTTATATACCTGAGATTAGGTGCACAGATTCCAAAGATGAAGAGATGCCATGTGCTAGGATATACAATGTCTGTATTGACTATACTGAATAGTTGAAAGAATACAGGACTTTGATTAAGAAACTTGATTTGAAATCCCTCAACAGAGAAGCACAACCATGTCTCAAGGATTTTTTTTTTCATTTGCTGATTCTTCCTCCTAAAATGCTATTCTGAGTCTACCTCCGTCACTTCATTTAGGTTCATTCAAATGCCACCTTATTGGAAAGGACATCCCTGACCACCTAACATGAACTAGCATCTTTCACCATTCTCCATCTCCAGTCTTCCCCTAACAAAAATGTGAGTTCCATGAAAGCAGATATCCCAGAGCTGGGAAGACTGCATGGGAAATAGTAGGCATTTATTATATTTGTTTAATAATAAACATGCTTCCCCTATGATGTGCTTCAGCCCTATGTTGTGGGCAAGTCATCCATCTCCTGTTTCATTACTAGTGGAATATGCATTAAAATATGCATTCTGCCTACCTCCTAGAATCTTTATGAAGTGCACTATAAATTGAGAAGTCAACCATTTATATGTCTGGTGTTCTTTAGCTGATATTTCTCAGAGAGGGATCAATCCTAGCATAATAATGTTTGAGATGCGTAACGGTAACCAGGTAAGACAGGAAATGTGTTTATCACAATCCAGAGTTGGTCTAAAATGGAGGTTCTCAGAGGAGAAGCAGTGATGTATCAATTCTAGGACGCACTGAGTGCTAGATATGAGGACTGGCAGAGTCCTGGTCTGAGAGTTATGAGGCCTCTGTTCCCCCAGTTCCTCCACATCCTCATTGGTTTACCCCCTACCAGCTGCACTCTCCATACATGTGAAATGAAGGACCTAGACCAGATCCTTTCTCATTCAAATGTTCTGAGACTCAGATTCACACGCACATATTGGAAATATAGTGCATGGAGTGCCCATGCCATACATTTAGGAACAGGGATAAGAAGGCAAAAAAATAAATAAATAAAAAATAAGGGTTTTTTTTTGGGGGGGGGGTCTGTGTCCTGTGGTATTTTTGTTATTATTTATTTATTTTTTTTGTCATTCTCCTTTGTCTCATCTGCACATACATTGATTCTGGGCAGTTCAACAAGGGATGTAGTTACATTCATAAGCTTCTGGAGATTGCATTCTTCTCTTTGCTCTCAGTGTATTAGCCCATTTTCACCATGCTGATAAAGACATACCCAAGACTGGGTAATTTATACAGGAAAAAGGGTTTAATGGACTTACAGTTCCACATGGCTGGGGAGGCCTCACAATCATGGCAGAAGGCAAGGAGAAGCAAGTGATGTCTTACATGGATGGCAGCAGGCAAAGAAAGGGCTTGTTCAGGGAAACTCCCACTTGTAGAACCATCAGATGTCATGAGATTTATTAACTATCATGAGAAGAGCAAGGGGAAGACCTGCCCCCATGATTCAATTACCTCTCACCAGGTCCCTCCCACAACATGTGGAAATTCAAGATGAGATTTGGGTGGGAATACAGCCTAACCATATTACTCAGGAATACTAGTGAAATACCAGTTCACCAATAGGAGATTCAAAGGAAGTAACAACTTAGTTGGAATAATGTTTCTTGAGAACAGTCTCTTTTTCCTGGCCCCCATAGGTTTGGATGGGAGAAAGTCACAGTCAGAGAGAAGGAAATGAGCTTTCAGGGCTTCATCTCTGAAGACATGAAGAGATAGGTAGCGCTGGGCTACAAATGAAATTGAGCCTTAATTAACTGCACAGCTCCTGGTAGTCCATTTTTCTCTTGCAAGTCTAAAATCATTTCTTATATCCCAAAATTTACTTCAAACCTCAAAAAGATTCTGGAGGTCATTATGTTAAGGGAAATAAGCCAAGAACAAGAAGACAAATATTACATGTTCTCCTCATATGTGGGAGCTAAAAATGTAGATCTCAGGAAGGTAGAGAGTAGATCAGTAGTTACCAGAGGCTGGGAAAAGGAGAGGTGAGGGAGGGATAAAGACAGGCTGATTAATGGGTACAAATATACAGTTTGATAAAAGAAATAAGACCAAGTGTTAGATCAGTAGGGTGACAATGGTTTACAAAAATCTATTGCATATTTCACAATAGCTAGAAGAGAATAATTTGCATGATTTTAGCATAAGAAAAAGACAAATATTTAAGGTGATGGATATCTCAATTATACTGATTTGTTCTTTACAAATTATATGATTATATTAAATTATCACATACAACCCAAAATATGTACATCTGTTATGTATAAAAAATTAAGTTTTTTAAAAGGATTCTAAACTCTCTCATTCTTCTTTTTCTTTTCTTGGGTCCAGTTTTGTTGTTCAGTTCATGAGATATTTGTTATTAGCTATATTTGGTTATATACAGATTACAGTAGGACTCAGAAACTCATGTACATAGAAAAGAATTTATTTACTTCCTATTTCAGGTAAATTACCTGTGTATATTGTGTTAAGATCAACCCACTTGGGTATGATATGGCTCAAAACTCCATTAAAGAAGAGGCAGCAAATGAATTTCCCTAAATAGCACCTTGATGTGGAATTGGTTAACCCCCCTGCTCTCACTCTTGACCTCTCACCTGTTGGGTGCATCCCATCCCCCCATCATCAGCTGTGCAGTATCACCGGAGTGTGGTAGTTGCAAAAGGGACTGTCACTCAGAGAGTGGGTTTTTATGTTTTGTAAAGATGGCTTCATCTTATCCAGATTAAAAGGATAACCAATATTATCTTCTCACCAGGAAGGAAGGCATTTGTAAAAAGGTCTACGGTTATGCTGTTGTTTCACTATTTCAGGAGAAAATTATGGAAGCAGTCACAAAAAATCTTGACATTTCCTTGTTTGTAAACTCAATGTGTGTGTGTGTGTGTGTGTGTGTGTTTTAATCACGCAGAATAAGACACAATGTTCGTAAGGAGTAGCAGGATACTTGTTCAAATTCTTCCTCTCCAGATAGACTAATCTAGTATTTCTCATCCTGAGTGTAATACAGAACTACCGAATTTAGAAACTCTGGGGTAGGCCCTAAACATCAGTATTAAAAACAAACAAAAAATGTGTTTGTGATTTTAATATGCATTCATTGCTTAGATCCACTGATCTGAAGTGCAAATAATTGGGTAAAGAAATATGGTAGCAATTCTGAGGAAGGAAATCATTACGTATGCTCAAAGAATATTAAAACTGAATACAGAAGAAAGCTTATATTTCCTTATCTATAAAATGGAGGATAATAATAATATTTACCTCTCAGGGTTGTATGAAAGTAAATAAAAGAGCATTTCATATGCAAGAACCTATCATAATATCCCGAACACGGTAAGCACCTGATAAAGAGTGGATAAAGCTATACAATGTTGTTATAATTTTGTATCTATATATTTACATATAAAATAAAGTTATATAATAACTTATATAATAGTTATTAGTTATTGCCTTGTTAGTAGGCCTAATAATAATAGTACAGTGACTAGTACTACTATCTTAAATATATTTAATGCTTTATAGATTGCCAAGGACTTTCTCATGCACCTTTTCACTTGATTCCAACAACAATATGTGAGGCATGCAGAACAAGTATTCTTCCTTTTTTTTTTTCTCTTCTTAATGAGGAAGAAAACTCAAATGAAGGTGCTTCTCCATGACTGCACAGCTGACAAATGACAGAAATGGGCTGGAACCCAGAAACACTGCTCCCTAACCCTAATCTCACTCTTAGACCCGTGCCGCCTCCTACTGGCTTTATAAGAGCTGGATTCAGTGCATGGCCTTAAAGTAATTAAGCTCCTTCCATCAGCCACCTGTGAACATGTGTGGCATTATTTTACTGTCACCCTTCAAGTCCACATAAATGCTGAAGTCCCTACAATTCCACAGTTTCTTAGTTCAAGCTCTTTCTGTTCTGTTTAGGAAGCATCTCTTCCCTTGAAACAGATGGCAGACAATTTGCTCAGGTTTAAACACTGACTCAGACTTAGTGATAAAACCGGCAGCTGCGTTCCTGATTCACAAATCCAAATCCCACTTGCTTGATCAACTTAATGTAAACTAGCAAAGGACATGCACTCTGAACCAAGCGTAGACACAGCGGAGACATTGTCTCGAGAGCCAGCACTGAAATACATACACACATACACCTTCAGCTGCAAAGATCAAATTCCTGCTTTGAAGAAATTATTTTTGTACTTTTGGGCCATGAGGTCTAGGCAGAACAGTTAAAGAGGAAAAATGTCTCCTTACTGAGACTGGGGGGAGGAAAGGAAGATGCTGAGAGCTTTTCCTGCAGCACCGCTGCTTGTTGTTATGAATACAATTAACCTTTCACTGTTACTAATAACCAAGGTCATTTCCCTTGAAATCTTCAGGTCGGTTTCCCACTTGCTTTGAATGTGTGTGCTCACACAATTGTCTTCATATCCTTCTCTCTCTTTCTCTCTCTCTCTCATCAGGAGCCTTTCAGGGTCTTGCCTGTAATCTGTAATTCCTGTTCACACGACCGTGGGCATTTTAGGACATCCCCGGACAGTTATGAAACTACTGACCGGTGGAGCCTTTCCTGCAGATGGATTTCATTCAGGACTTGTGCTATTATATTAATGGGTTTAATTTAAACAGGACTAGCCTCGCTGGCCAAATTACTGCCATTTAAATCAATTGGTTTAGGGGGAAAGGCAGCCTGACCAGAGCTATTAGACTTCAATTTATTACTGTATCGGCTTTTAAACTGGGCAAAGCAAGTTTGCTAATGTCTGTCCTCTATCCTTTGAGCTTGAGTACAAAACACAGTAATGAGAGTCTTTCGAGTTTTTTTTTTTTTAAAAGGGGGAGGCGGGAGAAAAAGAAGAAAAAGAAAAAAAAAACATACTACATTTGAGCCAATGTTTTATGAGCCAAGACCAGGTAGCCCTCCAAAGAATGCAAACCATAGGATCCTGTGGGTGCCATTCATGTCCCTTCATTAAATTGAGATTCAAATAATCTAACAGATGTATTAGTTTAAAAAGACTTTATACTTGGATTATCCCCCCTCATAAAAAATAAGCGCTGCTTTTTTTTTTTTTTCACACATTTCAACCTGATTCAAATAGAAAAACAAAAGGGAAGAAAATGCTTTAGATGTGCTCTTTTGATTTTTTCCAATCTCGCCTGAATAAAATGGAATGAGAGATCAAGAACACTCAATTAATTGCAACATTGGGTGTCACTAGGAGAGGGAGAGAGAGACGAAGGGAGCATTAGGGATGCACAACCCTTAACAAATGCATAGATTCAAAGAAGGAAGAAGAAGGGGAATAAAAAAGCGTGTATTTTATTGCACTCGGTAAGCTTTTCGCTTGTATTTATAGCTGCAATTATATCTCAATGAGGTTTGTCTACAGTGTTGGCTTCACGCTAATTTTCCCCCTCACTGCATTCTTGGAATAGGCTCGGACTGTTTATGAACCAGACATATTGACCTCATTTACAGCTAGCAGTTTAAATCCATAATTTTTCCACCCACAATCCCTCTTTGACATTCCGGCGGTGCGGCCGGCTCAGCGAGACTGAACTAAAAGTCTCACACTTCATTGAACACCATTATGCGGCTTTATGCTTATAAGCCTGTTTCCCTCGGCTGCCTTTCAGCTTTGCTGGAGATCCGTTTGGCCACAGGCCGGCAGTGATTAACTGGAAGAATCCAATAAATCACCCTGTCAGCCAGCAGGCTCTCCTCACTATGTCTACACATCGACATTTGGATTTGCACCTCTCTCTCTCTTTCTCTCTCTTTTGATTTTCTATCCCTCTTTCTCTCTGCGCCCCACTTTCTACAGAGCCATTAAAAACACCTATTTACCTTCACACAAGGTGAACTTGAATCGCTATTGTGAGCATGGCTCAGTCCCACCAGCCCTCTGGGAGATAAACCCCTTTGATTTGTGGAGTTTTCCCCTGCCCTCGCCTTTCCTCCCTCCTCCTCCAATTAATTCACCTCTTCACTCTTAGGGCCTCACGGATCAGGCTGCCACGCAGGGAAAAAGACAGGCAGAGCGGGTGGGAGTGTGGCCAGGAGCCAGGTGCTGAAGAGGAAATCCCACGGATTCCTGTCAACTCCCGTCCCCTTTCGAGAGCCCCGCAGCCCCAGGAGAGAAAGGAACTGACAACTGGGTTCTGCTTCCCTGGACGCCGAGCAACCTGGCTTTTCTATGAGAATGCTAGACTGGGATCAGTTCCTTCCTCAGGGGTGCACATACGTGTATTCACAACTGAACGTCTGTGCCCACGTTTAGGAACGTTTGTGAGACTGTTCCAGATTCTGCTTGCAAGGAGAAGGAGGTGCAGCTACCGATTCATGAGTAGAGGGAGAGTTCCCTGGCGTGGGCACTGTTGGTGGGGGCTGGGGTCAGAGTGGTCCCAGCAGATTCCCCACAGCTCAGGCTTCCTACTTTCCTACTTCTCACAGGTGGATTGCGTTTGTGAAACAGCCTGTTCTTCGACTTGCCTGGTAATTTCCCGACCCTGTCTCTTTCGTATTCTCCCCATGGCCGTAGTCTTCTTTTGTCTGGGATTATTTTGCTCTGTGAGCACAAGCATTTGTTTGATGCCTCAGACATCAAATATACTGCATACTCTCCGAGTGGCTGCAGAAAGCAGGATTTTTGCTTTTGAAAACTCCACCGGCAAGAATGACAAAAAGCAATCTGAACTGCAGACACAAAGGATGGGAGAGAGAGGAAGGGACAGCACCAGGCAGGCGTGATCACGGGCCTCCCCCTCCCAGCAACGCACTGCGGAGACAGTGGTTCCTCTTGGCCTGGGGCTGTGCTGCATGGACATGTAACAGCAGTAAACTGCCTGCAAGCCAGAAAGGAAATCGATACAGCTGCGAAGGGGTGGCCTGCCTTTGTCGATAGGCTTCCAGTTTGTGCTGGCTGAGAGGGAGCCCTCCTTCTGACAGTAACGCCTCTGTATCCACGCCTCCACCTCCTGACTGATCCTCAATATAGGGTTCTTACTAAATTTTTGGGTCTTGTAAACTGCCTTCTGTCTTTTGTAAGTTGGCTACATAGTTAGACAGAGAATTAGATAATGGATCTACAGAGAGAAACTAGGAAGGAAACCCTTAGTATCTTGTCCATGGTACCTGGTCAGTATAGCCAAGTACCTGGCACAAAGTAGGAATTTAAAACATATTATTTCTTTTTAGAGTCCTTGTTATGAACTGAATGTTTGTGTATTCCCAAAAACTCACATGTTGAAATTCTTACCCCTAAGGTGATAGTTTCAGGAGGTGAGACCTTTGAGGGTGGTGATTAGGTCATGAGGGTGGAGCCCTCATGAATGGGATTAGTGCCTTGATGAAAGGGACCCAGAGAGTGCCTGTTCTTTTTCCACCATGTAAGGACACAATAAGAAGTTGACAGTCTGTAATCCAGAAGAGGGCCCTCTCCAGAACCCAGCTATGCTAACACCCTCATCTCAGCCTTCCAGCCTCCAGAACTGTGAGAAATAAACTTCTGTTGTTTATGTGCCATTGAGCCTACAGTGCTTTGTTATAGCAGCCTGAACTGACTAAGACCCTCCTATACAGATAGATTGATATAAAAGCCACTTGGAAGACTTAGATGTGGCCCTTGGGCACATGATAACCCTCAGTCAATTTTCCTTGCCAGACTGGTACCAGGAGGCCCTCTGCTCCCCCTTTGTATCTCCAACTCTCACGCTTTGTTCATTTCACCCTGATGCACGACCATGGATGAGGTCGCAAATCTTAAGCAAATATTTAGGTCACTGTCAAGGAGCTGTAACTCAATTGGATCAGTTCCTGCTCCGCCAACATCCCAGTGCATTTGCATGGGGGTCTGCTGAAGCCAGTCATGAAAAGCATGTAGGGTTCACACTGTTCCCCATTTCTGAAGATGACAAAAGTGAAGGAATACCCCTGATAATACTTGGGTTGAGAACATTTCTTGTGTACCTACTAGGTTCCCAGTGTGGATCCTTATATCAAAATATGAAGATTGCCCATAAATTGTAAGCATAAGGCAAGGAAACAGGATTCACAAGCCACTCAGTTATTGCTATAATTGTAAAGAGGTGGAGTTGGGGGGTTGTTCTTTCAAAAAATAACTGTCAAACATAGAAACTTACATGATACTCACATAGCCTCATTGTCAAGAGCATTTAAGAGGCTCATTGTCAACAGCCTCATTGTCAAGAGCATTGTCAAGAGCATTTAAGGCACATCTGTCTTCAAAAGACATTTTAGTTATTGCACAAAAGCAAGGAAACTCAGCATAACTCAGTTTCTCTGTTTGTAATAGAAGAATAGTAAAAATCTTTGCCACCTTCTTGTGGTGAATGACTCTTTTGAGAAAGAATCGTCTATGCAAAATGCTTTGTGCACCTGAGAGATAAGGTAATATTGAAATTTATGTCAGCATCATCATTAAATCTTTCCTTCCGGGGACTTAATATTTTTCAATATTGTCTCATTGATTCTAGCAGCATCATAAACAAGAATAGTGTAGCAGCAAGATAGTTCCCACACAAGGCAGAACTGGATTTTCTTCTGCCTCAAACTAGCTCTGAACTAAACTCAAGAAAGCTCTCATGAGTCTCTGTTCTTTCACCTGCAAAATGAGACAGCTGAACTAATTGATGCCCAAGGTTTACTCGGTAATACTAAGTTCAACAATAGAAAAAAAGTGCCTGTTTCTCATGCTATAATTTTGCACAGTCACTTCCTCTGAAGTCTATTTTCATCTGGGCTTTATAAATGTGCTCTCCTTGGTCCTCTTTGGCCTCTCTGTTAACTTCAGGCTCCTTCTGTGTCTCTTTTTCCTCCTTCTGCCTGGTAGCATCGGCACTGTCCACAGTCCTGTCTTTGGCCTCATCCTCTTCTCTGTCTAAACTCTGACTCTGTGGCTTCATCCGTGATTTCAGTTTTGATTATCATCTCTGTGTAGAAGGCTATCTGGTTTCTTTCTCTAGTCTTGACCACCTTCTCAAAATCCATACCCATCATTCCAACTGCTTGTGTTACACATTTCCACCTGAATGTGCCACCAACATCTCAAGTTGCAATGATGTAGAAAAGAACGGATTCCTTTGTCCTGACCCCATGGAATCAGCCAGAGTTCAATCAGAGAAGTAGGATCATCATGAGTGTATGTGGAATAAAGGGTGTAACACAGGGATGAGACCTTCCACAGTCACAGGAGCTGGTGGGAGTCTCTGCAACATTGTTGTTTCTGTGCCTGTGTTGGTCTGAAGTCACTAGGGGTCAGCCAGATGGGCAGTTGGAAGGGAAAGCTGGGTGCAGTTAAGGAAAAGGATCGCTGTGAGGATAAACTAGAACCCACATCTGCCACATCTGTCTCTCACAGCCTCCAATGGCTGCCGTGGGTTATTTGCAACATAAGTTGCTACCCTTCTTCACAGAGCTGCTTTGTACTTGACCCAGCACTTGAAGAAGCTGCAGGAGGAGACTCGACAGGAGCAGAGGGAGGCGTGTGCTCAGGTAAGACCCTGTGCCAACAAGGTGAGTTGGCACATGAGCTGCCACAGTTCCTGGCCCCCTGCACCAAGCTTCAGAACATCAAATATATGGTCCTGCCCCACTTCCACTGTCAGAGCTCACGCAACATGTGTCCTGTGGCCAATACTAACCCGAATCATACAGAGAAGGGAATTCTGAAAGAATTAAAGAGACAAAGCTACCTCACCCATAGACTGCTCCTCTTCCTGTATTTCCTAATTCTGTTCATGGCATGGATCTTCCTATCACCTAGATTAAAAACCAGGAACTTCCCTTTTCCCCAAATCCAACCAGCTGCTAAAAACCATGCTCTCTACTCTCACAATGTCTTTTCCATTCATCCCAGTACCTTCTTTAATCTCTATCAATCATTCTTGCTAAGCAGTTGGGACTCTTGTTATCTCCTGCCTAGACCATTACAATAGCCTCCAAAGAGAGCTTAGTCCCTATCATCTCTCTTCCCCTTCAAACCATTCACAGCTATAACCATCTTTATTTCCTGACAATAAGATTACGTAGATCCACACTGTCTTTCAGGGATGAAATCTAGCTCTTAGGCCTGAAAACAAAGGCCCTTCACAATCAGAACTATGTTAATTTTTCCAACTACAATTTCCCCTGTCAGCTTTCAGGAAACTTATGTTCTATCCACTGCCCTACTATTCCCTGTACGACAGTCTCCCATCCCTCCCTTGCCCACACTGCACCTCCTAGCTGAAAGGTTTTTACTTGATCTGGGGCTCTACTATCCTATCAAGGTGTTAATAAGTCTATGTTCAGATTTAATTGTTTTCCATATCTTTCTCTGGAAATATTTGTAATCATTTTTCACTTCTGAAAATCCTAAATAAATTATCAAGATCCTTCTTAAAACACATTATTATGCCTGAAATGCATGTCACAAACTCCAAATTAGACCACAGCATTTTGAAAATGGGGACCACATAGTCTCTCCCAGCCACTTGCACATAGTGGAGGAGCAGTAAGGACTTGCTCCCTAAATGGATGATTCCTGGGATCAGGATTTCACAGGGAAGCGAGGCAGTGGGGAGAGCCAGCTCAATGGATCAAACAGTTTCAGCCACTTTTAATTCGGAAGTAAATTTCCAAGTAAAAGTTTGCTGAAAAAATTATATTAGTTAAGACTCATTCAGATGCCAATAACCAAAATCTAAACTGAATACTAGTTTAAATTTTGTTTCTAAGAGGAGAAAGTATTGACACATGCAATTGAAAATCCAGGCATGACTGAATACAGGGCTCACGTGAGTTTATATCAGGACTCAGTGCCTTTGTTATATCCTTCATTACAAGTTGGCCTCACTCTTACGTAATTCTTCCTCTTCTGATGGCACAATTCTCATCTATGCCTTCTACCTTACATGATTTTCCATTACTAACAGTTTCAACCTGGAGTTTCTTCTGAGTGGAGCCACTTGAATTACCTGGAAGTCCCTTTGGCCAAGGAGGCAGAAGGTATTGACTGATTTAGGCATTACAAACAAGACTAAGGGTGGGAGAGGCGATTTCCCAAAAGGAGGTACTAATACCATAAGAATAAAGAGAGACTACCGGGTAGAAACTTTATTTTTATTTTTATTTTTTGAGATGGAGTCTCACTCTGTCACCCAGGCTGGAGTGCAGTGGCACGATCTCAGCTCACTGCAGCCTTCGCCTCCTGGCTTCAAGCGATTCTCCTGCCTCCAGGCGATTCTCCTGCCTCAGCCTCCCAAGTAGCTGGGATTATAGGCACGTGCCACCATGCTCGGCTAATTTTTTGCATTTTTAGTAGAGATGGGGTTTCACTATATTGGCCAGGCAGGTCTCAAACTCCTGACCTCATGATCCACCCACCTCGGCCTCCCACAAAAATTTTAAATGTCCTCTCCAGGAGGTTAGGAAAACTGTTACCCTGAAGACCCTGTTTGTTCCTGATAAGAATTGGCTCTGTGTTTCCACCTAAATCTCATGTCAAATTGTAATTACCATTGTTGGAGGAGGGGCCTGGTGGGAGGTGATTGGATCATGGAGGTGATTTCTAATGGTTTAGCACCATCCCCCAAATGCTGTCTCATGTTGAAGCTCTCAGAAGATCTAGTTGTTTGAAAGTGTGTAGCACCTCCCACTTCACTCTCTCTCTCTCTCCTGCAGCCATATGAAGATGTGCTTGCTTCCCCTTTATCCTTTAGCCGTGATTGTAAGTTTCTTGAGGCCTCCCAGCCATGCCTCCTGTACAGCTCATAGACACATGAGCCAATTAAGCCTCCTTTCTTTATAAATTACCCAGTGTCCGGTGTGTCTTTACAGCAGTGTGAGAATGGACTAATGCAGTTCCTTCTCAATTTAATATTTTCCCCATCGACTCTCTCCTCCATAGAATAATTTACTTCCACTGTTTTCCCCCAAACATTTCATGAGGATGACAAGGCAATATTGCCCATCATTTAGGCAAAGATGCACAGAAGCTATGCAGCATGCCCATGACTACAAAGCTACTGGCTGAATACCGAAGCACAGGGTTGTGACACAAGCAAAGACCTGACTTGATGTAGGTCATTTCTTTCAATCATCAATCAACCAAATGGTTTTTTTAAAAAAATCAGAAATTCTTGTTACTAGCCATATATTCTATGTATTTATGGAAATAATTCCAGGTGAGTTCCTCAAACATAGGCACATAAAAATGAATTTTATGTGAATATAGACCATATTAATTCTTGCCACTTGTGTTGTGATTTGCATCTTGAAGACACTTCACAAGCATCATTAACTAATTAGTCTTCAAGATGCCTCTCTGGAGGTAGATATGTATTGCCTCATCTTGCAGATAAGGAAACAGTATGCAGAGAGATCACACAAAATTCAAGAAACCCAGCAATGAGCCCCAAATAATTTTCTCATTATTATTTCTTCCTCATATAAAAGTCCTCTTCAAGAAAACCTCCAAATTCACACCACACCAGGGGCTCTGTGTGTAAATCACAAGAGCTGCCTGCTACACAGAGGAACGTGTTCATCATTGAAGAATGTTTACATCAACTGCATCATGAGTTACTTGAATAGAAGCCCATAACACATATTTGTAGGTAGGCATGGTGGATTCCTTTGTAGCAATGTCAGTTAGGAAACATAGCTGCCAGAAAAAAGGGAATGAAACCTAATAATCAAACAGAAACGGGTAAAAAGCAAAAAAAAAAAAAAAAAAAAAAAAAAGTGTAAAAAATGTGAGTTCCTTTCATTCCCCTTAGAGTGGGGAGTTCCTCTGATTCCCCTTATTTCACTTGAAGTTAAAAAGGTTCAAAGTTAGTAGGAAGACCCAAACATCCCCTTCTGGGGGTTTGAGGGATTGTCAGGCAGACACCACCTACTTTACCACCAGACAAATGACAGCTAGTGGAAGTGACCATGTTGGCAGGTGGCCAGGAGTCCCAGCTGGACACCAACTTGCCCTGTTGCCTCCTGGGTGCACTCTCTCTCTGTCTCTCTTCCTGCCTTTCTCTCTCTCCTTTTCCAGCTCTAAAATGGAAATCACAGATCCGACTGGCACCACAGAGTTGCATATAAACACTAAGATAAAGTGCTTTGTGGGAACCAAGCCCTTTGTGCATTGTAAAGAGGGTATTTGCGATGGTAATAATTCCTCCTCTAACCAATACCACATCCTATACCTGGAGACCAGGTGGCCGCTCCTGGATGTCTGTACTTTTCCTTGTAATTGAAGTGAGCCACACATCTTCCTACTGGAGTGTTCACAAGGTTTGAAAATGAAGTCCTGTAGGGAACTCCTTCTAATTGCCAGTGAGTCATTTTCCTTTCCAAGCAAAGAGGTTTCTGTTGGTGACATTAGAGAGCAGGCGCTTGTCTGTATTGTAACAGCTTAATTATAAGTATGGGTATAATCACACAATCTGTCATTATACCTTTTTTTCCACCCGGAGAATTTGTACTGCAATCACCGTAACACTATAACAACATGAACAACAGACTGTCTGGCCTCCCCGTGATCGTTTCCTTTGCCATGCCTGGTAGGGATGAGCAGGCGGCTTTGGATGGAAGAACTGACTGCTCGCTAGCAGAAAAAAACAAGCCTGAATCTTTCACAGGGTTTTCAGGGCATCCTGTTCATTTGGCTCTCTCTAAAGGACAGTCAAGTCCCTCGCTTTCCTCCCAGCCTAACAAACCCTCCCTCTGGTTTCATCTGTTTGAAAATTGCACAAGAAGAAATCATCCTTCTGCTATTTTACACCCAAACCAAGTGAAGTGGAAATTGCACGAGGAAACCTATCCATCTGTTATCCCTCAGCTCAGCAGTGGATAGAATTTATTACACAGTGCATCCTGTCCCCTGCTTCTGCCAGGCAGCCTGTGGGGTGAAGTATGGGTGGGGAGGGAGGCTTAGGTCTCAGAGAGGGGGCGATTGCCTTTGCAGCTTCATCAGCAGAAGTAGCAAACTTACTTATTACAGAGCAAGAGTTGGGCAGTCACAGAACAGCAGCATATGAAGAGGAGGAAAGGTACTGCCACTGAACGCCAGGTAACCTTGCATCCCACAAGCCACTGGCCATGTCATTCCAGCTATACCACAACCAGGAGGCAAGATCAGGGACAAACTCTGGGAGGCCCAGAACCCACCTCATGGAGCTGGAAATTATATTTTAGAGGGAAGCTTTATTTCTAAAAGTACTGTTGAAGTTCAGCAATAACCTGTTCCCGTGTGTCAGGAATTTCTAAGAAAATGGCTCCAGGACAACTCCTAGGAAACAGCACCTTCTCTTTGGATCAAGAAGAATTTGTGGCAACATCCTGTAGTTCCTCTTCCCTGAGTGGTTGTGCACTAACCTGAAATAACCATCATTAGCATGTTGGTGATTGCTATGGTCTTATCAGCATTGATGTTTCTTTTATTAGAGGAGAATAGCTGATTAAGTCTCAGACTTGTCACAATGTACTGCAGGCACTAAACCTAGTGCTTTGGATTTTCCTTTTCCTCAGGTTTACAGACTTCTTTATCTTCCCAGAAAATGCGGTCATTTGTTTGTGTTTTGTGAAGTCTCTTTGATCCATAATGGAATATTACAGGTATAAAGAAAATACTGGAGATTTGATTCATACTCATTAATAATAGCCCTCACAGACCATCAAATACAGCCTAATCCTTTAATGTTGCCTCATGTCTACCTTCAGGCCTTAAAAGAGATAAGGCAATTAGTGTAGGATCCATTTTTTTTTAATCAGGTTGGAATTTAAACCAGCATCATCAGCCTGCCAATATCTCCTCAAAACAAAACCTAGTTAGAAGAGCCTATGAGATTGTGGAGTCCAAGGTCATATTAATGCCACATGTTGTGTGAACTTGTCATTTTTTCTAACAATACAGAGTTATGCCCCTTTTAACCAATTCATTTATTCTATTTGTTTATTCATCCAAGAGCTCCCTCTATGAGCCAGGTACTTACTCTATTGTGTTGAGGATTAAAGTCTTAAAAAAAACAGACATGGTCCCTATCCTTATACAGCATAGAGTCCAGTGGAGGAGATACTCAAGTAAATGGTCAAATACAATATAATGTTTAAGGAGAGGGTAATGTATAGTGATTGGGAGAATCCTGTAGCCTAGATTTGGAGGTAAATAATAATAAGATGGAGAATAATGGAGAAATGTATTCCATTCTAAAAAAACAACATGGCAAATGTCCTGAGTGAGACAGACGTGGTACTTTCAAAGAATTTAAGACAGTTCGAAGTGGTTAAAGGATGGGAGTAGTGAGACAGAGGCAGGAAAGGTAGTGTGTTAGTCAGGGTTTTAGAGAGAAAGAGAACCAATACTATGTGTATTCCTAGAGAGAAGTGAATGAGGGCTTTAAGAAACTGGCTTATGTGATTGTAGGGGCCGGCAAGTCCAAATGTAGTGGGTCTGGCTAGCAGGCTAGACACCGAGGGAAGAGTTGATACTGCAACTTAAGTCCAAAGCTCAATTCTACCTTCCTCAGAAGACTTTAGTTTTTTCTCTTAAGAACTCCACTTTATGACTTGCCCACTTTAGAGAGGGCAGTTGGTTTTAGCCAGTCTACTGATTTATGTTAATCTCATCTTTTCAAAAAGCCTTCACAGCAATATCTAGACACATATTTGTCCAAATATCTGAGTACCATGACCTGGTCAGGTTGACACAAAAAATTGGCCGTGAACAGGTAGTAAAAAACACTTATAAATGACCTTGTTAAATTTGTTAAGGAGTTTGACATTTATCCTAAGATCAATAGAGGCTATTTGGGATGGGGATTGGGGTCATTTTACAGTGACAATAGAATAAGAGCTGCTATTTAGGAAGATGACTGTGGCCACATCATACAAAAGAGAATGCTGGAGGAGGGGCCAAGACTGAAGATCAGAAGACCAGTGGAGGCTGGTCATCTTGGTGAAAGGAAATCATTTCTGAACTAGAAAAGTGTTAACAAAAATGGAGGGAAATTGCCATATTTAAGAGAGTTTTTGTTTTTTGTTTTAGTTATGGGGAGTTGGGGAGGTAAAATCATTAAGATTTTATAATTGGTTGGCAAAGCAAGCTTCCTAATTTGCAGGGCCCAGTGCAAATAAAAATGCAGGGCCTCTTGTTCAAAAGCATTTTCCTCTTTTGTAGTCTCTCTCTCAACCCATCACAGCATATTTTATCTGCTGTTTTATGTTGTGCTCCCTTGAGCCCAGTAATATTCTCAAAGCACTCCGGGTCCAGTTCCATCACTCGGCAGGTGGGTGTATACACTCACCACCACATCCACACCCGAAGTCGAGGGAGCCACAGTCACTGGGCAAATGCAGGAGACTTGGCAGCTGAGAATCCATCTTTGGGAGGCAGGACAGCGGGGAAAGGTGGGACCCTCCATGTGCTGAGGCTCCAAGCCTCAGTAAGTGCTTTATTTTCCTATTGGACTTCCCTTACAAAACACACATTCAAAGAAAAAATTATTAAGAATTTCAGGACAGCAAGTAAAGTGCATTAAATGCCAAGAACAAGGTCCTTCTGAGCACAGGGCTCTTTGGGATTACACTGGTCACACAACTTTGGAGCTGGTATATCTGTTAAGATACAAAAGGTAAACTGAGGAAGAGGAAATAATAAGGAGAATACCAGGTTTTCATCTTAAGAAAACTGATGAATGGCAGTGCCATTCACACAAAGAGAAAGAGATGGACAAGTTTGGGACCCTGGGGGAAAAAGACGCTTGCAGCTTTGCATTGGTTAATTGTGTAGGAGACAAGTCTAGTAGGTAGTTAAGTATACGGATTTGAATCTCAAAAAAGAAATCTGGGTTAAAGATATAAAATTGGACATCATCAATGTATAGATTTTTTTTAACGATTTGTTCTAGAAGCAGCCACAGATTTCTACTCATCCATAGCTATTTCATAGAGAGCTCTAGAGAGACTAATGTGATCTATGGACCTAGAAGCTGGAAGCCAAACAGGCCATCATAGGAATGAACTTCCTCACTGTGATCTCGTTTATACCACATGCTAAGCAGATGAGCTGAGGAGACTCTCTTACAGCTTGAGTGAAGCAAGATGGCAGATTGGGAAGAGTGCTGGTCTTGAGATCTGAAGGACTTGGATGAGGTCCTCACATTCCCTCGCCCTGTGTCCTTGCACGAATCGCTTACCCTCACTAAGCTTTTGCAATTTTCCTTTGTCAAAATCAAGACAACAAAATATCTCCATCTTGGTTGGGAGGCTGAGACAAAAAGGTGAACATAAATGCCCTTTATATGCTGCAAAATGACTACAGACATGAAACTGTATTATTACTGCAGAAGAGCTAGGCAGCTTGGCAAGTTGCATTAACTCTTTCCTGCCACCAGATACTAAAAGGTGTGTGAAAACAGAAGTATTCTGAATGATACACAGGCATCTGCCTGAAGGAGCTCTGTGGGCACGAGCAACCATTTCTGGCTCACGTCTATAAATGATAGTTGTTTTCCTTTGAACCGTAGATAGACCCTATCATCACTTCTCCAAGCCTAACTGGTAGGACTCATCCTCCCCTCTGCCCACTGATTGCATTGTCTTGGCAGTTTCTGCTTCTCCAGCCAGCCCCTGGCATCAGCTGTCCAGGGCCCCATTTATTAGAGCCATCCCTCATGTTTCCTGCCATGCTCTGTGTTCCCTGCAAGAAGCACTAGGTTGAGAAAAAATAATTAGTAATCTAGGCACTGCAGTTCTGATGAGACACCTGCAGCATAATCATCCAAATCAAATATTTGGCTCTGCTTCTTCAGATGATATATCTCTTCCTGCAACTGCTGAATGGCAGCTTAGCTGAGCTTGTACTGAAAATGAAGAACATATCGAAGGAAGGAGGGATTCTTCCGGCTCTGGATCACCAAGGTCTGTGCCAATGTCGCTGCCGCCAAGGCTCAACCCCCAGCTTATAAATTCAGGCCCTTCCAATCCCATCAGTTGAAAGGGACAGTTGTGGGCAAATGGAAAAAGACAATTTAATTTACTCGAGTGATTCAAGAATGAATAGTTGTACCACCAAGGAAATATCCAATTGTTTTCTCTGAAAATCATCACTGTCTGACACAAGGGCTGGCAGGTTTTTAAGTCCTTAGGAAGATATTTTAGTTTACAAGGCATCAATACAACTTCATTATTTTACAATTGAGAAAACCAAGGCCCTGGCTTCATAGTTTTCCATGGTAGACTCAGGACTAGAACTCTGCATTCCTACTGCCTGATTCACTGTTCCCCTCCACTAAGCCACACTACTTAGAATCAGGCCATAATCTCCATCACCTGGAATTGTGTAGGATAACTTCGTAATTACCACATGTATTTAGTATAGTATCTAGATTGCTTGCTGCATTCAAAGCTCTTTCACTTGGAAAGACATGTTAGGGAATTTTAATAATCACAGAGAAGATTCTAAACTAGCTAACCCGTGTTTAAAACTCATAAATTTAGCTTACCTTTTCAGCTTATAGTTGTCCTGGAACTGAGAAGTGACAGCGTACTGGCAGTCCTCACAGCCTTCGCTGGCTCTCGGAGTCTCCTCTGCCTGGGCTCCCACTTTGGTGGCACTTGAGGAGTGCTTCAGCCCACCGCTGCACTGTGGGAGCCCCTTTCTGGGCTGGCGAAGGCGGGAGCAGCTTGCAGGGAGGTGTGGAGGGAGAGGCGCGGGCAGGAACCCGGGCTGCGCTCGGCGCTGGCGCCTGCGCTTGCCGGCCAGCTAGAGTTCCGGGTGGGCGTGGGCGTGGGCGTGGGCTGGGCGGGCCCTGCACTCCGAGCAGCCGGCCGGCCCTGCCGGCCCCGGGCAATGAGGGACTTAGCACCCGGGCCAGAGGCTGCGGAGGGTGTACTGGGTCCCCCAGCAGTGCCAGCCCACCGGCGCTGCGCTCGATTTCTCACCGGACCTTAGCTGCCTTCCCGTGGGGCAGGGCTCGGGACCTGCAGCCCGCCATGCCTGAGCCTCCCACCCCCTCCATGGGCTCCCGTGCGGCCCGACCCTCCCTGATGAGCGCCACCCCCTGCTCCACGGCGCCCAGTCCCATCGACCACCCAAGGGCTGAGGAGTGCGAGCGCACGGCGCGGGACTGGCAGGCAACTCCACCTGCAGCCCCAGTGCAGGATCCACTGGGTGAAGCCAGCTGGGCTTCTGAGTCTGGTGGAGACGTGGAGAACCTTTATGTCTAGCTCAGGGATTGTAAATACACCAGTCAGCACCCTGTGTCTAGCTCAGGGTCTGTGAATGTACCAGTTGACACTCTGTATCTAGCTGCTCTGGTGGGGCCTTGGAGAACCTTTGTGTGGATACTCTGTATCTAACTGATCTGATGGGGACGTGGAGAACATTTATGTCTAGCTCAGGGATTGTAAACGCACCAATCAGCACCCTGTGAAAACAGACCACTAGGCTCTACCCATCAGCAGGACGTGAATGGGGCCAGATAAAAGAATAAAAGCAGGCTGCCTGAGCCAGCAGTGGCAACCCGCTGGGGTCCCCTTCCACACTGCGGAAGCTTTGTTCTTTCGCTCTTTGCAATAAATCTTGCTACTGCTCACTCTTTGGGCCCACACTGCTTGTATGAGCTGTAACACTCACCGGGAAGGTCTGCAGCTTCACTCCTGAGCCAGTGAGACCACGAACCCACCAGAAGGAAGAAACTCCGAACACATGCGAACATCAGAAGGAACAAATTCCAGACGCGCCACCTTAAGAGCTGTAATGCTCACCACGAGGGTCGGCGGCTTCATTCTTGAAGTCAGTGAGACCAAGAACCCACCAATTCCAGACACAGAACTACCATGATATATTATAGGAGCCATATACACAAAGTTAATGAGCTGTCTTCTTTGTTTTGGGTTAATAAAGCATTAGTGCAAATAATGCAAAAAGAGCTTGAATTTTTCAACCCGTAACTTCCCCTCTTATATGAGCTGTAACACCTTTTATATCCTTTGATAAACACTTAACCAACTGAAAAATAAGTTGGTTTTGTTTAAAGAGGTGTCTATAATCTGTGTTTCCCACCAGGTTGTAAAGGCCACATGGTAGAGTCCACGACCATCACCCTGTCTATAGCCACATGCCCAGAACCCAGTATGTACTCAATAAATATTTGTAGGAATTTTTAAATAACCTGGAATTGTATAAAGAGCAGTACATTTAATGGAGAGGGGCAGCTCAAGATTCTGTAATTCGCTGCCCCCATTTTAAAGATGAGTAAACAGAAACTTAAAAAAAGTTAAGTGACTTAAACAGTGTCACAATCATTGACCTATTCATTCAAAAACATTTGTTGAGCACATACCCTATGCCCAATGAGCAGTACTATGGAAGAGGAAACCTGAGCTATATCTTGAAGGATGGATTAACTTTATTAATCAAAGTAGGGGGAAAGTCAGTACAGGCAGAGAGAAAGGCATTTATAAAACCTTACAGCCACAAGAGCATAGAAAGATCAAGGAACAACAGGACTGCATGGTAGAGATGAAAGGAAACTGGCAGAAGATGGTTTGAGAGAGGGGGTTTAGTGTCAGGTATTGAAGAGCTCTGTTCATCGTGTTAAGGATATGGACTTGGTCCAGTGTCCCTCAAACTTTAATGAGTATAGAAATCACCCAGGGTTCTTGTTAAAATGCAGATTGTGACTCCGCAGGTCTGGGGTGGACCCTGAGATTCTGACTCTCTAAGCTCCTAGGTGGCATCAATGCTACTGGGCCATAGACCCCACCTTAAGAAAAAGGCACAAGAAAACAGAAGGCATACAGAGGTGCAAATGTAGGGCAGTGGTTCTCAAAGTGCAGTCCCCATATTCTTCAGCCTCCTGCACTAATCTATGGAATGAGACACTCTTGGCAGGGCCCAGTCTGCCCAAGCCCTCCAAGTAAAGTGGAAACCACTAAAATTTGAGCATCAGCAATAAGGATAATAACATTATTAGATTTACTTTAGACGAAGATGACTTGGGTAGGACTCACTGGACTCCCCAGTTTAGTGTTCCTCCCATTATAACTGGAAAATCACACACAGATCTCTAAGTACAATATTTTAGATTTAAGAATATTCAGCAATTTCAAATGGCAGAGTTGTTAATGAGGAATAAATTTTCTCCCACAGCATTCAGTATCATCTATGATTACAAAAAGCATGAAATGCCCTGTGTTTGATGACATCTCTAAGTATTAGTAATTGAATTGACATTTAATAAATATGAGTAAAAAATTAGCACAAGCTTATATTCAGAAGTCAAAGTTGATCCCAATTTGTTGGTTATTAAATTACTTAGAAATTACTTACACTTTTTAAAAATGACATATCCCATAGGTATATCTGAGGTAGAAAAAGAAGTGAAATCTATTGTCAGAATTTACATTTAAGCTCAGGGAAAATTTATGACTATGATTTTTCTTGGAATTATATCCTTGAATCTAATAGTTGTTCTTTTTTTTTTTTAAAGGAAAACCCAGGAGGTTTTTTTTGTTTTTTGTTTTTTGTTTTTTTGTTTTTTGTTGTTGTTGTTTGTTTGTTTTTTTGTCCCAGAGTTTTCTTCCCTCTTATTGTAAGTTTTATTGTACAATGCCTGAAATAAGCAAGAGGAATAAATGAAAGAATGGATCAATGAATCAATTAATTTGTATAAAGGTAATAAGCAGAAATGAATGACCAAAGCAAAGAAGAAAAAAATAAAAAAAATTGGTTAGAGAATAAAAAAGACTAAAGTTTATTATATAAGTGCCTAGAGCACATTAGAATCTTTTAAAATTAGTAAGCTTTTAAAAACTTCATGCTGAGGTCTCACTCCACATTAATTAAATCAGAATCTGTGGCTTATGATCCAGCATCAATTTTTTTTCTTTTAGGCTTTCCAGGTATTTTTGGTGTACTAACCAGGTTTGATATCCACTGACCTAAAAGATCTTAAGCTTCCATTAATGGAATTTTTAGAGTTGACACTGTGAATGACATTTCATTTTTAAAAATCGTTTTGATTTTTTTAAAGCCTGGCCTATCACATTCTGGCCATACCCCTTGTCTGTATAAGGCAAGAATGTTGAAACAAGACTATGTTGCTAGAACTCAGGACTACATTAAAGCTATGAGAAGATGAGAATCATTTCTGAAAGCACTAAATTAGAGGATCTTTAGGTGGAGAATTTGTCCTTGACCATATACAAAGTGATTGTTCTATAAAGGGAACCCGGAATCCCATATTAAGATGCTGGTGGCCACAAAAGCATGCCTTGCCAAAGCATTTGTTTGCTCTTGCACAGACCCACACTAAAAGTAATTTTCCGGACCATGAGTATGGGGTGCTGACTGTTTGCAGAGGCATCAGGTGTGGATGACACACACCTGTTTTAATTGCTTCATGAAACATTGTGAGGTTTTTGCCTGAACCTAGAAAAAACAAAGAGGCTTCCATTTCAACTCTGGATATTACAGACAGGCCAGATGGAATCCTGTCGACTATTTGATTGAGCGTATTTTTCATTTGAAAACACAAATCATTGGGTACGTCATCTGTAGGGTAATCTGGGAGGACATTTTTCTTCATTCTATCTGGTGGACCATGCAGAAACACCTGTTTCATATCTTAAAATAATTTGCAACTGCTATCTAAGAAATAAATGTTGAAACAATATCATTAAGCTACTTTAAAAAATTCATATACTTGGGCATTGAAGAAAATAACACAACTTGGAGCCTGCATCACCATTTCCATCAACACAGTGCCCAGAGTTTAGGATAATTAAACATTTCTGTTCTTGTTTATAAGTTAAGGTGACCAACTGTCCCAGTTTTCCAAGGACTGGGGGGCTTCTTGGGGTGAGGGTATTTCAGTGCTAAAACCAAGAAAGTCCAGGGCAAACAGAGACAGATTGCTCACCTTATCATAGACATACACCCTGAGACAATGTGAGGCTGAATGATATTTCAGTCACCTCACATATTGGTAGAATTTTCACCTAGACATTTAATATATATTATCATGAGTAAGTCAGGTATAATGATTCTATTTGCTGAAAGTTATTCTGGAACCAAAGACCAGCCAAAATATATGTAATCCCATCAGTTGAGGGTGCTTCCAGGAAATGTAGCCATGTCCACCCAGAGGGCCCAGGGCCTGTTAAAGACAGATGCTGCTCTGAAAGAACCATGAAGAATTGCTCTCATTTCCCAGTCATAGGCACCAACTCCCAAGTTTAGATACAATATTATTTCTAGTTGTCTCAAAGTATACCAAAGAAAATAAAGTTTAATTAACTTCAATTTTCAATATAGGCTCATGCAAATATCACATTTTGGAATCTGTTTTGGAGAAATCAAATAAACAACATTTGCATCCAGTAATCGGGATTCTCTTTTATTAGACTATTGAGATAAGCCCAAGATCAGAGTTTTCTACCAGTGCTTTGCAAAGCCTTAGGCTGTTGTTTCTCAAACCTTAAGAGCATGGGAATCACTTGGGGATATTATTAAACCACAAACTACGATGCTAGAGGGCAGAGGTAGGGACCATGATTCTGCATGTCTAACCAGCTCCAGAGTGACCTGGGTGGCCTAGTGACCACGCTCTGAGTAGTGAGGCCCAGGACTTCATGGAGGTGCGCCATGAGGCCCAGGGGAGGACCAGAGGAGAGTTGTACATTTCTTCCCACCGTTTTCCAAAATGTCCAGCTGTTTTTATTTATAAGAAAGTACTACATAGAGTTCATTTTAAAATGCGTTTGAAAAAAGAGAGAAAGAAAGAAAAAAGAAGAAGAAAGAAAGAGAGAAGGAGAGAAAGAGAGGAAGGAAGGAAGGAAGGAAGGAAGGAAGGAAGGAAGGAAGGAAGGAAGGAGGCAGGCAAGAAAGAAAGGGAGGGAGGGGAGAAAGAAAGAAAGAAGGAAGGAAGGAAAAAGGAAGGAAGAAGAAAGGAAGAAAGGAAGGGAAGGAAGGAAGGGAAAGAGGTAAGGAGGGAGGGAGGAAGGAAGAAAGAAAGAAAGAAAAAGAAAGAAAGAAAGAAAGAAAGAAAGAAAGAAAGAAAGAAAGAAAGAAAGAAAGAAAGAGAGAGAGAGAGGGAGGGAGGCAGGAAGGCAGGCAGGAAGGCAGGCAGGAAGGCAGGAAGGCAGGCAGGCGGGAAGGAAAGAAGGAAGGAAGGAAGGAAGGAAGGAAGGAAGGAAGGAAGGAAGGAAGGAAGAGGCACAGCATTAAAAATGTACACCAGTAGGAAAACAAATAATTCTGCAGAAGCATGACACACACCTCCTCACACGCTCTTCTGCCAAACATGGATGTTCAGGTATGGCTTCAGGTTGGTTCAGGACATTCTTCGAGCCTGAGACTCCCAGAGTCTCATCATCTCCTTTTTGACACAGCATGGTGTGAACCCTGTGGTAGCAGTGCCAAACTTGTAGTTTAATTAAAAAGCAAAGAGGAAAATAAACCTCTCTCCAATACACAGAACAACGTCAAAATAGCCCCTACAGAGGATAGCCTTGTGGACTCCAACTAAACGATGACTTTCATTTGCAGAACTTCCACTTGACCCATGTAAACAGGAATAAGAGCACATGCTTAATAGGCTGGCACCTAGGGCCAATTTCAGAAGGGAGCAACTGGAAAGATGTAAGCTGTAGGTGGATGGGGCCCAACTTAATTAGGGAATGTTTCAATCTCCAGGCAGAAAGAACTGTTCCCAGGGAAAGAGTCACTTCAGAGCAGGGTGCCTGGGTGAAGCCTTTCACATAAGTGTAAAACATCCTCTACCCAATCAAAAAAGGTTATCAAATTTCAGCAAAGACCCACTGTAGGTTCAAAGGCACCTAAATTTCTCTCACTACAGCAATATTCTCTACCATTTTATTTGATTTAGTTATTCATAATGAAACTTTAGGCTATTTTGTTGAGTTGTTTTGGTGCGACACTAATATCTTCAAAGGGCACAGCGAGGTAGGCCCTGAGATCAGTAGCTCAGGCTTCTAGAATGCATTTTGCCAACTCTTAGTTAAAAGTTGCCTGCAATCTTTGCTTCCCAGACATGGGACAGGGACAGTTCAGATGTGGAAATAAAGTGGTTAATGAGGAAAGATATGTATAGACAGGCAGGTACTGAGAGAATTATGAAAATCAATTTTACATGAGATCTGGAAATGAAACCTCCACACATAATTCTAGATCAGTATCTGCTTGGGAGGCAAATGAACTCGGCCACACCACATACCGTGAAGGGGGTTGAGGCTTGAAATGAGGGCCAATCCCCGGTAAAGGCAGCTTCTCTGAGCCTTATGGAAACCAGGGACAGGTGCTGTGGCCTTCTTTATCATTTAAATTAGTTTTTGTGGCTACTAAGGTGAACTTGGGTCATCGCTTAAGGCAGAGATAACTTGTTGGAAGGCCACTGATGAGTACAATTTATGCCTATGATGTTTATGAAAAAACTGAACTCATTGTCAATAATTTCAAATAAGTCTAGTTGATACAAAAGTATACATTAAGAAATAACAAGAGACAGAAGATCTGGGAGCAATGGGCCTTCAACTGGCATGGCAGCCAGTGGGGGGAGCTGAGGCCCCACCCTTTTCATTATATAAGTGCTTCCACCCATGCAGTTTCAAATCGGCTCCCTTCACTTCTTTGGCTTACTGTGCCAGGTGAATTTGTCATCCCTGAATTCAAATCTGTCCTCAGAGATCCATCCTAGGATCACAAAAAAAAAAAAGGATGGTTAGAATGATGGTTTCCAGTTTCATCCATGTCCCTACAAGATGGGGGAGGGATAGCATTAGGAGATATACCTCATGCTAAATGACGAGTTAATGGGTGCAGCACACCAACATGGCACATGTATACATATGTAACAAACCTGCACATTGTGCACATGTACCCTAAAACTTAAAGTATAATAATAATAAATAAATAAATAAATAAAGGATGGTTATCGAGGGAATTGTTTTTCTCCCCAAGATGAACCTTGTGCTTCTCAGGTGATAAAGCTAATGGAGCAAAGTGCTTACTGGTGAAGTCCCAGAAACAAGAAGGCAGCTATGTGTTCCAGCTGCACTTTCTTGGAGGCAATTTATTAAATGAATGCTGATTGATAAACCACAAGGTTATTAACACTGTGTTTTTGTTTTACTGTGACATATTCAAAGAATTTTAATACATGGCTTTAGCTTGTGTTCCCCAAGCTTTCTTGGGAGGTGTTCCACTGGTTCTCCCATTGTTGAGGAAGAGGTGAAGTGAGACACCAAATGAAGGACACTGATGTAGCCAGTGTCATGAGCAGGTTACCAGGGCAACTAGGACGCCATCCTGCTGGGACCTCTGGGATGCAGCTAGGGACCCGAGGTGGGCACTGCCTCAGTGGGGAGCATCACTCCTCCTGGCTCATCACCTAGGAATAAAAATCTTTTTTTTTTTGAGATGAAGTCTCCCTCTGACACCTAGGCTGGAGTGCAGTGGCACTATCTTGGCTAACTGCAACCTCCTCCTCCCAGGTTCAAGTGATTCTCCCACCTCAGCCTCCCCAGCAGCTGGGACTACAGGCGCCCACCACCACAACCGGCTAATTTTTGTATTTTTAGTAAAGACAGGGTTTCACCATGTTGGTCAGACTGGTCTCAAACTCTTGACCTCAAACTCTTTTCCAGATGCGCTACAGAGCATGTCCCAGATTTGTCCTCCCTGGGTGGTGAGGAAGAGCCCCATTGTCATTCGGTCCAGGAAGCTCACAGGACTTGGACTCCCAGCCTGCCCTGAGTGAACTCTGTGAATACTCCAGAGGCCAGAGAAAGCCCTCAGGCAGACGCTTGCCCTCAGAAGGGGTCAACAGGCAAAGGAGCAGAGAGTGCTGAGGGAATCTGGACGTAGCAACCATAGCCTCCAAACCAATGAATGGCCACTGACTTTGAGGGATTATAGTCCAGTTAGGAAGATAATAAGTAATGTTTATTGAGTAAATATCTATGTTCAGGGCACCCTGTTAGGTATTTTTCATTTGATCTTCACAATATGTCTGTGATATTAGGTAATGTCACTACATTCATAGCATAGATAAGGAAACTGAGGCACAGATGCATTAAATAACCAAGGCTGTCCCTGCTAGTAAGCGGTGAAGCTGGAATCAAATCCAGATGGCTGGCTCCAGAGTCCACATTTATAATGACTTTTTCCCATGGCTTCTCTATGACTCATGAACAATTACAAATAACAATACGAGAAACATAATGGAGATCTCTGCATCAAAACCTACCCTTGGGAGATGCTTTCTTCATGAGGTAGTTGCTTTTTCATGGAGGACAAATACTTAATCCAAAGGAACATGTGCTTTATTATGGAACACCCAGAGCTGAATACAATAAGAGAGCTTTGGAAGAAAGGGCCTCAGCAGCTAGGGACCCGAGGTGGGCACTGCCTCAGCGCGGAGCATCACTCATCCTGGCTGATCACCTAGGAATAAAACCTTTTTTCTTTGTTTGTTTTTGGAGATGAAGTCTCCCTCTGTCACCCAGGCTGGGAATGGAAGGTGTCAAATGTTGGAAAACCAACCATCAGGCAGGCTTACAGCTGGGGAAAACATTAGTGCCCGAAGGTAAGAGCCAAGCAGGTGAAGTGGAACTCAGACGAGTGGCCCAGATGCCAGCCACATGCCAATACCTAGGCTGACTGCCTGACTTTCAACAGCCTGCTGGCTTGCACTGCTCATCCAACCATTAATAGGAGAAATTTCCAGGGAGAGACTCTTACTGGCATATTCATTTCTAAGAATTATGAAATAATGGGTGAGTATCTGTTGTAGTAATTACATGGGAAGCTAACTGCTATTTTTCTTGATGAAAAATGACTCTCTGAAGCCCGGAATGAAAAAGAAGCATTGCTGGCCAGGCGCAGTGACTCGCGCCTGTAATCCCAGCACTTTGGGAGTCCAAGGCAGGTGGACCACGAGGTGAGGAGTTCGAGACCAGCCTGGCCAAGAGGGTGAAACACTGTCTCTACTAAAAATACAAAAATTAGCCGGGTGCACTGGCGGGCGCCTGTAATCCCAGCTACTCGGGAGGCTGAGGCAGGAGAATCGCTTGAACCCGGGAGGCGGAGGTTGCAGTGAGCAGAGATCACACCACTGCACTCTAGCCTGGGTGACAGAGCAAGACTCTGTCTCAAAAAAAGAAGAAGAAGAAGAAGAAGAAGAAGCATTGCCTTCCACTGACTGATGTGTGCTGCCACAGGGCACGGGGCCGGGGAGGGGGCCTTTGTCTTGTTCGGTGCCTTTTTTTTCCTCTGCTGTTATGAGTGCTGCTACTGCTGCTATTTGTTTTTGTAATTGTTCTTCGAAGGCCGCGGGCGAGAAAGCTGTTCTAATTGTACAAATCACTGCACAGCTGAATCACAGGCGCAGTCCCAAGTAATCTGTGCAACCATTTGACTGAACTTTCGAACTAGCTGGGGGCGCTCCCCGGAGTCTCCTGAGGCCAGCGTCTGACAATGGACATAAAGCAGCCGCCAAATGAGATGCGGGAACAGTTGTATGTCAAGCGGCAGTGATTCAATTCCGGGCCATCAGAACGCAGGCAGCCCCCGGCCGCGGAGTGATTGGCAGTCTGCTGTTGCAGGCTCCCAAACCTCGCCCTACCCATCTTGTTAAAATGGGGCCCCGGATGCGGCTTGGCATAATGAAAATGGATGTCTTGTGGAACCAGTCAGCTCTGGGTTCCATTCCACTCTCCGTAGCTGCAGCGGCATGGACTATGCAAGTTACATGGAACTTGTTAAATGGAAGTTTTTGGTTGTCTTCGAATTCCAGCTAAAGCCCAAAGAGGGGAGCACCTCACACTGCCCGTCCATGCAGAACTAAGAGATGGCTTAAATGGCTTCCCAAATTAGAGAATCCTAGGATGCAGTGAGGAAACTGATCAGAGTAGGGTGGGAGTAAGTCATCTTTGAAGAGCATTGTTGTTCTAGCAGGAAATTCTCCATGAGGAGGAGAACAGAATGTTTTCCACACCTTCAATTATTTGACAAATATGGACTGAGCCCCTGTCATATTTCAAGCACAGTTCAAGGCACGGAAGATGCAACAATAAATATAAATTGCTAATTTCACCAGTGAGAAGGGCTCCCCAAAAATGCACTTAGGGGAATCTGAATTGTCGGTAAGGAGACTGAGCTCTCATGGCATTGGCCTGCCCATACAGCTATCAGAATACAAGACCAAAAATCTTCTCAGGAGCAGCCTACCCTTCCGGAGTTTAGCGCTTTAGTTTTTCCCGAGGCTGAGTGAACTATTGGAAGGTAGATGGGTGTGAATTGTCTTGAAAGGCCCATGTCCAAGAGCAGTAGCTCCCTTAGACCAGAACAAGAGGAATTCCTGCCTTCCTTCAGCCATGCTCCTCTCTTCCAAATAAATGGTTTATGAGGCCAAGGGACATGCCTACCTTAGGGCCATGCCCACCTGAAGACCATGTCCTCTCCTGGAACATGGCTTAGGTAACTGGGACTCCAGAATTCCATTCTCGAATGGCTTCAAGTCAAGCCAGTTTCCAAGGATAGACCCCATCACTAGCAGGCCCAGGGGCTGCTCAAGGGTCAGCTTGGGATAGAGAGCCAAGGGATAGAGAGAAGAGAGACAGACAATGGGCTGGGGGCTCAGGCTTGGAGCCGGCATTTAGCCAGAATTCTCCAGAGTGTGAGAATTCTAGATACAATCTTACCTGGCCTTCCAAGTAAGCATGAAGCTGCAGTTGTTAGGGAATGAGCATAGAACTCATTCTATTACATTATTTTTAGCTTGACTGACAACTTTTAAGCATACCTAAATATTTAAAAGTTGTGAGCTTTTGTTTGTACTCCTGCCTAGGGCCACATGTTAGGAGTGGCTGCATTCATAAAGGCTACCTGCCAGGTGAGTCAATGCTCGATAAATAGGCTGAGAGGGAGAGTCATAAGTAGACAGCTGCAGCATCCACCTCCTAAGTCAGAGAGCACAGGTCAGAAGTCCGAGAGCAAAGGGGAAGGATATGGGAAGGTTAGGGCAGAGTTGGCAGAAGGCTAGGGGAGAGGAAGTTGGAGGAAATGAAAAGGTTAAGGTGTGTTAGGGAGGAGGCCATAAAAAACCCTCCACAACCCTCCATCCATCATTAGAATTTGGCCCGATGCCTTAACACCAAGGCATTAACTTAGAGGGCATTTAACAGCCAAGAGAGAGTCACAAACACCAGTCCCATTAAATGGCACTCACATTCTACCTCTCATTCCTTCTCACTGTTTTGACCCCAGAGAAATGGGAAGTACAAGTGCTAAAGGAGCAAAACAAGTAGAGGTTTTTCTCCACTGTACTCTCCAGAGCCTAAGTTTGGTCTGGATTTGGGCAAAGAAGAAAATTTCTATTTGGAAGAGAGACTGGAGTTTGATTTAGATTATTTGGGCTTCTTAAGACATAACAACAAGGCTTTTAAATATCTGAAAAGGACTTGGAAAGCCATGGGTTGGTCAAGATGTTTCTCAGGGTGTGAGAACATGAGCTTTGACAGAGGCGGCTTGAGCAGCAGTGGTGGGCAGGAGAGAAATATCACTATTTATTCACTATACTGTCTTCATTTCAAACTATTTAGTTGACATTAAAATGTAAAATGGGGTCAATACGCAACAGCTGCAACAGCTTTGCAAGGATGTCGTGAAGACCAGAGATAGCACAAGTAGTTTCCAGCATGTTCCGTGTATCTAGTGTAACTGCTACCATTGTTATTAACAGTATTATAATTGAAATTGTGTACTAACAGTTCAGAATTTCACGTTGGTTCCCTTCACCCAGTCATCCTTGTGAATGATACTGCAACTCTGGGTAAGTTTCTAGAAGGTCCCCTCTTTGATTGGATTCTGTGGCCATACACATGGCAGCCATGGTAGTGATTGTCCCTTGACATAGAGATTTTATCACTGAATCGGCCAACAGCAAGAGGAATGGAAGAAGGTAATATTCATGGAGAACATACTAAAGTGTCAGGAATGATACTGGGGACTTTACATGTGTTTTTGTCATTTAATACTCACAACGACCAGTAGCATCCCAGGGCCCTCCCTCAGCAGATTCCCTGAAAAGTGAAAGAAACCCAAAGAATGTACTGGAAACCTTAACACTGAAATCTTGAGAACTAGGAAGTTACTGCTCTGCGGAGGCGGCCTGGGAAAGCTTTTAGCTTTCTGCAGCCAGGACCCATAAGAGCTCTTCAGAGGCCACTTGTGATGACAAAGAGTAGGGCTAAGGCATGGAGGACGTGCAGCCACACCTCCTTCGGGGGGGTTTGTCATGAGCCTGAGTCAGGCCCACTTGAAAGCTGTGAGAACTGGAAAATCCGTGGCTATTCATTCTTCCTTCAAGGTCTGCCACTTTGGCCAAACTTGCACATTAAATTGGTGCTTCATTCAAGAGTTGATGATGAATTTTAGAGCAAGAACCTAAAACCAAGAAATTGGAACACATGTGCAGGCAACTAGCAGAGAGGTTCAGAGATTTAATAATTCTGTGAAATGTCCCTAACAAGGGTGGAAGATGTTCCTGCCATCATGTAGGAAATAGACTCTCCAGGTTTGTCTTGCTGGTAGCTGAGGTGGGACTGCGTAGGGTGGGACGGGGGTGTGTTCCACTCTTCCTAGTTCGCAGAGGGAGATTTGAGTGAGTTTTTTACCTGAGGGCTGTATGCAGGTGTTTACCAGTGAGGACTGAACCACATCTGATCCAATGGGGAGGATTCTTACTGTGTGGTGTTCCGTTGCCACTGCAAAATAGAAAACAAATAATAAAATGGCCATGCAGACCACTTGCAGAAAAAAACGTATATATACATCTGGGAAATAAACAGGGGAAAGGATTCAACCACATTAGCCATCAATAAAACATAAGTTCCAATAGCAATTTTTTTGAAAAATATTTTACAAGCACCTACCACATGTCAAGTATTAAATCGTAAGAATTCACAGATGAAAGGACAGGTCTAGCCCTTAAGAAGTTTATACTCTGGTGAGAAAGACAGGCTAATAGGCTATAATTGCACAGAGCCATGAGGCGTGTGAGATGAGTTGGCACAGGGGCTAGGACACTGCATCCAGATTTGGGAGGAATGGAAGAACTTCATTTGCTAATGGAGTAACATTGGATTGGAGACCTGAAGGACAAGTCGGAGTGAGATAGCAAAGATGGGGAGGAAGGGCCAGAGAGAGAGAGAAGAAATGAGAAAGGAACCCCAAACAGAGGGAACATTCTGCATCAAAGCCCTGATGAAAAAAAGTAGAGCTCTTGGTTCAATGAGCTGGAGCAAATTAGGGAGAGGGGAGTCTTGGGTGAGGAGGCTGGGGGCATATACAGTAGACTCATTATGGAGGGCCTTTGACACCCCCAACAACCCCTGCTGAGTCCAAGGCATTGAGAGTTTTTCCTGAGAGCAAGTAAGAGCCAATGAGTGACTCTACATGTAGGAGTATCAATAACATATCTGCATTTGAGAAAGCTCATTCCCACTGCAAGGTGGATAAAAGCCAGGGGTCACCTAAACCAGCAAAATGAATAATGAGAGTAAGACAGAATCACCTGTAAGTAGAGAGTCATCGCAGTTTGGATCCCCTCGCCTATGTCCCCATGTACATGAGAAAAAGATTTACATGCAGGTGGTTTATTTGGTAGGTGATTCTTGCAGTACAATGAGAAAGTATGAAAGAGAGACAAGGAATGCAATAAGGTCAAGGAATGCTCTATTAATTATCAAGTATCTGCTGTGGGCAATTGACTGTAGCACACACCTAGAAAGCTGGGCTGTTTATCCACCAACTCCTGCCCCCAACTGGTTCCCCCCTGGCCATTTCCATGCCACAGGGAACTCTGCAGCAACAAGATGCAGGAGCTTGAGGTAGGAAGCCACTGGACAATTGTCCACAAAGCTGTGGGGTGACCTCCAGGGTGGGCCAAGTGGATATAGGTGACTGCATCTGCTTCAGAGAGTTGGAAAATACGGCAGTTGATTAGTGATGCAGAGGAGGAAGGAGATAAGGCAGATACCTGAACGTCTACTCTAGGAAACTGCATGGCTTCTGGTGCTATTCATTGAGAAGCAGATCACAGCAACTCAAGGCCATACTCCTTCCTCGAATGACACGTCTGGTTCTCATCCTTGTCTTTACTCTCTAGGCTTACTTAGCAAATGGTATTAAGTCCTGCTATGGTTTGAATATCTGTGTCCCCTCAAAATTCATGTTAAATTCCTAACCCCCTACCAGGTGATGATATTAGAAGGTGGGACCTTTGGAAGGTGATTAGGTAATGAGAGCAGATCCCTCACGAATATAATCAGTGCCCTTATAAAAGAGACCGCAGGCCGGGCGCGGTGGCAGGTGACTGTAATCTCAGCACTTTGGGAGGCCGAGGTGGGCGGATCACCTGAGGTCGGGAATTTGAGACCAGCCTGACCAACATGGAGAAACCCCGTCTCTACTAAAAATACAAAATTAGCTGGGCGTGGTGACATGTGCCTGTAATCCCAGCTACTCAGGAGGCTGAGGCAGGAGAATCGCTTGAACCTGGGAAGCAGGAGGCGGAGGTTAAGGTGAGCCGAGACTACGTCATTGCACTCCAGCCTGGGCAACAAGAGCGTAACTCCGTCTCAAAAAAAAAAAAAAAAAAAAAAGAGAGAAAGAGAGATCCCAGAGCTCTAGCTTCTCCCTTTCACTATGTGAAGACACAGTCAGAAGGTGCCATCAATGAATCAATGAACCGGGAAGCAGGCCCTCACCAAACACCAAATCTGTTGCCACCTTGATCTTGAACTTCCCAGTTCCAGAACTGTGGGAAATTAATTTATGTTGTTTATAAGCTATCAAGTCCCTGGCACCTTGTTATAGAAGCTTGAACAGACCAAGACAAGCCCCTTCAATATACCAGGCTTTCACCTTTACATCTCCAGCATCTCCACATTTCTATGGAAATTTACACATGCCAGAGGTGTCAGCAAGAACTGTAAGTTAGACCCAAGGAAAGTGACAGAGTCCCTGAGGAGAAAACCTCCTTCACTGCATCTTTATGTAGATGCCCTGCCTGGCTCTGGGCTGGGATAAGAACACCCCATTTTCGTAGGTGTCAAATATGTCATGGTAATTACTATTATGATTATTTATTGAGCACTGACAGGGTTCACATAGAAAATGTTTTGTAAAATAAGTAATATTGTAAAAATGCAATTACTAGAATTTATTTCTTGACACAGATCCAAATGTAGTAGAAATTATTACCAATAACAGGAGGAATATGCAATAGCTAACCAGCGCAGGTTGTGTGGGGACAAAATGTATATTTCTGTCTTGTTTTTAACCAGGAGTAAGCTATAGAAACCAAACATGATGGCTCAAAGCCAGACGTTGTACAGAGCGAGATGCCATCTCAAAAAAGTTTAAAAATAAATAAATAAATAAAATAAAAATAGTTGGTAATTCTAGATGACTTGTGTCTATGTGAAATGGTTTAGATTAGAGATTTGGGAGTCATGAGACATGGGTTTGGGTCCTGGTTTTGTGGCTTACTGGCTGTATAACTTTGGGGATGTCATTTTACTTCCTGCTAAGTCTCAGATTATGTAACTAAAAAATAAAGCAAGTAATACCTGCTTCCTTGCAAAACATCTGCGTCATAGTAGGCGCCCATAAGGTCAAGTGAATGAATGGAGAAGTATATGCATAAAGCATTTAGCTCATAGTAACAACACGCAAAAGAAAGTTAGCAACTATTCTTGCATTTGTGTTTTATAATAACCCAAAGTTATTCAATAGTCAAACCGTGATTTCACTATGATTCTTTATTGCTCGCATTATTTTATAGGCCATATAGAAAAAAGATTAAGCTATCTTGGAGAGATTGCTGAATTTGAAGTAAGAAGACCTGGACCCAGGCCTTAGCTTCATCTCTTCCTAGCTGTTCAATCTCAAGCAAGTCACTTAACTTCTCTGAGCTTCAGAGCTCCCTTATCTGTAAAACAGGATGATAATACTTGGCTCCTCTGTTTTATAGATGGAGGTCAATATTAACTTAAGATCCTTGGGAACACTCATAAACTGCAATGTGGATAAAAACCTTTGTTGTTTTTTATGTTAATGTGTTTTGTTTTATTTCGTGAGGGCTTTAAAACATTGACTTAAGATACGTATTCTAGCCCCTCAAGAGGCCTGCTCTGTCAAGGAAATTGCACTGGAGGACCTGCTGGTTGCTAGAACACCTCTGAAGCTTTCTAGGCTCTTCTTTCCACGTGACAGTGCTGCCATAGGCCTCTCCGAGTGTGCTTTCCGGTAGTGGTGATGGAGCCTCTCACAAGCACACCAGGTTCTCTAGTTAAGGAATCTGCAAGATGCTCATTCAGGTTAGGTGCAAGATGAGAGTCCATGGACAGAGTGGTTTGATTGTTCTGTCACTCTGATACATGCATACATAGCCTAGACCTGAGATGCATACCGAAATCCCTATTTTTCTAGTCTTCTCATCATCATGTAAAGGAAAGTGCTGGGAGGTAACTTTATTGTCACCTAATAGGTGAATCCATGAATAGCTCATATTGGTATTTCAAGAGCCAAAAAGAAAAGCACATTAGACATACTTCAACATCTATGAAGTCATATTTTAATGAAAACCAGAGAGTTTGAAACTTTTTGCAGGACTGGGTTTTGTACTGCTTCAAAATATCAAACCTTCTATTTTCCTGAGTACAAAGCAGGATGAGCCAGAAAGACAAAGTAGGATAAACTAGAAGGACAATCCAGAGATCCAGACAGGAGGTGTATTCTTAGCTCTTGGAAGCTGGTGCAAGGTTAGCTAACTAAAGCAGACAGAGGGTGTCAAGAGCTATGGAATCCACGAAAGCTGAGCCCACATTCCAGCACTGTTCCTTCCTAGCTATGTGTCATTCATGAAGCCACTTAACCTCCCTGGGCCTCTGTATTGCCGTGTCTATGTTGTGGATAAGAATACCTTGGAAGCATAGTTCTGGGAATGAAATGAGCTAACTATAAACAATAAAGCACGGCGTCTAGCATGTAGATGTTAGCCTTCTCTCTTCCCTTTGCTTCTTGCTCCTAGCTTCTCAAAAATTAATAATCCAGAAGGAAAATGGAGAGTCTGGTTAGGGCCAAAAAGCTTTAATGAATATGACAGGCAGAGCATAGTGATTAAGAACATGGACTCTGGAGCCAGATTGCAGGGCTCCCATCCAGCCTCTGACCATTGCAAGCTCTGTGTCCTATTGGACAAGCTACTGAAAATTCCCACAGCTCAGTCTCCTCATCTATAAGACAGGGAGAATAAGACCTGAATTATGGAGATGAATTGAGTCCATATTTGTAAAGTGCTCAGTGCCTGACCCATGGTAAGTGCTGGATGAGTACTTGTGAACTGGAGTCCAATCTTCTCTGAAAGCCTTAGAATGATGACATTCGGCAGACCTTTATCTTCCTGGGAGTACTCTAGCAGACAGGTACCAGCACTTCAAAGGCATCAATTGGCCTCCTTTCTTGACTGACAGCTTCAAAACCATATGCACTGCATCTTCCACCATCTCCCCCATGCTACATAAATCTTTATAGAATTGGATTGTAGAGAGCCAAGTATTGGAAAAACGAAAACCCTAATATCCCGATCGATCGCCTGAGAGTAGTTCAATGGCATTTCTTTAAGCTCTCTAGCATCATCCAGGCTGCTCTGTAATAGTGCTTCACCTTGGACCAGAAGGCAGAGGGCAATGCCATCTTGCAGTTTGTCCCTGCGCCTCTCTGGTTGCTGTCAGATGGAACAAAATAAATGTTCAAAGGCATCGGGTTATTCTCATTTAGCACCAACACACGAGATCCAGCTGTTGGCACTAATTTCCTCTCACATAGCCCTAGACTGAATGCATCTAACTCTGTATTAGAGGGAGGGGAAGACGAGCTAAGGAAGAAGTAAGGTGCTACAGGATGAGAAATGCCACATTTGTTTTAACCTCACTGCAGTCTTGGTCTGGGTCAAAAAGGAAAAATAGAAAATCTTTAAGAAAGAAAAGGCACCTAGAAAAAGGCTGCTGTTCTTTTCCTTTTCTCAGGTTCTGTGAATAAAATTCAAAGCCTCTTCTCTCCTTGACTGACCACAGAAAAAAAAATGATGGATAAAATATTCTCTAAGGATAGCAGTTGTCTCTGGTCACAGTCTGTGCCTTCCAGCTTAGGCAGCCACAGAGCAGGCCAGGCCACAAGGTCCCCACCAAAGGGGGAGCCACAGTGCCCAAAGAAAGGAGCATGTTGGAGTCAGAGGCATCTGGGCAGGGGGAGAGAAAAAGATGTTTTTTCAAACCAAACATGGTTTCAAGCAGGTCATTATCTTCACTCTATCTTTTGTTTTCTCTCTTCCTTGTCCTGAGCCAATTTTGAACAAGCCGGTCTTAAGGCTTGTTTGGATTCCTGTGCATTCAGCTCTTTCAGACCGTTAACAGCTTGAGAGGAAACATTAAAGAAGCATGATTGAGGCCTGGTTGTGCTGCACCCCAGCCAAGCCACACGAGCCACCCTTCTCCCTGATCACTTCTGATTGCTGTGGCTGCAGGAATCCTATAGTGATCTGCAAAGACAGCTAAGGTGGCTGGAAGGGATGAGGTGGTCTGGCCACTGTCCACACAATCATGCCAGGCCAGGAAGTGTTCCTTCCTCAAAGCGCCTCTTGTACAGATATCTTTCTGATGTTTGCCAAAATGACACAATCACCTTACACCAAAGAGAGGAAGGAATGTTTAAAAATGACTTCTGAATGCTGTCTGCCATCAGTCTCAATTGCCTGGTACATTTTCTTCTTATGCTGAATCTTGCCTCTCACATTAGTCATTCCAGCGGGCCCCCAAGGAGTTTGCAATTTGGAACTCCCAGAGTGTGGTAGATTGCAAAAATGGCTATAATCCTTCACCCTTCCCTATGTCAAATCACTGTGCACTGTGATTTGATAGCTCATCCTATGCAGAGAAAGCATCTCTTTCTCCCTTGAATCTGAACTTGCCTTGTACTTGCTTTGGCCAATAGCTAGAATGCCATGGACATGTCACAGTGCTGTTTCCAAAGTCTCAGCCTCAAAAAATGCTTCTGCTTTCTCTCGTTCTCTCTCACACTCTCTCTCTCCCTCCCTCTTTCACAGTCCTGCCTAACTGCCATGTGAACAACCTGACCTGTTGGAGGATGAAAGACTATGTTAAACAAAGACATGCCATCCCAGCTGAGGCTGCCTTAGTACAGCCAGCTCCCAGCCAACCCAACAGCTAACTGCACATGCATAAATAAGCCCAGCTGAGATGAGAAATAACCCCAGCCCAAACTGCCAGCCTTCACAATCATAAACTTAATGAATGTTTATATTATTTTAAGCCACTAAATTTGGAGGTGGTTTGTTACATAGCAAAAGCCCCTCATGCATCTGGTTTTCAAAATGACAAAATCACCTTAAAAGACAGGAGAAGGGGTGGTAGGGGGTAGCTTCTGAATTCTCCATCTTGCCTCCAGCTTCAATTACCTGATAGATGCTTCTTCTTCCACATCTCACCTGCCACATGAGCGGCTCCAGTGCCCTCCAAGCATGCTGCAGCAAGGAATTCCCAGGGCTTCAGCTGTGTATACAAGGTTTCTGTTCATTAGGATCTCCAGCCCTGCAGACCCATTTCTGTTCTGGGGGAGGCGGAAGCCTGTTGGGTAGACAGGTGATAATACCCAGCTCCCATACATTCCTTGGGTAGTAATTATCCTGTAGAGGAAAAAGTAGTCAGTTCAGAATATAAAGTAGCTTTGTTAACATGAAACAGCACTGTTTCTTATCTTAGGGCTGAAAAACTAGGTTTCAGAGACAACCCAATGTCTTGGGAAGTATTTAGTTCTCATGCTTGAGCACGTGTGCATGCATGTGTTTTTGTGTACATGGAGCAAGTGGTGGGGAGAGAACTGGCAGTCATTGGGTGCCTGCTATTTGCCTGTCACGATGCAACCTCTGCTAGTTTTGATAAAATCTCACATCATTGTGAGGAGGTTTGGTTATCACAGATTTATAGATGAGGACACTAAAGTTCCACAAGGTTAAGTAAGTTGCCCCAGGTCATACAGCCAACTAGCAGTAGAACTGCAGTTTGACCTGCACTGTCACACTGTGATTTTTTTTTTTAACTGTATTGCCCCAGTGAGAGGCTTCTGCATAGGGTTATCAGGAGTTCCACAGATACTTGGTTGACATAGTTGTCTTACATTTATCTATCTAAAATATTATTAAAAAGTCATCCACCCCAAATATGCTATATTCCAACATTTAACGTAGTACAGAACACTGGGCTGTTGTCGTTTGAGGGTATCTGAATGCATTTTATTGTATAGAATTTGGAATAAAGCTTCCCTAATGTTTCTGGCACATATATAAATATTACATTGATTGAAAGAGTAGGGAAACTGCACTGTTCTTTTCCTTTTTTAAATTTAGGCCCACACATGTTACCTCAGTGGGCATGCTACCATGCATATTTGCAAAATACTATCAATTAAATACCAGGCAGGGCTTTGGCACAGCTGCTTGGCCTGTGCCTAAATCACAGCAGTGTAAATAGTTGTACAATAACTTGGGAACACATCATGATAAATTCATGATAATAAATAAAGTCATCATAATAATATTTATATTACGAATAGTTTCAAGCCTTTTTAATAGTTTGCAGGGTCCTCATCCTAATGTCTGTATTCAGGAGGGCAAGATCTGATAGAAAGAGGGTCAAATAGCTACAGTGTCTAACCAAGCTTGGTGTTCTAGCTCAGGGAAACTGAGGTGATCCAGATGGTGCCATGACAGAAGTGACAGCTAATGCCTAGACTTCTAATACCAGGTCTTAGGACTACTAAACTTGCAGGTTGGGAAGGAAGAACTACCTTCTGGCCTGCAAGGTGAACCTGGACAAACACCTCTTTACAGGAGTCCTCACTGGACAATCTCTGTCCGCACCCTCCTTCCAGGGAAAGGAAAGTGGCAATGGATGAAGCAGGGCCGGGCCTGTCTTGGATGAAAAGTTCACTTTCTGTGCCAGAGCAGAAGAATCCTAGCTAAGTGAGGCAGAAGGCCTGGTTCTCCCAAATCTTGAATCAGTGGGTGATTCAGCTTTCAGATAAAAATATCCCTCTATTCTTCTGAGCTTCTGTAACAATTTAATTAAAGCTTATTCTGAGATTGAAAAGCAAGATATTTACAAAAGTAAAATAAAACAACAACAACAAAAATCTGTTTCTATTTGCAAATTTATCTATGGGAATCTGGACTCTCTCTCTTTTTCTCTCTAATAAAGAAAAAAATTATAATAATCAGAAACAAAGCCAATGAAGTGAATAAAGTTTATCTGTGTTTTCAAATAGCACAGTGTAAAGAACATCTGTTTCAAGATAGGACGGATCTGGATTTGCAGCAGTTCTTCCATGTACAAGCTGTATGAGTTTGGGCAAGTGACTTAATTTCTTGAAACTCTGATATCTCATCTGTAAAGTATAGATAATATTAATTCATAGAGTTATTCAGCAGATTTAATGAGATAAATATGTAAAATTTTGTAGCACAACAAAGAGTGCTGAATAGGAACCATTTGTCCAATTTTTCTCCCTGAAGCTCTTTCCACCAGGTCACTGGATACACATTGTTCTTTTGTTGCCCCTATCTTCAACAACATCTATAAGGGGATATAGTCTGAAACACTAACTTAATGCTAAATGTGGGCAGTTGCCAGTGATGCTGAATGATTTTAATGTTTACAAAGGTCAAGATCTGAAAATGTATAATTTTAGATCAGACATTCAGAAGGTCATACATTATTTTGGACAGGGAGACCTTTCTCGCATCCCTGAAATTATTCCTCTACCCAGCTGATGCATACAATGATCCACAGTCTACATCAGTAATCTTCAAAGTGGGGTGTCTTCACCCCTAGGGTGGAAGAAGACATCCCGCTAGGGAACAGAAAGAAAATACTGGATCTTTTATTTGTATTGGCTTGTACTTAAATCATAGCATTGCAAATGTCTGTACCATAACTTGGGAACACATCAAGATAAATTCATATAATGAATGGTTTGTAAAAGACCTCTCACCTGAGAGAAAGAATAAAATATTAGGTCCTTTATTTATATTTATTTCTAAAAGTTAATAAAGAAATTAAGCTTCCCCAATATTTAACATGTAGACTGACATTAGCATTGTCTATGGACTTTCATGTCTAAATGTCACACACAAGGAAGAATCAAATTTCTACAAAACAAAGAGATTAACATTGACACACCTTTTCATTCATTTGTTTTCAGTCTTTACCTGCCCGGTGAACCAAACCTTCATTACAAAAGAGTGAACCATTAATAGTGCTGCTAATGCTGAGTTCTACAGTTTCCATTAACATATTCTAAGGGACATGGGATTAATAAGAGACTTTCTAGAGAATCTTAGATTCAGATATACTCATCCTTCCATCATATATAAATAATCTAAAATTCCTAAGATAATCAGGAAAAATCACCCCAACCAGTATAGTAACCCCTCTGTTGGTTCAATAGCCTGAGAAGCTCAAAATGGCCAGGTGGCAGTCTCAGTTTTCAGCTCAGTAGGACCCTTGTGTCCCCTTGTAGAAGAATTCATCCTTTAAGAAGAAGGCTTCTAAACCAGCAAAGCTTAAAAGTTGCTGTAAACAGAAGCAAAAATGTTGTCAATGTAGCATAGCGAGAACCCTCTCCCATCTCTACCCCGTGGTTCTTTCGTCTGTATTCTTGTTATGAGAAAAATGACACCATATATTGGTCACTGGTTTATGACATGTATTGTATTTTATAGGGTACTACCCTAGCCCCGAGTTTGGACTCAGCCAGCACTGTACCTGGGTCTTCAGTGGTGCATTCCAATATTTCACAAGGCCAACTGCTCTGGATGACAGCATAAAACCAGTGAATCCCATGGGCTGAAGGGATGGCTACAGCACTTCACTGTAAAACGAGTCCCTGGTCAGAAATAATGTAGAGCAGAATACCACGGCAATAAATGAAGTCCATGGAGTGATGGTAACAGAGCATTGCAGGTAGGCAGGGCAAATCCAAAGTGTATTTCTGAAAAACAAAAGCACTTTCCATGATGGGAAAAGTCCAAATTAATCTACCTGACACCAGGTAGCTGGCTAGTTTCCAAAGGGAAAGATGCCATATTTGGGACTTGTAGTTGGTGCCTGAGCTGGTTAGGTACCCAGCAGAAAATATAGCTAGATCAATTTTAGTGAGAAGAAATAGATAATTTTGAGCTCATGCATACACTCTATTCCTACTGCTGTAGCCAATTCATTTATCATCTCATCGAGCAAGAATTGGGATGGCAGGGTAAAGAGGCTGACATATCCACAGAAAGGTCATCATGACCACTTGATGAGAGTGCCTCCTCTAAAATGGTTTCCTTTGTTCAACATTCACATAGGACATATAAATCTTCCAACTTTGTGCTCATTCTGAGAGTTCTATCCACACACCTCTTCCCTGGACTTTCTTATTTCTTCCAAATTCCTGACCACTTGGCCAAACCATTAGACTGTCCATGAATCAGTCGAGATCCATCATTTGGCCATATCTTCTTCAAAGTGAACAACCATAAGATGGACTGTTCATTAAGAGGATTTCCATCCCCAGTGTGCTTCTGGGACACTTCTGTGGTAGGTACTTTATCCTATAAAATACAACATATGTCATAAACCAGTGACCAATTCTGGGAATGAGCTTTAATGGCCTTTGCCACTTATAATCCCCTCTCTTTTGAGTGTGGGTGGCACTTGTGATATGATATCACTCACATGGTTACAGTTCCTTAATCATGAGAGTGATATCTTATCATATCACAAGTGCGTGACAAAAGGGAGATTATCCAGGTCTACTTGATTTAATCACACAAGCCCTTTAAAACAGTGTCCTTTGTCCAACTGCTGGACAGAAGCAGAAATCAGAGGGATTCCAAGGGTGAGAGAGATTTGTGCCAGCTTTGAAGATGGAGGGGACCAAGTGAGAAGGACTGTAGTGGCCTCTAGGAGCAGAGAGGCTTCTTTGCTAACAGCTACAGAAAAATGCAAACTTCAGACCTAGTGGAAAGAACAGGATCCTGCCAACACCCTGAAAGAGCTCACAAGACATTCCTCTCTAAAGCCTTCAGATAAAAGCCCAGCCCAGTTGGCGAATTGATTTTCAGAGAGCCCAATCAAGCCTACCTGGGCTTCTGATGTACAGAGTTGGGAGAAAATAAATAGGTTGTGTTTTAGGCAATGAAGCCAGAAGAGGTATATGTTCATTTTCTAGGACTGCCATAACAAAATACTGCAGGCTGTGTGGCTTAAACAACAGAAATCTATGTTCTCACAGTCTGGAGGTGAGAAGTCCAAGATAAAAGTGGTGGCAAGTTTGGTTTCTCCTGAGGCCTCTCTCCTGGGCTTATAGATGACCTTCTTGCTGGATCCTCACACGGTCTTTCCTGCATGGACGCACATCCGTTGTGTCTTTTTGTACGTCCAAATTGCATCTCCTTGTAAAGACACCAGTAAGATTGAAATAAAGTTCACCTTATAGCCTTATTTTAACTTAATTTTCTCTGAAGTCCTTATCTTCAAATACAATCCCACTGATTGTTAAGGCTTGCATATATGGATTTTGAGGGATGCAATTCAGCTAATAACAAGGTACCAAGTGAATCTGAGCCACTTGTTCATGCAACTTACCTGGGCTTTCTAGACCTGCTTGAGGCTGATCTTCTACTCTATGGAAGACCATTGCACACTCCCAGTTTGATAGCTTGGTGGGTCAGATAACACCCAGTCCATGATAGGCAACCTAGGATCCAAAGAAACTTGGTGTCACATGGGAAAGTGTTCAGTTTCTATCAGGACCTTGTAGCAAGACAGGAGCTATTTAAAAAAAATTTTTAAAAAGAAGTTATCTGCAAAATGTATGGCTTTGCTCTAAAATACTCAGTGTCTATGAGGTGATTTTTTTCAGGATTTCTCAAAGACTCCATATGTCATTCCTAATAGCTGTAAATACGGAGTTCATCCTAGATTATATGGCACAATTAGCCAAGTAGCTTTTATGAAAACTTCAACCTTCTGTAGAGCCTTTTCTTAATTCTGGACTTTGTGTAAAACTGGCAATGTTATGTGAAATTGATCAGAACAACATGGCCAAATGCTAACCATGTTTCCTTCAAAATCCAAAGTTCACTAGACATTGAACAGTTCTCTGTTTTAGGGATATGTGGTGCAAAATTAAGAATATGTCCTTTAAGTATGTGAATATTTCAAAGCCTAATGTGCAAGCCTGATGTTACAAACAAATTCAATTTATCCTTGTTCATGAAAAAATACAGGATGTTTCAATTTGTATAACCAGAACATTAGTCCCACTTTCTCAGATCTGTAGAGATGAGATTCTACAGCAATCCATTCGAACCTAAGGCCTACCTCCTGCAGAAACTATGTGTGCTAATGTAAATCAGCAAGCTTATATGTTGATAAGAGTGAAACAGAAAACCCAGTTAGCATATCGTCTAAACAACATGCATACATGGTAAGCAACCTACCCAAAAGGGCATGGATTCTTAAAGACTAAGTATTAAAGCCACTAAGATCAGGACTACAATAGCTGACCTTAGTGCCTTTGCTAATTAGAAATGGGCATGCTGTTTGCTCTCCTGATAGAAGCAGGACTGCAGCAGGAAGCATGGACTGGTGCTGAATCCATGCTAGATTGCAGTCTTACCCACCCACTCATTCAGTCACCCTAGTGCAGGGCCCAAGCTGCACAAACCATTGCTCACAAGACCCTGGCAAAAAATCATGCATGAATTATGAAGAGAGACATCAGTATAATTAGAAAATGCTGCAATAAAGTGCAATCATCTCTATTTCTCTCCCGAGTTCCTGGGATCCTTCTCCATAACACGTGAGGAGGTAAGGGCATATATATGCAGAAGGAGAGAAACAACCCTTTATACTCTCGGCATCCAAGCAATGTTTAATGGAATAGATTTGGTTTGAATTCAGTCTTTGATTTGACCTTGCTTGGATTTGTTCTTTTTTTTTTTTTTGTATTATGATCGCATCATCTATATACTGAAAATAAAATAACAAATTAAACAACCAATTAGTTTTGCCAATTAATTAATCATCAAGTAGTTCTTTCATTCCTGTGATATATTCAATTCTGAACTAGGCTTGATAGGGATATAAAAGTCCTGCAAGAAATAAAACCCTCAAGATTTTCACAATCTGGCTTGGGGACCATTATTGATGCACAGGAAATGATAGGAAAATTCAACCCTTAAGCATTTATTTTCCCCAATTGGCAAGGAATACAAGAATGATAGTGGTCTGAATATTCTGCTAGTTATTTGTAAACAGTTTTACTCTTACCTTACAAGAGATATACCTCTCATTTCACTAGTTCTTTGGTATGTAAGAAAATGTCATGGACCAGTTTTTTCTACATCAAAGTTTCATCCAAGCTAAAACTGTGAAACCAGTCTTTGATGTGGGTATGGGCAAGAGACCTGCCTCAGTATTTATCGAGTTTAGCTTTAGCCAGAGGGAGAAGCTAGGAGCAAGAAGATTGGGCTTCCAGGGATATCACATCCAGAAACATTCCATGCATCACTAAGTTTGCAGAGATGTTGAGGCATCCAGCCCTATAAAATTTCTAGAGCTGGCAGTCTCTATGTGTGTCCACAAATATATATCACTTGCAGAGACGGATCCCTGCGTGGCCTCTGCTCCATCCTATTCATCACCAGACTAGCCTGCTAACTGCTCCACAGATACTCTCACCCTGACCTAGAGGCCCCACCCTTGCTGAGGGGCAGAAGTGAATGAACCTCCTTCATCCCTAGCGTTTACAGAATGTGAGTTTCTAGAATGACTTACTGGCGGGTCATTTTCCTCACTCCCAGCTGCAAACACATTGAACAGCTTGTTTTTTGAAGTTTGTATCACCACAGTACCTAACATTAAAAAGATGCTCAACTGAGAAAGAGAACAAAAGTGAATGGGACTCTAAGAGCTAATTAAGGAGAGACAGCTGGATTCCTTCTGCTTTTTTTTCTCATTAATGAGAAATCAAAGCGCATGACATCTTCCTTTTGAAGATGAAATTATGAATTGAAATTTGCGCTGAGTGTGTTTGTCCATTCCTAGTCACATAATGATCCTCAACATTAAGAGTATGTAAGAATCAGCTGAAGAAGTTATTTAAAATAACTTCTTATTTTAAAATCCTATGTAAATTCCTAAGCATCATGTCCTAAGAATCGGATACTGCACAAATGGGTTGAGACCCATGGGTTAGCATTTTTGCAGCAATTATATTCTGATGCCAGTGAGTCTTGGACCACATTTTAAGAACGTTAGCCATTTGGTGATGGCTGCTGTTGCTGTGTTGTTGTTGGGATTTTTGAACAATTCTTCTCTACATATCAAGTGTTTGCTCACTCTTTGCTGCTGGTGGTGCTGAATTTTCAAATCTTAGACATGGTGTCTGAGACAGAGCATTTGCCAGCAGTCAGGACACCTCAGGTCCCTGTTCTACCACCAAATACCTGTGTGACCTTAGGCCAGTCAATAGCCTCACCATGTTCTGCTGTAATCAGTAATTTTCAAGGACCTTTTCAGCTTAAAATTTCAGACTTTATGAATGTCAATAACCATAACAAATCTGTGCTTTCTTTACTTCATCTTTCTGGAGGTGTTGGAGAGCTCCAATTACTGGTGATGCAGACACTATTTATCACCTAATTTGAGTAAGTGATGTAATCTCCCATGTCCCTTTCTTCTCATTTGCCTTAAGGAAAGATTAACTCTTCCCTTGTTTACCTCATGGAGTTAATGTCAAGATCAAATGGGATTAGGAACATAGGATTTATAAAGTACTGTGTAGCTGTAATACCTCCTGCTCTCCAAGTCAGAAGATGCAACTGTGGTTCATAGAACTGGATTTGTCTCATAAGCATATCTTGAAGAAAGTCTGATAGAGTTGGGTTCAATATAGAAAGGAAGGTAAGAAAATAGAGACAGCCAGCCGGTTGCGGTGGCTCACGCCTGTAATCCCAGCACTTTGGGAGGCCGAGGCAGACGGATCAAGAGGTCAGGAGACTGAGACCATCCTAGCCAACATGGTGAAACCCCGTCTCTACTAAAAATACAAAAATTAGCTGGGCGTGGTGGCACATGCCTGTAATCCCAGCTACTCAGGAGGCTGAGGCAGGAGAATCACCTGAACCCGGGAGGTGGAGGTTGCAGTGAGCCGAGATCGTGCCACTGCACTCCAGCAAGACTCTGTCTCAAAAAAAAAAAAAAAAAAGAAAGAAAGAAAGAAAGAAAGAAAGAAAGAAAGAAAGAAAGAAAGAAAGAAAGAAATAGGGACAGCCAGTACAGAAAACATTTTTGGGAGGTTTTCTTGTGAAAGCAGAGAAAGAGTCCAGTATGTAGGAATATATTGAGGCAAAGGTTGGAGAGTAGTTAATAAGAGGAGGGATAACATATTTATGTATTAATAGGAGTAGAGAATGAGAGAGCAGAATGAACTAGTAGGAGGCTGTCCTCTAATAATGAGAGGGGATGAAATCCAGAGCACTGGATTTCAGAGACTGGAACAATAACAGTTTATCTGTTGTAACAGGCCTAGTACAAAAGTACAAATGCAAGGGAGTCGATAGATCTCTGGTGGAGAATATGAGGCTCTTTCTTATTGATTATATTTACCTACTAAAATAAAAATCAAGATCATCACCTGAGTCTGAAAGAGGAGATGGAAGTGTTAGAGGTTTGAAGAGAAAGAAAATGGTGCAAACTTATTTTCTGGGGGAGAGAGAGGGTGGGTGCCAGAGGAAAGGACAACACAAAGAATGCATTTAAGATTTAAAGTCATGAATTTCAAGACAGACCATTTATTCCACACGATTGTGTGTTTTCTTCAGCCACATTCAGCTACTTGGTTCAGGTGCAAAAGATGTATAAAACTGGATTTTTCAGGGTTTGTTTTTTTAAGACACAGGGAGTATGATGGTGTGGGTGGGTCAGGGAGATGAGGGTATGTGCAATGGATTATGATAATGGATCATTATATCTAAGCTTGGTAAGAGCCATCAGTGGATTTGATAACCCTGATAAGCTTGAATTGAAGTCTGATTATTAGTGAGAATAAACTGGAAATTAGGAAGTGGTAGCCAGAGAGTGGGATGTTTGAAACTGAAGGCAGTGGCATTGATGAGGTATAGGCAATGACCCCAGAAGTGAGTAATTAAGGTGGAGTGGAAGAAATGTCATGGAATTTATGGTGGCCAAGGGAGTGAGGGGCCAGAGTGTTGAATGGACCATCAATATTACTATTTGGTATCTCAGAATGCTGTAGCAGACACTAGGCCATGGGCTAATGTCTTCCTTCAGTGAACAAAGGCAGTGAATGAAGAATGACAGAAAAATGGATAAAATAATCTTCTGACTTGTGTTTCAAAGGAATACACTTGGAAGGTAGTGATGTTAAGGGGATATGGAAGAATGGTGGTCCCCAAAAGATCCTGGGGATTGGAGAACACAGCTCCAGTCCCAATGGTATGCAGGTAGTTTTATATAACAATACAGATTTTTACTTCTGTTGAAAAAAACATGAAAGTTCCATGACAAGGAATCCCATTTCCATAAGTTAACAGATGGCTGAAGCTGAGTCTGGTTGCTCCCTTTTTGATGGGTGACATAGTCTCCATTTTTCCACGGTCCCTGCGACATCCTGTTGTCACTCTAAAACAGAGATTCTATGCTAATGCTCAGTCCCTCTGCTTCAGTAGTCATGTTTTCTAAAAATAGACCTGAGCTATAAGTAAATGTTTTACCATATACTTCTTTTGATCTGCTTAATCTTATTAAGCATTTAATCATGAGACTTCTGGCGTAAATTAGACTGATAAACTGATCCCAATTAAAATCTGCCAAAAGTTATATTCCATAGACCAAAATTGGGGTCTCTCTTATGTGATAATCCTATGGCTTTGAAATTCCACTTAGGTTTAATGGTCCAATAAGAAATGAAAGTCAGAAATAATCAGGCAATCTAATTGTGGCTCAAGAAGAAAGTATTCACTGAGAACATGGGTGTTAGGAAGAAACACCCAGTGTGCACTTCCCTCCAACCAGTCTTAATGCAAACAAAGCTCCTGAGCAAGCCCAGAGGTCTGAGGGGTTTTGCCGTGGTGGGCCCCTTGCCTTGCACTGGTTGCCAAGACCACCTCATTTTGGATGTTCCTCTAAGAGAAGCAAACGATTCAGCAGGAGTTGCGACCATTTGCTCTGTCATGGACCTGTGATCTCAAGTATAACTTTGACATTGCTCGAAAGTCAAAATGCTATTAAACAAAGGGAAAACAACCAACATCAAGGTATTTTTTGCCAATTCTGGCCTGGTTACTCTAAAAAACAGTAGGTTCCTAATCTCTTTGAAAGTTGCATTCTTAGAATTATTCCCCATAAATCAGTTCATCAGAATAGGTCAAATTTGAATGATTTATTTAAAACTCCCCCCCCCCATAATTGTTACAGTGTAGGGATGGGTATTTGTAGGAGTTTTAAACATAACTAGGATATTTCCTTGTATATTCAATTGCCTGAAGTTGAGTTCTGGGTTATAGCTAGAGTTACTACAGGATTTACTGTCCAAACTAGAACACTTTGAGGATAAAGGGGTGTTGTTATTAACTATGCCTTCAGGACAACAGGTGTGACCAGGACTTTGAAGCAAACTAGGTGGCACGGTCCCCTTTGTTACATGTAGCTCACTTCACAAGACTCCAAAACATGTAACCCAGAAACCAGAGAGGAGAGACATGGAAAAGTTTTGGCAGGATTTACTCTTCTAACAGGATTTACAGAGTTAGCTTGGGTTTGCTTCCTCTCATTGCCCTCAACTCAGAGACAGGTTTTGCAAAATATACATTTAACAAACTAACTTTATTTGATCTTTGTGAAAAGCTTAGAAGAGATTTAGTGGAGAAATGGGTAAGTGAGTTCTTCAGCGGAATTTTATGCCTAACTCTAACTGTTCATTCCCACCCTCCTTGTCTCCCCACCCCACCCTGCCTGCACCATTCTCCTGCGTAACCCTGTTCACAGCCTTGCATAATTGGCAATATGCTTTGTTGATGGTTTGCCTTGTTGATGCCTCATTATTGGAAGGTTGCCAATGTTAGCATACCCGCTCCATGCACCAGCAGTCTGATCTAGGATGGGAAATCCTGCTGTATATCACGAAACGGCTCTGAAGAGGAACTAGACAAATGTTTGAATAAAAAGCAACTGAAGGGTAACTGCTAATTCAAAAGAAGAGATGGTCCCAGCTGACTTTCTTGGCTTCCTTCCCTCCTAGATTTTCCTGCACTCTTTTGTTATCTGTGGTTTAATCCTCAAATACAGTTCTGGTACTATCCATGAGGTAACACTTTTAAGTGTTAATATATTGGCTCAATTATTCCAAGAGAAGGAAAATAAAAATGTTTTTGCTCTTGCAGCCACCACAACTTTGAACGGCTTTCTTAGAAACACATGGATACAAAATGGTTCACCTCTTTCTTGTCTTCATGCTGGAGATTTTCTTCTTCTGAGGATGCAGCAGGAGCTGTAATAAAAATATGTGACATATAGAGAAAAACTGGTTTCACTTGTGCATTTTTTTACAGTTTTTCTCCTGTGATAACCCTGTACCCTAACTCCTCTGGCATTAAATTAATAGAAAATCTCTGTGATCTTTTAGGGTGCAATTTCTAAAACATGTTTTGTTTCCCACTATAAAGCAAAGACCTATATTAGTTTCTTGAACCAATTTATGAGATTAGTAATAAATAGTTAAAATATCTCAGGGAAATCTCAGAAACTTTTTACTCAAAATTTCACATTTTCAGGTAGACATATTTGTGTGTATGCATTCATGTTTCCTCAGGTAAGGAATGAAGGTGCTACTCAGGATTTATATACAACAATAAGTGATCATTTTCTTTCAAGAGTGCACTGCTGCTGGAGGTGGCATGAAGGCTTTTTTTAAATATGCTAACTAGTTTCCACTGTGTTTATTAAAATCTCCCAAGCTACTTTTGTTTGTCTTCCACCCTCTTCCTTTAATGGAAAGCAAAGAACAAAGGACAAGCAAAGCCCTGACTTGCCCTTGATAAATATGGCCCATATAGCATTCCATACAACTTGGAGCTGAGACCATTATTTCAGTGAAGCCCGTTATTGTTCATTAGCACAAAGAGTGTGTAATAAATATAATGAAAGACTGCTGGCTTTACTCTATCTTTGTCATCTAAAGCAGTTCCATGAATAACTACAGGGATTTGTCTCCAAATGACTTATTTGCTTCCTTTCTAATAAATAACATGTAATTAGGGTAATATATTGTTTCCTAGTTATGTCAGCAATGTAGTGAAGGGGAAACAAATGCACAATTTTAGATATGAAAGAATAGTAGATAATTTTTATATTATCCCTGAAATTATTTAGACTCATTATGCACAAGTTAAACTGCTGGGAGGTCTAAGTACAAAGCAAGAACCGAGATTCTACATTTAATGAGTTTCTTTATTACTCAGGGCATGAATTACTACTCTGATACTATAAAACTGCAGCGAGTGCTCTGCATCTCAGATGAGATTCTCTTTGAGGAATGCACTCGTCAGTGAACTGTCAGCGATGGGAGGGACTAATCTGATTTAGAAAGGATTAGGTTGGGAACTGTGCCTCTGAATGTCAAGGTATCTACATCTCTCTACAGAGGGGTGGAATGTTTAACTCTTCATATCCAGGGCCACAAGTGTTAAGAGAGCCCTGAGACACACAAGGTCACATCCATTACTGAGCACTGAGACAGAAATAAATTACACTGATGGCCTCCTCAGGTCCCCTGAGAGAAATCCATCTTTGGTCCGATGACACTAGGGAACTATTCAAGCTTTTGCCCCGGAATTCAAAACATTTTTTTGGAAGAAAGAAAAAGAAAAAGTTCTTTACTAATGATTAGAGGGGGAAAAACAATATACATCTAATCTAATCTGCTTTACAACATCCCACACTTCACTAGACAAGAGTGGCTTGAGTTACAAGACTTGAAATCTGCTAATGTCTGGACATGAGGCAGGAAGGAGGGAGGCATCAAGGAATCACGTCTTACTGGACTGAAGCAAGGTCTGCAGAGTCTACAACAGACTCTGCTTAGCATGTGGCTAGTTACTTTCGAAAGCTAGACTGCCCATTGCTAAAACAGAAGCTGGTTCAGTGTTGTTTCTCATTGCTAAACCTCACAGGACAAAAAGCACTGAAGGGCTCCTATTTGCTTAATTCTTCTCCAACTCTCTGCAGAAACCTGAGCCCTAGACCACCAGATGATAGTAGCCTGGCAGGCTCTCCATGCACGCATTTAGCATGCATTAAATGGAAAATTATTTGGAAAAAATTATCAGGAGCTCCTACACGGCTTTAATCTGAACCTCAGGACATAGGTCCTCTGAGTTGGGGGTAGAGTTGGGAAAAGGGGCCCCTGGAAAGCAAGATTTAATTATATTTGTTCAGTACTTACTTTGGGCTGAGCTTTCATCTAAGTTCTCCCCACAAATTGACTCGTTAAATCCTCATGATAACCCTGTGAATGGCCATCCCTATTTACAGATAAAGAAAGAAAAAGAGAGGGTAAGTACTTGGCCACTGTCCCTCACTGGGGAAGTGCAAGATTAGGGTTTGAACTCAACAGTCTGGCTGAAGATCTCATGCCTTTCAGCCACTCTGGTGTTTCCCGGAAGGTAATTATCACCCTACTTCCTCAGTTTACCTTCCTGCTAGGTTAGAACCGGAGCTAATTCCAGACCAAAAATAGCCAGATGAGAAATGTTGAACTCTAAAACTTGAACAAACAAAAAGCAGCAGGCATCCTATTGTTTTTTTTTTTAATTCAAATTTGAGACAGATTCCAGTTTTCTTCCTCATATTTAGAAATGTAGAATGACAATCTAAAAGTGTAAAGAATTAGTCATCTGGAGGGTAAACTGTTAGGGCTGAAGTGTCTGACTTAAAGCAAATTTATGAAGGGACTTATTTGAACAAAAAATTGTTTTAACAGAGAGCCAGGTGGGGAACTGATGAGATATTTCTTCTCAAATGTAAAGTGAAGGGTGTACCTCCATATATTGAACAGAGTCGATCAGGAGCAGGTTCAGGTTAGAGGTGGAAACAGCAACCAGTGTTCTAAGCAAGTAAATTGGAAAACATAAAAAGACATGTTGGAACACATCCTTTAATAATACATGCTGGAAAAGTAATTTCTATTAATTAGAGTGTACATTATTAATAAAATATTTAGAACTCTTACCTTAATTTAGGTGTTATCAGGAAATTAAAGTGGAGCTAATTCCACAGTAAAGGTTGATGTCTGAATATTCAAAAGATAGCAGGCAAGTCCTGACAAGCTGCAAATGTAAAACTACAAGTGAAGGAAAAAGCTCAGTGGCTGAGGAAGGGCATGTCTGATTTTAAGTAAGGCACATCCCATTTTTGCTATCATCAGGCATGTGCACCAGCTATGTGGCTTTTCCCTTAGAAATTCTTCCAGCACTTCCACTAAGTAATTCCACCTATAACTTTGCACACCATTAGCTCTGCATTCTGGGGAGGGCATTAGCATTTCCCTTCACATTTGGCTCCGAGAATGGGAAGAAAACCTATTGAAAGGACCTGCTTTATGCATTAGCAGATTTAAGGGGTTCCCAGGGACCCAAAATTTCTTTCTCATTGATCCCTAAAATGTCTCTTTTTAGCTTCGCTTACTGTTGCTGATCTCTCCCAATTCTAGCCCTCCCACATATCACTACCAGATTCATCTTCGTAAGGTGCTAATATTTGACACTGAGGGCTCAGGTCCCTTTTGGTCTGGTATCTGTTGCATTCTGTACAAATCTTCTGCTCCAGGAAAACTGATTTATAGCTGTTCTGTTCCACCTGCAGCCTCCTGTTCACATCATATCCTACGGCTCCATCTAAAATGTTCTGCACCTTTCTAAAGGTGATCCATGGGTCACATCCAACTTAGATTTGCCCTTATCCATGAGATAGCATTGACTCCTGTTCTGAATTGCCATTGTGATTATTGTCCAATGATCAACTTTGCAATTCATAATGTATCATTATCATATATATATATATATATATATATATATATATATATATAGAGAGAGAGAGAGAGAGAGAGAGAGAGAGACGGAATATTGCTCTGTTGCCCAGGCTAGAGTGCAGTGGCACAATCTCATCTCACTGCAACCTCCATCCCTTGGGTTCAAATAATTCTCCTGCCTCAGCCTCCCAAGTAACTGGGACTACAGGCATGTGCCACCACACTCACACTCGGCTAATTTTTGTATTTTTAGTAGAGACAGGGTTTCACCATGTTGGCCAGGCTGGTCTCTTAACTCCTGACCTCAGATGATCCGCCTGCTTCGGCCTCCCAAAGTGCTGGGATTAGAGGCTTGAGCCACTGCACCTGGGCATCATTATATTTTTTAAGAGACAGGATCTCTCTCCTTCTATTGCCCAGACTGGAGTTCAGAGGCATGATCACAGCTCACTGCAGCCTTGGCTTCCCAGGCTCAAGCAATCCTCCCACCTCAGCCTCCCAAGTAGCTGGGACCACAGGTGCATGCCACCAGACCCATCTAATTTTTGTACCTTTTGTAGAGACAGTGTCTCACTATGCTGCCCAGTCTGATCTTGAACTCCTGAGCTCAACAGATCCTCCTGCCTCAGCCTCCTGAAGCTCTGGGATTACAGGTGTGAGACACAGCCCACAGCATCATAATTACTATAATTATTGTTATTGTCATTATTATTACTTATGTACCAGGGACAGTTTAAAGTACTTGGCCTGTGCTATTTCATAAAAGCCTCAAAGCAGCCCTATATGATAAGTATCATTGCTCTCTTCATTCTCCAGATGAGAAACTATGGCACACAAAGGTTAAATAACTTGGCTAAGATCACAAGGCTAATAAGTGGCAGAAGTGTCATTCAAACCCAGCCAATCTGAGTCAGGACTCTTCAGTCACTCTTGTGAAATTCCCTTCTCCTGTTTTTTGAATTTTGTGTTATTATCCGGAGGGTTGTTATTTCAGCTTTGTAGATTTATTCTTCACCAACCCAAGGAAAGTGTAAGCTTCAAAATCATGGAAAATTTTTTTTTTTTTTTTTTTTTTTTTAGAGGGAGTTTCACTCTTGTTGCCCAGGCTAGAGTGCAATGGCATGATGTTGGCTCACTGCAACCTCCGCCTCCTGGGTTCAAGCGATTCTCCTGCCTCGGCTTCCTGAGTAGCTGGGATTACAGGCATGAGCCACCACACCCAGCTAATTTTGTATTTTTAGTAGAGATGGGGTTTCTCCATGTTGGTCAGGCTGGTCTCGAACTCCTGACCTCAGGTGATCTGCCCGCCTCAGCCTCCCAAAGTGCTGGTATTACAGGCGTGAGCCACTGCGCCCAGCAATCATGGACAATTTTTGATAGTCTTCATTCTTCACAGTGCCTTACACACTTGGCACTCAATAAGTGAGAGCTGCTATTGTTACTATTATTCTTTTCATTACCATTATTAATGGCTGGTTGGCTTTATTTTATTTATTTTTATTTTTATTTTTATTTGAAGTTCTAGAGTACATGTACAGGATGTGCAGGTTTGTTACATAGGTAAACGTGAGCCATGGTGGTTTGCTGCACCTATCGACACATCACCTAGGTATTAAGCTCAACATGCATTAACTATTTATCCTAATGCGCTCCCTCGCCCCACACCACCCCCTAGCAGGTCCTAGTTTGTGTTGTTCCCCTCCCTGTGTCCATGTGTTCCCCTTGTTCAGCTCCCACTTATAAGTGAGAACATGTGGTGACTTTATTTTAAGCATCATCTTCTTCCTGCAATCTTCTTTAAAACTGCAACTTCTCCTCCATGCCCTGAAATTACTGATATGCTTTCCCAATATCTTTACATGAATTGTTATTAGATTTGATGGCCGGAGAAAGAAGTGGCAGAGGAAATAGGAAGCTTTGACAAGACAAGTAGAGGTGACGCAGTGGTCACTGAAGGCAAGCCACCTACATCCCAATTATCCACCCACAGCTGTCTCTGCCTTGTGACATATTGTTCTTGATTAATTGTACAATTGCTAATAGAAAACATTAACTAATGGGAATTAATATTAATCTGTGATGAATAGTCACTGGCATGTGGCTTGCCTTCTGACTGTTTGAATTTGATTTTTGAGAATCTGCACTTATGCCTATGGAAAGCCTTTTGAAGACCACAGAAGCCAAGGGTGTAGAGTGCATATGGAGAGAATAATGTTCATTATCTTATTAAACCCCAGTTCCTCCCAGGGATGGTAGAAGACAGCTGGCAAATTTTATCCCTCATTTGCAAATGGAGACTCATTGGCTTACAGTAATTCTGTAATATGCCTTAAGTCCAGAAGGGAGCAAATGGAGAGCTAAGAACGAACAGCAAATTCTCCAGTGCTGCCTGACACCGACCTGTAGCTATCACATACTAAAGACCACAGGAACACGATGGCAAGGACCTGTACAATTAGGCTGCCCAGAACAACAACAACAAAAAAAGTCAACTTTTCTATGCCTCTCCTAAAGCATTTATTCTTTATGCTAGCACCTGCCATAATCAGATGCGTTTTATTATTCTATGCACCTTCACCAAATATGCTGTAAGCTTCATTATATATGTGTACTCTGTTTTAAAGCTTTTAAAGCATATTCATAAACATGATCTTACTTAATTTATAGAGTTTTCATGAGATAGTATTTCAATATACCCCATTTTTATAATTATTTGCCCTTTAGTGTTTCAACTTGAGAGTAAAATATTTGCTAAAGTGCACTCAGCTAGTAAGTGGAAAAACTGGGAAGTGCCCCCAAGGTGTTGCTGCAATGTGGTCTAGGGTTCTCTCCATCACCTATTCAGATTTTCTGCCCTTCTATTAATAATTGTGTTTCTCTTCCACATAGATACGTCTCACATGATGTGGACAAAATAAATGTTTGATATTGCTACTGCTAATGATGATGATGGTTGAAAAATATTCACCTGACTGATGACTTCACAGTCAGCCTGCTGAGATAGCAGTTAGATCTGATCTGCCTGCACTCCTTAAGAAAGCATCAAGGTTTTTGAGTTCTAGTTCTTCTTCCAACTCTGGACCTGTAGCATGGACAGGAACTATGGAGCAACACAAGTCTCTCTTAGATAAGAGAATTATTCATTTTGTTTCTCCAGGGAATGTGTATTGAGCATCTATTATGTGCCAGCCACTAGGAACACAATGATAAATAATAGAAACACAAACCCAACCATGTCCTCCTGAAGCTCATAATCTAGTGGGGAAGGTGAAAATAAAAGTAATCTAACCTAGGTTTTAGCTGGGGTCATTCTGTCACTTAAGAGTTTCTTGACTCTCATTCCCTGTATTTTGGTCAGTCCAGTACCCTTCCCATGAATGTGATAATTCTCAAGGAACTTACAGTTTTATTTTATGTCTGGCTCTGAACACCTCCTTCTGCTGAATTAGTTCAGTTTAGGAAAAGTTCACAGTCTGGGATGTGCTCTTTCTATTTTGTGTCACATTTTCACTAGTCGTAAGACTGAGCCCTCTTCCTTACTTTGTACATGCACAAGTGCGTGCACACACACACGACTCATAACACTGCTTCAGTGAGCAAGCAAGACTTAATGGAAGTTTTGAGAGATGGAGAAATACGTTACAGCAAACCTGAGAACTTGGTTTTCCAAATAGAGCTAGAATTTGACCACTTCTCACTACCTCCAAATCGACATCATCTCTCTTTTGGGTTGTTGCACTGACCTCCTAGTTGACCTCCCACTTATCTCCAGAGGTTATTCTTCAACAGCACCCAGAGGGACCTGTTAAAAAGGGACTCAGATGAAGTCCCAGCTCAGCTCAAAGCCCTCCAAACACTGTCCCATCTCCTGCAGCCTAGAAGCCCACAAGGGCTACCGGGTCACTGCCCTGACTCCCTGCTGACCTCATCTCCAGCGATCTTATCTTCCTCATCCCACTCCAGACATTCCAGACAGCTCCTCAAAAGCATCAAACACAGGCCGAGCCCGGTGGCTCATGCCTGTAAACCCAGCACTTGGGGAGGCCAAGGTGGGTGGATCACGAGGTCAGGAGATCAAGACCATCCTGCCTAACACAGTGAAACCCAGTCTCTACTAAAAATACAAAACAATAGCTGGGCATGGTGGCACGCACCTGTAGTCCCAGCTACTTGGGAGGCTGAGGCAGGAGAATAGCTTGAACCTGGGAGGTGGAGGTTGCAGTGAGCCAAGATCGCATCACTGCACTCCAGCCTGGGTGACAGAGCGAGACTCCATCTCAAAAAAACAAACAACAACAACAACAACAACAAAACACCAAACATACTCCATCCTCAGGGACTTTGCATCTGCTGTTCCCTCTGATTTGAGCATCCCTCCCCCCAGTAGATGTGTGACTTGATCCCTTTCTCCAGATTTCTACTGCGTTATCAGTCCAGGAGTAAGATTCCCTATGCCCGCCTCCCAACACCCAGTCCTAAAACTGTACCTAACGGGTAGTAAGCACACAAAAAAAATTGTTAAAGACTAAATAAATGAGGTCAAAGTTGAAAAATGAGAAATCTTATCTCTTAAAATATAGCCCCCAGCACCTTAACAGCCTCCTCTTTCCCCAACCCACTGCCATGATATGCGGCTTTCAAAGATCACTTTCCTTCTGCCTGTCTCCTTTGCCACTTCTGTTTCTTCTGTGCCTCTTCCTTCTCAAGAACATATTGCAGCTACATCACTCAGGACTTGCAAAACCTTGTGGAAGGTATCATCTTCTTATTATAAAATGGGAATTAAAATGGTGCCTCCACAAGAATATCATAGTGAAAGTTATCAATACATGTAAGTCACCTAGACCAGGCCTGGCACATAGCAAGTACTCAATTAAGAATCAAGGAAATAGGCCGGGGTTTGGGACACGGGAGGATCACTTGAAGCCAGGAGTTTGAGACCAGTCTGGTCAACATAGCAAGACACCATATTAAAAAAAAAAAAGAATCATGGAACTAGCAAAATAAACTTCTCTTATTTTTAATGCAAAACAATTCAAATCTTTCCCAGACCTAAGACCAGGTCAGCTCCAGCCCACTTTTAATTACCTAAACCCATGAAGACACACCTCAGAACAAAAGGGCCTTTCATCTGAATAAGACCCAACCTCTTAGCAGGTATCCACAGTTGTAAATGCCAATTAATTTCCCAGCCATGTAAGTTATCACCACAAAATATTAATGCTATGAGAACAGATGTGCAAGAGATGATGGGGAGAGCACATAAGATATAACCCATAACAGGGGCTGGCAAAATCTTCTGCAAAGAATCAATGGTTATCTGAGAACTGCAGAATAAGTAGGAATTGCATGATGAAGAGGGAGGAAATTTCCAGGCCAAACACTATGTGAAAGGCCAAGGACTGAGAACAAGTTGTGTTCCCACCTCTGAAAATGGAGCTCATTTTGTACCATGAGGTCGGAGCAAAAGTTTAGGGGATGTAGGGGACAGATAAACCAGGAACATGATCTGGGGCCAAATCTTGGAGCTTTGTAATCTGAATGCAGTATTTTGATGTTATCTCAAAGGCAAGGGGAAGAAGTCACTGAACATGTTAGGTCTAGTAATACTGTAATCGTGTAGGATTTGCCTGGCTGGAAGATTATTGTGAATGCAGAGCAGAGATCAGACTAATGCGACAAGAGGAATGGCAGATAAACCCACTAGGAGGCCATCAAGGAAGGTATCTGGGCAAGACAGAGAAGTGTCAGTGGAGAAGAATGAAGGATGTGATCCCCTACAAACTTTATTAGGGAATTTCTATGTGAGCTTTCAGAGAAACTCTTCATCCTACATCTACCACTGTAGCTCATAATGATCTTTTTGGGAGTCAGAGGTATCCCCACCTTAAGACACTGCCAACTTCCAGAAAACCATTTGATTCCCTTGTAAAAAGATAAGTCTGTGCTTAACAATAAGTATCTCCTGGACATACCTTGTATGTAAATGCCTCTGCCTCCTTTCATGTAGAGGGGCCACTTCTGGGGCCAATTCTTCCTTATGCATGTCCCTCTCTACAGGCCTCCCTACTTCTACGTTAATCCACGCTCCGAAAGAAATATTTGGCAGCTAATGTGAGTGAATCAAATAATTCATGTTACATTCTATTAATTTTGGCAAATCTAATTTGTCTTGGTTATGGGTGGCAGCCATCTGGAACTTCAAACCCTGAAAATCCTTTGTGTGCATGGAATTGATAGAATTCTACTTGTGAACCCAGGTTCTACTTGTGAACCCAGGTTCCTCCCACCTAATTCTACTCTGAATTCTTGTCTTTTGTATCCATGTTCTGTTATAAAAGGTAATCTTCTTCCTCTTAAAATGTTCTGTTTATACCAAAGTGGATGGGGAACAGCCCAGTGTCTAGCTTGCCTGGCTAAGTTTGGGTTAAAGCCAAGAACCTCAAATCTGACTTGGGAAAGTGGAGCTGTATGTTGTGAATGGCGGTCAACAGACAGGAGACCCAGTTCAAGGTTCCAATCTTTCCCTGGTAATGTTCATGACTTTGGCAAATCTTTGCACTCACTAAACGTTAATTAAAGCACAGACGTTGGATAAAATCAGTCATCTTTAAAGTCAACCTAAACCATTGTTTCTAATGAAATCTTACCAGGACTTCTTTTGCTCAATAATTAATACTAATTAGGGCTGCTTTGGCAGCAGGGATGGGGTCTGGATTCTGTGAATTTAGCTTCATTTTTCTCACTTTATCAGCCCTGAATGTTCAAAACTTGACCAGACCATCTTGGAGATTTCTGCCCACTCAAAATGTCTTTGGTGATACTGGCTGTGCTTTACATTCTAGAACACTAAGTGCAAACGATTTCTCCAACTTTAATGTTTACCACCGTGCCTATGCCATGGTAGTATTACATGATTTCTGTTCTTATTAACTCTATCTCTAGATCCCTGTGCAATATGATTTAACAAATACTTATATATTATAATAATAATATGTTATGTTTGAATAGCATTTGACAGTTTATTAAAACTTTTCACCTTATTTTATCTAACCCTCTTAACAACCTGTGATCTCTATATATAATTATCCCCTATTTTTGACAGCTGAGAAAACTGGGGTGTAAAAATATTTAAAGGATTTATCCAAAGCATAAAAATAGAATTTTGTCATGTGTTATTGTCATTTATGTCCATGTTCACAACCTGCTCTGTCCCACGAAGGATTTGCAATAATTTAAAGAAAATTACCTTTCCACATAATATAACACCTTTACAATATCTTTTCTTCTTAATCTTACAATAAAAAATAAGTGTGGAAATAACTAGATATTGAGACTACTGAAAATTAACATCAAGATAGAAGTTCAAGGCTGGTGGTAAGGAAAGAGAAAGATATACCAGCTAAAAGACACTTAAGTACTGTGCGGAAGAACTCAAGCCAGGCTTTTCTGCTTAGTGTGCAGGACTTGTTCCAGTCCACAATGTCTGCCTTTCTTATACAGTGCCCTGCTCTAGTGCAACTGGGCATACAGAGATGAGAAAATCTGTATTCTAATCCTTTAATGAGGATGCATGTGACTGCATTGCTGAGGACCTCAAGTCCTTGGGGGTACAGAGATAGTCTTATTTATTTCAATAACTAACATCCAGTTCTGCTCCCTCTAACCCCTTCCCCTGCTGGATCATCAGTTCTATTAAAGAATCTCAGTTCAATCCCATAACTTTTAATCTCTTTTGGATTTTAGAATAGTCTTATACCGATTCTTTAGGATTCAGTCCCATTCTTAAAACCTAAATCTCACACTTGATCCATGCCATACCCTCTTCTTCCACCCAGGGTGGATGGGCAGGAGTCTCTCAAGCCCATCCAGCAAGTGGTTGCTCTCTTGCACCTCCCCTCCCTCTATGGAGCCTGCTCCTCTGCGTCAGTGATACAGGAGGGAGGCCGGAAGCGCTGGGTAGAGAAGGGTGGATCCCTGGCGAGGGTTCCGTCCCCGGGCCTGTGCCCACAGACCTAGGTGAGGACAGGCATTTCTGTTTTCGTGCCCAAATCTTGCATTTCCCAAGACCACCCTGGCCTACCACACCATCATCCTGTGCCTATAAAAACCCCGAGACGCTAGTGGGCACAGACACAAGTGGCTGGACGTGGAGAGGAACGTATCAGCAGAAAAAGACACAAGTGGCTTGACGTTGAAAGGAATGCACTGGCGTGAGAGCACACTAAAAGGTGCTGGCTGGCAGAAATATGCAGAGTTTGGCCGGGGCAGTTGGAGGAGAGCCCAGCCTCTGAGCTGCCCGACTCCAGGGGAAAACCACCTTCCCACTCCATCTCCTTCTGACTCCATCTGCTGAGAACTACTTCCACTCAATAAAACCTTGCACTCGTTCTCCAAGCACAGGTGTGACCTACTCTTCTGGTACACCAAGGCAAGAAACCCTGGGATACAGAAAGCCCTCTATCCTTGCGATAAGACAGGAGTCTAATTGAGCTAACACAAGCCACCTATGGACGGCTAAACTAAAAGAGCACACAGTAACACACGCCTACTGGGGCTTCAGGAGCTGTAAGCATTCACCCCTAGACACTGCTGTGGGGTCAGGGCCCCATAGCCTGTCTGTCTGCCTGCTCCCCTTAGAGGTTTGAGCAGCAGGACACTGAAGAAGCGAGTCACATCCCCATCGCGTGCCCTGCAAAGGAGGAGACAAGGGAACTTTTACGGTTTCATCAGGACCCTTTCCTGATTGTCTGCAGCAAGGTTGTCCTCCTTTATTTGGTTGCCGCTGCTTCTCTCTCTCACCCTGGCCAGCATCCATTTCCTCTGTTGGAAAGGTGTTCAATTTCCGGATCAGCCTTCTGGGTTCCCTCACTGACTGTCTGAAGGGCCCATGCTGACCTCCCCCTGCACAGCTCCTGGAAGTGGGTCTGCAACTTCAGTGTGACCTCTTCCTCCTGTCTCTTGCCAACTCCAAAAATGGCCCACCCTGCACCCTCTTGCTGTTGGGATTCCCTTGCTCAGCAGGCAGGCCAGTGGGGTGTTGGGGTGGAATACCAATCAGAAAGCTTAAGCCTCAGTGGCTTTAGCATTGCAGGCTTGATCCATAGGAAATGCACTTTGCTAGGCAGGCTGCCGCCTGGTGCCCCGACTCAGGCTCCACCATCTCCTGACTGTCTCATTTTTCAAGGATCGTTAGTGTCTCCACTGCTTCAATAGCCTGGTAACTTTCAGGCAAGAAATAATCACCAATCTGCCACTGAGGGGAAGAGAAAAACAGTTTTAGGCACTCAAATGTTTGTAGGGAAGTAAGGAGAAGGGCCCCTCTTCCCAAACTGCATTCCCCTCAAAGCCAACTTCCCCCTCTCTCCTCAGACCTCTTCTACAGTAAGGACAGCAGGTGAAGCAAAGGTTATGGTGATGGAGATGGATCTTCTCAAATACACCTTCTCCAGAAGCATGAGGTGAGTCATGAGCACAAAGTCAAGAAGCACTTTTATGAGATGCTTACTCCAAAAAGTCTGGAAGTTCTACCAGGTGCTTAGTACAATCCCTAAAAAAAATCAGGAAAAGTCCTTCTGAGAAAGAAACTACACCTCTTACAATTGCCTGGAATAAATATTAAAATTAACTACAAAGGTAAAGCAATTTCATTCCAAAAACCTTCAGCCAAAGTAATTTTGGTCTTAAATTTAGTGGCACAGCCTGGACTGGGGTGAGGTAGGTGAGCCCCTCATCTCAAGCACAACATTTAAGGGGTTGGCAAAAAGCTCAATAAACAAGATAAGTAATACTTTAGGGCAATATTTTTTTAATCCAAAATAATACAAAAAATTCAATATGAACAAAATATTAGAATTTTAAATAAAGAAGTATCAGTAGGACTGACTTTTTCTGTTTTTTCTCAGGCTCCGATATGGTGTGGCATGGCACCGATTAAGGGATGTATTTTACTTTACTAGGAAAAAAATACAATGAATAGAGATGAAGGAGCTCTAGATCCAAATGCCAGCTGGTCTCTTGTCCATGACAAGTGGGTGAAGAATTGAAAACAGAGGCTGAAGTGAAAGAGAAAACACTTTAGCACAGATATCCAATGCAGCAGGGCTCTCCTGAGGCTGGGGAATACAGGTGAAAGTTTCTGGACAGTCTATGAATACTGCAGATTTTCTATTTACCATCTTGTCCCTAATTGCCCCATCTCTACCATCTTTGTCTACCTGACGCATGACTCACCTCAAATAAGACCAAAGCAATTGCTTCTTGTCTCATAACCACTGGACCTATATATTTCTGGATTATCCATGTCTGAGCAGGTCCCCATACACAATAAGTCCTCAACTCTTACGTGTTTTTATTTAAAAATAAATCAAAAGGAAGATCCTGAGTTACCAGAACTTAGGAGCTGGCACCACTCAGACCTCTTTGAGGGTGCAGAGCTGTGCAGCTGAATGCTGGAAGTGAGACCTTCTCCTGCCCTCCATTCTTGGAGTGAGGCTGGCAGGAACTGGAAACAAGAATGAAGCCACTTCACCCCTTTTCTTGCCTCCCAATCTCCCTCAAGGGCCTCCTGTTGGCAGAACTAATTGGAAGCCAGCTGACAAGTGGATCTGGGAAAGGTAATTTGCAGACCCCAGCCACAGTATCGCTGAGCAGAGCATAGAATAGTCAGCTTGGAGCACAAGAGACAACAGCTAAAGAAACAGCCCATGCAAAGGGGAGGAGGGTACAGCAAGTAGGAGTGGAGGAAAAAAAAAAACCTGGAGAAAAAGCAAAATGATCAGTTCAAATGCATGCCCCGGGTGGCTAAAGCCTAGAGTTCTGGGGGAGAAAGAAGAGGATATAACAAATTTATAAGACTGGGAAGGGAAACTGAGTTCACGTGGTAGAGAGTCTTGAATGCTATATTAAAGAGCTTTAATTATTTAGTTACTGGAGAATCATAGAAGATTTTTGAGATAAAAAAATAACACGCTCAGACCATGTGTAAGTAGGATAAACGTGTTCTGGCGGCCACCACTGGATGTGCTATCCAAGCAAGGTTGCCTGACCCATGATTTCTATAGCTTCAATTCCTTCAACAGCCAGAACTTTGAGATTAGCCATGCTGGGTGGATGTCGAGTAGGATATTATGGGCACAGATGCAGAAGGGAGGGTGCGAAGCTCCAGGCTTAGTCCATGGGAATACAAAGGTGTGGAAGGACAGAGAACTGTGCAGTTTGTTTACTGAAGGATTCTGGCCTTTTTCATGTAAACAGGTAAAGTATATGCTGTCAAGAAAAATAGCAGCACTAAACTTTTTATAAGTACTGCTGTCTCCACAATAGATGTTACCCTGCAAAAAAACATTTTTGAGGACATGATTGTCATGTATCTTCAAATTTCCAGAACTTCAGTCTCATTGAAAAATAATAAATGACTCGGAGAAAGGTTCAATCATTTATTATTTGCAGTCACAACCATTTAAAATGTTTTCTTTTAGATTAAACACATATTTATATAAACATGAATTCATGGGCTGACCAAGCTAAAAAAAAAAAAGTAGTTTTATTTTAAAGGGAATAGTTCTTTCTACTATTTTCCCTCTTTCCTCGCTGCTTATATAAGTGTGTTGTTAATCTATTCTTTTCTGTTATATATACACATGCAAGAAAAACTGCAAACTCCAAATCCTTCAACTAGGGTCATTGGACTCACTGGGATCTTTGCAGCTTCAGTCAGTAGAACTGCTTCTATCTTTAAATGAGACAATTTTCCAGTAGCAGAACAGGTGAAAAAGAAGAAAACATAGTGTTAAAGTGTAGTTTTCTGGATGGAAGGTTTCCTTTATTCCAATTTACTACTTGTCAAAGTCGTTTTTGTCAGTAGACATGAAATAATTAATCAAGGAAACTGTATCATCTAATTAACTTAAAGAGTATCAACATAATGGGGCAGCCACTTAGTACAGTAAAATGGTGAGATGTTGCCTCTTTGCTAGTTCAGGGAAGAGAATTGTAGAGGCAGGAAGGGAAGAATTTTCTGTCCTGCCAGAGGGTGTGCACCATTTATCATGCTGACTGGGCTGTCATATCAGTGGGAGGACCCTGGAGAGCCCTGACCGTGAGATTGAAGGTTGGTGCCAATTTACGGCAACACAAACGCATTGAACAGGAAAGAGATAGCTCCTAATCTCTTCAATTTTCTTACATTACCCTGAAGGCCAGGGAATTAAATGAAACAGTAGCTGATGACAACTTTAGAGGGTCCTAAATGCATGACAGGAAAAGTATTAAAATAGCTCAATAGTTTTATTGTATATGCGCGTTAATCTTGCCCCTGAATGAGGAACAAGAGCAGAAAATGCTGCCTTTTGGTTATACCTATTCCTCAGTGGGAAAATGGTATACAAATCCTTTTTCCCTGCAGAAATTCTTATTGGGCAAAACAGGAGAAATGGAAAACAAGAAGCAGAAGGCAAACTGAGCTTGAAGACACTCTGTCAAGCACATTATCGAGATGCTGTGACTCACAATTTGTTGGTGTGTCTTTAATGACTTATAGTGAATCCATTATTCTCCTCCCACCAGTAGTGTATGTCAGAAGAATATATTTTTAAAAAACTAAAATTAACCCGTGATCACATTGGGTGAAATTGTCTCTTTACTTGAGTACAGGTCCTGTGAATTCATACATGTGGTCAGTTTGCATAGGACTAAAACTTCCAAGCCATTCAAGAAATACTGAGGAAGTATGCAGCCAAACAAGTCCCTCTAGGCAGATCTTCCCAGAAGCATATTCCATTTTTCAATTTACCAACTCATTGTTGAATGCCTACTAAATTTCAGGAACCAGACTAGGTATTAGACACACAAGATTCAATATATTGTTGTTTGTGTTCTTAAGGGTAGCATATTAAAGGGCAGTGATATAAGAGACAATTAAGAGCTTCAGTTTTGCTGTCAAAAAACCTACTTCTAACCCTAATGTAGACACTTAGCTGCAGTATGAATTTGGACAAGTTATCTTGCTAATCTTTTATCCTCTTCTGAATAACCAGGGGTAAAGATAGTTTCTTTCCTACAGAATAAATGTAAGCATTAAAGGAGAGCATGTGAATATTTCAACATGATGTATAGTATATAGTAAGCATTCAACAAATGTTTGCTTTTATTGGCTGTTAATATAATGTGTTAAGACTTATGGGGACACAGATGAAGAAGCCTCTAATTCTGTAGGGGAAGGAAAGATGAAGTAAGAAGTTATAATATTTGAGCTATGATTTAAAATATGAATAAAATTTCCCTGCCAGAAGTAATGATCTTAAGATCCTGAGTATATCAGTTCAACTCAACTAACTCAGTCAAGCAGTTCTCTCTCCTGGTTAAAGCATGGGGATCAGAGGTCAAAATAGAGTAAAAATTAGAGCTTCTGGACCTAATGTACAAATGTCACTTCACACAAAGAGAAAATTACTATTCCATGACCACAGGCCATACCCCCAAGCTCTACTTAATGCACACTGATGATCAGTGGCTGTTTGAGTGTTAATAAGGGTAAGTTAAACTCATAGAGAGTTTAGAAGTATCAAAAATAGCTAAAGATCCCAAGTATTATCTTTCTGCAGCATTTAAGAATACCAAGCTAATAAAGCAAAAGGCACTTTATTTTTATTTAAAACTAAAGTCATAGAAAAATTTCAAACTGAAACATACAACAGCCAATTTCTTCAACAAATATTTTCTGAATAGCTTTTACGTACCAGGCACTATGCCAAGCCCTGTGGATGTAAAAATGAAAATGACATAACCCAAGATCTGGAACTTCATTTTAGAAGGAAAATAGAAATGAGTTAGTGCTAGTTAATAATATGTAAAATTATGGTGCAGACAAGTTCCATTTCATTTTATGAAAACCCAAGAGAAAATATTGGGCATAGTTTCTAATGATGCAGAAAAACAAGAAAAGAAATTGATCAAGGAAATAACTGATAGACTTAATAACACAAGAATAAAAAACTTCCATGAGTTATAAAAAAGAGATCATTAATAAAAATATAATACAAGGAGATTATAAAGGGTTAATATCTATTATCAACTTCTTTGCATTGATGAGACACAATTTCATACTGATGAAACTCCATTAGAGTCAAAAGAGAGAAAACACCAAAAGCTTGAAAACTACTTTGTGAAAAAGATCAACCTCACTAGTAATCAAATAAATGCAAATTAAAATGAGACACCATTTTTGTCTATCAAATTAGCCAAAGAAAATAAAGGCTAACCTCATATACTGATGAGGATGTGGTGAGAGAGATGTTTTCATAGACTGCCGGTTGTCAATAAACTGTAGTGACCTTTCTGAAAAGTTAATCTGGCAATGTATATTGAGAGTTTTAAAACTGATTCCACTCTTTGGTACTACTAATTTTACTATTAATATGTATCTTAAGAAATTGTTGAGAAGATTTATATACCAAAAAATCCCAACTTTTTTATAATAATAAAAAATACATTAAAAATAACAACAACAGAAATATTTCCAACAGGAAGATAGTTAAATTATGGTACTTTTCATGCTGTGATATACACCCTTTGACAATGCCTTTCAAAGAAGGTAGTGATTTTAGAAAGGTTCATGATATAGTATTTCAAAGGAAAAAGACAAGTAAATGGAGATTTTGGTCAGCAAACTAATTCAAGAAAAATAAAATGTTATTATTATTCAGAGACAATATGACTGCCTATTATTGAAACTCTAAAATAATCTTAGACATGCTATTAATTAATAAAAGAAATTACCAAGATTGTTGGGTATGAAATCAATATACAAATACCAAAGACGTTTTCATTTTTAAGTAGTGAACATGTAGAAAAATAATTTTAGAAAAGATAATGATATGGTTTGCCTGTGTCCCCACCCAAATCGCATCTTGAGTTCCCACGTGTTGTGGGAGGGACCCTGTGGGAGGCAACTGAATCATGGGGGCACGTCTTTCCAGTGCTGTTCTTGTGATAGTGAATAAATCTCATGAGATCTGTTGGTTATAAAAAGGGAAGTTTCCCTGCACAAGTGCTCCTCTCTTTGCCTGCTGCCATCCACCTAAGATGTGACTTGCTCCTCCTTGCCTTCCGCCATGATCGTGAGGCTTCCCCAGCCACGTGGAACTATAAGTCCAATTAAACCTCTTTCTTTTGTAAACTGCCCAGTCTGGGGTATGTCTTTATCAGCAGCATGAAAATGGACTAATACAGATAACATTTACAATATCAATAAAAAATTATACTGAGGAATAAATCTGATAAAATATGTGTAAGAACTTTGAGGAGATAACTATAAATGTGTAATTAATACATTAAAGAAGACCTAAATAAAAGTAATGATATACTATGTTTATATCAATATGCTATGTATGTACTAGGTTTGTACTATTAGAGTGATATACCACGTTTATAATAGTAAAATTCCCATTGTGAAGAAGTCAGCATTCCTCAAGTTGATGTAGGAAGTCAGTGAAATTTTCATTGAAATTCCAACAGGAATTTGACAAAATGACTCAAAAGTTTGTGTGTAAAAGCAAATGGACAGGCATAACAAAAACATTGCTGAAGTAGAAAAATAGCTGGCATGGAAGATCATTGGGAAAGAAGAACTCTAGATAAGTGATCTTGGGATAGTTGGATATCTAATAACATAATATGGAAATGAATCTATACCTCATTCCTTATGCAAAAATTGATGCCAAGTAGATAAGAGTAAAATATGAATAGCAAAACTTTAAACCCTTAGAAAAATAAGAAAATATCTTTACGACTTCAAGCCAGGGAAAATATATTGTTCAAGACATAAAGCCAAAAGGTATAGTGGTGGAGGGAGAATGATATATTTAGTTACATTAAATTGAAAACTACTTTTCCTCAAAAGACATCATTTTTTAAAGTTTGTTTTAAGCCACAACCTGGAAAAAGTTGTTTACAACACAACTGGCTAGCAAAAAATAATTTTTAGAATTTATAAATAACTCCTAAAATATAATTAGAAAAAGAAAAACAATCTCCAGTAGAAAAATGGCTAAAAGGACATAACTAGGTAATTCACAAACTAGGAAACAGGGATGGCATCAATTTATGAAAAGATGCCCATGCTTAGAAGTAGTCATAGAAATGAAAATTGATGAGATATCAATTCTAGACACTCCAGTTTGGCAAAAATTTTAAAAACTGATGATATCTAATTTTATTGAGTGCGTAGTGCAATAGAAACTCAAAACTCTGATGGGAATGAAAATTGGTTAAGTTAAATATATGATTTAAAGCAATAATAGACTACTATGCAAGAATTTAAAAGAATAATTTGACCTGCATGTACTCACATGGAATATTCTCCAAGACATATAGCTATATAAAAAAACTAACAGAACAATTATTACTAATATAATTTATCTATTATAATTCTTGATGATAGGTTCTCTGGGTATAGAATTCTAAGTTGACTATTCTTTCTTTTCAACACTTTAAAAAATGTAACTCCATTGACTTCTGATGCCTAATGTTAATGTAAAGTCTTCTATCAATTTGTCCTTCAGAAATCTTTTATTAAAACTGTTAATTTCAGATGTCTACATTTTTATTATAATGTATCTAGGTCTGGATTTGTTATTTATCTAATTAAGCAATTAGTATAAATTTTCCATCTGAAAACTCATCTTCAATACTTAAAAATTCTCAGTCATTTCTTCTGGGATACTGTTTTACTTACACTTCCTATTCTCTATTGCTGGAATTCCTATTAGAAATTTATTAGAGTATCTTATTCCATTCTCCATTTTACTTAAATCCTCTTTAAAGTTTCATCCTTTTGTTTTCTTTTTGAGACAAGGTGTCACTCTGCTGCCCAGGCTGGACTGCATTGCTAGAATCTCAGCTCAATGCAGCCTCAACCTCTTGGGCTCAAGTGATCCTCCCACCTCGGCCTCCCAAGTAGCTGGGACTACAGGTATGCACCACCAGGCCCGACTAATTTTGTTTGTTTGTTTGTTGTTTGTTTTTTGGTTTTTGTTTTTGGTAGAGACAGGGCTTCACCATGTTGCCCAACCTGGTCTCAAACTCCTGGGCTCAAGCAATCCACCCACCTCGGCCTCCCAAAGTGCTGAGACTACAGGCATGAGCCACAGCACCCTGACAAATTTTATCCTTTTATTTCTCTGACAGTTGTTTAGGATGATTTATTTATGATTATATAGCAATTATTAACTCTTTGATTTCAAGCCTCTTGTTAATCACAACTCTTGATTTTTTTATTTAAATAACTTTTTCTAATTTATATTCCTTTAATTACAAGCAAATATAATCAGTTTTCATCGACATTAGGGTATTTCCTTTTTTACTATAATGAAAAACACATAATATTAAATGTAAATGTACCATCTTAATCATTTTTAACTGTACAGTTTAGTAGTGTTAAGTATATTCACTTTGTTGTGCAACAGATGTGTAGAACTTTTTCATCTTGCAACCCTGAAACTCTATTTCCTCCCACCAGCCCTTGGTAACCACCTTTCTACTTTTTCTTTGTATGATTTTGGTACTTTAGATACGTGATATAAGTGGAATCACACAGTAGTTTTCTTTCTGTAGCTGGGTTATTTTGCTTAGCATAGTGTCTTAGTAGTTCATCCATGTTGTGGCATTAACAGAATTCCTTCTCTTTAAAGGCTCATAATATTCCATTTTATGTATATACTACAATGTCTTTATTCTTCCATCCATGGACTTTTAGGTTTCTTCTACCTCTTGGCTATTGTGAATAATGCTGTGATGAACATAGGTGTGCAAATATCTCTTCAGGATCCTGCTTTGAATTCTTTTGTATATCTTAGCAAGGCATGGTGGCATGTGACTGAAGCCCCAGCTACACAGGAAGCTGAGGCAAGAGGATCACTTGAGCCCAGAAATTGAAGGCTGCAGTGAGCTATGATTGCACCATTGCACTCCCATCTGGACAAGAGAACAAGACCCCCGTTCCTTGCCCCAGAAAACTTATTTTTTATATATACCCAGAAGTTGGTTTGCTGAATCATGTGGTAATTCTATTTTTAATCTTTTGAGTCCATACTGTTTTCCATAATGACTACCCCTTCTTACATTCCCCAAAAAAGTGGTCAAGTATTCCAACTTATTTTATCTTGATCAATACCTACTATTTTCTGTTCTTTTGATAGGGACCATTCTGTTGGTGGGAATTGATGCCTCATTGTGGTTTTGATTTTCATTTCCTTGATAATTAGTGACATTGAGCATCTTTTCACGTATTATTGGCCAACTGTATATCTTCCTTTGAAAAATGTCTAAGTCCTTTGCCCAATTTCTAATCAGGTTATTTGGTTTTTTGTTGTTGACTTGTAAAAATTCCTTATATATTCTAGATATTATCCCTTAATAGATATGTGATTCACAGTTGTTTTCTTCTATTTTTTAAGTTGCCTTTTAACTCTGTTGATTGTTTTGATGTCCAGAAGTTTTTAAGTTTGATGTAATCTTATTTGTCTATTTTCTGTTATTGTGCCCGTACTTTGGATGTCATATCCAAATCATTGCCCAAAGCTAATGTTCTGTAGTTTTTCCCTATGTTTTCTTCTAGGAGTATAAAGATTTTGGGTTTTACATTTAGGTATTTAATCCAGTTTGAGCTCATTTTTGTGTATGGTATTAGGTAAGAGTCCAACTTCTTCCTTTTACATGTGGAGATCCATTTGTTGAAGACACTCTCTTTCCCTCATTGTGTAATCTTGACACCCTTATCAAAAAGTATTTGGTCATACATGCAAAGATTTATTTCTGGGCTCTCTATTCTGTTCCATTGGTCTATATATCTATCATTATGCCAGTACTACACTGTCTTAATTACTGTTGCTTTGTAGTATATTTTGAAATCAGGGAGTGTGAGGTCTCTAACTTTGTTCTTCTTTTTCAATATTATTTTGGCTATTCAGTGTACCTTGAGAGTCCACAAAAAATAACATTACATGACTATATTTTTATAATCTAAGATTTCTAATTAATATTTACCTATCTGGATTAATAATATTTTATTTTGTCTGTTCAATAGGTTATTATTCCTTTATCTTTTTGATAATCTTAGGCTTACTAATTTTAAAGTATCTGATTGCTCTACTATTTGGGGTATTCTTTGGCATGAATTATTTCAGTTATTGCATTTATTTGCTGCCTTCTTTTATTGCTATTTTTCCTCATGCACCTTAGAATTTGTTTTTTATGAGTAATCTTGAATGAGAGTTCCTTCTCTTTCTCTCTCAGCTTATTCCTCCCCATCTGGTAGTTTCAAAGAATCCTCTACCTAGTCCCTGGAGCCCCCTGTAAAGACTCATGCCTGACACTGGTCTTTGAGAGTTGTGTTCTGTATTGGGAATATGGAAAATCCAATCATTGAGCCCAGCAGGCAGCTTGGCATATTTACTTATGATGTCGTTATTTTGTTCTCTCTGACCACATCAGTCTTGCGACTGAATAAAAACTACATACTTGGGTAGCAGTTGTAGCCTTTCTCGTTCTCTTTACCAGTTTCATGCAGGGGACTCAATTCTTGACTCCAGCCACATATGCAGGACAGTTTTTATCACGTGCAGTTTAATTTGTGGCCATGATGGAATCCCACAACCCAATGATCTAAAACTTTAGCCCCTGTGTATTCCTACCACATTTCTTTTCCACAAGATTTCCATCACTTATTCTAATCCCTGTTTAATCATTTATGTTCACTTTTTAGCTGGGGGTGGGTGGGCACTTAACTAACACAGGAACTCACAATGCCATTTTCAGGAGATCTGTAAAAGAATTTCACAGTTGAGAATAAAGATATATTATGCTATTCTCTAAGAGGATGGAGAGACGGATGTAGGGGAAATATTTATGGCAGTTTGACCCAGGAGACTGCTAAACAGTACGAATTGTATCAGAGAGAATGACACTGATATAACTATATGAAACATCTACTGAAGCAAGTGATATGATGATTGAGCACAACCAACATGAAAAGTTGCCAGAACTCTGCCAGAAAAAAACAATTGGTGCATTCATCATGACTAACCTGAGTTCATGAAGAAATCATAAACTGATTGAAAGGACTGAATAAAGTACACTTTTCCAAAAAATTGTTTTATTTATCTTGTGAATTTGCTATATTGAATGTCATATAAAATGAGATTTATTATTGTTTGTGTAATATTCCCAAAATACTATGTTTTGGTCACCAGACGGTATCTAAAATCTAGAAGCATTGTCATAGATTCAATGTACACATTACTGAATCTATTTAGTTACTGGTTCAAAATAATGGTATCTTAGATATTGAATAAAAAGTACTTGAATTTACTTATAAGTCGTGGCTGAAATTTTGAGAGTCCTAATTAAGAATTACTTTTATTCTTAAGAAATAATAAGAAGAGCTGATTACCTTTAACTTTTGGTAATAATTACCTGCATATGTTGCCTATGGTGAGTGTAATTTTCTTTACATCAAATAGATTATTTTAAATTTTCAACAAAGAAATGTTTCCAATTTTATCCAAATCCAACCTCCTCTCCTAAGATGAAATCTTCCTTTCTCTAGTTTTGCGATAGTGTGTTTCAAGGACATTTTACGAAGAGTACATCATAATATTCTTCGAGGATATTAGTCTATCTGGTATTCAACCTGGATTAAACAGCCCCGAACCTTCATCTTAATTTCTTCCCTTACATTCCGATATGTCCCACACGATTTAAGAAACAGCTTTAAGTGATGCTGCTGCTGCTACTGGTGGTTTTAGTTCAGCTGTTTCAGTTTGATGGCGGCACACTAAATTAACTCTGAATGGAGACACCAAAATTAATTCTCACTGTACCCCTCAGCCACCTCCAACTATAGCAGGGGCTGGCATTTGGAATACAATTTTTTTCTGTCCCACAGAAATCTTAGTGCCCAGCCTTAGGAATGCATTCCCCATAGAGACAAATGTATCTCCATCTCACCTGTACTCTTTGATCTTACTACAATTTGCTACACCACTGCTTATGTCAGTTAATAGGTTTAAAAGCTTTCCTCTTACATTCCTAAAGACAATTTGATATGAATGTGTTTACAGAGGCAGGGTGATCGTGAGCTTAGATACAAGAATACTGGTTATCCCTTTCAATCTTACCTCCAACTTAGGCTATGACTTCTGGGAATGACTTAAGCCTTCAAGAGGAACACACCTGCAGTTAGGCTTGCTTTACATTCCTGCTCTGCAGTAGGGGTTCATTAGAGTCAGGGCCACTCAGCATTTCTCTATAAAAACCGGATTCTAATTTCCACAAATCTTTGTATCCCAGAGAGGCAGAGGAAGAAGTAGGAAGAAGTGAGGCAGAACAAGAACAATGAGTGAGTCACTAAAGGAAATGTTAGAAGGCAGAGCCAGCAGTAGATCCTTGTGTAGGGTTCAGCTATGTACAGCTCTACTATTTCAGTCATGGATCCATAGTCTGGAAGGCTGCCTGAATTTCTTGAGATCATTTAAGCAGTACCACTTGTTCTATTCTTTTACCTCCATAAATACCTTCATCATTGTTCTATTCCTACTTTACCTATATCCTGTCATCGCATTTTGTCTGTCTTCATCCCAAACAACTGATGGACTATGTGGTTAGCATGGTTGTCCAAGATAGTAGCTGTATTGCCCTTTGCTTTCCACAAATGCAAGACCGAATTTATAGTTATCATCAGGACTTTCTATTAATATACATAAGAACATGATTATGTTATACAAATTTACTGCTATTTTATATTTCAAAACTATAAATTGCAAAATGTATATGCCCAATCAAAATATCCAGTAGAGGCTTACATTTGAAATGGAGACCTATTCTAACTCTCAACTTTTGGTTTAGAAAATCAGCTACAATCTGGCACAACAGAGGAGTCAGTTGCTTCCCACATGTGGACCCACTACTGGCTGACTCAACTAGAAGTTTCAGGTGTAGCCATTTCAGCTATAGCAGAGTCCTATAAACCAGATTTTGAGACATAGCCTAAGATCACCTATTTACACTTGTCATATTGTAGTAAATGTCATGCACATGTTCAGAAATGACAGAATCATTCAAGTGACATCTTCTTACCAGAAAGATAGCTTATCAAAGTTAGTTTCTGAAACAATCAATTTATCTTTAGCTTCAACCCAACAGCCTCAGTAACAATGCCCTTTTAGATAGGAAATACCATGACATTTGATCTAGTCATGGAGGCATCATATCTGAATTCACTTCAAAGAAGAAATGATTAAATACTTCCTTTACCAGAAAAAGTAGAATTGAATTACTGCTCGCAAAAATGAAATTATGGTCGATGAACTAATTAGCTTCCAAGATTTCCTTATGGAGAAATGAGGGAAGGGATGAAAAATTCACATACTCTACCCAAAAGAATAACTAAGTTCTCACTGCAGACGAGCTAAGGGATGTGGGTAATGTTTAAATGAATAATTTGACAATATAAACTGTCATTGGAGGGTCTATCATTAAATTGTCATTAGAATAGCTTCTTGTTATTGACCAACACTTTTATGAAGAAAATAAATATCACATGGAGAATCACAATCAAATGGGGAAATAGAATTATACTTTGTAAATCTCAAGATACCTGCTCAAGAGAGGTTTATTGTAATATTTTTAGAAGGTCAGGGCAACAAAATGCACAGTCTTCTATTAACAGCTATTAGATAACAAACTCAGGAAAAGCCACAAACAGTTTCAGACAGACCCGTTGATGCTAGAACAAAAGGGATCTTTAAAACTCAACTGTTTGTGAAAAATTATTGCTTCTTTTCAACAATTGCCTCTCCAGTATCCTTATGGTTTGAGAGTTCTGTTTAAATAATTATTGCAATTAAAATTGTATAGCTGGATTACTGATTATAATAGAATTTTCTCTTTGATTGGGTAAGTTTTTTAGAGGACAGTGTGAACTCAAACTAAATCACTAATAGTTCTGTTTAGGAAAAAGTAAGAAATTAAAGCAAATATATCACTCCAAATATCAGTTTGGTCAATAGTTTCAACATTCTCTATAAAGCATTATATCTTGCCAAAGACAAGAAATATTAATGACACATACTGATGTCTATTTTTATTTCCATATGTAGCATTTATCTTCACCCAAGATTAAGCCTCAGGAGGAAGAGGAAAAGCCATATTCCTGAATCAACAACTGACTCAAGTTCTTGAGGATTAGCTATGACAACTGAAACAGATTAAAAACTCTACAGAGTGTTAAAATGCAAAATGTACCCCAAAGTCAAATGAAAATCTTTATAAGCTAACATAATTACCACCTAATGCAGACTGCAAAACAACTTACAAATCAGTAAATGACTTTACCTTCTGCAAAATGTTCAAGCTGAAAGCCCAAGAACCATTGTGGAGGCCTCTATTGGCCTCAATCTTCAAATCATTATCTCCAATCTACCAGCAAGTCCTGATGGCACCACTTAAAATTATACTCCTCATTGGTTCATGTCTTTCGATTCCCATGACACTACTCTAATACAGGCTACCATTATCTTTCATCTGCTGTATGGCAATAACCACGCCCCCATAATTCATTCTCTAAACAGAGAGGTTAACTCTTGCATTTCAAACCTTCAAAGTTTTCATATCTGTATATATTAAAAATTTAAATTCCAGCCGGGTGCAGTGGCTCACACCTGTAATCCCAGAACTTTGGGAGGCCAAGGGGGGCAGATAGGTCACAAGGTCAGGAGTTGGAGACCAGCCTGGCCAACATAGTGAAACACTGTTTCTACTAAAAACACAAAAATTAGCTGTGCATGATGGCACACGCCTGTAGTCCCAGCTACTCAGGAGGCTGAGGCAGGAGAATCGCTTGAACCGGGGAGGCAGAGGTTGCAGTGAGCTGAGATCACACCACTGCACTCCAGCTTGGGCAACAGAGTGAGACTTCATCTCAAAAAAAAAAAAGAAAAAAAAAAATTAAACTTCTTAACTTGGCCTATAAGATTCCACATTATCTGGCTCCTTACCTTCTCTTTAGTTACATTCAATATGTCTCTCCCCTTTGCTTATTTTTCTCCTTGCTCTCCAGCCATTCTGGTCTCCTTCTTGATCCTAAGAGATTTTACCTTTAATGCTCTCTCTCTCTGGAAGGCATTTCCTGGTGTTCATTAACTAGCTTAGCTCTCTCTCATCAGGAATGAGCTCAAGCCTTGCCTTTCCAGATAAACTGTTCTTAGCTACTGTATTAGTCTGTTCTTGTGTTGCTATAAAGGATTACGTGATACTGGGTAATTTATAAAGAAAATATATTTAATTGGCTCACAGTTCCACAGGCTATAGAGGAAGCATGGCTGGGTAGGCCTCAGGAAACTTACAATCATGGTGGAAGAAGAAGAAAGAGGCACCTCTTACATGGCCCAAGTAGGAGGAAGAGAGAGAAGAGGGAGGTACCACACACTTTTAAACAATCAGATCTCGTAAGAATTCACTCACTATCATGAGAACAGCAAGGGGGAAATCCACCTCCATGATCCAATTACCTCCCGTCAGGCCTCTACCCCAATATTGGGCATTAAAATTCAACATGAATTTGGGCGGGAACACAGATCCAAACCATATCAGCTACTCTTCCAAATAGCCTTTGAAATTATACTCTAGCACAGCTTCCATTAGCAATCACTGACTTGCCTCTTTTCTCATTCAAATGTGAGCTCGAAAAATAAAGGTCACATCTCAGTCTTTTATTACTTATTCACTCATTTCACAAATAATTCTACTAATTGTCAAACATTATTCTAGGTCTAAGGAGGAAGTAATAAAAAGTCTATACTCTTGAGTTTTCATTTTACTTGGAGAAGACAAAAATAAATACATTTAAAAATCTCAAAAACAACAGCAGTGAATAAAAATTAAAGGAGAATAAGAGGATAGCAAACGATGGAAGTGTGGAGGGAGTATAAGATAAGGAAGGCATTGTTGAAGAGGTGACTTTTAAGCAGAGATTGAATGAAGTACGAGAGAAAGCCATGGAAAGATCTAGAAAAGGGCAACATTTCTGCAAAGGACCATGTGCTCAAGGGAGAGAAAAAAGGCAAGTGTAACTATCTTCTTTTTCTTTTTTTTTTTGAGGCGGAGTCTTGCTCTGTCATCCAAGCTGGGGTGCAGTGATGCAATCTCGGCTCACTGCAACCTCCACCTCCCAGGTTCAAGTGATTCTCCTGCCTCAGCCTCCCTAGTAGCTGGGATTACAAGCTCCTGCCACCATGCCTGGCTAATTTTTTTGTACTTTTAGTAGAGACAGGGTTTCGCCATATTGGCCAGGCTGATCTCAAACTCATGACCTCACATGATCTGCCTGCCTCGGCCTCCCAAAGTGCTGGGATTAAAGGCATGAGCCACTACGCCCTGCCAAGTATAACTGTCTTACATATCCTATTCACTGCCAAATCTCCAGGGCCTCACACAGGTCTACTATACTCAATAATGTTTGTTATATTCAGTAAATATTTGTTGAATTAATGAATGAGAAAGCATTCCATAACGGTTTATTAAATGAATGAGAAACTTCAGATATGGTTCTTAGTATTCTTTATCAAAAGTAGATGCCTATAGAAGTGAGTAATCCTTAGAGCAAACTCTGTGTGCAAAAAAGAACACACGCAGACAATTATCTTAAAAATGAGAGACTAGTTATATTAGCATGCTGCAGACCCAGTGGTGCAGAAGATTGCAAGAGTAATAATGGAAGAATTTAGACAGGCATGCTAGTCTAAAATCTGCTAAAAATGATAAAATGATTTAACCATGCTCACCAACGTAGTCAAATAAAAATTTTCAGCTGTTGTAACAAGCCATCAACCAAACTGATAAAAAATTACTAGATTTACTCTAAGGATTGCTGGATTACCAGCAGAAAAAATAGACCTTTTGTCCTTTTGTGGGTTCATTTTTGTTGCCTTTTGATAGAATTAGTCTTCTAGCTCGCATGGATTGTGAGTTGAAGAATAATAGTAAAAGGTCATAGTATTTGGTCAGGTCTTTGAATTTAAAACAATACAGAAGATAGCCTGTATAATTTTAAGTAATATAAATTACCTAAATTTAATGATTTAAGTAGCTATTACTCAAAAATGTATTTCATGATGAATACTGCTTTTTTATATCTTAAAAGATTTTCAGATTTTTTATCTCGTTTTGCTATATGGTTAAATTCACCCATTTTCTTAGTATCAACCACTGTTACAAATGAGGGCATCAAATTCTGTTACATTGTACAGATAATATAAATGTCACCAAAAACATAGGTACACATTTGCTTTTTCAACTTTTATATCCATTGTTTTTCTTTGACTCTCAACCTTTTTTAAAGTCAGATCCTTGTTCTTGGATAGCTTTTTCCCCTGTCCCAGTGCCAAGCCTTCTAGATTTTAATTTCTGCTAAAATTTTAGCTGGTGTAGTGGATGCAAAGTGGATGAACCCTCACTGATGGACTGATTAACTATCAAGCTGCCCAATGTCTTCTTTACATGACTTTTTAGGTTCTTTGGGAGGGTGACTAAGTCCTTTCTCTTATTTATTTCTATCTTTTTGATAATTACCACTGTAATGCTTAGAAATGAAATTCCTACTGATATATTATTTTGATTCACTAGTATCAGGTACTGTCAACCGTAATGTCTTCTTTTATTTTTTTTAAAACAACACAGGCAGTAACCTGTGTCATGGACATTGTTATTTCCACTTTATCCCATATCTCACTCACTGTATATCTCTGCCAAAGATTAACTTATATGGGGAGTAAACTCTCCACTAAACTGAGCAGTGATTCTCCATATTAAAGGAACTTCCTTTTTCCCAAAACCATATTAAATTTGCTTATTCATAGAGGAGAAATTCCCCCTGAAATATTCTATCTATACTTTTAGCTATGCCCTTTTAGGCTGTGTTTGTGCTTTCTCACTTTAATTTTCTCTGGAGCTAAAAATAAGTCAGAAAACTGTCCCACATATTCCATATTTCTATAGTGCTCATTTCTTAGAACTTTATCTTTCCCCTTACCTGATGCCTTCTGAAATCTTCTCCTGTTAGGAATATTATTTGAGCAGTGCTTTGCATACATCTCATTTGATCCTCAGACACACCCCAGGGTAAATGCCTTTTCAGTCTCCAATTCACAATGTAAAAACTGAAGAAATGTTGAATGACTTGCCCAAGGTCACCCACCAATGATGGAGTGGAGCTGAGACTTGAGCATGGATCCTTCTGACGTGAGATCCAAAGTTATTCAGCTGTGTCCAAACATTTTAGGCCAGTACATACCTCTTATTCACCCAGTTTTTTCTCATTGGTTCTTATTTTCACGTAACTCATGACATCTTTTTAAAATAATGCTTTTATCCTATACAGAACTGAAAGATATGCACACAAGTATAATACTTTAGTATTTTACATTGTATTCTTCCAGAAACAGATGGGTAATAATGTACCTGTTTCTTTGTAATTTTCTTTTTTATTAATGACTGTGACAGTTTCCCATGGCCTAGTATTCATATCATTTTAAATGTCTTTTGTAGATTCTTCTTTCTGTGGTTCTTTAACAATTTATTTAGCCAATTTTAAACTTGGGGACAGCTAGTCTGTCTCTAGTTCTTTGGTATTTTAAACAATTACAATAGTCTCCTGCTTCCACATGTGTACTCATCCATAAACCTTTTGTTAGGATATGTTCCTTGAAAAGTAATGTTTTATTCAGAGCATGATGAAAATTAGCCAAATAGCTCTCCAGAAAATTTTACCAATTTACTCTTCCAAAAGAACCATAGATGTATGTACATGTTTATTGTTCTCCAACATTGGATATTATAACTTAAAAATTCTTGTCCAGTTTGATAATCACAACAAAGAGAATTGTTTTTGTTTTCTTTTTTTAGAGTCAAACTGGATTTTTTCATATGATTTATAATTTTTCAAGTTGCCTGTGATATTTCATAAATGATTTTCTTAAGTATTGAGAAGAAAGTGTGTATGATGTGCAAACATTTTTCTAATTTATCTTCAGCTATAAAATATGTTCAATAGCAATTTTGACTTATAGGAATTTGGGGTTTTTTTGGTTTTGGTTTTGGTTTTTTAAACCTAGAAATGTTTTTTATACTATATGGTATTGGTGTCCTAATTAGAAAGCATTTCCACTCCCCAAGGTTATATAAATATTCAGACATATTTTTCATTTATATTAATGGTTTTGCTATTTGTGTGTATATTTAAATTACTTTGGCTTGTTTTGAAGCAAGGCTTTGACTTCCTTTTTTCTTTCCTCTGAGGGTCAGCCAATTGCCTCAACAGCATCTGGTCAATAATTCTCTTCCCTATCAATTTAAAATAGCATAATAATCAGGCCCCAAAACTTTATCAGTATTTGGATTTGTTCATGGATTTTTAACACTTTCATTTTTCCCTTGTTGTACATAGGGTAGGGTAAGTTCAACATTACATTTTTTTTTTCCCCAATCCAGAAGGCAAATCTTCTCTCAGGGCTCATCTTCCTTTAAAGTTCCATTGCTCTTTCCAAACAAAAAGTCATCCAAATGAGCAGTACAATGATTGCTTTGTCTTACAAAAATATTATTCTGTAGACTTCTTTGGGGAGAATCAGCATCTTTATGCTAAGTATCCCCACCAAATAGCATGATATGTTTCTCCATTTATTCAGACACTCTTTTGTAAAGTTCCTTTTGAAACCAATGCATATGTTACATACTGAAAAATGCATTTACATATACACTGGTGTAAATGGAAACATTTTAAAGTTATATTTTCAAACTGACTTTTGTGTATTTATTTTGTGGTCAGCTACTTCCCTAAACTTTTTTATTAGTTCTAATACTTTTAATGAATTATTTACATTTCTAACAATCAAATCATCTTCAAGCAATAATAATTTAGGATCTTTCTTTATGGTTATTTGTATCAGTTTTTTCTCTTATGAAACAGAATCAATCTTCCAGAGCAACAGTGTGTCATATATATTTTCTTATTTTAATGGAATGTTTGAAAAGTGCAAAGTACTATTGGTGTTAAGAGATATTCTACTAAGGTAGTCTTCTATTATTTTCAATTTACTGAGAGTTTTTTAATTCAGGATGAATTTCACTTTACTTGAATTTTTGGCCTAGCCATATGTTAAATTATGTTAGTGAAGCTCTTTGCATCAAACTCTCTTTTCAGTTTTAGAATTAACCATACTTGGTCATGCTGTGTTGTTCTTTAGTTTACACTGTTAGATTTGTTAATAATTTATGATTTTTACATCTTTAAATTTAAGTGCAACTGGTATCTATTTTCATCTTTTTGTATATCATATCTTTATCACCCTAATGTTATTTGTATGAAATAAATTAAGATATAATTTCTGTCTGTCAGTGTGTGTGTGTGTGCATGTGCGCTCACAGGTGCATGCCCTCCAGAATTGTCTAACTCTACATCTGTTTTCAAAGAGTGCCCAAACTGTGGAAGTGGGAAAGGGAGATCACCCGCCCCCAAACACACATCCCCACTGCTGAACCTGAAGATCTAGGTTACAGGAGATGATTCTGACCTTTCCTGGAACTGAGTCATTTTAAAGAGCCAAATGAAATATAGGGATAAAGGAAGCAGCAGGAAAAGCCTTGTGGGCTCCCTGGGTCCCCTAGCAAGCCATTTCTGCTTTGCTTCACAGGGGTCCTTGATGCGGGCTGCCAGAGACACTAGGAAAAGGCCACAGGAAGAAAGAAACCTCCAGCTGAACTTTTTAACAATTTGAACCAATCGAAAACTCTCCTAATCAGAACTCAGGGGAGGGCGTAAATCTGGTGTGCAGACTCCACAGCCAGGGGAAGAGCAAACGTCCTGCTTGCTTTCACAGCTGGGAGGTGGGTAGGCTGGGAAGGTTCTCAGCCCTGCTCACCCATTGCCTGGAAACAGACTTGGTACTGTTGGGTGGGTCAGGGGCACAATGGGAGTGAGACTGGCCCTTTGGGTTGCATGGGAGCTGGGTGAGGCCTGTGACTGCCGGCTTTCTCCCACTTCCCTGATGGCCTGTGTGACACAGTAGAGGCAGCCATAATCCTTCTAGGAACATAACTCCATTGAACTGGGAACCACACCCCCATCCCCCACGGCAGTCACAGCAAGACCCACTCAAGGAGAGTCTGAGCTCAGACACGCCTAGCCCTGCCCCGACCTGATGGTCCTTCCCTACCCACCCTGGTATCTGAACACAAGGGGTACATACTCTTGGGAGTTCCCGTCATGATATCGTTAGGTGTTTGCCTTGTGGTATGTATGGTGTTTTTGCTTTATAGGATCTGTGGGCTATGTACTTAACTGTGTTTTTCTGGTACTGGTTGCTGTTCTTTTGTTTCTATGTTTAAAATTCCCTTTGGGAATTGAACAATGAGAACTCATGGACACAGGAAGGGGAACATCACACTCCGGGGACTGTTGTGGGGTGGGGGGAGGGGGGAGGGACAGCATTAGGTGATACACCTAATGCTAAATGACGAGTTAATGGGTGCAGGAAATCAACATGGCACATGGATACATATGTAACAAACCTGCACATTGTGCACATGTACCCTAAAACCCTAAAGTATAAAAATAAAAATAAAAATAAAAATTAAAAAATTCCCTTTAGTTTCTATGTATAAAGTAGGTTTTATACTAGGCTGTGCAGTTTGTCCTACAAGGATCTCTGGTAAGGCTGATCTAGTGGTAATTAATTCCCTTAGAGCTTACTTGTCTGGAAAAGATTTTATTTCTCCTTCACTTATAAAGCTCACTTTGGCAGGATATGAAATTCTTGGTTGGAATTTATTTTCTTTAAGAATGCTAAAAATAGGCCAAATCTCTCGTGGCTTGTGAAGTTTCTCCTGAGAAGTTCTCTGTTAGCCTGATGGAGTTTCCTTTGTTTGTGATCTGCCCTTTTTCACTAGCTACCTTTAAAATTTATTTTTTTAGTGTTAACCTTGACAGTCTGGTGACTATATGTTTTGGTGATGTTCATTTTGTATAGCATCTTGCAGGTGTTGTGTGGATTCCTTGTATCTGGGTGTCTACTTGTCTAGCACGATTGGAGAAGTATTCTTCAATTATTTCCTCAAATATATTTTTCAGGTTATTGGTTTTTTCTCCTTCTCTCTCAGGAATGCCAATAATTTGTAGCTTTGGTCACTTTACATAATCCCATATTTCTAGAAGATTTGCTCATTTTTTAAAATTATTTTTTCTTTATTTTTGTCAGATTGGGTTAGTTCAAATGACCAGTCTTCAAGCTCTGAAATTCTTTCTTTTCTTTGGCCCAGTCTTGGATGAAGCCCTCAATTGTATTTTGTTATTTCTTAACTGAGTTTTTCAATTCCAGAAGCTCTGATTTTTTTTTTTTTTTAATGTTTATCTCCTCCTTCATTTTCTGGATTGGTTTAGAAGTTTCTTTGTGTTGATTTTCAACCTGGTTTTGAATCTCAGTGAGCCTCCTTGCAATCCATGCTTTGAATTCTTTATGTCATTTCTGAGTTTCCATTTTGGTTAGGGATCATTACTGGAGAGCTAGTGCAATCCTTCGGTTGTGTCATTGGATTCAGAATTTTTATGGTGCCAATATTCTTGTACTGGTTCTTTCTCATCTGGAGACAATGGAATTTCTAATTTTTGTAATTATTTTCATGAGGGTAGGATTTTTTTCCATTTCTTTCTTTCCATATAAGGTTATTATTATTATTTTCTTATTCTTTCCCTTTTCCCCTATCCCTATGCAGTGTGACTTTAGAGAATGCTAAGTAGGGCATTTTGGTTTTGCTTCGATAACCTTATGCACTTCTTTTAGCAGGCTTTGTACTGGGCTGTGCAGTTTGTCCTACAAGCCCATAGATGACACTTATAGGTAAGGGCCAGCAGCAGCCAACATGGCTGGGTATATACCTGATCCTTGTTTACTGGCAGAAGCTCTTTGTTGCCTCAAGTAATTGGGCTGATTCATGGAATGCACAGTGATCAGAGCTCCCTGCTCAGCATGGGGTGTTGGGGAGGTGCAGGTGTGGGGAGAGCCACAAAGGGTGGGGCTGGATCAGGCAAGTGTGCCTACAGGTCCCCTGATGGCAGGCACAAGCACCAGTGCCAAGGAAGAATCCAGTGGGTGGCCACCAGGCATCCAGAGGTGTACCTAGGCATTGAGTTGAGAAACCGCTTCAGCTTCAACATCTCTGCACGGGGATGCGAGGGAGGCTTAAACTCCTAATCGAGGACAGTGGTTGCTCCAGATGCCTGGAGATGTGCCTGGGCATAGAGCAGACAGGACCCTCCCTGCACTAAGATCTCTTCACAAAAGGAGTGAGGCAACTCCAGTTGCTGCACCAGACAAGCAGTTGCTCCAAATTCCTGGAGGTCTGCCTGGGTGTGGAGTGGAGAGAGTCTTGCTGTACCATGATCTATGTCCAGGAAAGATGGAGAGGCTCAGGTTGCTGAACCAGATGAGTAGATGCTCCAAATACCTGGTAATCTGCCTGGGCATGAAGCAGAGAGGGCCTCCCTGCTACATGATCTCTGCACAGGAAGGGTGAGGTGGTTTAGGCTGCTAATCCAGGTGAACTGGTGCTCCAAATGCCTGGATTTCTGCTGGACGTGGAGCAGAGAGGGCCCTGCTGCACCCCAAACTTAGGGTATCAGGCCAGGGCACTGAGCAATGGCACACACACATGGTTTCTAGGTTGCCAAGCTTCCACTGGCTGCAAGTCTCATCCAGGAGAAACTGCAGCTGTAGCAGCTCTTCTCCCACCCTAGGCCTGTGAGGGGGAAAACACAATTCCAGCATCTCCTGCTGTCGCACTTTCCACAGTTCTGGCTGTGGAGGCCCCTATCCAGCTCCAGAGCAGGCACTCCAACCTCTGGCCTGACAGTAAAATGCCTTCATAGCCACGCTGCCAGGTTGCCAAGGAGTGGCTGACTTTGTATGCACCCAGATTAAAAATGGCACTCGGTCCTGGCTCTGAGAAAATGCCTGCAGCTTGTCCCAGTGTGTTTCTCTTGTAGTGTCTCCAAGCCTCTTCCCAGGTTAACACCAGAGCCTGGGAGAAACAAAGTCCCCTCCCTCCACCTTGAGTTGCTCGGATTCCCAGTGGAAAGGTGAGTCACAGAGGGAGGCTCTCTGTCCCTCTCACATAATGGGGCTTCACTCACTTTTATCAGCTGGACACCATCACAGGGGCTGTTTGCCGGCACTCTTCTTTCCAGAATCTGGGGTGTCCTGCATGATTCCAGTAGATTCCCATTTTCTTCCTTGAATTAAAGCTCACAGAGTTGATCTTTGTGTACTATCTTGATATTTCCAAGTGGCTGAAGCATGCTGACAGCCTCAGAGTAGGAAAGGTGCATTAAAGTTGTTTATTGTGATTCTGATTTTTTTTTACATATTTATATTTTGGTTTTATATATTTTTATCTTATTGCTTAATACAAACATATCCATGACTGTGAGAGTTTCTATTTGGATTGTATTTTTATTAATTAAATCAGTCTCTTTAATTCTTCTTTTCCTCAGAGTCCATTTTGTCTGACATTAATATCCACCTCTGGCTTTTTTTTTTTTTTCCATTTCCCCTTTAGAATTTTCTGTTTTTATGTTGAAGTCCTCACCCTGAGTACCTCAGAATGTGATCTTATTTAGAAATAGGGTCATTGCAACTGGTTGGTTAACCTGAGGCTCTCTTAACTAACTACTTAAGGTTAGAATGTAGCCTTATTTGGAAATAGGGTTGTTATATATGTAGTTAGTTAAGATGGGGTTACTGGGGGGCCTACCCATCCTAACCCAATATAATGGATGTCCTTATAAAAAGGGGAAATTTGCAAACAGAAATATGCACATAAGGATAATGTCATGTGAAGATGAAGGCAGAGATCAGGGGATGCATCCACAAGCCAAGGTATGCAAAGGATGGCCCCAAGCCACCAAGAGGTAGGAGAAATACATAGAACAGATTCCTCCTCATGGACCTCAAAAGGAATCAACCTGTCGACATATTTAATTCAGAATTTTACCCCCTAGAAGTGTGAGAAAATAAATTCCTGTTGTGCAAGCCACCGGCTTTGTGGTAGTTTGTTACGGCAGCCCTAGAAAATGAACACACTTTATTTTGAGCCTTTCTGTTTATTTTTACTGTGCATACAACTCTTAGTAATGGTATACAATTAATCCACCAATGATAAATAAGGCTAATACAGGGCATAGACGCACAGATAAACCTGAATCACTGTTAAAACTAAACTCTGGTAACATTTTATTATCCAGTTTATCCAGCTGATATCCAGATTAATCAGAGTTTAGATGAATTGTGACTAAGGTACCTCAGTGAATTAGAACTCATTAACTTTCCCAGTGGAAAGTTAACTTTTCCTATTACCTGCTTATTAATGCTGATTATTAGTCTCTCATAGTGCAAAATAAAATGATGCAAACCTTGGGGTGGGAACTTCACCCACCGCAGCCTTGGGCTGGGTCTTCACCCTCAGTATGTTACCCTCACCTGTATGTCCACCGCAGATTCCCTTCTCCTCTCTCAAGAGGATGAGCAGCGCTACTCATGCTTATGGTCTCCCAACCTTCCTGCCTACCTCTGTTTTGCAGTTGAAATGATCTGGCATTTTAGACCAAAATCATCAGGTGTTACTTTCTTCTTGTGTATATGTATATTCTCTTTCAAAAATTGATACTGATATTACATGTTTCATAAATTGTATTAAGAATTATTTTGACATGTCTAAGTTTTATTATAAATATTATTATGTAGTGTTTTTAAGGCCATGTTCTCCACATTATTTAGGATTGTATAAACGTTTCATTTTTTCATTGCTTATGATTTCTCTACTTTTGTGAGAAATATTACTCGTGTCTTATTATTTTTTAGTTCTTGCAGAATCTGCGAATATTTTTGCTGCCCTCACACATGAATGATAAATTTACTGGGCATAAAATTTTCCTGTAACAACGTTTTTATGCTGAAACTTCATAGATATTTCTACATTGTTTTCTCACATTTGGGGGTTGTACAGAGGTCTGTTGCCAATTTTATATGTATTCCTTGTAGGTAACTTCTTTTTCTGCTTGGATATGCATGGGAATTTTTCTTTAATATTGACAGAAATATTCACAAAAGCTTATCTAATAGTGTGTCTTACTCTTAATTTCACCTACTATTAAATGAAATCTTTTATTTTTAACTTATGACTTCTTCACCTTAGAAAATTTGTCTTCTTTCTTTGGATGTTTCTTTCCTTCAATATTCCCTCTCATTCTGAGATTCCTGTTATACAGAGTATACTATCTCTAATCAGTACCTTTCCCTCGTCTTTTAATCTCTTTTCTCTTTTCCCTGAGTTGTTTGAATATCTAGATTATGCTCTAAATCTCTAATATTATTTTCTACAGTATTCAATGTATTTAATTTTTAAATTATTTATTATAAATATTTGAATTTTGATCCCCAACCTCTTGGACTCATGACCAAGTTCAGTTCCCATATGGATCACACTGATGTCAATTTCTGCTTACAGCTTTAGTTTTTGACTCTCTATTTTTGATAGTAGGGTTCTATTTTCTTTCTTTTTTTTTTTTTTTTTGAGATTGGCTATGGATTTCTAATGAAGATGTGAGATTAGTCTTGTTAAATAAATATTATATAAAGGCCATTGTTTTGGACTGAGCTACTATACTAGGTATACTAGGCCCAATAGATCAGGCCAAACCAGAATGGAGTCACTTGTGCTAAGTGCCACATAACGAAATGGAACTTTAAAATGGGCCAGTGAGGCTAGGAGCAGTGGCTCATGCCTGTAATCCCAGGACTTTGGGAGGTTGAGGTGGGCAGATCACCTGAGGTCGGGAGTTTGAGACCAGCCTGGCCAACATGGTGAAACCCCACCTCTACTAAAAATACAAAAATTAGCTGGGCGTGGTGGTGGGTGCCCGTAAACCCAGCTACTGGGGAGGCTGAGGCGGGAGAATCCCTCAGACCCGGGAGGTGGAGGTTGCAGTGAGCCGAGATCATGCCACTGCACTCCAGGCTGGGTGACAGAGCACGACTCCGTCAAAAAAAAAAAAAAAAAAAAAAAGGATCAGTTTGAAAAAAAGCAAAGAAATAAACAACAAACAAACAAACAAACAAAAACAGAGATTCACAGCAACCAATCAGAAGAAGCCCAGTTTATCTAAACTGGCACAATAAGGAAATCTCCTGTTTTAGCTCTATAAGGAAAATAACTTTGAAACAACCAACCCACATTGTGCTCTCTGTTTTTGTTTTATCAGCCCTTTTCTGCCTGTAAATCCCACTTCCTCTCCTCAGTTCATTGGAGCGCTCTCTATTTTATGGCTGGGATACTGCCTGATTTATGAATTGCTAATAAAGTCAATCAGGTCTTTAAAACACAACTTGTTGATGGTCTAGTCTGAACTATATTTCTTTTATCCCATACAGGGTGTCCGGATGCTTGCATCTTGCTTTATGACCCTAAATTAGAGATAACGGCATTTTTGTTCTCTCCTTGTTAAATTTAGAAATAAGTAGCACATCTCAGTTTATTTAACTTGAGTTTACCACCACTACGAGTTGCATTTGGAAGTTACTTATAAACACCATAGTCAGTAAGCTTAGTTCCTCCTTAGAATCCCAGTGAAAGATTAATTTCCCCTTTGTGCAATACAGATACGCTTCCTGTGAGATAAAATACACCAGGGCCCACGTGCTTTCTGTGTGAAACTGTTAAGTTCCCCTGCCACCTTTCTGTCCCACAAGGGTTTCTTGAGATGTTAACTTAATTACTACAACTCTAATTTGGAGTAGCTACCATTGTTACAAACACAGAACTAATACCACATTTAAATTCTTTGAACCACATGTCACTATGAACAGGCTGATTGGAAGTATGGGAGGATACAGATTTACCTAAGGCCTCCAAAGTTATGCAAGACCATGTATCGAATGATATAAAGCTATAAATGACTTAAATTAACCATCTGAAACCAGAAAGAGTCTTTCTTAGACATTCTATATAATCTAATTTCTAGTAATAGCTATTAATTTCATTGCATTACCTTAAAACATAGAATGTTTGCTCTCAATGGATCATTAAAACCATTTAGTCTAAATTTTAAACTTTACAAATGAGGATATTCAGGCACAGAGGGTATGAAAGATTTGTCCAAGATCAATCACATAGCTAGCTAGGGCATACAGATGGAGTTTCCTGCTTCCTGGTCCAAGTACTGTTTCCTTTATACTATATAATATGTTACAGAAAAATGTACATGTCACTATGTAGTATCATGCAACATATTTATTTCTTTTTCTTATGGCTTGAAGCAGTGGTTATGATTTTTAAAAATCCATATTTTAGTCAATCACGAACTCACCATAAAGCTACTAGGAGACTCATAAGGACAATTTCAGGGCTGGGAGGATCTACTCCGGACCAAATTCTGGACGTTACCACTTATTCAAGGCACACAAAATTTTGAAGCATGTAGCAGCTCAAAAATTCTGACACATGCAGCTGGGGAAAAAGGGATAAAATAGTGCTACTCATCTTCCAGGTTGTCAAGTTGACAATCAGTGCTGTGATTCATCCCTGAGCCCTTCTAACTTGGCACTACCATGCAATAGATAAACGTAATCCAAGTGACAGTGCTCAAATCAGAACTGATTTGATTGTTCACTTGTGATAGATACCAGAAGCCTAAGAACTCTTGCACCATCTCTTTAAATGGGGGAACTTAGAGGTGACAAAAAATGCTTTGATTTTAATGTCCAGTTTTGATATATATGTGTGTGTGTCTATATTTCAAGTGTGTATATACATACATATATATGATATATGTGTGTGTGCATCACATACCTCTGTCAAATTGTTCTTGGAATTTCTGACAAAATAAATGTGTAACCTGGTACAAAAATGTGAAAATTATTAGGCTCCACTAGTACTATTTTTATAAAACCTAAATCACTTGGTAACTCTCAGGGAGGAATCAAATTTTCCAGTGAAGGCCGGGCGTGGGCTCGTGCCTATAATCCCAGCGCTTTGGGAGGCCAAGGCAGGCAGATCACGAGGTCAGGAGATCAAGACCACAGTGAAACCCCGTCTCTACTAAAAATACAAAAAATTAGCTGGGCGCAGTGGCAGGCACCTGTAGTCCCAGCTACGTGGGAGGCTGAGGCAGGAGAATGGCATGAACCTGGGAGGCGGAGCTTGCAGTGAGCTGAAACCATGTCACTGCACTCCAGCCTGGGTGACAGAGTGAGACTCCGTCTCAAAAAAAAAAAAAAATTTCCAGTGAAATTAATAATTTAAGAAATTATGGGCCAGGCACAGTGGCTCGCACCTGTAATCACAGCACTTTGGGAGGCCAAGGAGGGTGGATCGCCTGAGATCAGGAGTTTGAGACCAGCCTGGCCAACATGGTGAAACCCCATCTCTACTGAAAATACAAAAAATTAGCCAGGTGTGGCGGTGTGCACCTGTAATCCCAGCTACTTGGGATGCTGAGGCAGGAGAATCTTTGAACCTGGGAGGCGGAGGTTGCAGTGAGCTGAAATCGCACCACTGCACTCCAGTCTGGGTGACAGGGTGAGACTTTGTCCCAAAATAAATAAATAAACAGAAATTATATATTCATTTGGCAACTGGAACTTTTTAACTTTTGGTGGTATGTTCCACAGAATTAAAATAGCCAAATTGTTTAAAATAACATACCGTTTGTAAATTGGTGGAAATGATGCAACTCACTTATAAAACAGAGAGTAAAATGGAAGCAGATTGAACCAACATGAAGAAAGACTTGTCTTTAAATTCTCCATCATGCACAAACTATAAAGTTTGAGACTATAAAGACTTGGTGGATCCACATTTTCTCATTTGTCTGAGTGTATGCTTATAGTACCCAAATACATCTTCTTATATAAATAAAAAATGAGAAGAGTTTCTTTCATTTTGTCAACAAGCATTTATTGAATCCTTACTGGTATTAAGCAATGTGCTACAGAATGGGGTGAATAAGACATTTCATCAAATAACTCATAGTATAGAAAGGGGGAATTAACAAATAATTCTATTAAGTATAATTATATTCCACAAAGGAGAAAATACAAAGTGTAAAGAGTATGGAAAGTGGAGTAACTACCTCATGCCATCAATGTGTGGGGAGAGAGGGAAAGAGACAAACAGAGCATAAAAAATTATTTTTGTAAATCTATACATGAGTCCAAAACAAACAAAGTAAATCTCCAGGAGCCAAAAATAGAGAACCAAAAGCCAAAGAAGTAAGAAGAAACTGTTATCATCTCTATGATCCATATGGGAAATAGACTTGTATATGAGCTCAAGAGGCTAAAGGCTGGGATTGTAAATACTCACAGGAAGACAAACATCATGGCTCCCAGCAGAGCAAAGCAAGGGGCTGGTACCAATAACTGCATAAAATCTGGACTCTCAAAGGACTAAGCTTTCCACACAAATGACTTTTTACAAATTACCCCTTTCCCCAAGAAAATGGCAATGAGACATTCATCTATTAAGGGGAGTGGAGGAGGACAAACTCATACACACCAAAACAAAAACCAAGCTTGAATCGTATCTAAGTTAATCGAGATTCGAGTTGCCAAAGCAGAAGAAAGCAGTGGGATGTCTCAAAATAACTAAGAAACAATAAAAATCAACTTAGATTCTTATATGCATCCAATCTATCATTCAATAGTGATGGGAGAATAAAGACAAAGGCAGAGTTAACTTACACAAAGTCCCTCAACAAAGAATAAATAATGTATTTCTGTAAAATATTAATATTAATAATAATAATCACAGAAGGAAAAAAGCAAGGTAAGCCAGCAAAGGCAAGCAAAGGAATTGGTAAGCATTTTGCAAATATTAATAAATAATATGGATACTAATGATGATGATGATGATGAAATATAATAAATCAAGTTAAAGTTTTAAAACCAAAGATAGGTTCATAGGTTTTTTGGAAAATTATGCCGAATATATAACTTCCCTTAACTTTCAACCCTTGTTTCAATTTATTCACTTCTCTTTAATCATAATAATGCTTTCTTTGGCCCAAACTTTATTTTTCAGGATTTATTTTTTTCTTTTCTTTTTTTCTCTTTTTTTTTTTTTGAGACAGTCTCGCTCTGTCACCCAGGCATGATCTTGGCTCACTGCAATCTCGGCCTCCCGGGTTCAAGCAATTCTCATGCCTCAGTCTCCCGAGTAGCTGCAACTACAGGCATGTGCCACCACACCTGGGTAATTTTTGCATTTTTAATAGAGACGGGGTTTTGCCACGTTGGCCAGGCTGGTCTTGAACTCCTGACCTCAAGTGATCCTCCCGCCTTAGTGTCTCAAAGTGCTGGGGTTACAGGTGTAGGCCACCACGCCTAGTTTATTTTTCAAATATTGATATAGGTTTCTTTTGATTTGCATTTGTCTCATATATCTCTAACATTTTACTTTCAATCTTTTTGTTATTTATGCTTTATGTGCCTCATATCTATATATATAACATCTAGTTGGATTTTGCTTGTTTTAATCCAACCTAAGAATTTTTTAAATAAGTCATTACATTTATATTTAATGTAATAAAATATTTGAAATTTATTCTACTGTCTTATTTTGTGCTATTTTGTTCTGTTTTTTTCTATGTTTCTTTTGTTTCTCTTTTTCTGCTTTCTTTGCAAGTACTATTTCTCTTTCACTCTTTTCAATCTCTGCTCCTGGGGTTATACAAGCTATTTCTCTTCTCTTTATATGTAACATCAATCCACCATACCATTATTTTCAAATAATATAAGACCTTTAGAATACCTGGACTCCAATATCCCACATTCTGTCTTCTCTATTATTCTCATCCAATATTTAACTACATTTTAATTTTTAATCTCCAAATTAGATAATATACTTATTGTTTTATTCAGTTCTCTTTCCCACGTTTTTATACAACTATTTCATAGCTTCCTTTCCTTCTGCAAACTTCATAGCCATCTTCTCCCTCTTCAATATTTGTTTAGTTATCCATATTTATACCAACTTTCTGCTGTCTATTCTTTCTTAACTCTCAGACCTTTTTCCTGGGTCACTTTTCTTCTTCTTTAAGTAAATCCTTCAAAATATTTGCTAATGTAGGTTGGTTAATGTTAAACCCTTTCAGTTCTTGCTTTGCTGAAAATTTATGTATTTCACTCCTGCTATTGAATACTTTGAAAATGTGGATTATTATATATTCCATTGATTTTCTTATACTGGTTGTAACTTATGTAATCTTTTTCTGCTTCTTCAGTGGGTATCACTAAAACATCAGTATATATGGGTTTCATTTCCTTAACTCCAATTAGGCATCATTGTGATGACATATGCTAAGGATTTCTGTCTTTATCCACCATCAGAAGCTCTGTTATCTTATTGAATATTGCCTTTCCCTCATCACATGCATCAGATTGACAAAATTTAGAAGTCTGGCAATATCAAGTGCTAGCACGGAATGTGAGAAATGGGAAGGTTATACACTTCATGGGAGAGTGTAAATGAGAAACCCACATTGGAGAACCATTTGGCATTATCTAATAAGTTAAAACTGTTCATCCATTATGATGCAAAAATTCCATTCTAAGTATGTATCAAAGAGACGCTCACATTCACAAGGCAACATGGGTGCTGATGTGTGTTACAGCATTGTAGGTAATTGCCAAATGGTGGAATTACCTAAATGTACATTGAGATGGATAAACAAACTATTATATAATGTTCAACTAAAAATTACTCAGCAGTTAAAAATGAATGAAATAAATCTACTTTTGTTATTAATATTGATAAATTTTCAGTGATGATTGCCGCATTATACCTTTTGTTTATTTTTTAGACAGTATATCCATTGTTATGTACGTGTTGGCAATTTATGAAGATTTGGATGCGTGCAACCTTCAGGAAAAGGAAAGAAGGAAAAGGCTTGGGAAGGGAAATTAAGTTGGAAAAAACAATAAAATGGGATTCAGCTATGTCTATACTGTTGTGTTTCTTTACAAAAGGAAAAAGCTGTGAAGAAAAATGTTAATTTCTTAGATCTGGTTTTTAAGTTAATGAATAATTTTCTATGCTCTGTCCCTTTCTGTATGTTTTAATAATTAACCTATATTTACATGCACAAATACAAATAGTATTATGAAATTAAAATCTAAGAAAGGCAAATTCTAGTACAGCCTTATCATCTTCACATATGCCTCTGAAGATACTGGGACATGGCTGGCTGCCACTACCTCCAATATTCTTGCCAGAGCTCACTGTCATTTCAACATATACACAGGCAATCATTTCAATTATGCATTCTCTCCAGTGGCCACTCCCTATACTATATCCTCCATGAGTGCTGGCCTCTACCTCCTAATTTCCCAAATCACTCTATCTTGTACCTCACTCCCAACAATTCCTTAGCCACAAAAAGACCTAAAATTAACAGATTATAGCCCTGTTCTGACTGCATGTCCCTGGAAATACTCTGACTCCCACCTCAGGTTCCAGGTCTGTCATTATAATCTCCCCCTTGCTTAATACTCTTCTGGCCAAGCCAAACTTCTGCTTGATCCTCCCCCTCCTTCCACTCTGGACTTGTGCCCAGATGGGTGAATGTGACTGGAGAAAAATTCACAACCATGCTGAGGGGTTTCTCTTTTAACTCATGACTTAAACCTTAAGAGAATCATTATTGTTGTCCAGCAATGCTATAAGTTTATTTTATTCTCTTTCCCACATTCTTAAACAACTATTTCATAGCTTCCTTTCCTTCCACAAACTTCCATCACCATCTTCTCCCTCTTTAATCAGCTAATGTTTTTGCATTCTGTTTCCCTGAAAAAATAAAAGCAGTTAGAATAGAACTTCAACATATTCCCCCCATTATATCTACAATATTCTGGCATCTGCACCCATTTTCTCTGTCATCTCCTGTTACCCTCATTACTATAGATAAGCTGTCTCAGTTCTTATCTAGACAATCCTATCCCTTCTGCACTGATGCCACCCCTCTCTCCTACTCAACTTCACCCCTCCAACAACTGTCTCCCTTCTCTATATCATCAGTTTTCTTTCTACTGACTCATTCTCATCAGCTTGAAACATGCTGTAATTCCTCCAATATATATTTTCAAAACACCTTGTTCCCACTTCTCCCTTAAACTACCACTCTATTTATCTACTCCTCTTTATAGCAAAGCTATAAAGAGTTGTAAGAGTTTTATAAATATAGCTATATGGCTTTTCTACTTCCTTTTTCCCATTCTCTCTTGAACCACTACTAATCAGTCTTTTATCCCAACCTCTGTGCAAATAGCTTTTGTCAATTTGACTATTGATCTCTACATTGTCGAATCTAGTGGACAATCTTTTGACCTTATCTTACAGGACTTAGCAGTGGCATTTAAAGTAGTCAATTACTTTGTGCTTCTTGAAATGTTTTCTTCACTGGCTTGCTGAATTCCACTCTCTTCTGGTTCTCCTCCTTCCACACTGGAAATCCATTTGAAGCTCTTATCTCTCCCTTTCCTTTTCATCTTCCTGACCTGTGAACACTGGAATGTCTCAGGGCTTAATCCTTGAACTTCTCTTCTTATGTATCATCTGTAATTTTATTGGTAATCTCATTCAGTATTATGGATATAAATGTCATCCATAAGCTCATAACTCTAAAAATTTTATCTCCTAACTCCAGTATCATATTTCCAGCTATCTACCAAACATTTCCATCTGATAGCCATCTTAAACTTATTACAGACTGAGCAGAACTCATGACCCTCAACTCCTCCCCAGTCTCAAACCGCCAACAGACTTCTCTACTTAGTAAATGGTAAATCCATTCTTTCAAGCATTTCAACCAGTCCAAGCATTTCAAGCTTCAGCTCATCTCCAACCATCCCCATCTCTACCACACTGTTTCTCGCCACCATCATCTCTCCTCTGGACTGGCACAGTGTCCTCCCACTAGCCTTATGCCTTTGTCTATCCATAGCCTACACTCTATTAAAATGCAAACTGATCACTTGAAGACACAAGTCAGATCTTATCAGTCCTCTGCTCAAGCTCTCCTATGGCTTCCCATTTAGCTTACAGTGGAAAGCAGTCTTTGTACGGTTGCCCAACCCCAGTTTCTCTGTAACCTCATCTTCTAACTCTCACACTCACCCTAATTCCTAACCCTCTTTCAACCACTTCAGGCTTTATATTTATTCCTAAAAAATAGGCACCTGTCAGAGTTATCAGCGTGATTGCCAGAACTGTTAGGCTTGCCTTTGAATCCCAACTCTACTTACTAGATATGTGACCTTGGCAGACTACTTACCATCCATGCATTTCCTTATGAATTACAGATAACAAAATCTATCTACGGAATTACTTCAGTGGTTCTCAAGGAGCTATAATTTTGCCCTCTAGAAGATACCTGGCAGTGCCTAGAGGCATTTTTGATTGCTACAACTTGGGAGATGCTACTGGTATCTAGGGGGCTAATCCAGGGGTGCTGCTGAACGTACTACAATCCACAGGATAGCACTCACAAATAGAATCATATGACCCAAAATGTCAATAATGGTGTGACAGAGAAAACTTAGGTAATATTATATTGATTAAACGGCTCAGTATTTGTAAACCTCTTAGAACAATCCACGGCGTATAGTAATTTATTAGTGTTGATTAATTTTTTAATACAAACATATTACATTATAAATATTTACATATACATACATATGTATGTATTTTTCTTCTTCAGAGTTTTTCTGCTGATTGCTCCCTCCACCTGGCGTGCTCTTCCACAGACTACGATGTTACATGATTTCCTAGTTCTTATAGATCTTACTCAAATACCATCATGAGGGGCTTCTCTGACCACCTCATCAAAGTCTCATCAATCTTGCCACTCTCTCTTCTCCTACTCTGCTACATTTTTCTCCATGGCATGTTTAGCATCTGAGATACTATTTATTTATTATCTATTTATTGGTTTTCATCTGGATGTTAATAATAATTGGTTACTGTTCCAATACTGCACTTATATTCTGCTGTGCATTTGTTTCCATTCTACAAAATGGATTGCAAGATGCCTACAGACAAGAATCATAACTTATTATGTATCATCTTCTGTAAATGTTAGTGTAGCACTCGGTAAACAGCAGGTGTCCTGCCAACATTTGTGGAGATGTTTAGCAAACAGTTGGGGACACGGTCCTGGAGGTGGGCAAATTGTATGGAGTCAGCTATGGCTATTTGGGAGTCATTTGAAGTATGCAGTTAGCCAGATAATTCAGACCCAGAAAATATCTTCAATATGAAAGGTACTTACCAAGGGGAAACTAGCCACAATATTAGTCTTCATTAATCTTAGTCTTATGATCACCCTCTAACATTTTCCTCTGAAGATACAACTATTTTGATGATTGAGGAATATAAGTCAGTCAGCAGTTCAGAATTTCATAACCAATTGCCAGAGGGCAATATTATATCAGGAATTGGAGAAGGAAAGGGAAGAACAGCAGCTGGGATTTTCTTGAGTAAATACAATATAAAGTAATTCAACTGTGACGAGCACATATGAGACCCCAGTGCATCTACATTTGGGGAGAAATGGAACTTTAAAGATGTGCTCTCATGTGGGAAAAGCCCTTTTTATTACAAATATACTCCCACTAAGTGGCAGTTTTCATACCAAAATGGTGCCGCATTCATAGCACATCACCTGTCTCATGTGACAAAAGCATGGGAAGTACAAGCCATTTCTGAGTGCTCTGAATTCTTTGGAGACTCTACAGATTATATTATACAGTATTTATGGAAGTAAGTGCTGCTTTAGGCGGTTGGAAAAACACTTGCTGTATAACCCTCCCCTATTTTCACAAGCACAAAAGTTCCCAGATGAATTTTCAGGGGGTGATGTCAGCTAACAAGTGGCATTTACTGCCTTTGTTTTGTTTTTATTTTTTACTTCCCAATAGTATAATTTAAAATTATTTCAACAGGTTAGTTATAAAAGTGATTTTTATTTATGTTTTTTAAAAAAATTAATACGAGCAAATAATAAATGGACAAAGTTAAGCCTCAAACTGCATGAAGACCCAATTCCTTGCAAAATTGTAATTATATGTAAGAAATAAAAATCTGCAATAAATTTTATATAGTCTCCTTCATTGTAATGCTTTTCCATTGCATAATTTTTTTGCGTGAGCTCCAGGAAGTAAGAAGCACTCCCTACAGAGCAAGTATTTTTCTATTTCCTTGGGAATTTTTTTCCTTAGTTTAAACTATCTTTCAATGCTGTTCATTTAATATGAACCTTCCTTCCTCCCCAAGCTTGTTTACCAGTGATCCTCACTGTGCACTCTCTTTGCTGGGCCCAATGGCCTCTTTATTTTCTCCCACATAAGCCTGGTTCATTCCTACATCTCCTCCTTTCTCACGCCATGCCTTCTCCTTCTCTTCCTCCTCCGCCTCCTTCTCTGTCTATCCAAATTCTGCCTCTCCTTCAGTTTACACCTCAAATTCTATATCATTAATTTTCTACTTTTTCTTTTCTATATATAAAAGTGTACAAACCATAATTATGTAACTCGGTTAATTTCCACAAGATGAACATACTTTGTAACAAGCACCTAGATCAGGGAAAAGAACATTAACAGAATCTCAGAACTTAACTAAATCAGTGGTTTAAAATCAAATGCCAGCAGAGGCTGCGCTTTGTAAATGTAGTTGAGTAATGACTTCTCTTTAAAAAAAAGAAGATGAGAATCATAAAAATGCATTATGAATATGGATTATGAAAGGAAGATGACAAAGAATTCTAATCTCAATTTTATATTAAAAACAATAACAACAATAAGGAAAGTCTGGACCTACAGACCAACACTAGAAGACTGATGAATTAATATGAATTTCTATGCTTTCTGTTAAAATAAAGTTTTAATGTATCTTTTAAAATTTTATTTTTATTTTAAGTTCTGAGGTACATGTGTAGGATGTGTGGGTTTCTTACATAGGTAAACGTGTGCCATGGCAGTTTGCTGCACCTATCAACCCTTCACCTAGGTATTAAGCCCAACATGCATTAGCTATTTTTCCTAATGTTCTCCCTCCCCACGTCCCAACCCCCGAGAGGCTCCAGTGTGTGTTGTTCCCCTTCCTGTGTCCATATGTTCTCAGCTCCCACTTATAAGTGAGAACATGCGGTGTTTGGTTTTCTGTACCTGTGTTAGTTTACCGAGGAAAATGGCTGCCAGCTCCAGCCATGTCCCTGCAAAGGGCATGATCTTGTTCCTTTTTATGGCTGCATAGTATTTAATGGTGTATATGTACCACATTTTCTTTATCCAGTCTATCATTGATGGGCATTTGGGTTGACTCCACATCTTTGCCATTCTGAATAGTGCTACAACGAACATTTATGTGAAGGTACTTTTAATGTTTCACCATTTCAGGCCTAATAAGTAAGGATAATGGCCAGTGATGATTGTAGGAATAGCAAAAATATGATAAATTTTAGAAAAACTTAGTGATATTGACAAGACTTTGTTCAATGTCAGGATAAAAGAGAGAGAAGAAAGTGTAAAGAGTTCATATTTCTCGCTTGGACACTTGAGTGGCATCAATAAAGACAGAACATAGGTAAAGAAAAGGTTGTGAAGGTAGGTACTTTGAGGCTGTGTTGTCTATGGGACATCCAAAGACAAGAATCAAGCAGATCTGTGGCTATAGGCATTTCAGGCTTGCAAAGCTGCAAATAAAAAATTGACAAGTTACCTACTTGAAACCATCAGTATGTAAACCAAGGGGCATGTAAGTTTAAAGGGTAGATTAAGGAAGAAATACCTGCAAAGGAGAAAGAAATGAAGTGCAGTTAATTCCCATTATTCTTGGTAGTCATGGTCTATAAAATCACACAAAAACTGAATTACAGAATACTGAACCATTGCTCTAGGCGAAGAACACGATTAGGTTCCTGTGAACCTCTGTGCACAGCATTTTTATCAACCAATAAATGTATAACCTTGTTTTACGTATGTTTCTGTTTAAAGGTACTTTATTTAATATATATTGATTCATTAGCATTGAATTCATGGCCAACAGCACTATAACTGGGGCTGGATTTAAAATATTTTCTTCATAAGTCATATCATGGCCTTCTTGTTCTTAGAACAGGAGATAGCACTTCAAGACTACCCTTGGGGGCCATTTTAAACAGTGGCATTACCAACAAGAAGCAAAAGAATGCCAAAAATTTGGTTACTAAATTGAATGCAAAGGACACCCATTTTCCAAATGAGAATGTAAACAAGAAAACAGGTTACTACTGCCTTGTCCGACCTCAGCTGGGGACACGCACATTCAGCTCCTCAAATTTTTTACTGCTTTGCACATGCCCATGAAAGACTGCAAAAGTGCCACAAGTATGATTTTGGGGTTACAAGTGAATTTCAGTGAGTAAACAAATTTTCAAATATGAATTCTGTCAATAATGAGGATCAACTATAGCAACAAATGCTTCTAAGGAATTAGGAAAATGTCATGTCAATTAGGAGGGCATTGTGAACTTACCAGTTCTAAATCACATAAAGTGAAGAAGTCGGCTTCCAGTGGACTGATGAGCCAATGCGTAGTGAAGTGAAGGAGAAAGAATGTTTAAAGAATAACTCTAGAAAGTCTGCAGAGGAAGGGCTAGAAAACTGAAAGCTTCCTAAATATAAAAGGAGGCATACTTTTTTTTCTCCAACCAGATTAATGCTACAATGATTAAACTGAATCTGATATATGTGTCTTCTACCTAATTTGTGAAAGCAATCAAAAACAGTAGGCATTTTAAAGGTTTAAAAAGCACCTGCTTGAAAACTATATATGCAGTTTTTGCAGTCAACTTTTTGTAAATAATTCAGTCTCTATGTAGGGCAAGCAGCCCAGGAAGGAAGAGTCCATTGGTGGCTAATAAAATGACTGTAAAAGGAAATAATAGTGTTTGACACATTTTCCTTTTTGCAAATTCTGAGCCTCTTGCCCCAGTTGCAATTAATATTAGCTGACTCAGTAGAGGAACCTGGTTTCCAAATGAGTATTATTCTTTGGGATTCACAAAGTAATGTCTATGCAAACTTAATTGTACCATAAATGTTTCTAATGCTTAAAAAAATACAAATAAAAAAGCAAACCCTAAAGAGACTATGCCCTCTAAAACTTGCTGTAATGCTAAGAAAAACTTTTTAAATTGAAAAATGGCATATCCTGAATCTGTTCCTTTAAGGGACCACTAAATATACCCTTTTACGTATAAACAACTTAAGTAAAATGAAAGGAACAAAATTCCTCAATTTGCAGAATGGCTATTGAGTCAACAACCAAAGAGAATTTGCTACAAGAGAAGACAGATGTTTTCAACTTTAAAAAAATTACATAATATCTAAACATATTTCAGATGGGAAAAACAGTTTGTGAGAAAGGCCTCTGTGAAACAATTTCTACAGTATTATTTATATTTTCAATTATTTATAGTACATTATTGGAATAAAAAACAGTAGAGTAGTGAGAATAAAAGGAGACATTTCATGAGGCACAGTGACTCACACCTGTAATCTCAGCACTTCAGAAGGCTGAGGCGGAAGGATCACTGAAGCCCAGGAGTTTGAGACCAGTCTGGGCAACATAGTGAGACCCTGTCTCTACAAAAAAATTAAAAAATTAGTCAGAGTGTGGAGGCGTGTGCCTATAATCCCAGCTACTTGGGAGACAGGTGGGAGGATTGACTGTGTCAAGAACGTTAAGACTGCAATGAGCTGTGATCTCACCACTGCATTTCAGCCTGAGCAACAGAGCAAGGTCCTGCCTCAAATAAATAAATAAATAAATAAATAAATAAAGAGATTTAAGAAACTGAAAAAAAAAATTGACCAGGTAAGAATGGTTTGACAATTTAGGTCCAGATGAAGCAAAATACTTTTCAGCATACAAAATGTTGACCCCTGAAGCTCTAGCTATAATAAGTTAGTATGAGTCATTAGAATGACTAGTGTGGAATTCCACTTTGAGCATGACTAAGTTCCCCCAAGCCTGACACCCAACTGCTCCCACACCCAAATAAGAACTATAAACTCTGAACAAAATATGGAATCCAACTACCTAAAGGCACTGAAGAGTGAACAAGCAAGCAGCTTCTGAAAGAAGTTAACACTTGAAAGACTTGCAACTTTTTTTCTGGCCAAAAGAACTAGAGGACAGAGTTCAAAGCAATGACAGCCAATAGAAAGTGAGAGGTGTACTAGAAAAGTGAGAGGTGTGAAGCTCCAAATTCTTTGTAAAACTCCTGCCCAAATCTTTGACTAAGTCTTTAACCACGTATGTGCGCAATGGACTCAAAGAGCCCAGGTGAGGATAAAATAACTGTACTGACATTTGAACTTTCTGCAAAACATTGTTTACAGTGTGAGTTCAAACAAGTTAATAGTCTGATCAAACAAAAGTTCACTCTTAAGAGAAATAATGGAAACCAGAGAGTCTACAACCTAACCTTTTCAATGAACAGGATATGATACAAAAATTAATATATGAATAACCAGGAAAATAAGACCTCTTCTCAAGAGGAAGTACAGTCAACAAAGATCAATCCAGATATGTTCCAGATGTTGGACTGACAATGATTTTAAATAACACATCAACAAGTATTTTTAGTATGCTCAAGTATGTAATGAAAAATATGTTCATAATAAATGAAGAAATAGAAATCATTAGCAAAGAAATAGAAACTGTAAAAAAAAAAAAAAAGTAAACTCTACAACCGAAAAAAAAAAAACCAAATCTGAAATTTAAAACATATTGAATGGGCTTAAAGCAGAATGGAGGGAGGGAAGAGTCAGGGAACTTAAAAATAGAACAAAGGAAATTCAAAGAAAATTATTCAATCTGAAAAAGAGAAGGAATGAGTAACTAGGGATGACAGAGACGGGTTAGCTAAACACTAAACCTGTTTCCCCTTTCTCTTGGGCCTGATGCTGGACTCTATATCCCAGCCTCCATTGCTATTGCATGTAAACATATGACGGACTGTTCTGGCTGATGGAGTATACATAGTAGTAAGGCTCATCATTTCCAGTTATGGGCCATATAAACTGCCATAACTTCCTCCACACTCTCTCCTCAACAATCTATCAGCTGAAGGCAGACATCTAAGATGATCGCAGAGCTTTGCACTGAGGATGGCTCAGCCTCCATTTCTAAAGGATGGATGGAGTGCAACCATCTCAAACCCAGCCACATCAGCAAGAGATGAGCTTCCATGGCGTTAGGTTCCTGAGATATTTGGGTTTGCTTTTATCTGCAGATATTGTTGCCATCCTAAAACAGTAATTGTTCTTATTACTCTTTGTATCATTACCATAAAATAATTTCATACTTTGTGTTCAGCCTTTCTCCAGACCAGGCTCCATGTTAAAAATGAAACCACCTCTGAACCATTTTTTTCTATGACTAATACTTAGTGAGATGGATTGAAGGTTTATGTTCCCCCAAAATTCATATGTTGAAATTCTAACTCCTAAGGTGATAGTATTAGCAGGTGGGGCCTTTTGGAGGTGATTAGGTCATGAGTGCAGAGCCCTCCTCGTGAATGGGATCAGTATCCTTATAAAAGAAGCACCAGATGGCTAGGTGCAGTGGTTCATGCCTGTAAACCCAGCATTTTGGGAGGCTGAGGTGGGTGGATCACTTGATGTCAGGAGTTCAAGAACAGGCTGGACAACATGGCGAAATCCTGTCTCTACTAAAAATACAAAAATTAGCCAGGCATGGTGGTGCACACCTGTGATCCCAGCTACTTGGGCGGCTGAGGCATGAGAACTACTTGAACTAGGGAGGCAGAGGTTGCAGCGAGCCGAGATCATGCCACTGCACTCCAGCCTGGGCAACAGAGAGAGACTTTGTCTCAAAATATAAATAATAATAAAATAAAAGAAGAACCAGAGATCTTTTATTCCCCACTTCCACCATATGAAGTGACAGTGAAAGGAAGGCCAACAATGAAACAGGAAGTAGGGCCTTTACTAGACACTAAGTCTTCTGACACTTTGATTTTGGTCTTCCCAGCCTCCAGTACTGTGAGAAGTCAATTTCTGTTGTTTATAAGCCCCCTAGTTTATGACATTTTATTATAGCAACCTAAACACACTAAGACATTTTCTTCCTGGACTAATCATAAATAATAATAGTCAACTTAAAAAACTGAATAGATCTTTACAATTTAAAACTTTCTTTGCCAAATCAACTCATCTGATATTAATAGTCCTTTAGTGTAAGTGTGGCAGCTGTTTGTTTTTCTGTTTTCTAGAATTAAAAAAAAAAGGAAGCTAAAGAAGAGAAGAAAGAAAGAAGACAGGAAATAACAGAAACATTGAGAAAATCCTTACATTTTTAGCTGGCTGAAGATGATGTTGTTTCTATATGAGGCAGACAGAACCCTCATATAGGTCTGCCTAGTAGCTGCTTAAGGATGACTTTGCCCAGTGAAACATTTCATCTCTTTTTCCATCTAAAAGTGAAATTCAAACTCCAACATTATAGTCTCTCCTCTTTAGAAACTGCACATCCTATAGGAGACAGACTTTGTGAGTTTTCCTCTAAGCACCTGCCCTTACCATGTCAATAAACTAGTTTGAGAAGTTGAAGATTTTCATAGAGAAGGCCTGCAGGGCACCAAACATCTCGTTGGGATGATTTGTTGCCCGAATTGACAGATTTCCGATGCTCAGTTTGAACAGCACACAAGCCCAGTACCTTTTTGCTATAACCTTCTCAACATCTCCCATTGTCTCCTGAGCAAGTGCTCACAAGAGTGATCCTTACATTTTTAGATGCATGAGAATTTTTCATCAACAATGAACCTTGTGGGTGTTAGTCTGGTTAAAACCTGTTCTTCATGCATTTCCTTGTCAAATTGTGAGGGTTTGGCAGAGAGGGGTTAGAAATGTTGTTTTATTGTTTTATTTCATAGTAAGAAGAGGTATAACCTTGCTGAGAGGGTGACAAATTCAGTTATAGTCAACTAGCACTTGACAGGTTTTATCAGAAAACCAAACAAGGAAAGAGTGTGTATGCCTGCTACCAGCTGTCACAGTATTGAACAATGAATGTTTGATGAAGCTGACCCGCAAATACACACATCTCCGTGGAAGTCAGCTTTAAGTAGAAACTAGCTGGCAAAATTAACAAGAAAAGGCCTTGGTAGAGGATATCAAAAGTAAAGAAAACAAAACAAAACAAAAAAAGGTGGTGGATCGGGTGTGGTGATCTGAAAATCTCCCTTCCTTTATTTGTTTAGGTGTGTATTGAGCGAGCCTCCATGCAACATAGAATTTGAAATGCAGTTTCAGTTTTGTTAAGATAAATACAAGGTCTTCGTCTCAGCCCATATTGAAAAGACAGTTTGGATAATTGTCAGATTTTCCAAATTAGTTCTGCTGTGCCTCTGAAGCAATTCCCTACTTCTTGCTGACGGGACAGGAAACGGAAGCAGCCAGTGCCACAGAGATGAAGGCACTGGCCCACGTGCCCTACATTACACAGGTCAGCCTCAGATTGCTTATCCTCTAGCTAAAGATTCCTATCTCTTATCCCAAATTTTCCACTCCAAAGTCAAAATCAGTGGCATTTCTCACCTTTAAAGGAAGATGCCACATGATTATTTCAAGCTATACTACAAACCCAATTTGTCTCAAAAGCTTGTGAAAGTACAATAAGTACTCAATGTCATTGATAGGTTCTTGAAAGCTGTAACTTGATGCCATATAATATACAGCAGATCCTCAAATAACATTGTTTCCTTCAAGGCCCTTTATTGTAATGTTGATGAGGAAAAGAATTGGTTTTATTATACTTGGTTTTACTTAAAATTGCAGTTTCCAAGAACCATTGACATTAGGTGAGGACTTACTGTGTTTTAAACTGAAGAAGATCAAGTACTATTAAAATGATATTTTCCCTCAACAAAAAACTGCTTTCTCCATCTTCAACCACCCCTTCTCCGGTATTTCCTTTGTACATTTTTGATACCTGTTACCAAGCCCAAGAAGCAGTTTGATGTGTATTACTTTTCTACATTAAATTGTGAGTTTCCTGATGACAAGGATCTGATCTCACTTAACTTTGATTCTTCTCAAGTCCAATTCTAGCCATTGTTCATAGCAGGACTCAACAAGTGATGATGGAATTGACTCAACTCAGAAACATTTAAGAGACTCAATGGAACCAGATTGTGGCCATCACAGAGTCCTGCAGCTCCTACATTATTACTCTACTGATAATCCTTTAGTTCCTCCTTGGCAAAGCAGAAGAACAAATCTGCTAACCATCGAAGAAAGGCATAAAAGATTATATCTCATGCTTATGTTCCTTCCAGCCTACTGAAGTAAATAGAAAACTCAGCAAAGAAATTCTACATTCATATCACCAGATAGAGCCTTTAATAAAGTGCAACAGACCATAATTAAACTATCAACATAATAATTAATTTTCACATGTGCATTTTTCTTGTGAGCTTTCATTCTGCTTGTACATTTTTTAGCTCATCTCATGATAGCATCTAGTATTTTATGCTGAATTGTGTTGTAAACATAAATTATGTGTCTATCAGTCTGAAAAAGCTACAGATAATATCTATTGGAGTTTTTCACTTCTTATCTCTGTCTCTCCAAATTTTCCCAATCTATATTGAATTAAATAATTTTGAAGATTTTTAAAAACCAGCTCTGTTATTTATCTATTTCCAGCATGGTGAATAAGGTTTAATCTTGGCAACAGAGATACGGAGATGAAAAATATCTAGACAGATTCTATAAGTACGAAATGTCTGTAAAGCAAAGTTACCCTTCACCCTATGTAGATGCAAGTTCTCCATATACACCTGAAAAGGCAATCATTGACTGGAATTTGATACTTTGCTGTTAAAAATATAAAAGAGGAGGAGCTTGGGGAAATTGAATACACTCATATAAAGAAATGGTAAAACCAAAATTCCACAAAGAGAACAGTCTCTGGAGATCAGTGAAAAGAATCAGATGCAAGGATTTACCCTAACAATTGTTCACCTGTAAAGATGAAACTGTCAGTGGATCTCCTCTTTCACTTCGAGAATAGAAGAGCTTCTAAGAAATCTAACATTTGTCTTTAGTGTAATGACTGAGACAAGGCTGCTTTAGATATCCTTATTACTAATATCGAAAGCAAACCTAGAGAAAATTCAGGTAGCTCAGTGCAACTCTAGATCTCCAGAAGAAGGAGGAGGGGGAGAAAAAACAGAAGGCAAAAGAGGAGGAGCAGGAGCAAGAAGAGGAGGAGTAGGAGAAGCAGCAAGAGGAGAAAGAATGGTTAGTAGTTAGGAAAAAACAGAATAAATGGCCAAATGTTACACTGGTTGTGGGGCTGTGTGTCTTTCAACACAGAAATACTTAAACCACTGTGAAAATGGAGGAAAACTAAATTTTAATCTCAGCCTTCTACTCTGTTTCATGGGCATCTACAGCTATAACATAAATTCGCAACACATTTCTGTGAGCTAACTATGACGTGCACAGGTAGCAAAGCTCCTTACAAATCTTCTCATTGAACCAGAGATTCAATTACACATGCAGTTCACTCCTACCCCAGAGCTTTGCCCTCAGTGAGGAAAATCTGGGATTTATATTCAGGGCAGTTAGAATGCATTTGAAACCAGTAGCGGGAACTGAGCTATAGAGAGGTAAAGTGAGTTTCTCAGAATTTGATAAAGAATCAGAAGCTGAGACAGCCAATTCATTTTTTTGTCAGGAAGTTGGCATTCGTTTTAAAGAATTTATTGATTACATGCATAAGCTGTGCAAAGGGTATTTCATCAATGTATGTATAAAGCATATATACACACACACACACACACACACACACACACACACATACATATTCTACTTTTCTTCTTGAGCACTCAAAGCAAGTCATTGGGGAAATCTGTCTGATTTCTGCAGTGCATTGGCTGAGAAATAATTTAGGTGAACTTCTTGTCTGTACTCTGAGTATGTGTATGCATAAACATGGATATGCATATGCTACTTATAGCATATATAGATTTCATGCAATTATGATAGAAAATATAACCTAAAGAGAGAGCTCATGATTGCCGTGATGAATAGGACAATTAAAATGGTTGCCACAAAAATTAGTTGAACAGAAAAGACTAAACTTGTAGAGAAGCCCAGAGAACTGACTTGAAGTATTCATGGATGTTAACTGGTATTACATCCTGTGTGTTAAGAGAGAAAGTAGATTCCCTGGTGATAGATTTAAAAGGCACCCAGTATTCCCAAATGCCTCCTTCAAATGCCTCCTGACCAGGAATTCTATCACTAGGAATCTATCTTGTATAAGACTAGGAAGAAATAATAATTATTACTGATTGGTGAGAGAATGTGTGACTTTTATTTTTCTTTGTATACTTTTCTTAATATTTCAGATTCCCTTTGCTAACTTAGCCATGATATGAAAGTATTTTAGGAATGTGGTTCTTGAGAAGAGTGTGCCAAATAACTCTGTGGACCTAGGAATTCCTGATACAATGATAAACACATAGTTGACATACAATAAATATCTGCGTTGAACAAAAATGTGTTTCTGCTGTCTGGGGCATTATCTCCAGGAGCTGTAATGTCAAACTACTTTAAGGTAAAGACTCATTTTCAGCAGTTCTCACACTTTGGTAGAGGACTGAGTTACCTTGTTCCCAAATCTAAAGACAAGCATTTTATGTATTTGCACTTTAAAGGTGAGCAGGAGTCTGCAGGAGCTACCAGGGGATAACTACAATGACACCCCTGCTGAGACCATTATGTTGTACACCTTATACAAACAGCCAGGAAAGATGAGAAGAGTGATCCCCAGCCATATTCCCACTAAGTCACGGGGTTCAATATCTATGTATTACGGACCACATGGCTGGAAGGGGATGCTACAGGCATTTCTTTCTTTTCTTTCTTTCTTTTTTTTTTTTTTTTGAGATGGAATCTCACTCTGTCGCAAGGCTGGAGTGCATGGCATGATCTCAACTCCCTGAAACCTCCACCTCCCAGGTTCAAGCGATTCTCCTGCCTCAGCCTCCCGATTGCAGGCACCCACCACTACACCAGCTAATTTTTTGTATTTTTAGTAGAGACGGGGTTTCACCATGTTGGCCAGGCTGGTCTCGAACTCCTGACCTCGTGATTCGCCTGCTTCGGCCTCCCAAAGTCCTGGGATTACAGGCAGGAACCACCATACCCGGTCTGGCACAGGCATTTCCAATGGGTAGCTTTCAGACCCCTCGCCTCACTTCAATTACAGCCATTCAGTTTTGAGCAGTTAAATATATTGATATCTTACCAAATATTTCACTGAAAGGATTCTACTAATGAAAGAAAGAAAGAAAGAAAGAAAGAAAGAAAGAAAGAAAGAAAGAAAGAAAGAAAGAAAGAAAGGTAGGGAAGGAGGGAGGGAAGGAGGAAAGAAGGAGGGAAGGAAGGAAGGAAGGAAGGAAGGAAGGAAGGAAGGAAGGAAGGAAGGAAGGAAGGAGAAACAGAAAAAAGAGAGAAGGAAAGAAAGAAAGAAGAAAGAAAGAAAGAAAGAAAGAAAGAAAGAAAGAAAGAAAGAAAGAAAGAAAGAAAGAAAGAGAAAGAAAGAAGGAAAGAAAGAAAGAAAGAAAGAAAGGTTGATTTTGTTGATTTCTGGTTCTGGAAAAATATTCCATTCCCAAATGCAAATCATTCAAAAGGACAAGGAATTGAAAGGGCAGTCTACTTTGTCAACTGATAAGAGAAAATCTCTGCTCCATTATGCAAGTCTTGAGGAAAGAATGGTTTATACACATTGCTCTTCCAGTCCATCAGGGCGCCAGGACCCTGTGTTGCCAAGAGACACCTCCAATGCTGAAATGAAATAAGAATACCCATGTTTACATTAACATCCCCGATTAAGTCACTGTTTGGTTAGGACAAAGGAGAGGGGAGAGTCCTGCCCAGAGTCCTGATTGAGGAGAAGGCTTACCACTGGGAGAAGCTGCACACAGAGTCCTCATCAGAGGTAAAGAGTAAAGTAAGCGTTTTACTTCCCCAAATCCCCATTCTTCACTTCGCTCCACCCCACAGCTCCAGGGCCCTGGTTAAAGCCTCCTACTGTGATCTGATATGAAGCCAGAAACAGGTAAACCTTCCTGGCAAGTGCAAAGATGTCTGAGGAAGCAGTGCCAAGCAATGAAAACGGCCTAGATTTTGGAGCCTAAGAAGGATGAGGCTGGAAGAAAGGAGTTTATGTTCACGGGAAAAGGAAGAATTTCCATTTGCCATGAATTTTGCCACATAGTAACTTCATCTGCCACGGATTTAATTACTTTTATGGAGAGAGAACAAAAGTGAACGTGCTGTAGCAGAAAGCCTCAAAGGACAAGAGGATAGTGTTTTTATCTGCCAGCTCAATCCCTGTCCTTTTTAGAAAAAAAGATCTGCGGAGTTATCTGCAAACAGAAGTATTGTGTTATCAATGACCTAAAGCAGACACTCTTAACACAGCCCCAACATGTAACAGACTCGTGGATGAGTTCCAATTGGTTTGGCGGCAGGGTGGTGACTGTGTGGAGAGATGTTCCTAATAAGAGTAAAAGCACCAAAATTGACACATAGTTAATTTTCTTTGTTATAAATTAGACAAAATTCAAAGTCATTCCTATAGTAACATCAATCTTCCTCATCAACATCACAGCTTTCTGGAGTGAGACTGAAATGGGTGGTCGTACAAGTGACCAGGAAGTCACTGAAAAGGGCACCACTGGTCATACAAAAACCTTTGTGGGAAGCTATTTGAAATATAGTAAATATAGTGCTAGTGAGTTTTGACTTATGTCTCTGAATTTGCTATCGAAATCTTGATATGAGAGTGTGTTGAAAAGAGCTGAGGACCTATGATCAACAGGGAACTGTATTTCCTTCAATTTTATCACGTCAATTCCTGAACTGAATGGCTAAAATCATTCTTGAGGGGATTTTTTAACGAATTAAGAAGCTGGCTGAGTGCAGCAGTTCAGACATATAATCCTAGCACTTTGGGAGGCCCAGTCAGGAGGATCACTTAAGGCCAAGAGATTAGGACTAGCCTAGTCAAGACTTCACAGAAAATTTTTAAAATTAGTCAGGCATGGTAGCACACCTGTAGTCCTAGGCAGGAGGACTGCTTGAGCCCGGAAGTTTTAGGTTACAGTGATCTATGGTCTCGCCACTGCATTCCACCCTGGGTGACAGAGCAAGACCCTGTCTCTTAAAAATATATGTATATTATATATATATATATTTATTTATATATATTTATAAATAAATATATTTATATATAATATATATTATATATAAATATATATATAAATAATATATATTTATATATAATATATATTTATAAATAATATATACTTATATATATATTTATATATAAATATATATTATATATTAATATATATTTATATAAATATATATATAAATATATAATATATAATATATATTTATATATAAATATAAATATGTATTTATATATAAATATAAATACATATTTATACTACATACATATTTAGACTACAATTTTTATACTACATACATATTTAGACTACTATTTATACTAAATACATATTTAGACTACATATATATATTTATATATAATATAAATATAAATATATATATATATTTTTTAACTGTAAAGCACTCAGAACTGTGCCTGATGCATTATGCATTAGTTGTTGTGTGGTCACAGCCAGTGCTGTGTCTTTAGTAAGATTAAGCCCCAAATTTGGAAGATGTGAGAAGACACGTTTTATTTTGAAGTTTACTGTGATGTGATGTGAAAGGAATGCCTTAGAACTCTCTGATCTGTTTTAAAAGCACTGAAAAGTAATAAAACAGAATAAGGAGGAAATTATCAATGAATAGACTGCCCATGCATCTGTTCTTGAAATTAGTCTGCCACTTATCTGGCCTTTCCTCCATTCTGACTTTCTTCTTTCTTCTCCTCAGATCATTTCCAGTTTCCTTCTTCCTACTCTTTCTTCTGAATTTACTTCTACAAACGTTTGGTGGCGGCTTTCGATATGCCAGAAATTGTGCTAACCAAGCTCCAAGAGTTAAATATTATACTTCTTCTCCAGCTTTATTCTACCACTGTCATTTTTAAACCCTGTTCTTTTGCATTTTGTCATTTGGCTGCAGCATTCACTTCTCTTCTTTCATCTCTTGTCCTCTCTTTTCACAGTCACCCGTAAAACTCGCAGCCAATTCCCACATTTATTTAAGACTTGGACTCATCTTCCCCTCCATCTCCAATGTCTCCCAATATTCAGTGTGTCTTCAGTTTCCCCATGGACAACCCACTTAACAACCTGGCCTCTCAATTCTTTCCTGACCTCCTCAGTTTCAATGAGCTTCATCTTCATGCCACCCATCCTCACTTCAGTCATGGACTTCCACGATCACTCTCTGTGCCTTATCAAGACTGCTGTACAAGAGAAAGAACAATTTCAAACATCCTATCTCCAATCACCATTTCCTATCCTCCCAGCCCTCTCACTCATTTACCATGGATATTCAGACCTTATGTAGATTGGAAGCCACTGGACCCTTCGTCTTTCCCCATCACTGCTCCAGTCTGCATGCCAATCTCTCTCCAGCCCAATCCCCATATCTACTGTCTCCTGGGCCCTATTCCAAATAGTCCAAATTCCCCTGAACTTCAAGTCCACACAATACAACTGAAAGCAAAAAAATCTAACCCTGAATCATTAAAAGCATTTTCTTGGGATGGAGGGTAGGGTACTAACCTCTGCTGGTGTCAATCAAACAAGCACAAAGATTGGTCCTACAGTAGATTTGTAGTCTCTAATCTGAAATTAGTATTCATGTGTGCCCGGGAATCCTTCCCTGCCTTCCAGTGGGTCAGTATTCCATTTTCCAAAGCGTCCATCTAAATCTTTTCCATTCTTCTTAAATTCTCACCACCTCTTTACTTTCACACAGGATGTTGCCTCCTGCTTGATTAAAGAGAATAAAAACTCTCCAGTGAGAATTCACTCAGCTTCCTGTCACCCTCCATCCATGGAATTCCCACACCTGTTCTCAGTTTTCCTCTTAACCTCCTAGGCATGTCTCTCCTCCTATCTAACTTTCCCTTCTGTGCCCTGGATCCCAAGCATTCTTTCTAAGGATGCTTGCTCCATCCATTGCATCCTAGTGCACAGTGGCATAGCAGTTAAACACAAGGGCTCCAGGAGGAGACTGTCTACATCCACATCCCAGCTCTGACCTTTACTATTAATGTGATCTTGGGCACACGAATTGGAATATATCTATTCCTCAATTTTCCCACCTTTAAAAGAGAGAAGATGGCAACAGTCTCTATCTCAGAGTTGACTTGCGCAGATTAAGTAAATTAATGTGTATTAAATATTAAAAAGAGTACCTGACAATCTATGTTAGTTCCCATTATTACTTGAGTCTTTGAAACAGTTGCCTGCAGTCAAATATTTCTTATTGTAAAAAAAGATATCTACGAAACAATTTTGAAAGGCAGAAAGATGATCCAACTTTTAAATTTAGGCAGAAGACTTGAAGATTCAGTTTATAAAAGAGGATATCTAAATGGTCAAAAAGCTTCTAAAAAGGTGTCCTATATGATTATCCATCAGAGATATACAAGTAAACCTATAATGACATATCACCACATACCCACCAGGACAGCCAAAATAAGGTGGGAGAGGACTATGCAAACTTTGGTGAGGATGTGGAGAAAACGAAACATATATTACTAGTGGGAGTTAAAAATTGGTACAACCACTTTGGAAAACCAATTGACTGTTTCTACTGCAGGTGAATACACTCATCTCTTCTTAACCAGCAATTACACCCCTGCCTATATGTCCAGCAGAAACACATACTATCATATAACAAAGGATATGTATAATTTGCAAGGCAACATTATTTTTTCATAGCAAACAAAAATGGAAAAAGCCTAAATGTTCATCAACAGTAGATTGGAAAGTGTGAAATAATAATAAAATAGAACATTAGACAGCAACATAAACAACCAAAATATGACTCTATCTGACAGTATGGATGAATCTCATAGATAGGATATTGATTAAAAATACCAGAAACAAAAAGCACATGCTGTGTGACTCAATTTACATAAAATCCAAAAGCAGGAAAACCAGTCTATGGTGATAGAAGAGTAGCTACCTTTGGGAACTGGGAAATGACTGAAAGGGAGTATGAGGGAGGCCTCGGAAGAGCTAAACCTTCCATGTCTTGGTCTGGAGAATGGTTACTTTGAGAAAATTCATCATACTTCTGTTCATTTACTGCATATACGTAATACTTCAATAAAAAGCATAACTCCAAAATTTTAAGCTCCCTTAAAAACATCACCACCCCAACACTATCATCCATTTCATAGGTAAACCTTCCAAAATTTAATCTCCACTTTCTTATTGGCTATGTAGTCCTCATACGTTATCATCTATCTTTCCTTCCTTAATTCCAAAGATGAGAACACTTTCCCAAGATCATTACAAACTCTTTGTTGCTAAATCTAGGACTCTTTTCATTCTTCGTTATTACTTGATTCTCAGGACGATTTTAAACTCTCTATAACTCCCTTTCAAAGCCTGTTACATCTTTCCCAGCCCCATTCTTCCTCCTTCACCTGGCAAATTCCTACATTATGCTCAGAACTAATCTAAAACATCATTTCTTCCTGAAGCTTTTCTATATCCATCCGCAGGTGCACAAGGCCCATTCTATGGGTGTATATTGAACCTTTGCTTATCCTTTAACAAAGTACAAATCATCCTATATTGTAATCTCATTCATAAATGAATTATTATGTAAGTATCGGTGGAACCATGAGACCTCTCTCCCACCACATCTGAACCCAAGTACTTTTGTCTTCCTTGTAGTTATCAGGAAAATGTGGTCAATATTCCACTAGAGTCATAGGACTAGATAATTCTTCATCTCTCACCCTTCTCACAGCACTAGGCTTTCAGAGAAGTATTTACAAGTTGGACTCATCAGCATATTGCAGTATCATTATCCCATCACCATAACAACATCTTTCTATCTATGAGCACTAGGGACCATTATCAAGAGGAATAATTTGGAGATGTCTGCAGTCATAACACTCAGCTGGTGATCTCATCTTCCTCCATGGGCCTTTCCTATCATTAACAGGCATCATCCACCAATCAACCCCTGAAAGCTCTCTTCTGGTCAAAACTATCTCTGTGACTTGGCACCAGGGATATTCTGAGTCATGTTCTTCCACAATATTAAACTTCAATGCACATTAAAGTACACAAATCTTACATATCCAATATACGAAAACAAATAATTCCAATTTTATCAAATGATACTCCAATCATAGTAAAAGACTGAAATATTCAAGGCAAAAGTCCACAGGAGAGGTCAGCAGGTGGCACATTAACCATATGAAAAACCATTATCCAACAGAACTTTTAAAGAAACATAAAGAACAAAAGGCTGCAGTGTAACCCAGTGAGCTTTGGGTTCACTATTGCTACTAAAAACCCACTGGCTCTGCAGTTGAGTTCCAACATAGATTCTTATAGGCCTCCCTAGTAGGAAAAAGGAAGGAAGAATGGAAGAAAACAACAAAGGTAAGTAGGAAGGGGATAAAATAAGAAGAAGAAAGGAAAAAAAGGAAATAAAATCATGGTCCCTGCCTTCAAGGAACTTACAGTCTGGTGATAAGTGAGTATGTATTAGGACAAGTACCAACCAAAATATTTGATGAAAATGCTAAGGAAATACAAGGTAAGGGGCAGGAAAAAAAACAATCACTGTTATTATTATTTGTATCCTCATCTCCATCCTCAGGGTATTGCCTTCATTAAGAAACTACTTTAAGGTAGCAACAGGAATAAAACGCCATACCTGGGGTCTAGGGAACAAACACCCACTTGGGAAAGCCTGACATAAATACTCCCATCTCCTTCCACTGATGCTAATGTCCTCAGCATACATGAGAGACTAACAAACGGATGTTGGAGTCAGCTGCATGTAAGTTTAAATGTCACTCCCTGATGCCTATTGAGCTGGGGCTTCCTCTCCTCTGCCTGACTTATCACAACATATTCTCCAGACACATTCTGACCTTCATTAGTACTAAGGAAATAATGACTGATAACAGCTTAAAGTATTTACTCCCTAATGGGCATTTACATTTTCATAAGGATCAAAAAACAAGTTCAAACAATAGAATGTGTATGTGATCTGGGGCAAGTCACATAATTACACTGTGCCTCCATTTCCCCATGTGTAAAATAGGTATACAGTAGTCCCTCCTTGTTAGCAGTTTTGCTCTCTGTAGTTTCAGTTACTCAGGGTCCATCGTGGTCCAAACTATCAAATAAAAAATTCCAGCAGCAAGCAGTTCATTAAGTTTGAAATTGCACACCATTCTGAGTAGGGTGATGACATTTCACATTATCCACTCTGCCTTCCCGGGACAGGCACCATTCCTTGTTTGATGTACCCATGCTGTCTGTGCTATCTGCCTGTTAGTCATCTATGTCATCTGCTCCTGACATCCAACCAGAGACTTCCTCACTCAATGATCCAGGATCACCTAAAGTAGATGATCCTCCTTCTGACTATTGTCAAAATGTCAGTAGTAGCCTAGCCGGGCATGGTGGCGTGCACCTCTAGGCCCAGCTACTCTGAGAAGCTGAAGCGGAAGAATTGCTTGAGCCCAGGAGGGGGAGGCTGCAGTGAGCTGTGATTGTGCCACTGCAATCCAGCCTGAGCGACAGAGCAGGACCCTGTCTCTAAAGTAAACATAAATAAATAAATAAGCCAGGCATGGTGACTCATGCCTGTAATCCCAGAACTTTGGAAGGCCAAGGTGGGAAGACTACTTGAGGTCAGGAGTTCAAGACCAGCCTGGCCAACATGGTGAAATCCTGTCTCTACTAAAAATACAAAAATTAGCCGGGCATGGTGGTGCTCCTGTAGTCCCAGCTACTCTGGAGGCTGAGGCAGGAGAATCGCTTGAACTCGGGAGGCAGAGGCTGCAGTGAGCAGAGATTGTGCCATGGCACTCCAGCCTGGAGGACAGAGCCAGACTCCATCTCTAAATAAATAAATAAATAAATAAATGTAGCAGCCTAACACAACATCACAGTGTCTACATCATTCATCTCACTTCATTTCATCACACAGGCATTTCACCATCTCACATCAGTACAAGAAGAAGGGTGAATACAATACAGTAAGATATTGAGACAAAGAGACCACTTCATATAACTTTTATTAAAGTATTTTGTTATAGTTGTTCTATTTTATTATTAGTTGTCGGTAGTCTCTTACTATGCCTAATTTATAAATTAAACTTATAATAGGTGTGTACATGTAAGAAAAACCATAGCATATTTAGGATTCTGTACTATCCAAGGTTTCAGGCATCCACTGGGCATCTTGGAACGTATCCCCCATGGATAAGATGGGACTACTGTAGGGATAACAATATCAGCCTCATAGTTCATTGCGAGGACTATGTGAGATAGCAGGAATAAAATGCTTAACAATCATGCCTCCTGTTGTTATTGTTCATATTATTCTTCCTTCTTTTTTCTAAGGTTTCCTTTGATGTTTATTTTAACCAAAGTTCACTAGCACAAAATTTTCAGGGAGAAGTCCCCACACACACTGTGACTACGGAAATGGCCCCGCTCCGGAAGAAACGTTACTTGGATGATGACTAGCTCATCATTTTTGGAGGGACTAATGCGTGCGATCTTCCTTCAGGCTCTGGCTCCACACCTACTGAGAGGTGTGGAAGAAGATATGAATTTGGCTGAGCACGAACAAAATTGGAGGATGCTTCATGGTATTTAATTACTTCAGTGCATGTCAGAACTTGCATGGCCATGAGGTAGAGAAGATAGCTAAGGCTGTGAGAAAACTCAGCAGACATGCATTTTATTTTGTTCATCATTAAAATAGTAGTTAAGTTTTTCTGACAGTTTACGGGAAGTACTATTTTCAATTGCTCAAAAGCAGCTGACCTTAGAAATAAGTAGATTATAAAACTGCCTTTCATAATTTCCAAAAGTTTCCTCCTATTTGCCTTTCGTGGTATCTGAAATTCTACAGTTTGAGTTGTTTTTTGATCCTAATGAAAATATAATTGTCCACTGGGGAATAAATACTTTAAGCTGTTATCAGTCATTTTTACCTTAAGACTAATAATGCCAGAGTCTCCCAAGAATATGTTGTGATAAGTCAGTCAGAGGAGAAGCACCAGCTCAATAAACTTCTGAAAGTGTAAGGACAAAATCACTCAAGAAAAAAAAAGAATTTAAACCTGGGTGGCTTCCCCACCATACCTGGTGGCAGAACTACCTAGAAACAACAAAATTGAACATTTTTTAATGAATGTACTATGCTTAATCTCAGCCCAAAGGCGTATTGCTTTGAGAATGTCTGAGGAAAAGCTCCTGAGGCATTCTGAGTTCCTGGGAAAAGAAAAATATATATATTGCATACGTATATATGTGTGTCTGTGTGTTTGTGTGTGTGTGTGTGTGTATATATTCCCATTTTTAAAACAGATTGTATTTTTAATGTACTGGCAATTCAATAACTAATATTTTGCAAAGTATTTGCACTAAGGCAGTTTGTTTATTCCTTTAGATTACAAACCTTAAATGAAGATCTCAGCAATGTTCTTCTGCTAAAGTGTATCAAGCAAAGGCATTATCTATCTGAAGTCAAGCCTCATTACACTACAAAATAAACTTACTGCCAAACCAGAATCAAAACAGTTCTAACATTTAGACATTTTGTTGCTTCAGTATTACATGTCTGCATTATACGACTCTTTTATAGAGAGCCTGAACATGTTTTAATGCAGGCTTCTTCTCTCAAAATACTTAAGTAGTATCCACACACAGTTTCATGTTTGCTGGAAAGAAGGTCAAATTTAATGCCAAATGATGTGCATGCATCATCCCCCCAGCTCAAGAGCTGGCTTAATGTGCTCGTGTATGCCTAAGTTTCCTCTATAAGAAACAAAGGTAATAATAACATCTACCCACCAGCATCATATTGTGAGGATTAAATGAGACAATGATTGTGCTTTGTAAACTCAAGTACCCAATATTTTTAGTTTTGTGAATGTTTTGTACGTTAGGAGAAGACAGAGAAAAATGTTTGATCTCTATGTACAGGTATAAAACTTGGACACTAAATTCTCCATGTAAAAACCACAGTTGCTACATGAAAAAAAAAAATGTTCACAAAATTCTTTGTTCTTATTTAAAACATTGCCATTAAATTTTCTGTGTACATGTATAAAACATGCATCAAACTGAAGTAACATCAAAGAAATTACTGCTTCAGTACTCAGCTCCTCAACGATAATAGTCTGTGTCAGCTCCCTAGCCCATCACTGCCTGATTCACTCTGGTAAGATCAACTGCAATCTATAACAACTTATACACATCATGTATACCATGGCTTATGTCAGACCTTAAATGACACCTCCTCAGAGGGGACACTCTACTACCCTTTCTAAAGAACCACCATCCTGCTAATCATTCTCTATGCTCCATTTATTTTATTACTTTTTTTTTTTTACTTGTATACTATATGTTCGTATCATCTATCCTATCCCCATCACCACATAAATACACAAAGCATGAATGTAAGTCTCTTAAGGGTAGGAGATTTGCTTGCTTTCTCACTGTTATATTTGCAGCATCTGGAATAGTGCATGGAATAGCAGTTAATAAACAGACATCAAATAATGAATATTGAACAATACCCTCCCTTTCTTTCTCAGTCAGTTCTGTTGACACCATATATTGTTTCTTTCTTCTGGAACTTTGAAAGTACTGGATCAATGATTCTACTTCTGACCCTGATTTCTCCCTGACAATCCAAGTATTGGGTTTTGAAGCATTGAGGCCATTTCCCCAGAGCTGTGGAAATATGAGCTAACAGATTGCGAAGTGCCAAAAATCTCCTTCCAGCTCAGTCAGAACATTCTCAGTGACAGTAATGTTGACAGTTTTCACTTCAGGAAATATAGGTATAATGTGATCTCAGTTATTCATCTCCTCAGGTTGATGGGTGGAATTCTGAACACTGTTTTTAGACACTTGGCGAGGATCTATAGTCATCCATTTCTTCCTCCTCCTGACAGAGCTGCCACCACACTGTCGCATCTTCAGAATCTTCCAGTACATGAAGAGCAGACAAATTGTTGTTAGCTTACTTCTAGACTGGTTTCAGTGTATTCAAGTATCAAGAATTTATGTTCAAATACTTGCACCCATTCCTATGATTCCTTCAAAATTGCGGTCATAAAAGCATGTTTTTTCATTCCTTTATGTATACTGATTTTTACCACGGTTAAAAGTAGAATTTGGCAGTCTTGTCAAAATGGTACAATTGGTTTCACTATTTCTCTTTGGGATACCAGATTCTTAAGGTGCAATTAGTGGTTTTGCAAGCAAATATGAACTTGCCTCAAAATCACTTATGCCAAAATATAATAGGTGATCTGTAAATATCAGATTCTCCTTCCCTTGCAGGATAAGGACATAGAGATGAAGATAAAAGTAAATGTCTATGTTATAAGAACAAGAATAAAGATACCATGTTGTTTTGTAAGGATAGTATTGCCAGCTGTTTGTTCTAGTAAATTATTAGAATAAATCTCTCAGGTGTCAGAAAGCTAGCCTTGGTGGCAGTAGCTTTCAGGTCATCTTTGATATAAGTTCTGTACATACTAATCCTTGGGCTGTAAGATGAAAGTCGGTACACATTTATTGTCCTTTAAGTACCCACAGGCTAAAATTACTTTTATTCACAACCATAAATGTTTAAAAGATTTTCTTGTAGCCTGAGGTGTGATCTTAGATTCTAATTTTAAAGGTGGTGGTTTTACCTTTATCCTCTTCAAAATCGCCCAACAGCAATAAGAAGACTGAGAAATAGAAACTTAAGCTCATTCTTGACAAATTTTGGAGGCAACTGTATTAGTCTAGGTTCTCCAGAGAAACAGAACCATATTGGTTCTGGATATATAGCTAGAGATAAATAATGATATTGATTTACTATAAGAAATTGACTGGCTCACATGATTATGGAGGCTAAGAAGTCTCAAGATTTGCAGCCATCAAGGTGGAGATCCAGAAGAGCCAATAGCACTATCTAGCCTGAGTCTGAAGCTCTGAGAACCAAGACAGCCCATGGTGTAAGTTCTAGTTCGAGACAGAATTCAAAGGCAGGAGAAGATCAATGTCCCAGCTCAATGACAGACAGAAAAAATTCTTTCTTACTCAACCTTTTCTTCTAGTCCTTCCATGCATTGGATGAGGGCCACGCACATTGGGGAGGGCAATCTGTCTTCCTCTGTCTTTCAGTTCAAATATTAATCTATCCAGAAGCATCTTCACAGACACATCCAGAAATAATGTTTAACCTCACTGTCAGTCAATTTTACACATAAGATTAGCCACACAACATCTATAACCTAGAATAAAAAATTCAAGGAAGGGCTAATCAATGCATTGAAGGTCCAAGAGGGGTGCCATAGAAAGAGGATGCCTATGGTTGCAGATTTCAGAGACTGCCCCAAAGAACAGTTCTTCATAATCACTGGCCTAAACTGAGAGGTAAGAACAAACATGCCCTTTCTGGAACAATAAGATGACAATAATTTTCCTAGAACCAAAGCAGCACTAAGTCTCAAACCAAACCAGCCACATTTGCAAGACACAGTCTGTTTGTCAAGCTAGTGAAGAAGAAAAGCTCAGCATTGTGACTAATTCTGCAGTGTCAAATGTTGTTAGAAAAAGTAAATGCTAAAATAAATTGCTCACTCTCACATTATCTCACTTCCTTAAGTGGGATTCTTATAGCCTAGAACATAATTTTTATTCTTCTCACCACATGAAGCTCCAGTAAATACACCTTATCAAAAACTAAGCAATAGCCAAAAATGAATAAGCATAGGAATTATACAAAGGTACTGCAAAAAGAAAATAAAGACATTTCTTCTTGCAATATAAAACAAATGTAATGCAAAAAACAACCAGCAAATGTATAAAACATACTATGTAGACAGTGCTGTGAATATATGAAAATTTGGACAGACTAGATCAACAGCAAAATTTTAAAACTATATACAAGGTCATAGAGCACATCTCCTAAAAATTGGAGAAGATGGCTAGATAGCCAAAGAACAAAATGTGCACACAGAGCTCAGGGAATAGGAAAAATAAACACAAAATAATCACATAAAAGAAAACTAAGAAGGAGAATGAATGAGAATAGACATTTCTGAAGACATATTAAGAAACATGGAGTCTAAGGCTTGAAAAAAGTCAAAGTAAATAATATGGAAATGAACAAAGAGTAAAGAAACAGAAAAAAATCACAGGTATGGAAAGATCTAGAAGTTGTTATTCTTTATACTAATTTAAATTTTAGATGTATGCAATGTTTCTAGTAAAAAATGAAAAAAATAGTATCAGAAAACAAACATGGGAAAACTACTTTTAATAATATCAAAGTGGGCAGCATTTCTAAGTACACAAAAAATTCTGAACCAATAAAATATAAATTTAACCATATATAATAAAACTCAAAAATTTCTTTTTTTTTTTTTTTTTTTTTTTTGACAGAGTCTCACTTTGTCACCCAGGCTGGAGTGAAATCGTATGATCTAGGCTCACTGCAATCTCTCCCTCCCAGGTTCAAGCAATTCTCATGCCTCAGCCTCCAGAGTAGCTGGAATTACAGGTGTGCACCACCACGCCCAACTACTTTCTGTATTCTCAGCAGAGACAAGTTTCACCATGTTGGCCAGATCTCAAACTCCTGATCTCAAGTGATCCTCCCACCTCGGCCACCCAAAGTGCTGAGATTACAGGCATAAGCCACCAAACCTGGCCTACAAACTCAGAAATTTCTGTATGACAAAAAATGTCAAAAATAAAGTCAAAAGAAAATCATAAATATCATTAAAAAGTCAAAAATGTTTTAAAGTAGAGAATATATTTCAATACATCTCACAAAGGTCTAACGTCCTTAATATGTAAAGAATACTTGCAAACCAATAAGACTAGCAACCCAGTAGAAAGATCTATAAAGACAAATCCAGGAGGGAGGATTGCTTGAGGCCAGATGTTGGAGACCAGCCTGGCCAAGAAAACAAGACCCTGTCTCTAGGAAAAAAAAAAAAAAGAAGAAGAAGAAGAAATATAAATGACTCTTAAAGACATCATGCAATGCTTAACTTTACTCATAAATAGAGAACTGCCAAAATGTAATTTTTCAGTGTGGCCAAATATCAAAGAGTTTAGTAAAACATTGTGTTGGTGAGGGTATATGAAGCAGACATTCTCATATATGAATGACTGATACAATCTCTTTGAACAGTAATATAGCAAGATCTATCAGAATTTAAAATACGAATACCTTTTACCCCAGAAAATACACACTTAGGTAGTTCTTCTATTAATGCACTGTCGCATGGCTAAGATTATGTATTTTCAAGGTCATTGCAAAATTGTTTGCAATGTCACGAACTATAAATAACTAAAGGCAAATCTACAGGGGATTTCTTAAATGTGGTAGAACAGATATAGAATATCTGTAGATCCCACATCTGTGGGACCAACCAACCGCAGATTGAAATTATCCACACAAATAAATAAATAAATAAAAACAATAAAAAATTACATTGCAAGTTAAAAAATATAGCCTTTTAAAACACAGTATAACTATTTACATAGCATTTACATTGTATTAAGTATTATAAGTAATCTAGAGATGGTTTAACGTATACAAGAGAATGTCTGTAGGTTATATGCAAATATTACATCATTTTATATAAGATATTGAGTATCTACGGATTTTGGTATTCCTGAAGGTCCTGGAACCAATCTGCCAAGGTTACCAAAGGATGACCATACTTCTTTATAATAAAATATACAGCTTTTAAAAGAAGGAGATAGCTCTACATATAATGATTAGAATAAGACATACAGTTAACCTTTGAACAACACAGGATTAGGGGTGCTGACCTTCCCCGCAGTCAAAAATCCACCTATAACCAGAAGTCTTATTCATAGCATAAACAGTCAACTAACAGATATTTTTATGTTATATGCACTATGTACTGTATTCTTATAATATGTATAACCTTATACTATAATACTATAGTATATCCTTATAATCTAGGGAAAAGAAAATGTTTTTAAGAAAATCCTAAGGAAGAGAAAATATGCTTACTATTCATTAAGTAGAAGTGGATCATCATAAAGGTATTCATTTTTGTTGTCTTCATATGAAGTCGACTGAGGAGGAGGAGGAAGAGAAGTGGTTGGTTTTCCTGTCTCAGAGATGGCAGGGGCAGAAGAAAACCCCCATGTAAGTGGACCTACACAGTTTAAACCCATGTTGTTCAAGGGCTGTATTCTTAAGTGAAAAAAAGATGTAAGATAAAATTTAAGACATGTGGTCATCTGTAAGACATGTTTGTATATGTATAGAATGAGTTTGGAAAGTTACATTAAAAACAGATAAAGATATTAACTTCTGGAAACCAAGGTTGCCAGAGGAGGACAGAAGTAAAAGGTAGGTTTACTTTCCAGTATCTTTTTAATTGTGTTTTATAGACATGTGTCAGCAATTCAAAAATGAACAATTTAAAACAAAATTAGGGCCAAGCTCAGTGGTTCACACCTGTAACCCCAACACTTTTGGGGGGCAAGGCGGGAGGATCACTTAAGGCCAGCAGTTTGAGACCAGCCTAAGCCATATAGCAAGACCTTGTTTCTACAAAATATAAAAATAACAGCTAGGCATGGTGGTGCACACCTGTGGTCCCAGGCTGAGGCAGGAGGATCACTTAAGTGTGGGAAGTCAAGGCTCCGATAAGTTGTGATCGCACCACTATACTCCAGCCTGAGTAATAGAGTAAGACCCTGTCTCAAAAATAAATAAATAAATTCAAAATAAATACACAAAATACTAAAATGCTCTAAATATTTTTTTAAATTTTTAGTTGACAAACTAAAATGGTTGCTTTTACTTTAAGTCTATCATAGAACTTTAAGAGTATGGGGAGAAAAATGTGTGATACCTTTTCTCACCCATCATAAAAGTCATGGCTGACACTCCTATAACAAAAGACAAGTTAACAAGAGAAAAGCATAACAAGTTTATTCAATCAAAGTTTTAAGTGACACAGGAGATTTCAAAAATGAAGACTCAATGGCCCAGGGAAAACTGTCGGTTTTTATGCTTAGCTTCAATGAAGAATGGACAGCCGCAGAGAAATAAAATCAGACGACAGAGTACGATCTATGGCTAAAAGACTGAAGGGGAGAACCCAGCAAGACCTGTCTGTTCAGATCTTTCTCGGTCTCTCTGTGTAGCGTTCCCTCCCCTAGGTGCAGGGCAGGACCCCTCTGGAATACGAGTCTTCAAGAGAGAAGGGGGAGAGTAACCTTTCTAGGTTTTATGGCCATCTTTGGGGAAAAGGAGTTTTAGCTTCTGTGATCCACCTTGGGGAAGAGGAATTCTGGTTTCTATGACTCACTTTGGCGGAGAAAGAGGGAGGGGGAGAGGAAGGCAGGCGAAGTCCGAAAGAACTTTTCTTCTGAGGCTGCTTCTGAGACCTTCTAATCTCCTAAGTTCAAAGTACTCAGCATGCCAAAGAACCATATTTTGGGGTGTCGTTTTCTGAGCCCCAACAAGGAGAACATTTTAAAAGCTTGAAATATTTATCTTAATTGTTCAGTGTCACATGCCTTCCACAGCTGTGCATGGAAAGAAAAGATGTGAATGGCAGGGTTAGGGTCCCTGGACACACACTCAGGAACTAAGCTGTGCCGGGAGTGGGACTGTTAGAAACTGTTTGGAATGTTTGCTCTCGACATTTTTGAAAATAAAAACAAAAAAAAAGTTCTTGTAGATATTTCAAGATTTTTAGAAACTTATCATGAGATTTGTGGCCTTCTAACTCCCAAAGATGTGAATGGAATCATGTCTCTTACTTTTTCAAAAACTTTCTCTCTAAGAACTCTCCCCTTAACATTTGTTTAGTTCATTCATTAAGAGTTAAATAAAGATAGGCAGTGTGGTCTCCTTTCAAACAACTTCTAAAGACCTTGTATTCATTTATCCTTCACCCTACACAGTCGTTTTCTTGCTCTGCTGAGAAGAGAACAATGGCTGTATTTTAACTGACCATTTCTCTTTACAAAAGATCTGCATTTGGTAGGGTAAAGAGAGTCCTCTTTGGAAGTGTCATGAAAGAAAAAGGAAGAAAAATGCCTCTATCCAGGAAAACGCAGCAACATGTAATCTCTCTTAATGTTTTCCTCGGCCTTCATTATGCTCACATGATGAAGCAAGATGGAATGTTCAACACTGTTTCGTCTTGGAAAGAAATGACTAAGTTGTTTCAAGCAAACATCAGGCTATCAAATTTTGTAGAATAGATGAAGAATGTTTATCATCCATATTTTCCTCCTTTTACTGGTGTTTTATGCACACCAGTAATCTCCAGTTCCTTTAAACTGAATAAGACATCATAAAGATTGAAAGGAATATCCCATTTATTATATTTATAAATCTAGGAAAACAAGTGTATCTATAAAGTGAATATCGAATATATTTCTCAGTGAGGAATGGCCTGGTTGCTATTGCAAATACCTGTTAAGGGAATACACCTAACTATTAAGAACCAATAGTTCTACACCTTCAGCTTACAGGGTTTCAATACGAATGACTACAAAGACTTACAAATCATAAACAAATATCCTGAAGGCTGAGCCATCTCCAGGAATCAAGAGAGATAATTATATGCCACCCACTTGACAATAGAGAATATCATAATTTATTCCAATACCTAATTTTCTCCCACAATATTTTTGCTTTGCCAATAGAACATGAACATCTTTCAAATGTTAGTTATTTCTCATATGATTTCAAATTTAAAACTATATAATGAGGATTCACTTGCATTACTCATACACACATATTTGCAAATTTGTCTTTGCATTTCTAACTCAAAATATATGTGGTCAGCTCTTAAAGCACCACCTGTGAGGACTTCATGCATCGTGGGGAAATGTGGGTTGGCTTCTCCCTCTCCTGCCATCATCAATCAAAAATTCAAACACATTTAAAAATCAGCCTCTCCTAAACATAATTAGGAAAGTGAATCCAGTGTAGAAAATTATGTGTAGTAAACCCTTTGTAATCCAGGGAACCCCTGATGGCATTCAAGAAAATAGGCATCAAAATGTCTATGAGGAAAAGAGCTCTTGACACATGAATTCAACAAAACCAGGTCTCTATAATAATGTTCTCTCCCCTGGCACTCTAAAGACTTGTTTGTGTATTCATTAATGCCTTGTCACCTTTTGGCAAATCACTGAGTAGTTAAGTCTTCCTTTCTATGGGCATTCAGTGATTTAATTTATAAACAAAATTTATTTTTCAAGTTACGTGCATTTTATCCAGAAGGAAAAATGACAATAACACTATTTGTTAAAACCTACTGTGTAAACTGGCACTTTGAACATGTGATTGCATGACCTTATCACAAAAATCATCCATGACACATGTATCAGTTTTCCTATTGCAGCTGTAACAAATTGCAAACATAGTAGCTTGAAAGAAAAGAATTTCTTTTTCTCTTACAGTTGTGGAGGCCAGAAGTCCAAAATGAAAATCTGGAGCTAAAAATCAGGGAGGCAGCAGGGCTGGCTCCTTCTGGAGGCTCCAGGGGAGAATCTGTTCCTTGTCTCTTCCATTTTCTGGAGGTTACTGGCATTCCTTGGCTTGTGGCCACATCACTCTAATCACATTGTATTCTCCTCTTCTGTAGTCAAGTATCTCACTCTGTCTCTGCTTCTGCCTATTCCTCTTAAAAGGATACCTGTGATTACAATTAGGGCCCACAAAGATCCTTAGCTTAATTACATCTGTAAAGTCCCTTCCATACAAGTTACATATTCATAGGTTCTGGGATTAGAATGTGGATATATTTGGGGGACATCATTCAGCTACCACAGGTGGTATTCCCATTTTATGGATGAGGAAACTAAAAGATGGTAAGCCACTTTTCCACTTTCACAGAGCTGATACAGCCTTAAGTCAAAGCCCTTGTTTACTCCCCTATACCAGGCAGAAGGTTTTATGTTTGGGAATCATTTTAGAATTTTGAAATATATACTAAAGCAAAAAAATTTTTAATGTGACTTAAGATCTTGAAAGATGGTTTTACGTGCCTCAAAAAGACATATGAAATAAAATTTGTGCTATGTAAAAATATCCCTGAAGTACAAGAGCTAGAAAGGGATGAAATCTCACCCCTTTCCACAAAGACTAAAACATCCTCCAAGTTTATTCATTGAAATATTCAAGCATGTGAATGTAAAGTTATTAATTGCAGATAATTTGTAGTGATTTCCTTTTGAAGCCAACAGAGATGTTCTCTTGGATTTGAGTTCCAGAAGGTGCCTCAACAGCCTGGAAGTAGCGGGGGAGGGATACAGTTAGGGAGAGGAGAAAGCTAAGATGACTAAACGTTGGACCTGTCAACTTTATTTCATCCGGAGCTCTACCTCTCTTTCTCTCATATTTAGAAATCCTGACTGGGAATCCATGTGGGAGTAATTTTTCTACTGTTAAAACGAATTTGAAAAATCACTAGACTTAACCTTTAAGGACTGCAATTCCTTCTGTATCTGTAACACATTGAATACATTTCTGTATGAGAGAACACGAGGGAATAAAAAAGAGAGATTAGAGAGCCTGAATCTCTACATCGTTAGTTCCTTCATCTTTGTTGCCATTTCCAAAATGGTTGCCCATCCTTCCAGACAATTTGGCCAGATTACAGTCTTTATGGGTTGTGAAGCTGGTCAGGGTGAATGGATCAGCTGTGCTCCACACAGCATGTTCAGCCACTCTTTCTAGCCGCTAGGGTCTCTTTAGTGAACCACTTCTTCAAGTGTGCTAGTGTATCATCATAGCAATAAACACTGAAAGCCCTCTCCATGTCAGCCATTGACTCCCTTCTCAGAGAGCCACATATGTAGGCACTTCAGTTGTTTCTACAAACTCACAGTGGCTGGGGGACAAAGTGAAAAATACTGCTTATTTTACAAACAACTGCTCAGAAACTATATATTCCTCTAAATTTAGTAAACTTTTTCAAAATAACTTGACTGAATCCAGTCTTCTTTACACCTTCCAACCAGTCTTTGTTTGCTGATACATTCTTTTATATTTATGAGAAGTACATAAAGACTTCCTCAAGGTCATGAGGCTCCTTGTGTAGCCATCTCATGACCTCAGCTCACACAAGGAGATATTGTAGAAGTTACCTCGATGGTGTAAGTTTCTCTCCTGGTAACAGTGTGTAATGAAGAGTCTGGAAATTACACTAATGATTGTGGACCACCAGAATACTTTAGTGTTCAATACCTTCAACCAGGACCCTGGAATTTCTTGAGAAATTTAAAGCAACTTCAAAATATTTAATTCAATCAAGTTCTGCAGTAGGTCAGCTGATTCCTTTAGATTCATTCATTCATTCTTTCAGTCATTCACCATTTCCCCCTCTATACATAGCACTCTTTCATATTAGTAAAAAAAAAATAGAGGCTTCTGGTTTTGATGGGACAGTTCATCTTGGTAAAATGAACTAAGTTGCAGTACCTCCTTTAAGAATTATTTGTGGAAACTTTCCATGTCATACATAAGTTTTTTTCCTCAGTCCCCATTACAAGTTAGAAAAGACTGTATCAGTCAAAAAGAAAAGATACAGCTTTACTGGATATAGTCCAAGAAGATACAATTAATTATAGGTGCAACTTCCAAAATGGTATGTGTTCTTATTACTTGTAAGACATTTAAAAAACATTTTTAAAACATTTATAGGATCTGTGGTTGAAATACAAACATTCCTTGTAAATTTAATTATCAGAATAAACACTCCAGTGAGTAGAGGTTTTGAGTCCTAACACAGGGTACAGGACGCCTCTGGGAGGGGTGGGCTGGGGAATAGCCATGCTGACAAAGCACCATAGAGATCTACAGAGGAGATAAGCCAGTGTCATTGGGAAAGGCTTTGAGGTGATTGACAGGTGTTTTATAAATTGCCTCTGGCAGCAAACAATCAGCACTGGGGAAGACTAAAAAGAAAAGTGAAGACACCAAGTGGAGACAGGTAATTGCCCCATAAAAGAGCTCACCATCCTAAGATCTACTCCTTAAAACAGATGGCTTTGGAAGGAAAAACTCCCTGCTTGCCAATGAAGCTGGTCCATGATTCTTTCTTGTGTCTTTACCCCACCTTAATCCATCACCTCCCATTCTGTTTCCCACAAAGACCAAATTCCTAAAGCATGCTCAATAGAAGGAGAGTTGTCCACACATGCAGCCAATAATACCCACATCATTTATAAGGCAACAGACTCAGGCTCTGGGATTGGAGGTGTGGCTGCTGCAATGCTTCCCTCTCTTCACTAACATGCCACCAGTGTGCTGAGCCAGGGTTCAGGTACTGTTATGAGTCACATTTCACACCCTTTGGCTATAGCAGAGTGTTTCTGAGGCAAACGCCCCCCTCTGCCTTGCAGACTTAAACAAACAATCCTCTTGAGAATCACAAGTGACTCTGTTCCTCTTCTGAGTAGGCGCCCTCTCTGTCATTGTTTCAGTGTAGACTCTCAAAGGTAGCTTCAAAACAAAAACACAGAAACTCAGGAAGGTCAGGCTTGCTAGTCAATGAAGATCAGGAGTGCAAGAGGAAAAAATAACCTGAGGTTGAATTGCAGGAATGTTGGTGCCATTCTCCCATTTCCTTTCCTTTGCCTCATTTGACTGTGATAGAAAAGAATGCCCAGTCCCCAGGCAGCCTAATCTATGCACTCATGAAAATCCACATTGGTTGTCACCTTCCTTGATAAATATAAACCCCACAATATGACCCAGGCAACCAAATCCAGCCCTTCCACCTATAGCCCTTTGTTCCCAGGAGCTTCAACCTTCTACTTCTGCCTAGGACCTAGTTCAATTTCTGATTCTGGAAATCCCTAATCCAATTTCTGATTTGGGCTTCCTCAAAAATACGTTGGGGTGGACACATGCTTTGGTGCACCTCTGTAATCCCAGCTACTCATGAGGCTGAGGCAGGAGGATGGCTTGAGCCCGAAAATTTGAGACGAGCCTGGGCAACATAACAAGACTTGGTCTCTTAAAAATAACAATAACAGTATGTTGGGAATTTGAAATTCAAGATACCTCTGGCAAAATTATTATTATTATTTATAATAATATTAATTATTAATAATATTTTATTAATAATAAAAGGAAAAAGAAAACTCCCACAGTCATAATCCCATGATAATGCAGCAAGAACCTGTTTCTGTGAAAAGGGGACTCAGGTCATACATGCAATGGACATAATATGCTAAGATGGAGAAAAGCACACTTTGAAATAGATTATTTTAGTGTCTTCTTGATATGAAAATATTTTGGGCACTATTTAGCACAATTTTCTAGAGGAAAAAAAATTGGCTCACCTATGATGAACTGTGCCTACTTCATCATGATTAGAAAAAAAAAATCTGTTATCTTATTCTTTATCAACAACCAATACTAACTATTACCTCCACCTCAATCTCATGAATGTAATCAAATCATGATTTGGTGACTACTGTACCTTTCCCGAATTTTAACCTTTAAGAAGCTAAGCAGTCTTACCAGTTGGAGCCAGAACTTCAATCCTTTTCTGGACTGCCCAGTTAGAGTCGTTAAACCCCCATGTCCTCTGCAAACTAAGAAGTACAACTCTTTGCCTTTGTCTTCTACCAGGATTCACAGTGACGAATCCACTAGACCCCACCATCATTTTCCCTTGCTCTCAATGCTTTAAAAGACATTTTGCTACATCCCTAATACCCATCCCCTACCTTCCTCTATCTGCGAGAAACAACCAGGAGTCCGTACTCCTTCACGTAGAATTAGCGACTCTAGGAACACGGAGTGAGTCTGACTTGATCTGAGCCAATTTTGTATCTCATTCACGTTGCTTTTAATTAAAATAGGCATGGGCACTAGAAGTCATTCAGGCCAATGAGACATGAGAGAAGTATGCAAGGGGGCTTCTGGGAAGTTTTTCCTTACATGAAAGAAGAGAAGTACCAGAAAAGATGACCTCTGGACATTGATAGGACTGGATCTGATGCCTGAAACTGCTGCAGCAAACTTAGAGCAGTGAAATGAACTAGACCCGAGCTGTCCAATATTATAGCCACAGGTGGCTACTGAGCACTTGGAATGTGGCTAGTCTAAAATGAGAAATGCTAATCAAATATCTCACTAATAATTATATTCACATTCCCAGTTATGAGATTGCTGAATCGAACGGTAGTTCTGTTTGTAGTTCTTTGAGAAACCTGCAAACTGCTTTCCACAGTAGCTGAGCTGATTTACACACCCACCAACAGTGGATAAATGTTCTCTTTTCTCTGCAGTCTTGCCAACATCTGTTGTTTTTTGTCTTTTTAATGATAGCCATTCTGACTGGTGTGAAATGGTATCTCATTGTGGTTTTGATTTGCATTACTCTGATGATTAATGATGTGGAACATTTTTCATGTTTCTTGGCTGCTTGTAGGTCTTCTTTTGAGAAGTTTCTGTTCATGTTCTTTGCCCATGTTTTAATGGGCTTATTCATTTTTTTGTACGTTGATTTGTTTAAGCTCCTTATAGATTCTGGATATTAGTGCTCTGTCAGATGCATAGTTTGTGAATATTCTCTCACACTCTGTAGATTCTCTTTACTCTGCTGATTATTTCTTTTGCTGTGCAAAATCTCTTCAGTTTAATTAGGTCTCACTTATCAATTTTTGTTTTTGTTGCAATTGCTTCGGAAGACTTAGTCATAAATTCCTTCATAAGGCTGATGTCCATAATGGTGTTTCCTAAGTTTTCTTCTAGAATTCTTATAGTTTGAGGTCTTACAATTATATCTTGAGTTAATTTTTGTATAGGATGAAAGGTAGGGGTCTACTTTTATTCTTCTGCATATGGCTAGCCAGCTATCCCAGCACCATTTATTGACTAGGGAGTCCTTTCCCCATTGCTTACTTTTGTCAACTTTGTTGAAGATCAGATGATTGTAGGTGTGTGGATTTATTTCTGGGTGTTCTCTTCTGTTCCATTGGTCTATATGTCTGTTTTTGTACCAGTATCATGCTATTTTGGTTACTACAGCCTTGCAGTACAGGTTGAAGTTAGGTAATGTGATGCCTCTGGCTTTGTTCTTTGCTCTTAGGATTGCTTTGGCTATTCAGGCCCTTTTTTGGTTCCATATGAATTGTAGAATAGTTTTTTCTAATTCTGTGAAAAATTATGTTGGTAATTTCATAGGAATAGTGTTGAATCTGTAGATTGCTTTGGCATTTTGTCCATTTTAACAATATTGACTTTTCCTGTCCATGAGCACGGAATGTTTTTCCGTTTGTTTGAATCATCTACAATTTTTTTCAGCAGTATTTTGTAGTTCTCCTCGTAGAGATATTTTACCTCCTTAGTTAGACATATTCCTACGTGTGTGCGTGTGTGTGTGTGTGTGTGTGTGTCTATTGTAAATGAGACTGCATTCTTGATTGATCTTTCTGCTTGAACTTTATCAGTGTGTAGAAATGCTACTAATTTTTGTACATTGATTTTGTATCCTGAAACATAACTGATGTTGTTTATCAAGTTTAGGAGGCTTTTGGCAGTCTTTAGGGTTTTCTAGGTATAGAATCGTATTATAAGCAAACAAAGATAGCTTGACTTCTTTTTTTTTTTTTTTTTTTTGAGACGGAGTCTCGCTCTGTCACCCAGGCGCTGGAGCGCAGTGGCGCAATCTCGGCTCACTGCAAGCTCCGCCCCCCGGGGTTCACGCCATTCTCCTGCCTCAGCCTCTCCGAGTAGCTGGGACTACAGGCGCCCGCCACCAAGCCCGGCTAATTTTTTTGTATTTTTAGTAGAGACGGGGTTTCACCGTGGTCTCGATCTCCTGACCTCGTGATCCGCCCACCTCGGCCTCCCAAAGTGCTGGGATTACAAGCGTGAGCCACCGCGCCTGGCAGATAGCTTGACTTCTTTTCCTATTTGGATGCGTTTTATTTCATTCACTTCCCTGATTGCTCTGGCTAAGACTTCCTCATATTATATTTTTATTGTATGACATTAAGGTAGACTGATGATAAAGCCCAAATGCTATAAATTGCAGAACTGAAATGTGAAGAAAACTTAGTCCTAGATGATGTCCTTAACCAAACTTTTGACTTCACTTATAACTCTGGAGCTGTCCTACCCCAAGACTTCTTTTGTTGTGAGATAGGAATCTCCCTTATAGTTTAAGTCATTGCAAGTTGAGTTTCCCATTACTTACAGCTAAAAAGTCTCAACACGATGACTTTCTGTCATTATCTAGAGAGGCCACTTTGACTATGCCAATCTCATAGTTAGAACCAGTAAGCTCACTGAAACAGAAGACTCTGGCCTTCTATGGACAAGTCCTTGGACATACAGCAAAAAGCATGGATTTTAAGATCTAATGTTTTCTGTTTCCTTGTTTTCAAAATTGAAATGAAAACATCACTTAACCTATAAGCATATTGTAAGTATTGTCACTGAGATGCTATATTAGTTTGCTAGGGCTGCCATAACAAACTAACATAAGCAGGATGGCTTAAACAACAGAAATTTGTTGTCTAACAGTTTTGGAGACTAGAAGTTGGAGATCAAGGTGTCAGCAGGACTGGTTCCTTGTGACAGCTATGAGGAAGAATCTGTTCCATATCTCTCTCCTAGATTCTGATGGTCCGCTGGCTATATTTGGCATGCTTTGGCTTGAGGATCTATTACCCCAATCTCTGCCTTTATGTGCACAGGGCATTCTCCCTGTGTGCTGTTGGTGCCCACATTTCCCTTTTTATAAGAACACAGTCATTTTGGATTAGAGCCCACCTTAATAACTTCATCTTAACTCGAACATCTGCAAAGACCCCATAGAATTTTAACATCTTTTGGGGAGACATAATTCAATCCATAACAGTTGCTACATAAACTTCTGTTGAATTGAAATTAATTGTGTTTTTAAAATTGCAAGCCTCCACACAAACCTAGGTACTAAGCAATCATAGAAAAAGTAGTACATTTCCCTCCTGTCCAAAAGAGGGCATAGAAAGTTCAAGCAGCAAACATTTTCATTCACCAGGTACTTTGAGTGGGTTCAGAAAAAAGTTGTTGTAACTAGATAGTTAATAACCAAATGATTTGGCCACTGGTGATTTAAAGCTGTAGCCAAAACTGTATATTCTGATGAGTAAGTTGACTCCTTTTATAAGTCAATCTGCATTTTTTCTGATTTGTGTTTTGACCTAGACGAGTCATGTAGGTTGACCCTCTTCCTGTGGTGGAATTTCCCACAACCTGCTGTTTAAGCAGCTGTTCTCTCCTCTAAATCACTCCCATTCTGTAACCCACCAGCAACTGGGTTTTCAAGTTAGCTAAATGGCAAGCCACATGGCACTGCATCACAAGCCAATGGAAGTCTGCTTTTTCCAAATGACTTACGTTTTAAAAATTGATTTATATCCCCAATATTCTTTGGCCCCAAAACTTTTACAACCCCTACTATTCACTAAAGATTTCTCTATTTCATGGATTTTTCTATATTAACCATGTATTCTTCTTATTTCCTTTTTTTTTTTCAGAAATACAAAAGCATGAGGTTCTTAGGTTCAGTAAATCCCCTAATAACTGACAACAGATGAGAACAAAGACTTCACTTGTAAAAGAGAAGATTTTCTGCTTTTGTTCTGCAAATTAATTTTTCCCACTATGGCTGCAGTGCTTCTCTTTGGCATTCCTACGTGTCTAGCCCTAATTGGACAGAGTACCATAGGGCTGCAAGTTATAAAACCAGAGTCATGAAGGCCTCTCATGTTTGCACTCTAGGTTCAAACATCCACGGAGAATTTGCAATTCAAAGATGTTTCAAATTTTCAGGATCCCTAATTGTTCACTCTTCAAAAGGAAGAGAAGAGTCTGATGATGCTGGGTAATATTTATTGAGAGTGGACCATGCTTCAGGAACTGTGCCAGGTCCTCACATACATTAGCTCCAATCCTCAGACCAATCCTGTAATAAACGTATTATTATCCCCACGTGGCAGAAGACAAAACAGAGACTCAGATCTAAGTTTAGTAGATTGACTAAGAACACAGCTGGCAAGAAATAGAACCAAGATTCTATTCTAGATATCAAAGGTCACTCCCTTTCTCTTTTATCATAAAATTTATACTAAATATTTTTCACTTCATCAACAAACAAAAGGTAGCCCCAACACTCTTGAGAAAAGCTTATTGCAGTCACTGGGAATTATTCTTATTGTTTGAAAAGTTATTACATAAATATCCTTATTGTTTCTGTTCAAAGCAGTAATCCATAGGCATCATAGGCTTTTATGAGAAATTCTAGATCTTACAGGATAGCGAGAGGACACTGCCTTATGTGCCACTTTTGAAAATAAAAATTAGTAATTAAATCCATAGTTAGTTGAATTCAGCAGCAAACACTAATAAGAATTTATGGCATACAACAGAGTCAACACCTATCACCCCTGGGTCAAAGCTTGACTGCTGCCTGTTTTTGTACAATCTATGAGCTGAGAATAGTTCTTACATTTTTGAATGGTTAAAAAATATATCAAAACAAGAATATTATTTTGTGAGCATTATATGAAATTCAAATTTCAGGGGCAATAAAAAAGGTATTTTTGGGAACACAGCCATGTTCATCTATGTACTGTCTATGGCTTTGAGCTACAGCAGCAGAGTTCAGTCATTGTGGCAAAGATTGTATGGCCTGCAAAGCCAAAAATATTTACACAAAAAGTTTGCCAAACCCTGTTATACTAGTCATTACGGAAGGATCTATAAAGGTGACCAGAATAGGACATAGATTCTGCTCTCAAAGAAAAGTATGTTGATGCAAAAGTAATTGCCGTTTTGTCATTACTTTCAATGGCAAAAACCACAATTACTTTTGTGCCAACCTAAACAATTTAGGAGGGGGTTAGGATTTGTATAAGAATCTTAAGGACAAGGAAAACAAGGCCAATGTCATAAGGGATGTTTGAGCTGAGTGAATATTCAAAGGAGGGGAAATTATCAAGAGGTATGGAAATAGAGACCTGCTCTATCTTAAATCCTTACCCTGGTTTATATGGTAACTGAAAAACAGCTACTGCACATGGAGTTCCTTTCATCTTACTTTAATCTGCCTCCATATACACATATACACAAGAGATCATAAAAGTGCTTTTCAAGAATGACTTTATTTTCAAAATTATATTTTTCTTAAGCCCCTAAAATATTCCATTTGAGCTAAAGTCATTTATAAGAAACTCTGACACATTGTCCATGAATTTTAGAGCTCAAAAGAATTTAGATATTATTTAACCCAATACTTTCATTTTAGAGATGAGAAAACTAAGTCCAGAAAGGTAAGGAGAATTTCTTAAGTTCAAACAACTAGTAAATGACTGAGCTGGCAGTAAAGGAGAGGAAAGGGATCTGTAATTCATAGTGTACTTGCTTCTACATATATCTTCTAATTGAATTCTCACAGCAGCCCTACAAGGTAGATCTTATGTCCATTTTACAAGACAAAAAACTGAAGCTCAGAGAAAGTAAAACAAAAATGTACCTAAGGTCTCACAGATAGTATTTATAGAAGCCAGAAACAAAAACTCCAAATCCTGTGATTTTTATACTTTATGATCTCCTGAGGAGTTGTAATAGAGTTTTTACACTAGCACACATGATTCCCCTAGTTCCAAAAAGAAGGCCTGCAGCTTAAATGAATGGTTTTCTCAAATCACCATGCGTGTGCCTTCCCCTTGGCGCAGTTCTGGCAAACTTGGATAAAAGAGCATTGGTCACTTACAGACTTGTCTTATGTTATTCTTTCCTCAAATTAAACCATACTGTGTCTTCATTTTGGAAACGTTGGTTCCCTTTCAGGGGTGCATGAAGTAAAAATCTGGCAGTAATGCTTCTGTTGTGCATTAGGCAGGCATTAGCTCAGATTAATGAATCATTTATTTGCATCACCAAATATAAACATACAGGTTAACCTGGTGCTTAGTTAGGACACAGAGTTTTAACCATTTGTTAGTTATAAAGTGTGGCTATGTAGTAATACGCTCACTAAAGCAAACAAACGAACAACAACAACAAAAACACTATAACTCTCATCCCTAAAAGACCCTGTGCTCTTCAAATGATATACTAAAGACTAGCTAGATGTTCACCCTATCATGTCCTCTTCTTCCTGAGCTTATGATTATATTATTAGCTTGGTGCAAAAGTGACTGTGGTTTTGCCAATTGCTTTACCAAACAACTGCAATTACTTTTGCACCAACCAAATACATTTCTCAGCGCCAGAGAAAGTAAGTACATCCACATGACATTCATCAGCCTCCATTACAGTTAGGTGTGGTCATATGACTGAGTCTGGCCACTAAAATGTGGGCAGAAGGGAACAATGCACCCTCCACCTAAGGCCTGCCATAAACCCTTCAGCACAGTCATCATATTCCCTCTCTTTCCTCATCTCTTAACCACACACAGAGCAGCTGTTGGAGATTCTCAAGACCATCTGAGACATGATTGAACCACTAAAGGGAAAGAAACTAGATTCCTCTGACTCCAATTAACCTACATTGGCTCAGTAAGAAAGGGAGAAGTAAGCTTATTGTGCTGTCATTGAGATTTGGGGGTGTTTTCACAGCATTTAGTCAGCCCAGGAGATTTTAAAGTGATTGCATTGGAAGGTTATGTGCCATGGCTCAAACGTTTCTAGCTGTTTGATTTTCTCATTCCCTTTGTATCCTATCTCACCTTATTTTCAACATTCATATTCCCAGTAGAGGTGGCTCTTCATTTTTCAGAGTGAATTTCATTACTGACAGCAACCAAATGACATACATTACCAAATTTTGTAAATAAAGATTAATCACACTTGCAATAAGTTTACCAATCAAAAGTAGTATGTGACTGTAAAGCAGTGACTCTAGTGCAAATCTGGCCCACAGCCTGGTTTTTGTAGATAAAGTTGTATTGGAACACAGCCATGCTCATTGTTCACATGCTCTCTACAGTTGCTTTCACTCAGGACAACAGCAGAGTTGAGTAGGTGCAACTTAGCCTGCACATTTTTAAATAATTACTATCTGGGCACTTTACAGAAAAATTTGTCAACTCTGCCTCTAAATGAACAAAACTCATTTCCTTCATTAATTGTCCTACTGACTTTGAATGCAATTCCAAGATAGAAATCCCAAAAAGTTTTAGGCGTGCTAGCATTGTGGGACCAATTACAGAAATCCCTAAGAAAATGACTTTGAGGTCACACGTCCGGAGGCCGAGCCGTCGCGTACCTAGGATGCCGCGAGGAAGCCGAAGCCGCACGTCCCGCATGGCCCCTCCAGCCAGCCAGGCCCCTCAGATAAGAGCTGCACCCAGGCCAGCACCAGTCGCTCAGCCACCAGCAGCGGCACCCCCATCTGCAGTTGGCTCTTCTGCTGCTGCGCCCCGGCAGCCAGGTCTGATGGCCCAGATGGCAACCACTGCAGCTGGCGTGGCTGTGGGCTCTGCTGTGGGGCACATACTGGGTCATGCCATTACTGGGGGCTTCAGTGGAGGAAGTAATGCTGAGCCTGCGAGGCCTGACATTACTTACCAGGAGCCTCGGGGAACCCAGCCGGCACAGCAGCAGCAGCCTTGCTTCTATGAGATCAGTTTCTGGAGTGTGCCCAGAACCAGGGTGACATCAAGCTCTGTGAGGGTTTCAGCGAGGTGCTGAAACAGTGCCGACTTGCAAACAGATTGGCCTAATCAAGAAGTTCAACCTGGAGAGATGGAAAATCAGCTCTCAAAACTAAATTAATTTAGTATAAAAATAGAATTGATAGTGAGGGTATAAAGTGTAACCATCAGTTCAACCTCTCCTGTCATTCCTAGCTTCCCTGCTTCAGAATTGAAATGGAAGGGGGGGTGTTCCTACTCTGTAGAATCTGGGATTGGGCAAATGTTTGTGTGGCCTCCTTAAACTAGCTGTTATGATTTTATTCTTTGTGAGTTAATTAGAATAAAGTCATTTTCTTCCAAAAAAAATGACTTTGAATAAAGAATTCTCATGTGAAAGAATATGTTCCATGGCACTGGTTAGAAATCAATCATATCCTAACTTTTAAACAAATTTAAAAGACAAGTTATATACTAGAGGGAACTATTTGTTGATAAAGCAGTAGTATCCAGAATAAATACAGAATTCCCACAAATAATTACTACTAATAATAAAACACCCTAAGAATACGGACAAAGGATATACACAGCAACTCACCAAAGACAAAAATCTAAATGTCCAATAAACTAATGAAAATGGTCTCTACCTCACTAATAATCAAGGAAATGCAACTTAAAGCAACAATGAAATATCATTTCACCTCTGAAAGACTGGAAAAACTTTTAAATGTGGAAACATCAAGTGGTGGCAAGAATGTGGGAAAGCAGGATATAATTTGGTTATAATTTGTATTATCACTTTGGAAAACAATTTGGTAGTTCCTAGTCAGCCTGAGTCCATGCATGCATCGCCTACAACTCAGCAATTCCACTTCCAGAAACGCACTCTACAGGAATTCCCACACATGAGCCTAAGAAGACTGTCCAAAGATGTGCATTGCAGCCCTGTTTATAACAGAAAAGAGTGGAAACAGCTTTCATCTGTAAGAAACAGGATAATAGAACTGGAGATTAATTCATTTTTGTGAAAGTATACAAGAGTTAAAATGAATTGACTGCTTCTACCTGGATAAATCTCAGAAACACAACGGTGATTTAAAAAACAATTGCAAATGAAATACACAGTAGCATACCATTTGTGTAAATTTTTTTAAATACACAGAATCATATTTTTATAGATATTTCTATAGTAAAATTATAAATACAACTTAAAAGTAAAAGTTTTTTAAAAATACAGGCTGGGCGCGGTGGCTCACCCTGTAATCCTAGCACTTTGGGAGGCCAAGGTGGGCACATCATGAGGTCAGGAGTTTGAGACCAGCCTGGCCAATATGGTGAAATGCTGTCTCTACTAAAAAACACAAAAATTAGCCAGACGTGGTGGCTTGTGCCTGTAGTCCCAGCTACTCAGGAGGCTGAGGCAGGAGAATCACTTGAACCCGGGAGGCAGAGGTTGCAGTGAGCCGAGATCATGCCACTGCATTCCAGCCGGGCCGACGGAGCGAGATTCCATCTCAAAAAGAAAAAAAAAATACAGACCACCTTCAGTTGATAGTTAGCTCTGAGAAGGGAGGGAAAGGGAAAGGATGGGTGTTGCACCTCAGCTGTCATCTTATAGTCCTTTCTTTAAAACAGAGAAAGAGTAAGTATGGCAAAATAATAACATTCATTTATTAGGTGGTTGACAAGTAGATCTCTGTTTATTAGGTTTTTTTTGTATATATATATATGTACATACATACAGATATTCAAAAGGAAAAAAGTAACCAGTCACTCCTCTTTAAAGCTACACTGGATTCTCTGCCCTCTGCACACAGTAGGACACTAGACACAATGTACATGACATTCAGGAGACCCTGCATTACCTGTCCATTCAGGGATGGGCCCACCTAGAGAAGCCAATTCTTATAACATATTCTTGCCTTAGGATTTTTGGAAAAGAGAAGTATCTGTGGCCCTCAAATAGGTATTTACATCCTTGCTCCTCAGGAGATTAGTGGCTCTACGAAGTTGCAACTTCCACGTATTTTGTGAGATTAACCCATGATTAGACATCTCCTCCTCTTTGCTCATAACATCAGTTTCCCTCCATTGCATCTGAGCATGGTTGTAACCTACACAGACCATACCTCGATGGCTGGAGTACATTCCTACCTCAGTCTATACCCTTGTCAGTTTTCTGCTGCATAGTCACATTCTTATGGTGCAATTCCTGAAAGTGAGCTAAACAGTCCCCTTCACATTTACCCCATCATCACACTCTTCCCTTCTTAACACCTGCCCTAGTCGTGATTCATTAATCACGATTGTGTTAACATACAATCAATGTCTCTCTAGACTGTAGGCTCACAGGGTAGGACTTTGGATTTTTACACAGCAGTATTTCCAGAGCCAAGCTCTGTGCATAGAACAGAACAGGTACTCACCAATTATTTGTAGAACGAATGGTTTCTGAAGTTCAGAAAGAGTCCTTTCTGGAATCAAAGACTGGGGATGAACAAAATCTATGTATGTCTACTCAGCATAAATACTATAACAGATAATGGATTAGAAGAACTCTGTAAATCTAATTTCTAAACCTGGCTTTGCTACTTACTAGCTCCAGGATCCTGAGAATTCTTAGATTATTTAAGAGCACTAAAGGAAGTTTGCAGCCTCAGAGGAGAAGCAATCCAGTTCATCCTTAGGAGGCCCAGCTCTTTTACTCACTGGCTACATGGTCCTGGGCAATTTATTTGACTTCTGAGTTTGCCTCCTTATCAAAAAACAGAAAGTAATCATTGTACCCACAGTACGAGTTATTATAGGTATTGTTATGTGAGTATAAAAACACTGCATAGTTACCCTGGACTGTATAAAGCCATCAAGAAATGTTAAGAAAGAAGGAGGAGAAGAAGAGAAGAAGCTATAGAAAACCACGTAAACCAGAAATTATAATACAATGTATTTTTATTCTCTGCAAAACATCATGCCATGCTCTGTGGGAAATGCAAAGAGATAAAGATATGCTCCTTGCCCTCAAGCAGCTTGCAGTTTGAAAGAGGCAAAGCATGTACATGTGAGAACTTAATGAATGCTCCAGCAATCACACTCTCTGGTATCTGCCCAAAGGAGGTGAAAACGTATGTCCTCACATAGAAATTTATAGTAGCTATATTCATAGTTGCAAAAACTTGGAAGCAACCAAGATATCCTTCAGTAGGCTAATGGAGAAATAAACTGTGGTATATCCAGACAATGGAATATTATTGAATACTCAAGAGAAATTAGCTCTCAAACCATGCAAAGACACAGAAAATTCGTAAACGCATGTTAGTAAGTGAAAGAAGGCAGCCTGAAAAAAAAAGGCTACATACTGTATGATTTCAACTATTACGACATTCTGGAAAAGGGAAAATTGTGGAGACAGTAAAAATATCAGTGGGATGCTGATAGCGAGGAAGGTTGTATGTGTGTTAAGGATATACTCTGTACTTGTTGCTCAATTTTGCTGTGAACCTAAAACTGCCTTAAAAAATAGTCTCTTTAAAAACATTTTAAAACAAGCAACATAAATAATGTGAGGCAGTTCTAAGTTTCATGGGCTTGGGGTAGACCAAAGTGCCAAAGGAGGGTGGGGACCAGAGCCACCAAGAGAAAGTCACTGTGAACTCAGCCCAGAAGACAGAACTGATGAGTCGGTGAGCAGGAACAATTTTTGACTCCTTTAAGGAATCCCGCCCATCCCAACACTGCTTAGGAGGAAGAGGCGGTTCCCTTTTTTGAGAACATATTTTTAAAGCTATTCTCCAAACTGTGTGCACTAAAAAGAGCAGTAAACACTCATCTCAATAAAACTCCTTAAATACAAAAATATTTAGTATGCCCAGTTTGACTCCTCTCGGTTATTTTTTTGTTAAATACTCAATGCAGAGTACAATTTACTTCTCCATTAAAAAAAAAAAATCTTTTTTCCATTCTGTTTTGGTTTTGGGGTTTTTGTTGTCATTTCTTCCTAAAGCTCTGTTTCCTCACATTTGCATCTCCCAGCCTTTTTAATGTGATATTCCATTTAAACTGCCTTTTAATTGTATGTGCTGCCTTGGCAGAACATGACTGATGTACTCGCGTTAATTAGGGCTCCAGTCAGCAGCCCGTGCCAGCTGGAAACTGAGAAACAAGCGTAAATTATTCTGTCATCAATCAGCTCGAAAATGTTTGAATCACTAATTAGTTTGCAATTTGGGTGACAGTTTATCTGACGCAGGCGGTGTCAGAAACTTCAGATCTTAGATGAATAATTTGCCAGGAACAAGCACAGATTCCCTGCTTTTAAATACATGAAGGTTTATCTGCATGTTGAAAGGTGGCTCAGCAGTCTTCATTAACTTCCAACTGGGACTATGTAAATCAGGAATCAGTGTGAGCCTCTTCAGGTCATGGTGGCTTACCAGATGATATTTAGAAAAAGAAAGCCTTTTTTCTTTTCTTTTTTATTAATAATTCATAAACTGATAGACAAGGATGTTTAGGCTTTAACCGCTTTAAAAAATCACAATGGTTTTCAAAAAAAAAAGCAATCACCCCCTTTTACATGAAAATTAGTTGTGCTGCATCTTGCTGTTTAACTGATTTATTCTCCTTCACCATCACGTGACTGGAATGTTAAATGGGGAGTGATTATTAGCCCTTGTCCTTTCAAGAAGGATCGTTATTGGGGTTTTGTTAAATGGCAGACTTATGTTTCTGCTTCAAGGGAAAGGTATGTAGACTCGGGTGAGGGCAGGAGGGAAGAACAAGCAGTAAAATAGAAAAGAGAAAGTTTTGTCTAAAAGCAATTTAAAAATCTATTATTTATTCAGTTAGGGGTGGTGGAACGGCCCCTTGTTATTTGAATCAAGGAGCTGGCCTAAGTAGTAACTTCCAGCGTTAACCGTGGACGAGAGGAGATGTTATCTGTGGGATAATTTTGGATTATGGTGCGATTTGGGTCTGCAGCTCCATCATCCCTACGTTTATAGGCCACATACCACCGTATGCACAGAGGACCAACGATAAAGGGAGTTGTCACCCTTCAAAATTTGTTTGCAAGAGGTCAGGTTAGTCTCCCTTGTTAATTGTAACAGACCTAGTGAGCTAGGAGCTGCAAAACCAATGCTGCCTGCTTCTAGAATGGAGAAGGGGAAGAAAGAAAGACAACTAAGTTTAGAATACTCCATTCCAGCTGGGCGCAGTGGCTCAAGCCTATAATCCCAACACTTTGGGAGGCTGAGGCGGGTGGATCAGAAGGTCAGGAGTTCAAGACCAGCCTGACCAAGATGGTGAAATCCCATCTCTACTAAAAATACAAAAATTAGCCGGGCATGGTGACGGGTGCCTGTAATCCCAGCTACTCGGGAGGCTGAGGCAGAGAATTGCTTGAACCCAGGAGGCGGAGGTTGCAGGGAGCCAAGAACTCGCAAAAGCAAGACTCTATCTTGGGAGGAAAAAAAAAAAAAGAATACGCCATTCCCTCTTCATTGCCAGCTACCAGAGTGAGTGAAGTTGTCTAGAAGAAGACAGAGGAGCTTAAGGAGTCCCACTGGTGAGAAGTTGGGCTTGGAGAATATGGAGCAGTGGGCAGTGTGGACTCCACGACTTGGTTCCACATAAGGCCTCAATATCCAGGAAGGGAAAGACAAGGTGAGGGAAACAAAACCAAAAATGTAAGGTGTATCACTTCTTTCTCTCAAATCAAGTCCCTAATTTCTTTCTTCCAAGGAGTTTCTTTAGCTCCCATAGCCCCAACGCTCTTCTGTCCATTATTCTTCCTCACAGAATTTTAGTTCACCATTTTACCCCTTGCTATGTGTACGAATGTTTGGCCCCTCCAAAACTCATGTTGAAATTCAATTGCCATTTTAACAGTATTAAGAGGTGGGACCCTTGAGAGGTGATCAGGGCATGAGGGCCCCATCGTCACTGGTGGGATTGGTGCCATTACAAAAGGGCAAGTTCGCGCCTCTCTCACTCACTTCTATTCTTTTGTAGTGTGAGAAAGAGCGTTCCTCCTCTCTTGAGGATGCAGCATTTAAGGCCCCATCTTGGAAGCAGAGACCAGACCCTCATCAGACACCAAAGCTGCCAGCCCCTTGACCTTAGACTTCCTGGCCCCTAGAATCATGAGAAATAAATTTCCATTGTTTATAAATTACTTAGTCTGTGGTATTGTTAACAGCCACACAACATGGACCAAGACAACCCCCTACCTCGTCCACTTTGCTAATTCAGGCCGTGCAGTCTCTCCCCTGGATTAACAAAGTTCCTAACTAGGTGCCCTCTCTTTATCTCTTCTTCCCCTCCCCACTCTCCCCACAGCTCCATATCAGTCCATTTGAACCCATCCTTCAACACAGGTGGATGAATGGAGAGGAGGAAGGAAACTGTGTTTGGTAAGGACAATGAAAACAACAAAAGATAAAAAGTTAAGAATTCCCACATTATGTTGAGAGGACAGTGAAAAAGTAATCAGACTGATGAGTTCTATAAAACATGGGGTATTTTGGTTTAAGGATGCAGCATTTATCCTTGGGGTAATGAGGAATCACTGAAAATTTTCAAGTAAGGAAGTAATATAATGAAGTTAGTAAGTGAATTGTACATTGTCTACAGTTTGAGTAATAACTGTTTTGACTGTGTGCCTTAAAATTGGCTTAGTTAGAACAGAAAGGTCCTAAATGTCTTCCCCTCTGATCTGTGAAAGTTTCTCACTCAATGAAAGGAAAATTTAAGGCAGTTTTTGTAAAAAAATAAAATAAAATAAATATAAGACACTGATGAGACAAGTTATAGCCTGGTAGAAAATGTTAATAGCTACAAACCATATAGCCAACAAAGGACTAGTATCAAAAATATGTAAAGAACTCTCAAAACTCAACAGTAAAAAAAAAAAAAAAAAAAAAAAAATCCAATTAGAAAATAAGCAAAAGACACAAATTTTGCTGAAGAAGATGTACAGATGACAAATATACACATAAAAAGATATTCAGCATCATTAGCCATTAGGGAAATGCTAATTAAAGCCACAGTGAGATATCACTTCATACCCATTTGAATGCTTAATAGACAAAATGGTAGTATCGCAAAATGCTGGCAACAATACAAAAATTGTATTACTCATACACTGCCAGTAGAAATACAAAATACTACAGCCACTCCAGAATTGAGCAAGCCAATTTCTCAAAAAAACTAAAAATGCAACTACTGTATGAATGAGTAATTGCACTCTTGGGCCTCCCGTCCAGAAAAATAAAAACTATGTTTACACAAAAACCTGTGCATAAATGTCCATAGATGCTTTAGACATAATAGCTAAAAACCAGAAAGAAATCTCCTGTCCTTCAAAGGGTGAGTGGCTAAACAAACTGTTATACATCCATAGTGTGGAATATTACTGAGCAATAAAAAGAAACAAACTGTTCATACATGCAATAACTTGGATGAATCTTAAGGAAATTATACTGAGTCAAAAAAGTCAATCCTAAAAAGTTACATGCTTGCATTTTATGTACCATTCTTGAATGGGCAAAATATGTAGATGGAAAACATATTGCTTGGTTTTTGGATGTTAGCAGTATAGGAAGAAAAGAAGGTACATGGCCTTAAAAGGGAAAAATGAGGGATTTCTGTGATGGTGGAGCCGTTTCTGTATCTTGACTGTGGTGGAGGATACATGAATCTGCAATGTGACAAAATTACATAAAACTATGCAATTGCACACACACACATTCACTAACTAGTATGAGTAAAATTCGGGAAATCTGAGTAAGATTGTTAGACTGCATCAATGTCAATATCCTGGTTGTGATGTGCACTATAGTTTTACATGATGTTAGCATTGGAGAAAACTGAGTAAAGTGTATACAAGATCTCTCTGTATTATTTCTGCATATGATTCTGCAATTACCTCAAAATAAAAAGTTTAATTAATAAAAATATGTAGTCCAGAACAAACGCTGTCAGTGCCTCTGCTTGAAAGATCTGCAGAAACAGGAGAAACTCATGGAGAATCTTGTCCCAACATTTCCAGAGTGAGAAAGGGAATAGGCGTTGTACTACACAAAGCTATAAAGAGATCCAGATTGATGGTGGCTCTACCGGGTTCAGCACATGGCTTCCAATGTCACTGTGGTATTGGAGGAGTGAAGTCACCATCTCAGAGAGCTGAAAAGGGAAAGGGCATGAAGGAGCATACAAGGGAGATTTACAAGCCAAGCTTAAAAGTGGTGCACACCACCTGCTAAAATGAACAAACAAACGACTTCATCACAGTCTGGCAGGAGACTCTAAAATAATTTCAAACCTTCCTCTCCTGAGTGCTTCTGTGAAGAATCAAAATAGCCCCTTTTCATGAAAATATTGAAAATTATATCTCTAGAATCCCTGGAAAATGAAAGGAAAGATGATAGTGCTATTTAGTACTGTCAACAAAAGCAATGATCTCTAAATTGAGACTTTTTTAGATCATTTGTTTCACTGTCAAGCTATTCATTAAAAATTCTCAATTCAGTAATGGGATTGTTGGGTGAAATGGTATTTCTGGTACTAGATCCTTGAGGAATCGCCACACTGTCTTCCACAATGGTTGAACTAAGTAACACTCCCACAAACAGTGTAAAAGTGTTCCTATTTCTCCACATCCTCCCCAGCATCTGTTGTTTCCTGACTTTTTTTTTTTTTTTATTATACTTTAGGTTTTAGGGTACATGTGCACAATGTGCAGGTTTGTTACATATGTATCCATGTGCCATGTTGATTTCCTGCACCCATTAACTCGTCATTTAGCATTAGGTATCTCTCCTAATGCTGTCCCTCCCCTCTCCCCCAACCCCACAACAGTCCCCGGAGTGTGATGTTCCCCTTGCTGTGTCCATGAGTTCTCATTGTTCAATTCCCACCTATGAGTGAGAACATGCGGTGTTTGGTTTTTTGTCCTTGCGATAGTTTACTGAGAATGATGTTTTCCAGAAATACCATTTGACCCAACAATCCCATTACTGGATATATACCCAAAGAATTATAAATCATGCTACTATAAAGACACATGCACACATATGTTTATTGTGGCACTGTTCACAATAGCAAAGACTTGGAACCAATCCAAGTGCCCATCAATGATAGACTAAAGAAAATGTGGCACATATTCATCATGGAATACTATGCAGCCATAAAAAAGGATGAGTTCATGCCCTTTGCAGGGACATGAAGCTGGAAACCATCATTCCCAGCAAACTAACACAAGGACAGAAAACCAAACACTGAATGTTCTCACTCATAAATGAGAGTTGAACAATGAGAACACATGGACACAGAGAGGGGAACATCACACACTGGGGCCTGTTGTGGGGTGGGGGGCTAGGGGAGGGATAGCATTAGGAGAAATACTTAGTGTAGATAACGGGTTGATGGGTGCAGCAAACCACCATGGCATGTGTATACCTATGTAACAAACCTGCACATTCTGCACATGTACCCCAGAACTTAAAGTATAATTTACAAAATAATAAAAAAAGGAAGATAAATTGCTTTTTTGATAGGAATTGTGTAAATTTATCAGAATATACTAGAATTTCTGTGTTTGTATGGCACAAACCTGTTGCCATCCTACGAACAGCAAATACATGTATATATGAAGTTGTGTTTATACAATTCAGTTAACTAATTAAACAGTTTTGTTCAATCATACAAAAAAAAAAATTCTCAATTGACCATAAAAATGATAAGTATGTGAGGTGATACATGTGTTAATTAGCTTGGTTTAGCCATTCCACAATGTATACATATTTCAAAACATCATTTGTGCATGATAAATATGTACAATTTTTGTCAATTTAAAAACTTAAAAAAATCACTGAAAAACAATCTAAGATTACTGTGTAAACCTAGTAGCACCTAAATTGTCTTATAAACATTATCATATTGACATAAATTAAGCATTTGAGAAAGTACCACATGAGACAAGTTAAGTTTTCCATGGGGAGGCAAGAGGGAAGACAGGCTCAAACCTTGTTTTTAGTAGATCACTCCTGGGTAGGACACGACAGAAAAATGGCTTGGGCAGCTCAGATGTATCATATGAGCGTTGGATTCCATGCAGAACCTATAAGGAAATTAGAACTCACCTACTTCTCAACCAATTACCTGACTTATCCAAACATTCATTTTACTAATGTACACCAATATGCAAGTACTGCACTAGATACTAGCAATTCAGTAGTGGGCAAGAGAGACCCAGCCTATGCTCCATGGAGTACAGAACCTCTTGGAGAATCCAGATATATGCAGCAAGCCATTTCAAATAGAACGTGTCACATGCCCTGAAAGTGGAAGTAGAGTTTACTATGAGAGCATATAGCAGGAGTCCAGCCTTAATCAGTGAAGACTTCCTTGTGAGAGATTAAACTAACACATTATGAGTAATTAGGAGTTAAGTAGGAGAAGAGGATGGAAAAGAAGTAGAGCTGTGTGCATTGGGTCAATAATGTTTTCTTGTGATGAGGGCAATTGTAACAAAGATTGCAGAAGTTTGGGTGAGCATCGCAAGCTCCAACCAATGTAAAAAAAAAAAAAAAAAAAAGGGAAGCTTAGTAAGAAGAATGAGACTCTAGATGACTTACAAGTGCGTATGCTGACTCTGTAATGATGCTCAGGAATGAAGTCTGCTTGCAGCAGAAAGGAAGTCAACAGAAGAAAACGTGCTCTTTCTCTGGCCTTTAACCTCCTTCCTTCTGTCCACTCCTGCAATGCAGAAGACTAAATTCCTGGCTGTGTATCTATTTCTCTTGGTATATATATTTCCCAACATCAGTTCTGATTTTTTAATTCATCCAGTATCCTGTTCCAGCTTTCTCCTGGAAAGCATCTAAAAGCCTGATTTGCCATTTTTGTCTACTAGGCTATGGATTCAGCTATTTAATCTTGTTTCTTTACCATCCTTAGAGTATTGTCCTCAACTGTACGATTCAAGATAGCTCAGCACCTTGTCCAGAGTCTAGCTGGAAAATAAGGGAGAGAGGAAAGGGAATATGCCCTTTTCTTCATACACATTTGCACACTTCCCACTCACAGGCCTTCCATTGGCCAGAGCTTAGTCATATCTCCGCACCAGGACCTAAGAAAGACTGAGAAACGTATCCTTTGGTTGCGGTGGCCAAGCGCCTAGCTAAAAATTGAGAATTCCATCCTATAACCTACACTGATAGAACCACTTAAATTCTTCCTGCAGCTTCCATATTGTTTGGCCAACAAACAATAAGATGAGGGGGGAAATGGATATTGGGACAAATAGCAATCTCTGCCACATCATTCTTTGAAAATGATTGATCCCTTGTTTAAGAATTTAAGGCAACTTCAATGCAAGCTAGTTCAGTAGTAAAGCCACATTGATACTGAAATACAAAGAAAGAAAAATCATGTTACAAAAGCTGTGATCATTCATTTGATGGGAACACATCAGGTCACTTTGTTTAGCTCTAGAAATCTGTAGACTGAAGAAAAAAAGAATTCTTTCCACCAGCCATCTTGCACTATGCACTGAGAATTCCCATAGCTTTGGGAAGGCTGTCTGAAGTTAGAGAAAAAAAGAGGGAGGTTTTTTTTAGCCTAGTTTGATTCATTACATCTGTTAAAAGACAGAGATAATCGGCCTGCTCCTTTATCCTATCACATAACATCAGAACGTAGTAATTCTGTCCTATAACCTACACAGATAAAACCATTTAAATTCTTCCTGCAGCTTCTGAACCACTCCAGCCTCCAAGCAGTTTCCTGGAGGGAAATATAAAGTTGGTACCTCGCTGCTTCAGTATTGATCCAGTTTGTTCCCAGCTCTGCTCTGACCTCAGTATCCCAGTTTCTAAGAGGTTGGGTTCTTGTCTGGTCCTTGTTCCTCACTGCTTGTCTTGACCCCTATTTCCCCTGTGGATCAGTTCCCTTCTCATATTTCCTGTGAGAAAGTATAGGCATTTCTTCTTTGGCCCCCTTCCCATTTATAGTCAGTCTTCTAATAGCTGGATTCCTTCATTTCTTAGGTGGAACTACTACTATATTCACCACACAATTTGAGGACTAGACTCTTAAACACCAGTCTCTTTGGGAGAAAGAGAAAGGCCACTGCTGGGCCAATCAATCTTAAACTCTCCAAGCTCTTGTTCTCTCAACCCCTCCCCCTAGTTCTTTCTTTCTCAGGCTTTCTTTCTCTCTCTCTCTCACACACACCCCACATATTGGTCTAGTATTGATCTTTTATAATAGTATTAGCAATTATGTCCTGCATGTCCTTTTCCCTCATTGCATTCTTTTCTAGTTTGAGATATGCCTTCAGATTTCTCTGAGTCCTTGGAATCATCAATGTGGGACCTAATTTTTATTTGAAGATATTAGCTCTTTGGTTCTACCTAGATTCCTGAAATTGCCTTCTACAAATGGGGATAGTCCATAACTGCCTTAGATAGTGTGTGGCTTTTTGAAATGATGTTATGGTCAGCTTTTGCCAGGTTGTGCTGTAAACAAATCCAAAATTTCAACCACTTACTGCAGCAAACATTAATTTCTCATTCACATTGTACATTGGCTACAGCTCTACTCCATGCTTGCTCTATTTGGAAACAAAGTCTGAAGAAAAAGCCCCCATCTGGGACATATCAGTCTCAAGGCAGAGAAAAAAAAGAGGTGGTAAAGGCAATGATAGCTCTTAGAGCCTCTGCTCAAAATGTCACATGTCACTTGCACTCACATGCCATTGGCCAAAACAAGTCACAATGCCAGGTCACACGACAGTGGAACAGAAGTTATAATCCCTCTACCGAAACAGATCTGGTAGATAAGAGCTTCTATCTTTCAACAGAAATATAATCTACTAAAAACTTTCCCAAAATGTCCCCAGGAGCTTTCTGGGTTACCTGACAAATTACTTTGGACGAAAGATGTCTTCCCTGAAGTAGGAAGGACTAAAACTCTACACACCTCTCAAGACCTCCATGGATTGGGTAACTGGCTTTTTCCACCCATTACTACAAATACCTGCACTTAAGCTAAGTCTGTGTGGCACCCAAAGAGTCTTTTTGATTCCCCTGAAAAAAGTCGCTCTCAAGCTTGACCCATTAAAAAAAGAGGACAACGGAGTGGAGGGGGCTCGGAAAGGGTCCCAGCCCTGGAGCACAACCACAGAGCCTCCACCAGGTGCCAGTGCAAACATGCCTCTGTGCAAGATCCAAGAAATGGATGACTGTGTACCTGCATGCTGACCTATGATCTGTAAGCCTCTTCTTTAACCCCAACTGAGGTGGCATTTTGGAATTCATTCTCACTACAGTCTTCCATATTTGAGCTTAGATTTACAAGTCCCCAGTCAAGAGATTGTTGTATTCCATCTTCCTTCTCAGTGTCATAATCAAAATGTAGACCCACTGCCATCAGGTATCAATGGTGAGCATGCCACAGCCTTTCACTCCAAATACTCTGGGGCCCCATAATGATGGTTACCTACATCCAGAATGATTGAGCAAGCATTTTCATTCTACATGGTTGTTACTGAAAAAAAAAAAAAAAAAAAAAAAACCAGCAACAACAAAAAAAATAGTTATTACAACAGAAAATGCCAACAATTATTAACACTAGTCTATTACCTTTCATTTAAAAAAAAATGAGATATGAGAAGAATCTAAATAAACTTAAAATGTCAAAGGAGCCCTTAGGAATTATCTTTAAATTCTTCATTTCCTTTAGCACACTCAAAAAATGGTGTTTAATTATTTCTCTTACTTACTATATTATCATTCTAAGAAGTCCTCAGGCTTGAATGGTTTCAAGTCCTGCCAGGAGCTCAGAAGTGTGATCAAGTTTTGTATGACAGTGGCCTGTGATCATTGCACCACTATAGTAACTCACAACAGAGTTTAAATATATTGTAGCTCTGTTATCACCATTTCCCCCAACTATATCAACTATATCCATGGCAGACATTGATAATTAGTTCCAGCACTCTTTCCTTCTGTCCCTAAAATCAGCCATCCAATGCCACTCCACATAGTGCTCCTGGCAGCAACTAGCCTTTGTTATGGGATGATGCTGAATATGAAACCTGGTTGCCATCTTGGTCCGGTGGAAATGGGAAATCCTTTGCCACCACAACAGCTGTCTGTGATCAAACCTTCCTCCTGAGGTGCTTTCTGAGACTATTTTAGTTTTCTTTTGCTATGAATTTGACCTTGTCCAGCCATATAGTGTGGCCACATGATTTTAATTTAGAAAGTTTGGTTTTAATTTAGGAAGTTTTCTTCCGTTCGGTGCCTCACCCTGTTTGACAGCCCTCTGTACCCAGAGTTTGTATTCAACCCATTTCACATTGAATATTTAACTCTGTGTAGAAACTTGAAGCAACTCTAGTAATATCTGCAGCAGGCTCCCAGCTTACATGAATACCTTTGCACGCATCAAAGATTTGAACAGAGATATAAGATAATGTTTATTAAATAAATGTCTGTGGTCCTAAATAAGCAATTGTAATTTTACAGGGCATTCATTTCCTAGGGCTGCCATAACAAAGCACCACAAACAGGGTGGCTTAAAACAAAAGAAATTCATTGTCTCACAGTTCTAGAGAGGAGAAGTCCAGAATCACGGGGGTGTCAGGGCCATTCTCCCTCTGAAACCTGCAGGAGGGAAGCCTTCTTGGCCTCTTCCTAGCCTATGGTAGTCTGCCAGTGGTCCTTGGCATTCCTTGGCTTGCAGCTCCAGAACTTCGATTTCTGTCTCCTTCACACAGGGCCTTCTCTCCTCATGTATCTCTGTCTTTTTGTCTCTTGTCTTCTTCTAATAAAGATATCAACCATATTGAATTATGACTCATATTAATGACCTCATCTGAACTTGATTACATCTGTAGAGATAACAAGATCACCTTTGCAGGACTTTGACTTATCTTTTTGTGAGGGGCACACAATTTAACCTACAATAGCAGGGAACATTATTTGAGATGTAGTACTAATTACCTAAGCTGGCAGATTTGAGCCAGTACCTAATTGAGGGAGATGATGCATTATCTTTGTGTGAGATGTCCATATCTCTGGTAGTTCATCTGCTTGCAAAGGTATGTCATTTCTCTTTCTGAATGAGGCACTGTACACCAGGTGACAAGAGATTTATTGGCTACTCTGCATGTAGGCAATCTTGCCCGGAAGAAGCAGTTATTAATCCAGCAGGTGCTCAAAACAGGTTCCAATTCCTCTTCTTTGAGCAATACCTTAATTCATGATAGTATCATTTGCAAGACATAAAGAATCTGGATGGATAAAAAATTATTTATTTGCATAGTCAGTATATATTATGTATAATGTTGTTGGTTTGCTTTTTCATAAAAATAACACATTTCCATTACAAAAAAGGTAAAACAAAAACTGAAAAGTATTAAAGAAGACTAAAGCATAATAGTTCACCATCCCCACCCACCCTATTAATATTTTTATGTAACTCCTTCTAGTATTTATGCATAGATTTTTAAAAATAATTATGAATATACTACAAATATAAATCTGCATGCTGTTTAAGTGAGTGACTACAAATCCGTAGTTGAATTATAATAAGGGAGACAAGGGCCACTTGGTTCCCGGTAAGAGGGAAAAAAGAAAAAGAAAATACCCTATTCATTAACCCTAAACCTCAAAAATACAAGATATTAGTGAGCAGCTTTCACTTATAATAGATGAGTAAGCATTACATTTTTAGTTTATAACATCAGTAGTTAACTAAGACTTTAGGTACACTCACCAAAGTGGTCATTGAAACAATGCCACCTTTTGTTCCCCTCAGACATATGGAAAATGACAGCAATCTTATAGGATAGGAATACATTTGGTTGTGGTTGTCTAAATAATGGGCAGTGTAGAATCCCAAAATTAAAGAAGTCACTATATGCTTCCTCCACAAGACCCTTTCTAGAAGAAAATAACGTATGATGCATTTCTTAGAGCTAGCGAAATATATGATAGAAATATGAGGGGACGTCTTTAGTTTCTGACTTACTTTTCCTCTTCTCTCATTATTCTCAGCAACCTCAGTATATCTATGTTGCCAATTCAGCTGACATTCTCAATTCCCAGTTCGTCATCCTCCTCAACTCCACTTACTGTGCCACTGAAGCTACTCACTGGTAAAGCCACACCTGGAATCCATGAGCCACTCAAAATTCTCTAGACCTCTCTAACCACTACTTTGTTAACTTCTGTCTTGTTCATTCTCGCATATTTAAAGAACATCCAATTCCTTGAAAATTACCTGACTGCTTTGCTTACAAAACCCACCTTGACTTTATGTGTCTTAGTTTGCTTGGGTTTCTATAACAAAATAGCACAGACTGGATGGTTTAAACAGCAGAAATTAATTTCTCACAGTTAGGGTAACTGGCAAGTCCAAGATCAAGGTGCCAGCTGATTCCATTTCCAGCAAGCACTCCCTTGCTGGCTTGCAGATTGCTGCCTTCTCCCTGTGTCGTCACGTGGTGCAGCAAGAACTCCAGTGTCTCCTCTTTTCTTTTTTTTTTTTTTTTTAGAGACAGAGGTTTGGTCTTGTTATCCAAGCTGGAGTGCCATGGGGTGATCTTGGCTCACTGCAACCTCCGCTTCCCAGGTTCAAGCAATTCTCCTGCCCCAGCCTCCCAAGTAGCTGGGATTGCAGGTGCATGCCACCACACCCAGCTAACTTTTTGTATCTTTAGTAGAGACAGAGTTTCACCATGCTGGCCAGGCTGGTCTCAAACTCCTGACCTCGTGATCTGCCCGCCTCGACCTCCCAAAGTGCTGGGATTACAGGCATGAGCCACCATGCCAGGCTGTGTCTCTTCTTCTTCTGGACACCAGTCCTGTTGGGTTAGGGCAGCATCCTTATGACCTCGTTTAACCTTAATTACCGTCTTATAGATCCTATCTCTGAATAGTCACATTGAGGGTTAGGGCTTCAACATATAAATTTTGGGGGATGCCATTCAGACCATACATCTTGTTTCTGTACAAATCCTCAATCTTTAGTCTCAGCCCAACTAATTTCTCCACTCCTATTGAGCAGAAACTCTGCCCCCATCTCCAACCAAGCCTTCATTGTTGAGTGTCTCATTTTAGTATATGACAACTCCCACAACAATTTTTCCAATTTTTTTCACCTTCTTCAAACCCTCAGTTTCTCACCAAGATTCACTCCCCACATCCAGGAAACAACCTCATCTGCAACTTTAAAAGACCGATCAAGACCTTTTGGTCAGGCAGATCTGGGACCTGCACTTACACTATCAATGAAACCTTAGGGAAGTCAGTTTACTTCCTGCCATCCTCGGGCCTGTTGTGGGGATGAAACAAAGTGAGGTTTGAGAAAGCCCATCACCCAGTGCCTGCCATGGGCAAAGCTCAATCAATGTAAGCAGAACATAGAAGTTGAATATTATCCAGACCACTTACAGACTCCCAGGGGAGTGCTGTAATGAGTTGCAACTCCCTGGCCCTCCTGGCATGTATTCGGCACACATTAAATGACAAAAGTCTCAAGTAAACACCATTAGAAGGTGATTACTGTTGCCGGACCCCCAGGAGTAGAGAGCAATCACGCACCACAGATGGACAAAGGTTAGTCTTAGGACCACAAGAGTAAACAAGTGATTTAGATAGACTCCTCTACATTCCTATGTTAATTACCCTTGTATTTTTTTCTTTTAAATTTTATTATTATTATGCTTTAAGTTGTAGGGTACATGTGCACAGTGTGCAGGTTTGTTACATATGTATACATGTGCCATGTTGGTATGCTGCACCCATTAACTCGTCATTTAGCATTAGGTATATCTCCTAATGCTATCCCTCCCCCGCCGCCACCCCACAACAGGCCCCAGTGTGTGATGTTCCCCTTCCTGTGTCCATGTGTTCTCATTGTTCAGTTCCCACCTATGAGTGAGAACATGCGGTGTTTGGTTTTTTGTCCTTGCAATAGTTTACTGAGAATGATGATTTCCAGTTTCATCCATGTCCCTACAAAAGACACGAACTCATCATTTTTTATGGCTGCATAGTATTCCATGGTGTATATGTGCCACATTTTCTTAACCCAGTCTATCGTTGTTGGACATTTGGGTTGGTTCCAAGTCTTTACGATTGTGAATAGGGCCACAATCAACATATGTGTGCATGTGTCTTTATAGTAGCATGATTTATAGTCCTTTGGGTATATACCCAGTAATGGGATGGCTGGGTCAAATGGTATTTCTAGTTCTAGATCCCCGAGGAATCGCCACACTGACTTCCACAATGGTTGAACTAGTTTACAGTCCCACCAACAGTGTAAAAGTGTTCCTATTTCTCCACATCCTCTCCAGCACCTGTTGTTTCCTGACTTTTTAATGATGGCCATTCTAACTGGTGTGAGATGGTATCTCATTGTGGTTTTGATTTGCATTTCTCTGATGGCCAGTGATGATAAGCATTTTTTCATGTGTTTTTTGGCTGCATTAATGTCTTCTTTTGAGAAGTGTCTGTTCACGTCCTTTGCCCACTTTTTGATGGGGTTGTTTTTTTCTTGTAAATTTGTTTGAGTTCATTGTAGATTCTGGATATTAGCCCTTTGTCAGATGAGCAGATTCTCAGCCAGACTGACAAACATAATATCTGTGTCACTGTATGTTATTCATCTGTTGTTGGGTCAAGGTCTGTGGGATGGTCCCCCACAGCTTCCAACAAACCATTTTCTCAGTTCTCAAGCCTAGATGACAGGGCTTCTCCTGGTGTTCCTTATGTCCATGCTGATGGCTGCTTCCATCTTTCAGGTTAACTTGAGTCCAGGCTGGAGAAACTTTTAAAAAAGGAAAGTCACCACCAATTTAGTGGTATTTTGAATTCTGGTTTTTTCCAATCTATCTGTCACTATTTACTTTCTAGAGTCCTCAAAGAGATGCTCTATGCATTCTGTTCAGGTTTTATAGCTTATTCCATTTTATCCCAAACTGAAAATCCCAGATGGATAAAGTTTGATTCATAGTTGCATATAGGTAAAAATTGAGTCAAACCTGAGGTCCCATTTTTCAATGAAGACTTAGCCTGATCTTTGAAATGTTGGTGAATTAGTATGTAACAAGCAGATTCACTTGGCCAAACTAGAATATTTCCCTACCGAGTTAGCTAAGAAATTACTGTACGTACAAGGCATTATGTATGAAAATGTTATGAAGTTTAAATCTTTACTGTAATATTGATTCTGGCATTTTATGCTCTTTGGTAGCTAGTTATGATCTGACTCCTATCTCCAATCATTGTAAAGTTAATTAATGCACTTTTCAGATAAATTTATTAAGAAAGAAAGAAAGAAAGAAAGAAAGAAAGAAAGAAAGAAAGAAAGAAAGAAAGAAAAGAAGTTGAATATTAGACAGCTGCCTACCCTGCAATCTGGCCCAAGTAGACTTTCTAACATTCAGACTCACAAAGTCAGAAGGGATGGAAGGAAATGGTGAAACTCAGCAAATCTGGGCCTACTCAGGGAGCCTCATTTTCCTTCTTGATTTTGCTTTTCCTGGCCTCTTTCCAAGATATCCAACCCTAGGATTTATAAAAACTGTTGAGGAGCCAGCAGAGAAGCACAGAGGGCAAAACCAGGAGGAGAGAGGATTTGAGTTGATCAAGACCAACGAAATTTTCTGCTGAGACTGGGATGCATAACTACATGTCAGCCAAGCCCAATTGAATAAATGCTGCCTGTGATTCATATGGCTGACAGGGCCAAACTGAGGTGCAGAGGGGCTACAAAGTTGGCTTTGGTGATGCCTCCCTGCCTGTCTTTGGTTTTGCCAATGGGCCCTTCATGCTCCTATGGCCCCCTCTAGTGATTCAGTTCCACCTAAGTCCACCCTTCCTGATGGATACATGGATCTCTCCTTCCTATCAAAGTTGAGTTGTCCTGTGTTCCATTATTTAGGGGCCAAGAGACAGTCATTCTCTCTAAGAAAGGGCCTTGGCCAAAAATTGCCGTGTTCATGAGCCCTCACTGTCTATCCTACTTCAGCTACATTTTCTTGTTAACCCAGCGCTGTGTCTCTAATGAGGAGCATTTTGGCGATTTTGACAGAGCTTAGGGAGGTAACTTTAGATATTCAGTACTTGTGGCCCCACTGATAGAGGTATAGATCGTCTCGATAGTTCATGTGAAAGTCCAGTCTGCTGTCAACAGCCCACAAATAGCAAAAACCACAGTTAGTTACTGAGTCAAAGCAAAATGGGATGCTTGAATACTTTGAGGGTTAATGAAGGTTCTGACTCAGATGAACTGAGTTCAATGAGGTGCAGGGGCCGTAAACAAAATCGGAGCTCACTCATCTTTCCAAATCAGTCAGGTCACCTTGTAGAGACATAGCAAAATAGCAAAAGGTCTGCAATGTGCTAAGCACTATGTAATTTTAGAAACAAGAAAACCTTCCCCAAATAAAAGCCCTTACCCAAAATAAAGGAGATGTAGGGTGACAGTAATATATGTTGACAACCCACATGTGGCAGACCCTGTGTTAGAGACTTCAGATATGCTGCTACCACTCATAATGAGAATAATATTTATGGGGGTCTATTATGTACCCAGTGTTCTTCTAAGTACTTTATAGAAAGTAACTCATTTAACAATCCTAATAAGTCTGTGAAATAGATACTATCATTAGCTCCATTTTACAGAAACCAATGCAAAGGCATACAGCTGACGAGATTTGAACAAAGAGCGTGTGTGGCCTCCCTCAGTCCCCATAGCAATCTGTGAGATGCACATAATTATTTCCCCATCTTGCATAAGAGAATACCAAGTCTCATAAAAATTATGTCATCTGTGGCAGGTAAAGGCTATGTTAGTTTGACCCCAGGTCTTTCTGGATCTGAAATCTGTTCTCATCTCCTTATCCCATCTGATATTCTGAAGTCATGGACTCCTCCTTCGTGCAGAAGAAGTGGCAGCTGACAATGGGATGGATTCCTGTCAACAGACACAAATGGAATAGACGAGTTCAGGAGTCTTGGCAGATCTCCCCTGTGCATTATGGTCTCAGTGAGGAGGGCTATAAAACAGAGATAAAATGAAAGGGCTTATGAGTTCTAAAAGGCTATAAAATCTCCTTGGATTTGGTTTCCAACAAATCAAATGTGGAAGAAAAGCCATCTTCCTGTCTCTCTCTGAGCTCTGCAGAGGTGGTCTAATTCTGAGTTCTTTTCTTAATGTTTCAGCACTTGCAACACAAAACTCAACTCCTGTTTGCAGAAGGCTGAAATTTCACACAGGGCAGTTTTGAAGCCTGTTTGTGCTTCTGTTAGGAGCTTTTGATTATTATCGGTTCCTGGATTGTTTAAGAGGAGTCCTCTCTCCCATATGTGGGAAGAATACTTGCGTCTTCACTACATCCTACATGATAGAGGAATTATTTCTGACATCAAAAGAAATCCTTCAATACATGTGTTAGCGTCCTGCAGTGGTGTGATAAGTAAGAAAGAGGAAGATGAGAATGCGGTAGATGATTGAGGAAAACGTGACCATTTGGGCAATAGAGACTATTTAGATGTGTTGGATAGAAATATAAAGGCAGCATAACTTGTAGCCATTTGACAATTTGGATAAAAATTTGGTTCTTCAAAGAAGAGCTTTATAAATATTTGGATTCACTTACTTTTTAAAGGATTTTATATTTATGTAGCATTAAAGATATTCCAAACACAGCAGGAACTAAGTAAATTACTATTGAAGGGATAGATTAACACACTTTTTAAAAGGGGATAATGCCATCTCTAAAATTTAAAACAGACAATAAAATGTTTTAGCATTCATGATTTTACTTTATATGTTGGGGAAAGCCTCTTTTAAAATATTCATTTCCTTTCACTGCTGCTTTTGTAGCCTTTCTACCCTTATGAATAACGCTAATACATTGTGTAAAAACTACATGTTGTTAAATATACTTTATTAAGACCATGACTGCTGAGTTCTTGGAGATTTTCTTTTCCCTCAAATGAAAATGTTAGTTGGCTTCGGCTGTTCCGATTACTAGAAAATGACATTCAAAGCAGTCAAGAAAGGGGATCATGATTCATTTTTCAGTCTGTTCTCTGCATCCTGGACTTCACCAAAAAAAAAGTATGTATATTAAAACTAGATATACATATGCATGGTTATGTGTGTGTGTATATATATATATATGGCTTTATATATATATATACACATATATATACTTTAAAAGCTATGTTACCACACGTGTATATGTGTGTGTGTGTTTATATGTGTGTCTATATGTGTGTGTGTGTCTGTGTATGTGTGTATACACCACTATGTATGTGTGTGTATGTTCAGGCTGTTTATTCAAAAGAAGCTGTTGGTCTTGACTCCCAGATTCAGGCTACATTAACCTCCCTCTAGGAGGTGCCAAGAACAGAGAAGAACCAGCTAAAGGGTGTACTGGGGAGGAAGGGAAAGTGGCTGGTGGTTGTTGGCATTTTTAGTAAGAGAAAGATTTCACAGTAAGAGTCTTTGATACAAAATCAGTTAGAAGAAGGGGTAAATTTAGGGCAGAAACAACAGCTTTGGAATGAGGGTGGAGTGGGGAGAGGGAGTAAAATGGGAGATAAATTTCCACTATCCCAGGTAACACAGAGGTCTTCAGTCAGTCTGATGAGGTGGGGTGCAATGAACAGCATGGCAGAGAGGGTGAGAGTCCAATTCACCATGAATTATATGAAGGAATGCCTGAAAACGAATAAAGAAGACTGTGCATTATGCTTTTTGGGAGTCATTAAGACTACCCAAGTGGTGGGGCTGGGCAGCTCACTTAATGTCCAGAGTTGGGGTGACCAGAGGTGGGGAGTGCCAGGGGCCTAACAGGGCATCCAAAAATCCCAGGCACAAGGGACTCCACAGACAGCCTAGCCTTTCTGTGAATACCTGATAACTCTGCAGGGAAAACTAATGTCTCTATTTTTTAGGATGGAGAAGCTAAGACTGTCTCCAAACTTCTCAGGTTCACCGAGAGAAGGCTGTCAAAGCCAGTTGGTTACCGGAAAGGTGAGAATCCAGGGCAGGTTGGACCGGGGGATAGATAATGTAAATAATTTAAGACTCAGGATTCATTCATTTAGTACAACTTTTTAGACACCTACTGATGCCAAAAATGATGGTGACGTGCTGAGGTTTCAGCTATGAACCAATTAGAAATGGTCATTCTGATGTGGAGTTCATAAGTAAAAAGGAATTACAATACATAGTAGAAAGTGCTGCAATGGTAACAGTCCAAAGCTTGATGAAAATAGGAGAAGGGCCCCTAGCCTAATCTGGGGGAATCAGAGACTGTTTCCAAGAAGTGACTCCTAAGCTGAGACCTGGGGATAGTGAGGAATTCAGTCAATTAAAGGGTTAGTGGAGTATTGAAAAGAAAATTCAAGTTTTAGGGTGTGGAGGCTACACTGCGAGGTGCAATAGAGAACTGAAAGTCACCCCGTTTTGCTGGAATGGGAGGTAGGAAGTATTCAGAGATGTGGCAGAAGAGATATCCAAAGGCCAAGTCATGAAGCACTTGTTAAGGACGTTAAAGAGGATGCTTAATCCACGCATTTTAGCCCACCTCAATGTTTCCAAACTTAGGGCATAGAGGGTAGAAATCTCATCCTATTTCATATTAAGACAGCATGAGTTTTACGGTAGAAAAGAGCTGGCTTATATCCTGGCCCTGCCACTTACTGGGTAGAGGTGGATGCTTTCTCATTCTCTGAGCCTCAACTTTTCCTCTGTGAAATGAGAATTCTTTTCCTACATCGCATGGCTATTTTCAGAATGAGAGTGTTTCCTAGCTGGAAAGGGAAGCCATCAATTTGTGGGGAGAGCATTCAGTAAATAGAAATAATGATTCATCTGATTTCTTCTTACAACACATGAAAATTCTAGATGTTTTCAGGAAGAAAAGATAATGGATACAGCATTGATATAGAAGACATATTTAAAGCCCCCTTTCTAATGTGCCGCTAACAAGGTGAGCCAAGTCTCAGATAGCATGGTTTCCTATCTGTAAAACAGGGACAATAACACTTGATTCCTCACTTCCAAGCATGTTGTGAAGTTTAATTAGATGTTATCCATAAAGTACTATGAACTTCTCAGAGGACGACAGCATATAAATACAAGTTACACAGCTCATATTATTCATCTTCTTTCTCTGGTTTAGCTACAAGCCAGTCCCCTGTACTCAGAACCCTGGCATTTTCTCCCTCTATATTCCTGATCTTTCTTACAGGGAGAGTCAGGCTCTTGCTCATTTTCTCCATGTCATGATGCCTGGCACTTTGCATTTCATTCGGCCTCCCTCTGGTCGCTCATTTTTAAGAGCGTCTGACAAATTTCTCTCACTCAACTTAATGCCTTTTGGTCAGAGGTTGTTTCAGACCATGAAGAGAGCTTCTTCTTTCAAAGTACTCTCTTGAACATTCAGCTGTAAATTTTAACTGGCAACAGTGAATTCTAATCAAGGAAAGACAGATTATTGATTATTTGATTCTATCATGTTTGCATGATTCTCAAAATCCTTTAGGCCTCCTTGGTTTAAAAGCAATTGGTAAGTAGTGAAGATTGAGATGAAGCTGTTCTAAACTGAAGACAACTTTGTAACTTTTTGGAGTCACTTCTGGCCTAGTGCCTTGAGTGTCCATAAAACCATCATTTCTACCCAGTTTTGTTTTTTGTATATGATAAATCAAGACAGATGTTACCACCTGATTTATTTCTATGAATGGGATTTCTTTGTTCAAAACTAAAGTGATATAGTTGTATAGGACAGTTAAAACTAGTGAACAGGTTCTAGCTCCCTTTCCTCCTCAAATGAAATTCATTGTTTTGATGCTTACTGCAAAACAGGAATGAATGTTATTAATACTTGACGGGGAATTTTGAATTTTAATGAAAACATTGGAGTTTTTCAAGGTTGGACTCAAATATTAATCTCTCTAGTATTTTCAGTGTTTACAACAGATACTGCCATATGTCACAAACCACAGCTATATTGGATAGACAAAACACTTTTTTACTAGGAATGGAAGGAATCAAACAATTTCAATGTATTCTAGAAAGTTCAAAAAACCACTAAGCCACTATATGGATGTGATTTCTACCAAAATTTAGTTGAGGCTCAATGAATAGGATCTAATTCCGGAAAGCAGGATAGGGGAATGGCTTCAGGGAGGGGCTCACAAGAGTCTGCACTGTCATCCATAATGTGTACAATTTTTTTAAGAAAAGAAGATCCAAAGCAAATGAGGCAAAATGCTAAGATTTATAAGTGGCTCATTTGTGGACATTCATTATATTATTTCTACTCTTTTCTACATGTTTGAAATAAAAGTATAGTTTTACAATAATAGTATTACTTATAGTACTTGTAATTTTGAGAAAGAATAGAATCATACATATAAATCTGTTTCTGCCTTAAGGGAGCTTCAGGACTCTAGTCAGGGACTTTTCAAGGGCCTTCGCAGGTCGTATGTTCTGGACAAAAGCTAACATCGAATATGGAAACAGAAATCTTAATTTAGTCTTGAGAGTGCCATTTATAAGCTAACTCATTCTTTAGAACTGAAAGCAGAAATTTACAGATGTTCTTGTGACCCTACATCCCAGGGACCCACAAATCTAGCACATTGAGGTATTTCTCTGGAAAGACATTGATTGTTTATATAAGTCTATACACACACAATTTTTAAAAATAAACAATATAGAAAAAAAGAAAGCAGGAACTCACTGACAATGCCACCGTCAGAGACACAGACATTATTCACACACATTTTCACTTACAAATTGAAATAGAAAAATTATTGCTCTAACCGACAAGAAAAAATTTACAAAAAGTTAACATTAAACATAGTTTCATTTTTAAGAAATATATAATTAAATATTACTTTAACAGAAAGAAATATAGTATAACAGAAGAAACTGATGAACTTCAGATAAGTGGATATTTTCCACAAGAAATATTAATTCTATGCTATTGCTCAACCTTAAAAAGCAGATTGTAAACTTTCAGCTTCCAATCCAGCATGTAAGGAGGTTAGAAGTTGCCGCTTCATCGTAACAAGTAAAAAGCTGAACAAACAGAAAAATCAAACGCTCTTCTTAGATCCATTAGAAAAGGAAAAACCTAGTTAAAAAGTGGGCAAAAGACCTGAACAGACACCTCACCAAAGAAGATACACAGCTGACAAATACGCATATGAAAAGATGTTCAACACCACATGTCATTAGGGAGTTACAGATTAAACAACCATGAAATACGACTACCCACCTATTAGAATTGCTAAAATCCAAAACACTGACAACACCAAATGCTGGTGGGAATGTGGAACAACAGGAACTTTTCATTCATTGCTGGTGGAAATGCAAAATGGTACAACCACTTTGAAAGACAGTTTGACATTTTCTTACAAAACTAAACATACTCTTACCATGTGATCCAGTAATGATGCTCCTTGTTATTTACCCAAAAGAGTTGAAAACTTATGTCCACACAAACATCTGCACACAAATATTTATAGCAACTGTATTGATAAATGCCAAAACTTAGAATAAACCGAGATGTCCTCAGTCAGTGAATGGAGAAATAAATTGTGGTGCATCCAGACAATGAAATATTATTCAGCATTAAAATGAACAACCTTGGCATAAAGACATGGAGAAACCTTAAATGCATATTACTAAGTGAAAGAAACCAATGTGTAAAAAGCTACATAGTATGTGACCCCAACTATATGACATTCTGGAAAAGGCAAAACTATGAAGACACTATGGTTGCCAGCAGTTGAGGGAGAGAAAGGGACAAATAGGTAGAGCACAGAGGGATTTTAGGACAACGAAACAACTCTGCATGATATTACAATGGCATATACATTATTCATTTGTCCAAATTCATAAAATGTATACCATCAGAAATGAGCCCTAATATAAACTATGAACTTTGGGTGATGATATTTCAATGTGGGTTCATTGAACGTATCACCGTAGTGCAGGATGTTGATACTGGAGGAGGTTGTACACATGAAGGAGGGCAAGAGGTTATGTAGGAACTCTCTGTATTTTCCATTCAGTTTTGCTTTGAACCTAAAACTGATCTAAAAATTAAAGTCTATTTTTTAAAGTAGATTATGTAAAACCACTAAGAATTGAAATCATTATGCTTTTTTTTTTAAACCAAGTTCATACCATGAAAGATACGCTAACTCTTCCACTTATTCCACACCATCCTTCTCTACCATCAGATTTTCAATGGTTCCAATGTAATGGCTCCCTTGTAATATTACCATTTTGTCTACATTCTCAAATTCCTTGTTTTGAGTCTTCATTCCATTAGATACATCAGGGGTCTCCAACCCTCAGGACATGGACTGAATTAGTCCATGGCCTGTGTGGCCCATTAGGAAGTGTACCACACAGCAGGAGGTGAGTAGTACACAAAGGAGCATTACTGCCTGAGCTCCACCTGCTGTCAGACCAGCGGTGGCATTAGATTCTCACAGAAGCGCGAAACCTATTGTGAACTGCACCTGCAAGGGATCTAGGTTGTGCACTCCTTATGAGAATCTAATGCCTGATGATCTGAGGTGGAATAGTTTCATCCCAAAAACCATCCCTCAATCCCCTGATGGAAAAATTGTCTTGCATGAAACTAATTCTTGGTATCAAAAAGGCTGGGGACTGTTGGGATAGATAACATCATTGTAAAATTTTTTCTAAGAAAAACTCATGGATATTATGTTCCCAAGTTCTTTTATGCTTGAAAATTTCTTCCTGTGGCTTTCTTGCTAGACCTGCAGCTTAGCTGAATATAACATTCTCAGGTCTCCCACACCTTCACTCAGAGATCAACATTTTTAGTACTGAATACCGTTATGTAGAAAATTGAAGACAAACTGATTTTCCCCGTTTGTATTTGATTTTTGTTATAAATGCCTAAATTTTTAGCCTTAAATTTCAGTAGCTTTACGAGAATATGCTTCAACATTGATCATTCAGTATAAAACATTTCATGATATATAGGAAGTCATTCAAAGTGCACATCCAAATGTTTCTTCATTTTCTTAAACTATCTCTCTGAAAAATTTTAGTTATCTCTTTGGTTCTCTATGTAAAAGATAACAATTAAGATTCTGTTGCGGCCGGGGATGGTGACTCACGCTTGTAATCCCAGCACTTTGGGAGGCCGAGGCGGACAGATCACGAGGTCAGGAGATCGAGACCACGGTGAAACCCCGTCTCTACTAAAAATACAAAAAATTAGCCAGGCGTGGTGGCGGGCGCTTGTAGTCCCAGCTACTCGGAGAGGCTGAGGCAGGAGAATGGTGTGAACCCGGGAGGCGGAGCTTGCAGTGAGCCGAGATAGCGCCACTGCACTCCAGCCTGGGCAACAGAGCGAGACTCCATCTCAAAAAAAAAAAAAAAAAAAAAAAAGATTATGTCGGATGATCTTTGCCCTCAATAGGAATATTGACTCTTGAATAGTGTATTTGTAGCCTTTCACCTTTGAATTCTCTAGGATTGTCTCAATTCCTCTCTCCTTGACATCTTTTTGTTTTCAGTTGTGCCTGTTCTGTTTCTTACTTCTTAGAATTTATTCCTTTTCCATTTCCATAAGTAGCCATGTTGGTTTTATCTCAACTTGTTTTCTTAGCTCTGCAACCCCCTTTTCATCCTATTAGGCTGTTTTTATTGCTTTTGTTAGCTTTTGTTTTATTAAATTCATATTCTAATTAAATACATCTCCAGTATTAAATATCCATGGAGAATGTTCTTCTGTTCCCTAGATAATATTTTTCCCAATTTATATTTTTAATTGGATTGTGTATGCTGTGTTCCTTCCTTTTAACTTTTATAGCTGCAGTATACCACATATTTAACATTAGCAGGTCTGGTTTCACAGCTCTGATATAGAGAGGGCGAATCATCCTTAACATCTTTCAACTCTGTCAGACACCTGATATCATCTCTGAATTTGATGTTGTTTTCTCTTTAGCTTTCTATATTGTGTATGGTGAGCATAGGAGGTGGAAGAGGTGGCTGGAAATCTCATTAGGATACCTACATTAGGGCCGTCTTCACTCATCTAAGGGCATATTCCACTTCCATAATCTCCTTGCCCTAATTCTCCAGTTTTGTGAATTTCATGATGCTCTAGCACCCCTGTTGCTTATGCCAAGACCTGGTGGTTATATTTGGATACATCTGCTATAGGGAAAATTTTCCTCTTCTCTATTCCAATCATTCCTCGGTTTGTTTCTCTTCTTATTTGAGGGCTTTAGTAAAGTTTCTCAGAATATTATCAACTCTTTATTTCGCTCACTTTTGCTTTTAAGAGTAGGGCTAGGACCTACCCTGTGTTGCAATAGAATGATTGGTTTCTTTCCTTGGCCATCACTTTTAAATTTTATAACAGGAAATTTGTCCTCTTGTTTGGTTGCTGCTTATGCCTTTTTTACTGCTTTAATATTCATTTGTTTCGATTTTGTATATTTGTTTCTTCTTTTTAATTTATTTCATTCAGTACTAGGAAACAGTCATTCTGTAAATCCACTTCCTCAGCAACTTTTACCCAGACTTTTCTCAAAATTACATTGAACACTGATTATTACATTGGAATAATGTAAAACGCAAAGCTATTTCTTTTTTTATTTTTATTTTTTTATTATTATACTTTAGGTTTTAGGGTACATGTGCACAATGTGCAGGTTTGTTACATATGTATCCATGTGCCATGTTGGTTTGCTGCACCCATTAACTCGTCATTTAGCATTAGGTATATCTCCTAATGCTGTCCCTCCCCCCTCCCCCCACCACACAACAGTCCCCGGAGTGTGATGTTCCCCTTCCTGTGTCCATGAGTTCTCATTGTTCAATTCCCAACTATGAGTGAGAACATGCAGTGTTTGGTTTTTTGTCCTTGCGATAGTTTACTGAGAATGATGGTTTCCAGTTTCATCCATGTCCCTACAAAGGACATGAACTCATCATTTTTATGGCTGCATAGTATTCCATGGTGTATATGTGCCACATTTTCTTAACCCAGTCTATCGTTGTTGGACATTTGGGTTGGTTCCAAGTCTTTGCTACTGTGAATAGTGCCGCAATAAACATACATGTGCATGTGTCTTTATAGCAGCATGATTTATAGTCCTTTGGGTATATACCCAGTAATGGGATGGCTGGGTCAAATGGTATGTCTAGTTCTAGATCCCTGAGGAATCACCACAGACTTCCACAATGGTTGAACTAGTTTACAGTCCCACCAACAGTGTAAAAGTGTTCCTATTTCTCCACATCCTCTCCAGCACCTGTTGTTTCCTGACTTTTTAATGATGGCCATTCTAACTGGTGTGAGATGGTATCTCACTGTGGTTTTGATTTGCATTTCTCTGATGGCCAGTGATGATGAGCATTTTTTCATGTGTTTTTTGGCTGCATAAATGTCTTCTTTTGAGAAGTGTCTGTTCATGTCCTTTGCCCACTTTTTCATGGGGTTGTTTGTTTTTTTCTTGTAAATTTGTTTGAGTTCATTGTAGATTCTGGATATTAGCCCTTTGTCAGATGAGTAGGTTACAAAAATTTTCTCCCATTCTGTAGGTTGCCTGTTCACTCTGATGGTAGTTTCTTTTGCTGTGCAGAAGCTCTTTAGTTTAATTAGATCCCATTTGTCAATTTTGGCTTTTGTTGCCATTGCTTTTGGTGTTTTAGACATGAAGTCCTTGCCCACGCCTATGTCCTGAATGGTATTGCCTAGGTTTTCTTGTAGGATTTTAATGGTTTTAGGTCTAACATTTAAGTCTTTAATCCATCTTGAATTAATTTTTGTATAAGGTGTAAGGAAGGGATCCAGTTTCGGCTTTCTACATATGGCTAGCCAGTTTTTCCAGCACCATTTATTAAATAGGGAATCCTTTCCCCATTTCTTGTATTTGTCAGGTTTGTCAAAGATCAGATAGTTGTAGATATGCGGCATCATTTCTGAGGGCTCTGTTCTGTTCCATTGATCTATGTCTACCAATGACTTTCTTCACAGAATTGGAAAAAACTACTTTAAAGTTCATATGGAACCAAAAAAGAGCCCGCATCGCCAAGTCAATCCTAAGCCAAAAGAACAAAGCTGGAGGCATCACGCTACCTGACTTCAAACTATACTACAAGGCTACAGTAACCAAAACAGCATGGTACTGGTACCACAACGTAAAGCTATTTCTTCCATCATTGTTGCATCCTCAAATGTGATGAATATTTTTATGGTGGTTAACTCTGTGTCAACTTGAATGACTATGAGGCATCCAGATATTTAATCAAATATCTGGATTTGTCAATGAGAGTTTTTCTGGATGAGATCAACATTTGAATTGGTATAAAAAGTAAAGCATATTGCCCTCCCTAATCTGGATGGGGCTCATCCAATCAGTTGAAAGCCCAAATAAAACAGGAAGGCTGAGTCAAAAGATATTTATTCTGGGTAGCTGTCTTTGAGCTGAGTAGTCAGTTTTTCCTGCTTTTAGACTCAAACTGAAACATCAGCTCTTCCTTAGGCTCAAACTGCCAACTTCTGGGCTGAGACTACACCACTGGCTCTCCTGGGTCTCTGGTTTGCTGACTGCAATTTTTGGGACTTGTCAGCCTCCATAATCATGTGAGCCAACTCCTTGTAATAAATATTTATCTCTTTTTCTCTCTCTGGAGAACCGTGACTAATACAATTTATTTTTAAATTATTTTTAAGTGGCACATAATAATCATACATGTGTGATATCTTGATGCATGTGTGCAAGAGGTAACAACAAAGTCATGATAATTAGCATATCCATCACCTCAAACATTTATTATCTCTTTGTGTTGAGAACATTCAAAATTCTCTCTTCTAGCTATCAAAAATATACAATAAATTGTTAGCTGTAGTAACCCAACAGTACTATAGAACATTAGAACTTAGTCCTCCTATCTAATTGTATTTGGTATCTGCTAACCAAACTCTCCTTATTCTCTCCTCCCTCCTACACCTCCCAGCCTCTGTGACCACTCTTCTACTCTCTACTTCTATGAGATCAACTTGTTTAGCTACTACATGTCAGTAAAAACATGTGATATTTATCTTTCTAAGCCTGGCTTATTTCACTTAGCATTGTGTCATCCAGGATAATCCATGTTGTTACAAATGACAGGATTTTATTCTTTTTTATGGCTGAATAGTATTGCATTGTGTATATACACCACATTTTTTTTCATTCATTCATCTGTCAATGAACACTTAGATTGATTCCATAGCTTGGCTATTGTCAACAGTGCTACAATAACATAGGACTCCAGATGTCTCTTCAACATACTGATTTCATTTCCTTTGTATATATATATCCTGTAGCAGGACTGCTGGATCATATGGTAGTTCTATTTTTATTTGTTTGAGGAACAACCATATTGTTTTCTGTATTGGCTATACTAATTACATTCCCACTCATGGTCTAAGAGTTCCCCTTTCTGTACATCTTCACCATTTGCTTTCTGTTTTTGTTTTTTGTTTTTGTTTTTGTTTTTTGTCATTTGTTCAATGCTATTCTAACTGGGCTGAGATGTTATCTCATTGTGTCTTTGGTTTGCATTTCCCTGATAATTAGTGACATTGAGCATTTTTCATATACATTTTGCCCATTTGTATGTCTTCTTTTGAGAAATGTCTATCCAGGTTATTTGCCCATTTTTAATTGGATTAATACCTTGTCATTAAGTAGTTTGCAAATATTTCTTCCCATTCTGCAGGTTGTCTCTTCCTTCTGTTGATTGTTTTCTTTGATGTGCTGAAGCTTTTTGTGTTTGATATAATCTCATTTGTCTATTTTTTGTTTTGTTGCCTGTGCTTTTGAGGTCTTATGCATAAAATCTTTGCCCATATCAATGTTGGGAGGGTTTCCCCAATGTTTTCTTCTAGGAGTTTGATTGTTTTGGATCTTACATTTAAGTCTTGAATACATTTTGAGTTGATTTTTGTATATGCTAAGAAATAGGGACCTACTTTTATTCTTCTGCATATGGATATCCAGTTTTCCCAGCACCATTTATTGCAAAGACAGTCCTTTCCCCAATGAATGTTCTTGGCACCTTTGTCAAAAATCAATTGGCTATGAATAAGTGAATTTATTTCTGGTTTCTTCATTTTGTTTCATTGGTCTATGTGGTTGTTTTTATGGCAGTGCCATGCTGTTTCGGTTACTGTTATAGTATAGTTTGAAGTCAAGTAGTATGATGCTTCCAACTTAGTTCATTTTGTTAAAGATTGCCTTAGCTACTCAGGGAATTTGTGGTTCTATACAAATTCAGTATTGCATTTTTTGTTTCATGTGAAGAATGTCATTTTGATATAGATCGCACTGAATCTGTTGATCACTTTCACTAGTATGGTCATTTCAACAATATTAATTCTTCCAACCCATTAACACAGGATGTCTTTCAATGTTTTTGTGTGTGTCTCCTTTAATTTCTTATATCAATCTTGTATAGTTTTACTTAAGAGAAAACTATTAAATTCATGGTTGGTTAAATTCATTTCTCAGTTTTTTTTAGCTGTTGTATATGGGATTGCTTGCTGAAATTCTTTCTCAGATCATTGTTGCTGTGTAAGAACACTACTGACTTTTGTAGATTGACTTTGTATGCTGCAACTTTACTGAATTTTCTTTATCAATTCTGAGAGTTTTTGGATGGCATTTTTAAGGTTTTCTGTATATAAGATCATGTAATATTCAAGCTAGGAAAATTTGACTTTTTCCTTTCCAATTTTGATGCTCTTCATTTCCTTCTCTTATCTAGCTTCTCTGGGTAGGGCTTCCAAGAGGAAGTTGAATAAGAGTGATAACAGTGGGTATCCTTGTCTTGTCTCAGTTCTTCAGTATGATGTTAGCTATGAGTTTGTCATATATGTCCTTGATTGTGTTGAGGTAGGTTCCTTCAATACTCCATTTGTGGAGAGTTTTGATCATGAAGAGATGTTGAATTTTATCAAATGTTTACCCTACATCTACTGAGATAATCACATGGTTTATGTCCTTCATTGTGTTGATGTGACGTTTCACATTTATTGATTTGTATATGTTGAACCATTTTGGCATTCCTGAGATAAATCCTACTTAAACATGGTGTATATTTTTTGATGTGCTGTTGAATTTGATGTGTTCATATTTTGTTGAAAATATTTGCCTCTATGTTCATCAAGGATAATGGTATGTATTTTTCTGCTTTTGTACTGTCCTTGTCCAGTTTTGGTATCAGTTTAATATTGGCCTCACAAAATAAGACTGGAAGAATTTCTTCCTCTTGAATTTTTTGGAATAATTTAAGAATAATTGGTATTTGTTCTTCCTTAAACATTTTATAGAATTCAGTAGTGAAGTGATCTGGTCCTGGGATTTTTGTTATTGCTTTTGGGAGACTTTTTAATTACTGATTTAATCTGGTGACTCATTATTAGTCTGTTCAGACTTTCTATTTCTTCTGGGTTCAATCTTGGTAGGTTTTTTGTGTCTAGAAATTTATCCATTTTTTTCTGGTTTCCCAATTTGTTGGTGTATAATTGTTCACAATAGTCTTTAATGATCCTTTGTATTTCTTTGGTAACCTTTCTCATTTCTGATTTTATTTGTCGGGTTATTTTTGTTATTTCTTGTTTTGTTAATCTTTTGTGTCGTTTTTTAGTCTCAATTTCATTTATTTCTGCTCTAATCTTTATATCCTCCTACTAATTTTGGATTTGCTTTGTTCTTGCTTTTCTAGTTTCTTGAGGTATATCTGTAGGTTGTCTATTTGAAATATTTATAATTTTTATGTAGCCATTTGTTGTTATGAAATTCTCTCTTAGCACTCCTTTTCTTGTATCCCATAGCTTTTGGCATGTTTCCATTTTCATTTTTTTTAAGATTTGTTTTTAAAAAAATTACTTTTTTTTCTTTTTTTTTTATTATGCTTTAAGTTCTGGGATACATGTGCAGAACGTGCAGTTTTGTTACATAGGTATACACTTGCCATGGTGGTTTGCTGCACCCATCAACCTGTCATCTACATTAGGCATTTCTCCTAATGCTATCCCTCCCCTAGCCCCCCACCCACCCACAGGCCCTGGTATGTGATGTTCCCCTCCCTGTGTCCATGTGTTCTCATTGTTCAACTCGCACTATGAGTGAGAACATGCAGTGTTTAGTTTCCTGTTCCTGTGTTAGTTTGCTGAGAATGATGGTTTCCAGGTTCATCCATGTCCCTGCGAAGGACATGAACTCATCCTTTTTTATGGTTGCATAGTATTCCATGGTGTATATGTGCCATGTTTCCTTGATCCAGGTCTATCACTGATGGGCATTTGGGTTGGTTCCAAGTCTTTGCTATTGTGAACAGTGTGGAAATAAACATAAGTGTGCATGTGTCTTTATAGTAGAATGATCTATAATCCTTTAGGTATATACCCAGTAATGGGATTGCTGGGTCAAATGGTATTTCTGATTCTAGATCCTTGAGGAATTGCCACATTGTCTTCCACAATGGTTGAACTAATTTACACTCCTACCAACAGTGTAAAAGCATTCCTATTTCTCCACATTCTCTCCAGCATCTGTTGTTTTCTGACTTTTTAATGATTGGCATTCTAACTGACATGAGATGGTATCTCATTGTGGTTTTGATTTATATTTCTCAAATGATCAGTGATGATGAGCTTTTTTTCATATGTTTGTTGGCCGCATAAATGTCTTTTTTTGAGGGGTATCTGCTTATATCCTTTGCCCAGTTTTTGATGGGGTTGTTTGTTTTTTTCTTGTAAATTGGTTTAAGTTCTTTGTAGATTCTGGATATTAGCCCTTTGCCAGATGGATAGATTGCAAAAATTTTTTTCCCATTCTGTAGGTTGCCTGTTCACTCTGATGATAGTTTCTTTTGCTGTGCAGAAGCTCTTTAGTTAAATTAGATCCCATTTGTCAATTTTGGCTTTTGTTGCTGTTGCTTTTGGTGTTTTAGTCATGAAGTCTTTGCCCATGCCTATGTCCTGAGTGGTATTGCCTAGTTTTTCTTCTAGGGTTTTTATGGTTTTAGGTCTTACATTTAAGTCTTTAATCCATCTTGAGTTAATTTTTATATAAGGTGTAAGGAAGGGGTCCAGTTTCAGTTTTCTGCATATGGCCAGCCAGTTTTCCCAACACCATTTATTAAATAGGGAATCCTTTCCCCATTGCTTGTTTTTGTCAGGTTTGTCAAAGATCAGATGGCTCTAGATGTGTGGCGTTATTACAGCCAATATCATACCGAATGGGCAAAAGCTGGAAGCATTCCCTTTGAAAACCAGCACAAGCTTTCCTTCCTTCCTCCCTCCCTTCCTTTCTTTTTTTGTTGAGACTGTCTCCCTCTGTTGCCCAGGCTGGAGTGCAGTGGCATCATCTCGGCTCACTGCAACCTCCCTGCCTCGGGCTCCCGTGATTCTCCTGCCTCGGCCTGCCGAATACCTGGGATTGCAGGCGCACACTACCACACCTGGCTGGTTTTTGTATTTTTAGTGGAGATGGGGTTTTGCCGTGTTGGCCAGGCTGGTCTCCAACTCCTGACCTCGAGTGATCTGCCCACCTCGGCCTCCCGAAGTGCTGGGATTACAGACGGAGTCTCGCTCACTCAATGCTCAATGTTGCCCAGGCTGGAGTGCTATGGAGTGATCTCGGCTCCCTACAACCTCCACCTCCCAGCCGCCTGCTTTGGCCTCCCAAAGTGCTAAGATTACAGCCTCTGCCTGGACGCCACCCCGTCTAGGAAGTGAGGAGCGTCTCTGCCTGGCCGCCCATCGTCTGGGATGTGAAAAGCACCTCTGCCCGGCCACCCCATCTAGGAAGTGAGGAGCACCTCTGCCCGGCCGCCCATCATCTGGGATGTGAGGAGCACCTCTGCCCAGCCGCCTCGTGTGGGAAGTGAGGAGCGCCTCTGCCCGGCCACCACCCCGTCTGGGAAGTGAAGAGCGCCTCTGCCCGGCCGCCACCCCGTCTGGGAAGTGAGGAGCGTCTCTGCCCAGCCGCCCCGTCTGGGAAGTGAGGAGCACCTCTGCCTGGCTGCCCCATCTGGGAAGTGAGGAGCGCCTCTGCCCAGCCGCTCGTCGTCTGGGAAGTGAGGAGCACCTCTGCCTGGCTGCCCCATCTGGGAAGTGAGGAGCGCCTCTGCCCGGCCGCTCATCGTCTGGGAAGTGACGAGCGCCTCTGCCCGGCCGCCCCGTCTAGGAAGTGAGGAGCGTCTCTGCCTGGCCACCCCGTCTGGGAAGTGAGGAGCGCCTCTGCCCGGCCACCCATCATTTGGGATGTGAGGAGCGCCTCTGCCTGGCCACTCCGTCTGGGAAGTGAGGAGCGCCTCTGCCTGGCCACCCCGTCTGGGAAGCGAGGAGCACCTCTGCCCGGCCACCCCGTCTGGGAAGTGAGGAGTGCCTCTGCCTGGCCGCTGTGCAACCTTCCAAGTGTGGAGTGACAGCCTTCGTTGTAGAATGAATGAAGACACTGGCACTGATTATATAACACCTTGGCAGCTATCTCAAGTTGTTGATGCTGGAGGTATTGGAATTATAGAAGAAAGCAAACACACAAATTTGACTAAAGGCGATTTTGTGACTTCTTTCTATTGGCCTTGGCAAACCAAGGTTATTCTGGATGGAAATAGCCTTGAAAAGGTGATATATATATGAACATATCTGATTTTTTTTCCCCGTATAATTCTTACTTTGTGCATTTGATATTCAGTTGTGTTTGTAATCACGGAAAAATAAAAGCATATATAAAAAAATAAAATAAAGAAAGAGAGAAAAAACAAACAAACAAAAGAAAATACTAAGAAAATTCTAAAAAAGAGAAAATATATTTACTATTCATTAAGTGGAAGTGGAAAAAAAAAAAAGAAAGGAAGAAAACCAGCACAAGACAAGGATGCCCTCTCTCACCACTCCTATTCAACATAGTATTGGAAGTTCTGGCCAGGGAAATCAGGTAAGAGAAAGAAATAAAGGGTATTCAAATAGGAAAAGAGGAAGACTAATTGTCTCTATTTGCAGATGACATGATTGTATATTTAGAAAACCCCCAACGTCTCAGCCCAAAATCTCATGAAGCTTATAAGCAACTTCAGCAAAGTCTCAGGATACAAAATCAATGTGCAAAAATCACAAGCATTCCTATGCACCTATAATAGACAAACAGACAGCGAAATCATGTGAACTCTCATTCACAATTGCTACAAAGAGAATAAAATACTTAACGAATACAACTTACAAGGGATGTGAAGGACCTTTTCAAGGAGAACTACAAACCACTGCTCAAGGAAATAAGAAAGGACACAAGCAAATGGAAAAACATTCCATACTCACGGATAGGAAGAATCAATATTGTTAAAATAGCCATACTGCCCAAACTAATTTTTAGATTCAATGCTACCACCATCAAGCTACCATTGACTTTCTTCAGAGAATTAGAAAATACTACCATATGGAACCAAAAAAGAGCCCTTATAGCCAAGACAATTCTAAGCAAAAAGAACAAAGCTGGAGGCATCACACTACCTGACTTCAAACTATACTACAAAGATACAGTAACCAAAACCACATGGTACTGGTACTAAAACAGATATATAGACCAATGGAACAGAGCAGAGGACACAGGAAGGGGAACATCACACACTGGGGCCTGCTGGGAGGTGGGGTGAGGGGTGAGGGATAGCATTAGGAGATATACCTAATGTAAATGATGATTTAATGGGTACAGCACACCAACATGGCACATGTGTACATATGTAACAAACCTGCACGTTGTGCACATGCACCCTAAAACTTAAAGTATAATAAAAAATTTTTTTCTTAATTTCTTTATTGACCTAATGATCATTCAGGAGATTTTTATTTAATTTCCATTTATTTGTACTGCTTCCAAAATTCCTTGTTTTTGATTCCTAGTTTTATTTCATTATGACCAGAAGATGCTTGATACAATTTCAGTTGTATTTAATTTGTTGAGACTTGTTTTGTGTCCTAATACATCCTAACATATAGCCAATCCTGGGGAATTTTCCATGTCCTGATGAAAAGATTGTGCATTCTGCAGCTGGATGAAATGTTCTGTAAACGTCTGTTAGGACCATTTGGTCTATAGTGCAGTTTAAATCTAACATTCCTTTGTTGATTTTCTCTCCAGACGATCTGTCTAATGATGAGAATGGGATACTGAAGGCACCAACTATTGTACTGGAGTCTAGCTCTCTCTTTATATCTAATAATATTTGCTTTATATATCCGAGAGCTCCAGTGTTGAGTGCATATATATTTATAATTGTTATATCCTCTTTCTGAATTGATCCCTTTAACATTCTACAATAGCCTTTGTCTTTTTTTTTTTTTTTTTTTTTTTTTTGAGATGGAGTCTCGCTCTGTCGCCCAGGCTGGAGTGCAGTGGTGCAATCACGGCCCACTGCAAGCTCTGCCTCCTGGGTTCATGCCATTCTCCTGCCTCAGCCTCTCAAGTAGCTGGGATTACAGGTGCCCGCCACCACACCCGGCTAATTTTTTGTATTTTTAGTAGAGACAGGGTTTCCCCGTGTTAGCCAGGATAGTTTCGATCTCCTGACCTTGTGATCTGCCCGCCTCGGCCTCCCAACGTGCTGGGATTACAGGCATGAGCCACCATGCCCGGCCGCCTTTGTCTTTTTTAATAGTTTTTGTCTTAAAGTCTTTTTTATCTGACCTAAGTATAGCTACTCCTGCTTACTTTAGGTTTTAATTTGCATAAAATATTTTTTTCTATCCCTTTACTATTAATCTATGTGTGTCTTTACAGGTGAAGTAGGTTTCTTGTAGGCAGGATATAGTTGGGGCTTGTATTTTTTTATCAATTCAGCCAGTCTATGTCTTTAAATTGGGAAATTTAATTCATTTATATTCAAGGTTATTATTAATAAGGGAGTACTTACTTTTGGCATTTTGATCATTGTTTTCTGGTTGTTTTGTATATTCTTTGATCCTTTCTTCCTCTCTTGTTTGCTTTGTGGTTTGGTGGTTTTCTGAAATAAAAAGATTTGATATTTTCTCCTCCTTTGTTATCTGCTCTGCCAGTGAGTGTTACACTTTTGCATGTTTTTATGATGATAATTATTGTCCTCTTGCTTCCAGATATAGGACTTCTTTAAGCATTACTTGTAAGACTTGACTAATGGTGGTTAATTTCCTCAGTTTTTTTCTTGTCTGGGAAAGAATTTATTTCACCTTCATTTCTAAAGGATAGCTTTGCTGGGTATACTGTTCTAGACTGGCAACTTTATTTTTCAGCACTTTGAATATATTATCTCATTCTTTCCTGGCCTGTAAGATTTCTGCTAAGGAATATGCTGTTAGTCTAATGGAGATTCCCTTATAATGTGACTTGACACCATCTCTTGCTGCTTTTAGAATTCTGTCTTTCATTTCTCACAGTTTGAATACAATGTGCCTTGTAGAGCACCTTTTCGGGTTGAATCTATTTGGGGACTTTTGAGCTTCCTGCATCTGGATGTTCTTATCTCTAAGACTTGGAAAGTGTTTAGCTATCATTTTATTAAATAGGTTTTCTATGCTTTTTTCCATCTCTTCTCCTTCTGGAGTTTCTACAATGCAAAAAAATTGTTTGCTTAATAATGTCCCAAAAGTTCTGTAGGCTCTCTTCCTTCTTTTTATTTTTTATCTATTTTTTAGTTTTATCTATCTGGGTTATTTCAAAAGACCTGTCTTCAAGGTTAGAAATTCTTCTGTTTGACCTAATCTGTTAGTTAAACTCTGAGTTGCATTTTTTATTTCATTCATTGAATTCTTTATGTCCAAGATTTCTGTAAGGTTCTTTTTTGTGATATCTATCTCTATTGAATTAATTATTCAGATACTGAATTGTTTTTCTGATTTTGTTGAATTGTTTATTTATATTCTCTTGTATCTCACTGAGTTTCCTTGAAATCATTATTTTGAATTACTCTTCTGGCATTTAATAAATTCCTTTTCTTTGGGGTCTGTTACTGGAGAATTATTGTGGTTTTTTTCAAGACATCATATTTCCTTGCTTTTTAATGTTTCTTCTGTTCCTACATTGATAGCTGCACATCTGGTGGAATGTTTGCCTCTTCCAATTTTATTCAATAGTTTTGTAGGAAGTGACTTTGTAGGAAATGTAGATGAGTCCTAGGGTGTCAGTTGGGTAGCTGAGTGGATTCATTAGTATAGCCTCTTTGCAGTTTATTCAGCTATAACCCACTTTAATTATGTATGCAAATTCCTAAGTAGCCTAGGCTACAGGAGTTTTCAGTGGTGGCGGTGCAGCTTTGCCAGGGGTGGGCTCACCAGGCTGGTTCTCACAGCATGCAAGTAAGGGGTCAGCCAGCTTGGAAATTGGTCCAAGGGCAGGGCCTCCAGACTGTCTCTCAGGCCAAGGGTATGGGTGTATGGTGAGTAAGTAGACTGGGGATTGACTTACTAGGGGCAAGCCATCCAGGTTGTTTCTATGACTGGGGACACCTGGCTAAATCGCCAGGGGTAGATTTACTGGGTTGTTTCTAGCCAGGGGCATGGACGCATGGCAGTTCAGCTAGCCTGAAATTACCTTCTGTGCTGTGCAGGACTGGAGTCACATCATTTCCAGGCCCAGGCTCCAAGAAGTGGGGGTCATGGTATTGCAGTCACCCATGTGACTTCCTTGGAATGAGCCCAGAATGACCAGGAATGACTGCATTGGAATGACCGCATAGAGCCTCAAGGTTGGAGAGGTCCCATGGTTACTGATCCCTAGAGCCAAATGCATGTTAGCAGTGGCTCCACTTTCAAGATGGTGTACTGCTGCAGCTGCGTGTGTCCTGGTTGGGGGTGGACGGGTTGCAAGGTTGCAAGGGGAAGGGTTAATGCACAATGTGTGCTCCTACTCTGGAGTAATGTAACCATAAGAATTCCAGGCAGCTCCCCACTCCCCAAACTGGACTCTGGGCTTGTGAGGACTGTGGGATTTTCCTGTAGTAAGAATTGCAAGTTTCTGCAGCGGCAATGAGGGCTTGTGGGTGGCATCTTCTGCTTACCTTTTTCTTGCAAGGGGGAAGGAAGTCCCTCTTGGCTGAGAGCTGATCTCAGTGGGAGAGACAGGGTGGCAGAGGCAGGATGCCTCATTTCCCTCTATGCTGTGATCCTGTGCTTCTGTGTTCCACAAGGATTTTGCCACTCCCTTGCTGTACTCCAGCACTTTCTTTCAAACATTACAGTTGAATTTTGATTGTTTGTTGTTTTGTGTATTTTTTTTTTTTTTTTTGTGGAAGACTTGAGCACCAGGAACCTCTAGTTAGCCACTTAGCTGATATCTACCATTCCTTTTAATAAAAAATGTGGCATGGCACAGATACTAGCTACTAAAAACTTAACTCTTTTATAAAACATTTGCTTAATTGCCTCCAAATGAGCCTTAATTATAATGTCATAGACATAGGATATATAGCTCTGAAATTCAGAGGAGCAGTCTGGGCCAGAGATTATAAATCATCAGTCTATAATTCCAGAATCTTCCCCTTCCCCCTTTGGAAAACAATGTTTACTATCTCTTCCACAAGTTCTCAAATGTTCATGTCATCTACAAGTTTGTCTGGCCCATATAATATACAATTCAATGGGGCCTGGAAGTCTGAAATTCAGCATATCCAGGTGCTTCCTTGGTCTACTCTTCTATTTAGTGCCTTAATTTCCTCTTAGAAATGCTTTATCTATCCTCCTCAGTTTGAAAATTATTCTCCCTGAGAAGATAGAAGCAAAATTATGTTATGGAAAACACATGGCTTTGAAGATACAGAGTCAAAATTTCAGGCCCTGGAACTACCATTAACACACTGTGTGATCTTTGGCAAGTTATTCAGCCTCTTTGACATACAGTTTCCTTACCATAAAGTAGAATTTAACAATATTCAACAGTGCGCTATTTAATCAGAACAATATTGTGATTAAGAAAAAGATACCAACAGACAAAACATACAATTTCATTCAGTATTGTTGAAGAATAAATACAACTACTCCTCAAAAAGTCTTTCTCAAAAAAGGCTTCACAGATCAGAAGAAAAAGCAACAGTTCCCTTTGGAGAGTCTTCCCTGATCTTCAAAACTCCATAAAGATGCTCTACCACCAAGATATCTACTGATCATTGTGAAGATACTTTTCCAAGTTCTTAAAAAAGTTCCTTTGCCATTACCACTGTTTTTTCTTTTTCTATTCTTACAGCTTCTCTAATCCTTTTTATTGACTAGGTACAAGTTCCTGGTGACACCCCAAACACACTCCTGCCGAATGAGTTGATGGGAGTTCTGTTTGCAGGGTCACTTTCCCAAATAGACATCCTCTCTGAGGTTAAGGTTTTTAGGTCGGCTGAAATGTACTGCTATGCTTTGTACTCTTGGAGATGCTGTGAGGATTAAAATGGGACTCCGAAAATAAAATTTACTCACAAAATACAGTTCCCAGCTTATTTTGCACTATCTTTCCTATTTTCTTCTAAGTTAGGCATATTTTGGTTGCAAATGACAGCAAAATTCAACTTGATTCAAACAGTCTTTAATAATAAAGAATATTTATCACCTCATATAAAAAAATTCCACAGGTAATTCCAGCCTCAGGAGAGGAATAGCCTAATGACTCACTGGATGCATTTTCTGTTTTCTCTTTCCCATCTGTCTTTTAGGGTCTTCCATTCAATTTCAGAACTCTCCCACTATGGTAGAAAAAATGGCTAGAATAGTTCCAGTCATCACATTGTCTCTACATCAACTCATCTAAGAAAAAGAGTGTCTGATAGCTCCCACATAGATCCTGGGATCTGTACTTTTTCATTGGCCCTAACTGGGTCAGATATCCATCCTTGAAGTAAAACATGGTGATTAGAAGAAAGGAATAAATTGATTGAATTGATTCAAGGGCCATCTCAGGAACTGAAAATGGTATCAGTCCCACATGAAGCATATATGAGAGTGAATTCCAAAAAAGAAAACCAGGATACTATTGGCAAGAAAGCTACACAGATAACTTATAAATGTTCACTACATGAGTTCATTTTCTTTCTCCAAATAAAATGAAGTACTTCTTGACTGTCTCTGGCTTCAGCCTTCGTGATGCCTTTCCTATAGGCTCATGCTGCTCTCTTGTATTTCTTTTTTGGTTATCTGCTCTTGTCTACAGTTTGTTTCAAAGCTGAATCTACCAGAGGATTCCCAAGCCATCATATTGGTTTCTGTAATTTCTTCCCCCTTTTCTTTCTCACTGAGTTACTTAGAATTATGTGGGCAGAATTATGTTTTTAGGCTCAAATTCCATAGGCACGTTTATGTGCCTATGAATGTCTTACTAAAGGAATCTGACAGTAGTGGCAACTATATTGTTATTGGATGAAACAGAACAGGCATCTCAGCTAGCCTCATTCCTTCCTATTATACATGGGTAGGGATGGAACAGAAATTTAAATGTTTTATGGTTGGTTGAAGTAAGGTTGAAGGAAACCATTGTATTTTTCTTTTCTACTAAATGAAGAAAATGTATTGAGCAATATTTAAAGGGGTCTAATAAAAAAAATCTGATTACTGACTGCTATCCTACAAATCTTTCTCCTGATTGCATCCTAGGCCCACCTCTCTCCTGACCTGAGTTTCCTGTGAGAGTAAGAAATGTTTGTGGTGATGGGAAAAACTCTCAGGTTGATTGGCTGATTGTATGCCATATTGTTTTATCTATACTCCATTAGCCCAGGTAATTAAGAGTTGACTTCATTTTCCTCTCTTTCTGACATTCTTCACCCCCTACTCACACAATCATTTTCTCTCTCACACACACTCTATCTGTATTTCATCTAAAAGTATGAAATATTTAAAATACTCCTGTTAGCAATGAACCATTTGATAGCTCCTATTATAGTGAGTTGGGGATGCAAATAAAGATGGTCAATTTCAATGAAATTTTGTTTCAAGCGGAATTTTGTGTGTCTTAATGAATTCAATGACTTGCATGCACATTCATCAGAAGCTCATTTATATTTTTAATTGCTCCAACTTAAAATCTTTAAAAGCCAGATAGTGAGATACTCACAATGAAGAAGTTAGAGGCAAGGTTCAAACATACATCTCTTTTGTGTATGCAATCAAGAAAGATATCAGGGATATGTCTCATACCATTAACATTCACCCCCAACCCCACTCCACACACAAAATGTCCTGACACAATTATCTCAGTTATATAACTGGCACAATCCCCATGACACGTTTAATTATACATTATAATGTGTTTCTCAAAAACTTTGAAACTCTATTAGAACAATTATGAAATAGATGTGCCCACTTTCCTTCTCAATTTGTGGTGATAAATTTTTAAGAAAACTTAACCATTATTTCATTTGCCTTCTAATGAGAGATTCGGCTTTCACAATTACATTCTTATCATTGAATAGTACTTTTTACTAAGAAGTTGGTATTTGTTTTAGCCCAGTAGAAACCTTATGTTAACAAAATAAAATGCTTTCCTGGTTCTTTCATGATAACCTAATCCACTTGGCCATATTCATTGTGCAGGTGCCAAATTTATGTGTTGCAATGGGAGGTTTGGTCCCAAGCCAAGAGTTAACTAAGCCTTCTGAGAAATGATAAATATTAGCTCTTAATATGCAAATATATATCAAATTATTTGTTCATTGATATTTTGTCTTTAAAAATAAATGACTGAGGGACAATACTATGCATTGCTATGTTAATCCTTATAAAGTCATCTTTATTTGTTGCTTCCAGTTAAAATGTTCTTCTAAGAAAGAGCAGATCTTACTGGATTGCCTTTCCAGCAAAAATAAATACTTTTGTTGCTTTTTACCATAAGCAATTTCAAAAGCCTGCTTAAAATAGAAAACAGTTGTATTCCAAGGGAGCCCATGGAGCCTACCACCTAATGATGGAGCCAAGATAGAGAAACTGGCTGATAGGATCATCTGTAAGGGATCAGCTATGAGGGATTAGCTATGAGGGAGCTGGAACTCAGAGACAATTCCCAAAACTAAAGTCCAGCAGAGTTCAGAGGTTTCCAGAAATGCCATAAATGGAGGAAAACAGAATAACATAATCAAGTAACAACGCCATGGGCTAGACCACTGGAGACAGATGGGCATGGAAAAGGGTTCACAGAAGACAATAGAAAGGAAAGGTCACATGGAGCCATACTGGAAGGGTGAGCTTTGCCACCCCCTTACATCTGCATATTGTATTTCACTGGCTCCTTTGTGAATTTCAATCTCACAAGACTAATTTGAAGAGCTTACTGTATTTTCTACAGCTTGGTGCTAAAAGCAGCATCACACATGCATACAAGATATTTAAAGATGAGGAGCAATTTGGCATCAATTGAATTATTCCCTCACCCCCCAAAAAAGTTAAAAAATGTATTATCTGTATAAAGTCCAGGCAACTCATGGGTTCTTGTGGCATAACTTTATGTTAAAGAAGCATCAGTAGAGTCTCCAAACTAGTTTAAAAACAACGTAAATTTTTACTGAAGGCTTTAATAAAAACACCAAAGAAGGAATATATCCAGAAAATCTTTGGAAATATTATCTTTCCAGTCTCGTCAACCTCTTCCAGATGTAGCAACTGCTCCCAAAGTCCCTATAGTTTCAACTCCCCAAAAGTCTCTTCCAGCCTGGTATACCATCTCTTGTATCCTCCCTCACCTGTCTCTGGTGCAGCTTCTTTAATATGTGGCTCATTTTAACCTTTCTGACTTGTTTCACTTTCCCTGTTCCTCCTTTACCAAGATTCTGTGCAGCAAAACAATGCCTAGGAACTCATACAGCAAGCAACAAAACAAAACAAACAACAACAAAAACAAAAAAACCTCTCCGTTTTCCAAGATTGTTGATGGTCAGAGATGTTTAAAATACTTTGTAATTTATTTTATCTTCTCCCACAAATAGCATATAAGGTCTGTCCTTTTAAAGTAGCAGTTTGTCAAGGAGTAAAGTTAAAAAGGAAAAGGACTTTGTCTTCGATTTACAGAAGGCGGGCAAAGCTTTCATTTGAAAGACACCAAAGCCCAAAATTCTTGCCATGTGCATATACTAAGAAGACTTTGAATCCAACTGTACAAAATCAAGTTGAAAAAAATAGTTAGGTCAAGCTCAAGGATAAACCAACGTTAGAATTCCCAGCAACTTAGACTAGATCTGGGTGTTTATATTTCTTTCAGTAATTTGCTTTCTGATATTAACAATTTTATTATACCTTTTATGATCATTTTCTTTTGAATTAACAATCATCAGATGTGCAAAATTACTCATTTATCTGTATTACCTGTGCCTAAAATCTGGCTGTTGACACCATAAACTCCTATCCAGGTCCAACTAGTGGCAGAACATTGTAACTGCAGGTGAAGAAGGAAGAACTACAGCCACTTGAGTGACAGGAAGTGGTAATCCCAAATCAGATAGATCATGTGCAAGAGTATGATAAGAATATTTGAGAATTAATGAGCTTTAATATTTATTTTGCATTTCTACCAGCAATCTGTTTCTTCCTTTTCGCACTCTATTTAATCACTGTTTAATCAGGAAACCCAAGAGAAGATGTGAAAAATATAGGCAAGAAGTAGCTAAGGTCCACGGTCAAGAGAAATTTGATTGTGCAGGCAACTGAAGGGGCAAATTAAGGGCAAATTACCAGCAAAAAAGTCAAATTACCAGCAACAAAGTCAGGTGCAAAGGAGGTAGAGCAATTACAGTAACTATATCAATCTTTTTGTTATATTAGTATTATCTGCCCAATGCCTAGAATATAGTGGGTCCCTAATAGTTATTAGTTCATTTTTTCTTCCTCTTTCTCATTCTCTGAATTTATTTTTATACTTACAGGATTAGTTACCACCAAAAATGTGTATTTATCAATTTGATTCTTACTGAAAGTAGACACTATGCAAATTACAAATTTCAAAAATAAATTATAGCTCTGACAATGCTGTGTAATGGCCTTAGATTATAGCTACTCTACAGACTAAGCTTCCTGTACTCTATACCTTGAAATCTTTATCTTTCAATATGGATAACAGCTCCCTCAAATCATACACAGCACAGTGCTTGCAGCATGATTTTGGACTAGAGTGGATAATCTTCTCTATTCCAGATGGCAACTGGGAAACATGAGGCTACTAAACCCACACCAAGTGATAAAGACGAGATTGAGATGTGGGAAATACAATGGACAAACTAGTGTGAATAAGGTAGGCTAGAGCTGACCTCATCCCAGAGGCCTGCCCACTGGGACTACAACAGCTACCAATGGCAAATGTTTTGGATATGTCATCTACCTTAGCTATAGTCATCTGTTTTTGTTTAATTCTCGATTGCAAATTACCCCAAAACTTAGAAGTTTAAAACAATAAACATTTATTATGTCATAGTTTCTATGGATCAGGAATTTGAGGGAGGCTTAACTGGGTATTTCTGGCTTAGGGATCTTCTTGGGGTTGCAGTCAAGATGTCAGATGAAGTTCCAGTCATCTGAAGGATTAACTGGAACTGGAGAACGGGCTTCCAAGATGATCACTCCCACGGCTTTGGCAGGAGGCCTCAGTTCCTCTCTGGCTATTGGCAGGAAGCCTTAGTTTCTTGGGTCTCCTTAGGGCTGCATGAGTGTGCTCACAAAATAGCAGCTGGCTTTCCCCAGAAAGAGTGATACAGAGAAAGAGAGCAGGGCTGAGAATGCAATGGCTTTCATTACCTAGCCTTAGAGCTACACGTTACTTCCTCCATATACTATTTGCTAGAAGCAAATCACTAAGTCTAGGCAAACTCAGAGAGAGAAACATCAGGATCTACATTAAACTGAGAGAATAGTCAAAAAATTTATGTATGTATTTTTAAATACCAAGCCTACAAAGACTCAAGGATCTTTCTACCCTCCCTTAAGTAATGTCTGATACTGTGCCTTATACATCGGATCTAGAATTTCATCAAAGATAGAATTAAAAGCAGAATACATGAACATACAGTAACTAGGCAGAGGAGAATTGTCTAAAAATTGAGAACATTGGCAAGAGAGATTGAAAAAAGCTGGAACAAGAAAGAGACAATTTGCATTTGGAATCTAAGTATATGAATGAAGACATTCAAATTCAAACACTTCTCAGGATAAAAAAGTGAAAGGCATCACTTCCCCTCTGGTCATTCTGAGGCTTCATATAAAGATAGAGTGTTTATCAGTTCCAGGAGACTTTTGGTGGAGTCTCTAGGGTTTTCTAGGTAAGGAATCATATCGTCTATAAAGGGAGATAGTTTGACTTATTCTTTTCCTATTTGAATGCCTTTTATTTCTGTCTCTTGCCTGATTGCCCTGGCAAAAACTTTAAGTACTATGTTGAATAGAAGTGGTGAGAGTGTGTATCATTGTCTTGTTCCAGTTCTCAAGGAAATGCTTTCCATTTTTGCCCATTCAGTATGATGTTGGCTGTGGGTTTGGCATAGATGGCTATTATTTTGAGGTATGTTCCTTTGATGTCTAGTTTGTTGACAGTTTTTAGGATTTTGTCAAAGGCTTTTTTCACATCTATTGACATGATCTATGTTTTTTGCTTTTAATGTGTTTAGGTGGTGAATCACATTTATTGATTTGCATATTTTGAACCAACTTTATGTCCCAGGAACGAGGCCTATTTGATCATGAGGAATTAACTTTTTGATATACTGCTGGATTTGGTTTATTAGTATTTTGTTGACATTTTTGTGACTTCAGTGAATTATCAGGATACAAAATTGTTGTACAAAAATAAGTAGAATTTCTATACATCAATAATATTCAAGCTGAGAGCCAAATTAAAATGCAATCCCATTTACAATAGCCACAAATAAAATTATATACCTAGAAGTGCATCTAACCAAGGAGGTGAAACATTTCTTCAAGGAGAACTACAAAACACTGCTCAAAGAAATTAGAGATGACACAAACAAATAAAAAACCATTCCATGCCTATGGATTAGAAAAATCAATATCATTAAAAAGGCCATACTGCCCAAATCAATCTACAGATTCAACACTATTCCTATCAAACTACCAAAATCATGTTTCACAGAATTGGAATAAACTATTCTAAAATTTATATGGAACCAAAAAAGGGCCCAAATAGCCAAGGCAATCCTAAGCAAAAAGAATAAAGCCAGAGGCATCACATTACCTGACTTTAAACTATACCATAAGGAAGGCTACAGTAACCAAAACAGCATGATACTGGCACAAAAACAGACACATAGACCAATGAAACAAAATAGAAAACCCAGAAATGAATTCACACACTTACAACCACCTGATCTTCAACAAAGCTGACAAAAATAAGCAATGGGGAAAGGACTCCCTAGTCAGTAAATGGTGCTGGATAGCTGCATAGCTATATGCAGAATTAAATTGGACCCCTACCTTTCACTATGTACACAAATTAACTCAAGACAGATTAAAGATTTAAATGTAAGACTTCAAACTGTAAGAATCCTAGAAGAAAATGTAAAAAATGCCATTCTGGACATGGGCCTTGGCAAAGAATTTATGATTAAGTCTTCAAAAGCAATTGCAACAAAAACAAAACTTGAAAGTGGGACCTAATTAAAGAGATTCTGCACAGAAAAAAAATAAATAAATATATATATATATCAACAGAGTAAACAGACGACTTACAGACTGGGAGAAAATATTCACAAACTATGCATCCAACAAAGGTCTAACATCCAGATTCCATAAGGAACTTAATTCAAAAAGCAAAAAAACAAATAACCTCATTAAAAAGTTGACAAAAGACATAAACAGACATTTCTCAAAAGAAGACATACTGGCAGCCAACAAACATATGAGAAAATGCTCCACATCACTAATCATCAGAGAAATGCAAATCAAAACCTCAATGAGATACCATCTCACACCAGTCAAAATGGCTAGTATTAAAAAATTTAAAAACAACAGATGCTAGTGAGGCTACGGAGAAAAGGGAACACGTATACACAGTTGGTGAAAATGTAAATTAGTTCAGCCACTATAGAAAGCAGTTTGGAGATTCCTTAAAGAACTAAAAACAGAATTACCATTGGGCCCAGTAGTTCCATTCCTGGATATATACCCAAAAGAAGATAAATCATTCTACCAGAAAAACACATGCACTTGCTTATTTATTGCAGCACTATTCACAATAGCAAAGACATGGAATCAACCTAGGTGCACATCACTGGTGGGCTGGATAAAGAAAATGTGGTACATATATACCATGGAACACTACACAGCCATAAGAAAGAATGCAATGTGCTTTGCAGTGACATAGATGCAGCTGGGAGCCATTATCCTAAGCAAATTAACACAGGAATAGAAAAACCAAATACCACATGTTCTCACTTATAAGTGAGAGCTAAACATTGGGTAGTTATGGACATAAAGAAAGGAACAATAGACACTTGGGACTAATGAAGGAGGGGTAAGAGTTGAAAATCCACCTATTGGGTACTATGCTCACTCTATGAGTGATGAGATCATTTGCATGCCAAACCTCACCATCACGCAATATACTATGTAACAAACCTTCATGTGTACCACCTGAATCCAAAATTAGAGCTCACATTATAAAAATAAAAAGAATAAGAATAATCAGAATACTTTTTAAAAGAGTGGAGTGTTGGGAACTAAGATATTGAAGATTTTGTTAGAAAATATAGATTGCAGTCATGCATGGATGGACACTCATAATTGCCCCCAAGTGACTTGTCTAAAAAAATTACTGTAAGTGAGAGAAACTTGGGAAGCTGAGCCCTAGATATGAGTGGGAATAACCACGTTTGAGTTCTAAGGCTTATAAATTGAGATCAAGGTTCTCTACATGGAAGTTTCAGTGCTATTATGTCCTTCAAGAACTTTAGGAAAACTTGTTGTTAGGACCAAAATCTGTTCATAGAGTTCTATGAGACAGAGGAGGTGGATTTACCCATGGGTACACTAATTTTCCAAAGAAGAGAATCAGGAAAACTTCTGTTTTTTATCCAATCTATGATATTATGTATTGATTGTCATTATTTTATGTAGTACCAATGGTAGCAATTACATTTTAATGTAATTCTTTCTTTTCATTTAAAAAATACTTATTGAAAGAACTGTTTTCAGATTTAGACAGATTTTGTCACTGCATCATTCCTCATACCATCAAGAGGATTGGAGGCTCAGGAATTAGCCCAGCTAATTTTTGTATTTTTAGTAGAGACAAGGTTTCACCATGTTGGCCAGGCTGTTCTCGAACTCCTGACCTCAGGTGATCCACCTGCCTTGGCCTCCCAAAGTGCTGGGATTACAGGTATGAGCCACTGTGCCTGACCCCCCCTTTGCAAATTTTGATGGCAACACTTTTTTTACTCAATTGAATCACATGATGCTAGATGCTAACTGGCTTCTGTCCAAAGTCAGTAAGAAGTTTCTGGTAATTTAATGTGTGGTATCCTGCACAATTCATGAGCCAGTTCACATATGTTACTCATTGCTTTGAAATTTCTTTGATCTGTTCCAAGGGATTTGGTGATTTCTCCTGTCTTCAGTTGCATTGCATAGTGCATAATAAGCGATCCTTTTCCTGTATCTTAGTGACAACATATAACACAGTTTCATCTACTTGTAGGCATCTTCCTTGTGTAGGTCGGCTAATGCATATAGGTATTTCTTTGGCTAGAAAATATAAAATTGAAGTCCCTTGTCCAATGACAAATATGTCTGTCTTTTTAGTTTTTACATACAACTTTTCAACGAACAATCATAATGTAATTGTGAGGACATCTTAAGTGCACAAATGCAGCATTCATAATGTCAGCAATGCACTAAATGTAACTGATGTAACAAAATAGGAAAAGCTGTAACTATTACTGCATGTACTAATATACTAATATTGGAGCATGTCCTAATAACTCTTTTAGTGACTGCCATCTGCTAACATTAATTACAGGACACGTTTTCATTTCAGAGGTAAAATTTAAAATAAGTACATCTTCTAAATAACGAAATAAAATTTTCATAAAAGAATCTGTTTTTCATGCTAGACAATACTACTGTGCATCAGCTACGTCAAGAGCTGTATCTCTGAGGATGAGAGGGGAAAAGTCATTCAACTTGCCCAAACTAATATATTATGTTATATTATTGTGGCTATTAAAATGCAAGAAAAAATAAGTAAAACTAGTCAATAAAACAGCATGGAAGGCCCCCAAACAAACCCTGGCACATGTAAGAATCATGTTATGGGAAAGATGGAATCATGAGGCAAGGGTAGTGAACAAATTAAGCTGAAAAAATTAGTTCACTGTTTGGGAAAAAAATTAAATAAACTTTTGTTTCTTACCATACACCAAAGTAAATTCTGGATATATTAAAGACTTATATGAAAAGAAGGAAAATCATAAAATAATTAGATCATCTCTGGTTGCCAAACGGCTATCTAAGCATATTAGCAAAAGAAGAAATAAATATGGTAACACAAAATTAAACACTTCTGTACATAGCAAAAGGCCAGTGACAAATAAAAAATATGTTTGCCACATAAATATAAATTGACAGGTTAGTATTTTTAAATATATAAAGAGCTCTTACATTTAATAATAAACATATAACCCATAGAAAAATGGAACAAAGAAATAAACAGCAAATTCACAAAAATGCATGGTAATAATAAGTAATAATGAGAAAAGTTAAATCTCAACAATTTTTTAAATGCAAGGTAAAATTAAAACAAAAGTTAAGTATTTTTAATCCATCAAGGTATTTAAAAACCAAATCCAATAGCCACCATAAATGAGAATGTAAAATGAATAGTCTCATTCTCTGCTATAGGGTTATAAATCAGTCCATCTTTCCTAAAGCAAAATTTAGATACTCTTCAAATGTATGTTTTCTTCAACAAAATTACCGTTACCCTATAAATTCTTTCAAGAATTTATCCTGAATAAAAATTTAGCTATGTGCAAAGAGATTTACATGCAAATGTATTCATCACAATATTATTTTTGATACTTAAAAAATCAGAATCAATCTACCTGTGCAAAACTAAATAAATAGTTAAATCTGTTATAAACCTTTTTGATGGAATGTATAAGCATCACAGCTTGTCTTTTGTAGACTTCATAATGACAGAAAGATGATAGAATGTCTAGTGATAAAATCATAACACAAAACCATATTCAAAAGGAAATATTTTTAAATGTTGGCAGTACTTACACTGTATAGCAGTTAATTTTGATTTATTTCTGATACTTTTCTACGCCTAACCAAGATTTCTACAATAGCATTATTTTTGTAACCAGGAAGTGAGGGAAAAAAAGAGAGAACTTTGGTCAACATAATAAAAAGGCAAGAGCAATGTAGTTTTTTAAATCAGATAATACAGATGCTAAAAGACACATATCGGTTGGAAGAATCAATATTGTGAAAATGGCCATACTGCCCAAGGTAATTTATAGATTCAATGCCATCCCCATCAAGCTACCAATGACTTTCTTCACAGAATTGGAAAAAACTACTTTAAAGATCATATGGAACGAAAAAAGAGCCCGCATTGCCAAGTCAATCCTAAGCAAAAAGAACAAAGCTGGAGGCATCATGCTACCTGACTTCAAACTATACTACAAGGCTACAGTAACCAAAACAGCATGGTACTGGTACCACAACAGAGACATAGATCAATGCAACAGAACAGAGCCCTCAGAAATGATGCCGCATATCTACAACTATCTGATCTTTGACAAACCTGACAAAAACAAGAAATGGGGAAAGGAGTCCCTATTTAATAAATGGTGCTGGGAAAACTGGCTAGCCATATGTAGAAAGCCAAAACTGGATCCCTTCCTTACACCTTATACAAAAATTAATTCAAGATGGATTAAAGACTTCAGTGTTAGACCTAAAATCATTAAAATCCTACAAGAAAACCTAGGCAATACCATTCAGGACATAGGCGTGGGCAAGGACTTCATGTCTAAAACACCAAAAGCAATGGCAACAAAAGCCAAAATTGACAAATGGGATCTAATTAAACTAAAGAGCTTCTGCACAGCAAAAGAAACTACCATCAGAGTGAACAGGCAACCTACAGAATGGGAGAAAATTTTTGCAACCTACTCATCTGACAAACGGCTAATATCCAGAATCTACAATGAACTGAAACAAATTTACAAGAAAAAAACAAACAACCCCATGAAAAAGTGGGCAAAGGACATGAACAGACACTTCTCAAAAGAAGACATTTATGCAGCCAAAAAACACATGAAAAAATGCTCATCATCACTGGCCATCAGAGAAATGCAAATCAAAACCACAGTGAGATACCATCTCACACCAGTTAGAATGGCCATCATTAAAAAAGCAGGAAACAACAGGTGCTGGAGAGGATGTGGAGAAATAGGAACACTTTTACACTGTTGGTGGGACTGTAAACTAGTTCAACCATTGTGGAAGTCAGTGTGGCGATTCCTCAGGGATCTAGAACTAGAAATACCATTTGACCCAGCCATCCCATTACTGGGTATATACCCAAAGGACTATAAATCATGCTGCTATAAAGACACATGCACACGTATGTTTATTGCGGCACTATCCACAATAGCAAAGACTTGGAACCAACCCAAATGTCCAACAACGATAGACTGGATTAAGAAAATGTGGCACATATATACCATGGAATACTATGCAGCCATAAAAATGATGAGTTCATGTCCTTTGTAGGGACATAGATGAAACTGGAAAACATCATTCTCAGTAAACTATCGCAAGGACAAAAAACCAAACACCACATGTTCTCACTTATAGGTAGGAATTGAACAATGAGAACTCATGGACACAGGAAGGGGAACATCACACTCCGGGGACTGTTGTGGGGTGGGGGGAGGGGGAGGGACAGCATTAGGAGATATACCTAATGCTAAATGACGAGTTAATGGGTGCAGGAAATCAACATGGCACATGGATACATATGTAACAAACCTGCACATTGTGCACATGTACCCTAAAACCTAAAGTATAATAAAAAAAAAAAAAGACACATATCACAGACATTGTTACATACAATTGTGATTTATAATTGTTTTCTGTGCTTGAAAAGATAAGAATGTTGTAACTATGCTTTGGATCATGAAGAGTAAAAAACCAATATTTTATTGGAAAGAGAAAATTCAACTTAAATATATATTTGTATGATTTCACATTATAACTACTATGTACTTTTGGAATTTAATAGCATTATTTCATAATGCAACATTTTGAAATGAAAATTAGCAGTCTATTTTATGCTAATCAAGGACTCTTGTTATCTAAAGGTTAAGGAAGCACCCAAATAAAAATAAATAAAATGCATTTTTCATCAGAAGAGACTAGATATTTTCTTCTGATTCAGAATATAGACAAATTGACACATAACTATAGATAATTTTTACAATAAACCAAATACTTTCTGCATCATAATTGAGAACACACCACTGTGTACAGAACTGAAATGATCATACCAAAGTTCTTAAAAGTTGTCTCTAAGACAGATTAGAGAATAAATTTGTCATCTTTATGAGTATGGCTTTTTCACCCCGTTCCTCCAAGGTACTCCAACTCTGATTACCTCCTCCAGGATGAAGGCAAGAGTCAGCCTGCATACTCATTAAAGTGGAAGATATTTCAAACAGCCTGCCACTTTCAACAGCTTGCTATGAGAAACAAAATTTCTTTCACTTTTTACTAGATCCCTAACACACAGAGGGAATTTAAAATGTCTCCCTGGAGACTGGAGGTTGAACATTTAGGTGCTGTTTTACTCTACTATCTGACTGTGAAAAACAGCATTTTTTTCTATGGGGGTGGAAAGCTGAATGCACAATACACCTTTGATTGATGGGTTTATCAATAGTCGAGTAGCAGTTACATAAGTAGTGTAGCCTCCCCAATTGTTTTATTAAATGGCAAATACTGTGGAAGGAAAAATGTCATTTCTAGCAAATATGAAACTTTTAAACTATTTCAAAGTAAAGGAAAATTGAGTGGCAGTTTACCTAGCTCTCATGCTGCAAGATTTAACACACTAAACTTTTTTCCAAAGCTACACAATTTTAAAGTGATGTCTGTCTGATTTAATGTGTTTAAGCAAAAGGATTTCCCAAAACATATCTCATTTGAAACCACTATCCCGGTGGCAGTAACAATGGCATCAATTACAGAAATGTTACTAACAACAAAAACATTCAATTCACCAACAAAGGTCAGCAGTAAATCTCTCTAAAATATGTACAGCTCATAAAACTAATGGGTTTGCAACTGTGATTGAAACAGATGTTCATAAAATCTGCATTTAAACATGAAGATACTGTAAAATAAATGAAGATGAGATTAATTTAACAAGTTAATTCCAAAGCTGAATGGGGGAGAAAATTAACAGGCATACAACTCAAAGTGAGACGCATCGCATTGCAATCAAAGAAAAGAGTATTGCAGTGGGCTAACAAACTGCAGCGCATAGGAAGAACTTTGTGTAAGGAGTGATCTGAATCTAGCATTTTACCTTATACTGTTTTATCAGGAAATTACTTTGCATTTTCAGGTTATAGCAACAACGTAACTTAAAAAGATAAAGGCATTTGGTCAGTTTCCTTTCTTCATCACTTGGAGATAGGGGAGTCATGTGAACTAATTCTAGTTTTACCAAAACCCCAACGAAAACGAAAAAAATTCTAGGATCATTAACAACCATTATTTTCAAATGCCAAGTTTGGGGGTGCAAAGGCAACAGTGGAGTTCCCAGAACATCTACGGAATGTTTAAAAATTTCTTTCCCAAACAGGTGTGAGCAATTATGCAAGCATCATAAACATCTGCCTATAGCCTGTCTGAGAACAGCCTCCCTGTTTGCATTTTGTTTCTACAAATCAAAGGATGCTGCGAGGGTCATTTCTGGGGCAGAGAAGCTGCACGCTACTTTACATATCCACACACAAAGCACCACCATCCTGAACCCGGAGGCATTTCCCATTATCTTCCTGGGTGTGAAGTAAATCTTGAAGGACTTCTTAAGTGTGCTCTCACCACTCTAAGCAGCAGGCAGAATTTGGGTGGCCTTGCCGTGCTCCAGCCTCCTGCTGTTGGCTGCAATCTTTCTTGTAGACGCTGATGAAGGGCATGAGGGCAACTCTGACTTTAAATCTTCATAAAATAAAGACAACTGTGACTGAAGTTTAGTTTGGCCTGCTTACATAAGTGAAACAGGGCCACAGTGTTTTGCACACATTTTCTGCCCTCAGAAAAAGGAGACAAAGAGGTTAGCACTGCACTGGGGCAAAAGGACTCGGCTCCTCAGGTAAGTTATGGGGAGTTTTGGTTGTAATGAAAATAGATTTCATACTAAAATAATCTTTTTAGTGTTGGCTATAGGATCGGCTCATCTGAAGAGCAGAAAGTTAGCCCATGATGAAACAGTAGGGGTCTTTCTTTGTGACTTTTGACATAATTCGCCAAACAGCTCAACTTGACCAAATCAATTGGTGTATATATAAACACTTAAACAATTAGATGCCTTTCTTTAAACAAAAGCCAGCTGTATAAGCATCTACTAATTAGCCATGTTGCACTTCTTGAGTTCTTTTGTGTTTTATTGACTCATCTCTTCATGCATATTATGGTCATATAGTTGATTTCATTAAGACTGAGCATAGCGAATGCCTGTAATCCCAGCACTTTGGGAGGCTGAGGCCGGTGGATCACTTGAGGTCAGGAGTTCGAGACTAGCCTCACCAACATGGTGAAACCCCTGTCTCTACTAAAAATACAAAAATTAGCCAGGTGTAGTGGTGGGTGCCTGTAATCCCAGCTACTCAGAAGGCTGTGGCAGGAGAATTTCCTGAACCTGGAAGACGGAGGTTACAGTGAGCCGAGACTGCACCATTGCACTTCAGCCTGGGTGACAGAGCAAGACTCCATCTCCAAAAAGAAAAAGAAAAGAATAGTATTCTTATCTTGCTGGAAGAAAATAAGTATATTTGAAACAATCTGAAAATAGTTCTATTTTATCTTACTTATTTATTTATTTTTATTTCTTTTTTTTTTTTGAGACGGAGTCTCGCTCTGTCACCCAGGCTGGAGTGCAGTGGAGGGATCTCGGCTCACTGCAAGCTCCGCCTCCCGGGTTCACGCCATTCTCCTGCCTCAGCCTCTCCGAGTAGCTGGGACTACAGGCGCCCGCCACCACGCCTGGCTAACTTTTTTTTTGTATTTTTAGTAGAGACGGGGTTTCACCGTGGTCTTGATCTCCTGACCTCGTGATCCACCCGCCTCGGCCTCCCAATGTGCTGGGATTACAAGCGTGAGCCACCACGCCCGGCCAATATTTTTATTTTTAAAAAAATATGTATTTGTTCGTATTAGAAAACATTTTTGCTGATTTTGAAATTAATATGGGTTTATTATCATTTGGAGCATTTAAAATTGCAGAAAGAAAAAACTTTAATTAACCGAGAATATCACCACCAATATTTATAAATAAACTTTTTATTTTAAAATAGTCTTAGATTTACAGAAAAATAGCCTGCACTCAGTTTCCCTTATTATCTTACATTAGTATAATACATATATGTATTACAATTATTGAACACATATTGATACATTATTATTAACTAAAGTCCATATGTTATTCATACTTCTTTAGTTTTTACCGAATGCTCTTTGTCTGTTCTAGGAGCCCATCTAAGATATCACATTACATTTAGTTGTCTTGTCTCCTTGGGCTCTTCTTTAGCTGTGACAGTTTCTTACTTCCCTTGTTTTTTTCTTCTTGGTTTTTAAATTTTTTGAGATGGAGTCTCGTTGTATCGCCCAGGTTGGAGTGCAGTGGCACGATCTCAGCTCACTGCAACCTCCACCTCCAGGGTTCAAGAGATTCTTCTGCCTGACCCTCCAGAGTAGCTACGATTACCACCACAAATCACCACGCCCAGCTATTTTCTGTATTTTTAGTAAAGATGGGGTTTCACCATGTTGGCCACGCTGGTCTTGAACTCCTGACCTCAGGTGATCCGCCTGCTTCGGCCTCCCAAAGTGCTGAGATTACAAGCGTGAGCCACTGTGCCCAGCCAGTTTCCTTGGTTTTGATGACCTTGAGAGGTCTGAGGAGTCTGCTCACATATTTTGTGCAGTGTCCCTCAGATGAGATTTGTCTGATGTTTTTTTCACCGTTACACTAGAATTATTTATTTAGGGGAGGAGAACCACAGAGGTAAAATGCCATTTTCATCACACTGCATCAAGGATATATATGTCTTCAACATGACTCACCCTATATCAGCACAATAAGGTTAAGGTCTTCACTTATTGGTGAAGACTGACAAACACTACCCTTTTCCCCCACTTCCATACTGTTCTTTTTGGAAGGAAGTCACCATGCACAGACCACACATGAAGAATGGGAAGTTATGCTATACTTTCTTGAGGGCAGAGTCTCTACATACAATACTTGAAATTATTCTGCATGGAAAATTTGTCTATTCAACTTTTTAAATTTATTCAATAATTTATTTATATCCATCTAAATATAAATGGACTCATGGATATTTATTTTATACTTTAGGTAATAATCTTATACTAGTTTATTTTCTTGAACAAATTGTTCCACCTTTGGACATTGAGAGTGCTTTCAATTGGCTCCTATGATCCTTTAAACATCCCCATCACTGTGAATGGGTTTTTGATTTGTAGGTTTTGTTGTGGTTGTTTTGTTGTTGTTTTTGCTAACTTATTTTCTTGGTTCCAGGCTCATCTGGAATATTTCCAGCCCGGTTATGGAATGAGCCATTTCTCCCAGTTATCTTGGTTCCTTTGATTGGAGAATATTAGAAACCAATATCATGGTACTAATGCATTTGTTGCTAAAGGATTGTCTTTCTTTGAGACCCTGTCAGCTGACAGAGCAAGGAAATATATGTGTGTGTGTGCCAGATGATGTATACACACACATCTCTAGGTATCTCCTTATGTAACAACTATGTCTATATTCAGCTAAACATGAGTTTATAATGATGTCTCTAACTCTAATCCATTACCATATAAATCATTCTAGCCTCATCCCCTTAATTCTCTGTAACCTTCCACTCCAACAATGAGAAAACAGGCTTACACTCTCCATTTACTTAATAGTTCCTCTGCAGTGTACACATATAGTTGTATCACAATTGTTAACTCATACCTTCTTGAGAAAAAATCTTTATCAAATAGAGTGCAATACTTATGTACAGCTTCTTTTGAATTTAGTCTTATACAATGCACAAAGCACTTCCACCTCCACACACACACACACCAAATTCAGTAAGGTTGTGTCATAGGTTTGTAATGCAGTTAGATTGTTTTGTCACATTCTGCATTTCATCCTGGAATATCCCAATTTTCTATAAGAGTTTTTTAAACTTGCATTCATTAAGGTTTATTCTTTACGTTTTATGGATTTTGATGAATGCATTATGTATTTGATGAATACATAATATGATGTATTCACCAACACGGTATCATAAAAATAATTGTGTACCACCCTAAAAAATTCCCTATACTTCACCCATTGAACTCTCCCTTTCTCCTGTCAAGGCACTGGTCACCTATAATTTACTACTTTTATAGTTCTGCCTTTTCTAGACTATTACATAATTGGACAAGGACAGTATATAGCTTTTTTATGCTGTTCCTTCAATGAACAGTATGTATGTAAAATTCTTCTATGTCTTTTCAGGGCTTGATAGTTCATTTCTTCTTATTGAAAGTTATTTCACTGTCACAGTGCACCACAATTTGTTTATTCATTAACCTAATGAATTCACTTATTCATTCATCTTGATTTCTTCCAGTTTTTGGCAAACATGAATAAAGCTACTATAAACATTCACATACAGATTTTTGTGTGGATCTAAGTTTTTTAATCAGTTGGGTAAATACCTAGGAACACCTTATTCCATTGTAAAACTATGTTTAGCTTTGTAAGAAATTGTCGATCTGTCTTCCAAAATGACCATACTATTTTATATTCCCACTAGCAATGAATAAGAGTTTATGTTGTTCCATATTTTTGCCAGCAGTTGATACTGTCAGATTTTTATTTTAGTCATTCTTATATTTATATAATAGTAATTGTTTTAATTTGAAATTTCCTTATGATAAATGATGTTGAGCATCTTTAAATATTATTTGCCATTTATATATCTTCTTTGATGAGGCACCTCCCCCCACCCCAACTTTTCTCTTCTATAGTCCTACTTTGGTTAACTTAGATTTTTTTGTTTTATAGAAATTGTAGAATCAGTTTGTCAATAGCTACAAAAAAGATTAATGGGATTTTTATCGGGATTGAATGAACTATGTAACAAGTTGAAAAAAATTGACATCTTAACAATATTTAGTCTTCCGGTCTATGAAGACAGAATATTTCTTCGTTTGCTTAGATCTTTTTGATTTCTTTCATCATAAGTTTAAGTTTTCTGCATATAGATTCTGTATTTTATTTGTACCTAAATATTTTATATTTTTGTTAATTGTAAATGACATTTGTTTTTAGTTTCAAATTCCAATTGATTATTACCGATATAAAGAAAAACAACTGACTTTCATATTAACCTTGTATCCTGAGACCTTGCTATATTTGTTTATTAGTTCCAGGAAAGTTTTTTGTTTTGTTTTTGTCAATTCTTTGGGATTTTCTATATAAATAATCAAGTCATCTACAAACAAAAAGACATTTTGTTTCTTCCTTCCCAATCTGTATGTTTATTTCCCTTTCTTGTCTTATTGCACTAGCTACTACTTTCAGTACAATGTTGAATAGGAGTGGTGGATAGGGACTTCCTTGCCTTGTTCCTGATCTTAGAGGGAAAGTATTCTGTTTTTCATCACTAAGTACTATGTTACCTATACAGTGTTTAATGGATGTTCATTACCAAGTTGAGGAAGTTCCTTTCTATTCCTAGTTTGCTCAGAGTTTTTATCACAAATGTATGTGGATATTGTCAAATGCTTTTTATGTGTCAACTGATGTGATCATAAGATTCTTCTTTAATCTGCTGATGTGGTAGATTACACGAGTTAGTTTTTCAAATGTTAAATCAACTTTGCATACCTGCAATAAGTTCAACTTGTCAGGGTATATAATTCTTTTTATATATTCTCGGATTAGATTTGTTAAGAATTTTTGTGTCTTAGTTCAAGAAGAGTCTACCATTTTTTGTATTTTATTCATCTGGTTTTGGTATCAGGGTATTGGTGCCTAATAAATTAAGTTTGTAAGTGTTCCCTCATCTTCAACTTTCTGGTAGAATTTTTATAAAACTGGTATTATTTTTTCCCTAAATACTTGGTAGAATTTACCAGGAAAACCATTTGTGCCTAATTTTGAGATTTTTTAATATGGTGCAATATAAGTGTGCTAGTTCAGTGTTTTAAATATAGTTCATTAGTTTTCACAGCATGATTTCCTTCATGAAATGATCTTGGCATCCTTGCTGAAATTTAGTTAACCATAGATACATTGGTTTTTTTCTGGATTCTTTATTTTATTGATGTATATGTTTATTCTTACGTCAATATACACAGTCTTAATTACTATTGCCTTCTAGACCTTTGCTGTTTTTTTAGATTCTGTATTCTACAACCTTGTTGAATTTGTTTATTAGTTATAATTGTCTTTTAGTGGATTCCTTAGGATATACAAGATCATATCATTTCCAAATATAGTTTTACTTATTGCTTTCTAATGTGAATGCTTTTTATTAACTACTTTTTCCAATAGAGACCTTAACACATTAGTCACAGTTATTTTAAGTTACACGTGTGATAACTTTAACTCCTGTCATATCTAAGTGTGGTTCTGATGCTTCCTTTGCCTCTTCAGGCTGTGTTTTTGCTTGCTTTTTGGCATGCCTTGTGATATTTTGTTGAAAGCCAGATATGTAGTATCACGTAATAGGAATGGAGGTAAATAAGTCATTAGTGTGATGATTCATTTTAATCTGACTAGGAATTAGGCTGTCTTTGATATTAATTATAACTGCAGATGTCACAGTCTTTAAATTCCTCTTGTGTCCCTGTTTTCATCTCCCACCTTGACTTTGGGCTTCCCTAAATACTCGTCCTCAGAGAGAGTCTGTGTCTCGCAGCTCTTTCCACCGTAATCCACGGTTGTTATACTGAAGGCCTGGTGGTATTGTGGTCAAGTGAGAAGAAAGTTTGTGTTCTATAGTTTTATATTTAAATCTAGTTCTTTCACTGTGCCTCTTTCTCTGTTCTATGACCTGAAGTGTTTCTACGGTGGTATCGTTTTACGTTGTTGTTTTGTTTTGCCTGATTTTTGAAGAGACAGGATGTCTAGAAATGACTAGAGAGGGAAGAAATTCCTTCTCCCAGCTAGAATAAAGCTCTGGTAAAGACTTTTTCCCTGGATAGTAAACTTTTGTTATGAAGAATCCTCTGAGTGTATTTCACAAGGATAGTCTTTCCTTCTCTTACCAGAGACACAAGGCAAATCATTCTTTGATCTTCACCATGAGAACCTGCTGGACTTCCTGAAAGTAAAACTCGCCAACGTATGGGGTCATCCAAGATGGTGGCCCCCAGGAGTTTCTCATTCTCACATTAGTCCACACTCCACCTGCAGTAGTTTGTTGAAATTATCAATTAGATGTTTTACCAGTTTACGGCTCCAGATGATTCTGTTCCAGGTAAGCAAGTATCAGCTGTGACTCTCAAACATTTGTCTTTCTCTCTAGATTTCAGAGTAGCAGTTTGCCTGGCAACTTCAGTTCTCAATTGGTCAGTTTGTTCCACTATTTCTTCTTGTAAGAATGGGAGGGATAACTTTACATATCAGAGCTAAAACCAGAAGGTGCACTATTAATATTCTGATAAATATGATTTATGTTTTTATGTGCATATTTTACAAATTTTACCCATTGTTTTTACAACTAAGATCAAAGTATGTAATCTTTATTGATCTGCTTTTTTCCCATTTAACAAAATATTGTGAACATTTTTCCATATATACCTATTTATCTGTGCTACAAATTTTAATGATTGCTTGCATTCCACATGTGGCTTGTTAAGAAAAAATACACAAAACATAAATATGGCAAAAAGCTGAGCCCTTTCTATGTTAAATCAGGCAAAAGCCCCCCATAAGATTATCTATAAAGATAAAATGTATTCAACTTACCTTTTACTATTTAATAAAGATTCCAGAATTAGTAAAGTTAAATGTTAACCTGTGGAATTTTTCCTGAGATGTAAATATTTTCTTTCCAAGGGGAACATAACTCCAAAGTTTAGGGTTTATTGCCCTTTAGGATATAAGCTGGTTTTATAACTGAACCAACATTATTATACTAATATTCATTTATTAAACTGTTAATAAATACTCCTCAAATGCTCTTTGAGCCACTCTTATCATCTTATAGATTTCCTCATTAATTAATAAGTAGAATAAAATCTTTAATACGCAGTCATGTATTTGCACGAGATTCTTAATTTTACATTTCTGAAAATTACTTTTTTAGCATGGCTTACTAATATTTATGTAACTGTTCCTTCATTTGGAGGGCATTAGGTTTTCCCTATGTTTGGTATTAGAAATAGTATTGTGATGAACAAAACTTATAAAATATAATTTTTTAATTTTAACTTTTAAGTTTGGGGGTACATATGCAGGTTTCTTATATAGGTAAACTTGTGTCATGGGAGTTTGTTGTACAGGTTATTTCATCACCCAGGTATTAAGCCTAGTACCTATTAGTTATTTTTCCTGATCCTCTCCCTCCACCCACCTTCCATCCTCCAACAGGCCCCAGTGTGTGTTGTTCCCCTCTACGTGTCCATGTGTTCTCATCATTTAGCTCCCACTTTTAAGTAAGAACATGTGGTATTTGTTTTTCTGTTCCTGCCTTGGTTTGCTAAGGATAATGACTTCCAGCTCCGTCCATGCTCCTGCAAAGAACATGATCTCATTCTTTTTATGGCTGCATAGTATTCCATGGAGGTATATGTACCACCCAAAATATGCATAATTTTCCTCATCTATCTTCTTTAAGATAGACTCCTAGAAGTATTATTTCTGAATCAAAGAAGAGTCTTAATTTTTTAAATCATGTTGCTTAACTTTTAAAATCAGCTGCTTAATTTTTTAAATCATTCACTAATGTGAGTGCAGGTGGAGTGTGGACTAATGGTACAATCCTCTTGCCCTTCAAGAGGATGTACCAATTAATCCTCTCAATCACAGGGTATTATAATAATGCCCTAACACTTATCTCCACCCTCCCAACAATAAAAATTTTATGTATTTTAAACATTTGAACATTTTGTAGACATAAGGTCTAGCTGTTTGCTTTACATTTTTGTTTACGAAATTGATTACCACTGAGGTACATATTCTTCGTATATTCTGGAGTTTTTGCCCACCTATTTGTATCTCTTATTTGAGAATTGCAGATTTATTGTTCATTACCCATTTTCCTGGTAAGATACTTGTCTTTGATTCACTGATTCATAAAACTATATACCTTCTGATATCTGGTTGCAAAGGTTCATCATAGTGTGCCTATTGTTTCTTAATTTCATTTATGGTGTGTTTTGGGTATACAGAAGTTTTTATATTTTATGTAGTCAAAATTATTTTCTGCTTTCCTTTGTATTTCGGAAATGTCTATATATTTACTCATATTTACTTATAAATCTTATATTTACTAATATAAGATTGTCAATACAGAATTTTCTAATTGTCTAGTAATTCCATTTTCTGCATTAACTCTGTAATATGTCTGCAACTTATTTTGGCATAATATGCAATGTAGATATACATACAATAGATATATTTTTTTGAATTGTATATATCATATAGATATATAAAATTTTTTCAAATTGTTAACCAATTTCCTAAGAATTGATATTAAATAATCCTTTATTTTTTTCTGATATGAAATAGTGACTTTTAAAGACACGATATTCTTATATATAAATGTTGTGTCTAATATCTATTCCGCTCTCCAAAGCATGTCCATTCTTGCACCAATACCCACTATTTTAATTAACTATGCAGTACTTTTTAACAACTGCAGTGCAATTCTTTTCTTGTATATCTATTTTTTTATGTTCCTGCCTACACATTTCTCTACATAAACTTTAAAATTTGACAATTTTTTATTTTAATTGAAATTACGGTCTTAAAATTAACTGGGAACAGTTAACTTGGGAAATATTGAACATTTCTCTTCAGGAACATAACATGTCCTTTTTATTAGACTCATCTTTAATATTCATCAGACACATTTTTTGGTTGTCTTCATTGATGGTTCCACACAGTTTTTCTTGGATTTGTTACTAAGTGGTTTATATTTTTGTTGTTTTGAAAGCCTAGAATATAGCAATTTTTACATATTCTATAGTCATTTCCAAACTAAATGTGTTTTCTTTGGTTACAAGTCCAAGATTAGATATGTATGTATTAAGTCAGTCTTTTGAGTTCTCAAATTCTCTGTATCTTATCTCTTTTATCTACATGATATGGCTCAAAGATAATTTCACAACAACTTTAGGCCCGATATTTATAGTCATATGTGTCTCCTCGTTGCTCCAAGGCAGGTATTATATCAGGATAGGTCTTAATCGAAGATCAGAACCCTGGCTGTACTTTATAATCATCTGAGTAGCTTTTTTAAAGTATGAATTCCTGATTGCACATTCCAGAATGATACAAAAAGAACCTCTGCAAGTGAGGGCCTGGACTTTAGTATTTTTAAAAAGGTTTCACAAATGATTCTAAGGAACCAGAGTTTAAAAGCACTATCCTAAATAATTATCATAATAATGTAAAATTTACTAAATAATTCTAGAGCCAATCACATATCACATTAACAAGCATATAAAATGCTGTCTGGATGCTCAAAATATTTGCCTATTAAGCCAACATCAAGGTAGCCTGTGTATCTTCAAAGGTTTTAAAACAATGAGCTTTGGAAATCTGAGTTCTAATTATGAATCTCTAACAAGCTCTACCTTCAACTTGAATCGTTTTTTTGTTATACTCCTCTCCTCATTTTTATTTGTAGTGTCAGTGAGATGAACCAAAGGATCACTAGGAGAACCTCTAAGCTCAACCACTTAAAAACATTTCTACATCACTGATATATAAAAGCAACTCAAAAAACAAACAAAACAAATACAAATAGGGATCATATGAAGGTATGCAAGTAGTAAGAGTCTTGCTTAGCCTGACAGTGAAGTTTAATATGGAGTTTCAAACTCAGATGCCTTCAGGGGCCAAAAAGTTAAAATCAATTTACAAAGCAGCCAGGTCTCAGAGATACATATGGTCCCCAACTTACAATGATTCAACTCAGGAGTTTGCAACTTAACATAGTACAAAAGTGATGCACATTCAGTAAATTGTACTTTGTGAATACCCATACAACCATTCTGTTTTTCACTTTCAGTACAGTTTTCAATAAATTACATGAGATATTCAACATTTTATTATAAAGTAGGCTTTGTGTTGGATGATTTTGCCCAATTGTAGGTAAACGTAAGTGTCCTGAGCATGGTGTTTTGTTTGTTTTGAGATGGAGTTTTGCTCTTGTTGCCCAGGCTGGAGTAGTGCAATGGCACAATCTCAGCTCACTGCAACCTCCACCTCCCGGATTCAAGGGATTCTCCTGCCTCAGCCTCTCGAGTAGCTGGGATTACAGGAACCTGCCACCACACCCGGCTAATTATTTGTATTTTTAGTAGAGACAGGGTTTCACCACATTGGCCAGGCTGGTCGCAAACTCCCGACCTTAGGTGATTCACCCGCCTCGGCTTCCCAAAGTGCTAGGATTACAGGTGTAAGCCACTGCACCCAGCCCTGAGCATAATTAAGGTAGGCTAGGCTAAGCTGTGATGTTCAGTATGTTAGGCATATTAAATGCATTTTTTACTTAATGATATCTCCAACTTACAATGGGTTTACTGAAACATAACCCCATTGTACATAGCAGAAGATCTGTATAGGGTTTATTGTCAACTTTAAGATTTATCCAATGTCTAAAGATATTCCAATTCAATTACGTAGACCAGTAGTCTCCAGAGCAGGGTGCGTTTAACCCAGTGGCTACACCAAATCACCCATTGGGCTGCACTAAAATAATAAGCTTTATTAATATTTAGTATGTGGATAGACAGTAATGAATATAAAAATTTATAAATTAGAATGCCTGTATTTGAGAAGGATACTCAAAACTTTTTCGCTCATTTGATACATGATTTTAACAGAATATTTGAACACCAATGATATGAATCGGTTGCTTATCCTTGAAGAAGTTACTTTAACTTCCCTGAACTCCAAAGTCAATTGTAAAATGGGACTAATAACAAAACTTTCCTTGTATGACTATGGTAAGATTTAAATGAGAAAATGCATACAACTCTCAATCCATGTTAGATACTATTATAACCAATTAGTGTCCAAATTAGCTCTCCTATGCCCTGCTGCAACCATTTCTCATCTGGCCTTCCTAATTCAAACCCTTCTGCTATATTAAGTCTGTTAACACAATTATTTATCTAGATCACTGCCTAAACATGTCACCATCCTGCTTAAAACACACTCTTGTTCATGCACACATGTGCACACCTACACACACAGATCAGTAGTTGGTTTGCCACTGCCTATATAGAGAGCAAACTCAATAGCAAACCCAGCAGTCAAGACCATTCACAAACTGGCCCTTCTCAACTTTTCAGACTATTGTGTCAGCACTCATTGATACAAACTCGTGGTTACAATGGCCCACTGGCACCAGACTCTGCTTTCTTCAGTGTTACAAGCATTTTGTTTGTCTCTTTGGTGAACTCCTTTCCTTTGCATTCCCCTCCCCACCTGACCAACAAAGTCCCACTATTTATGCTTGTTGGTTATTTAATATTCCCAGAGTATATCCAGTAGTAATAGGAGTAGAAAAAATAGAATGTTTTTAAGATGCCTTGGAAGACCTCAAAACTTGCCAATTATGACAAGCCAAATGAGGAGTTGCCACGAGACTTAAGCTGAGGATTCACCAAGCTTAAAACTATCCAGGTTGATATGATTACTGTCCAGTGGAAGCTACACCTGGAAGCAAGAGAAAGACAAGGCATGGGAAAAAGAACAAAGCAGGGAAGAGGAAATACTATTCTATTAAAAAGAAACAATGGAGGCTACTTACTGAGTAGGCTAGATGTTTGATGATCTGTAAGTCATTCAGTGATTCTTAGTCTTTCCTCCTCTGTCACATTGAGGGAGCTGAAATTGAAAATATATGAGATTCAGATTTTAACATTCTGTTATACTCTCTACAAAGAGATAAAAAGTATATGTTTATGTTGTTGTTCACATTTAACCTACTCTGTGCATGTGTATTTAATCCTGAAATCAAAAGGAGGATGTTTACATCCTTTATACTTTGGACATAGAAACTCTCTACACTGACCTAAATAAAATAAGTGCCATGTAAATATCTGAGTAACAGGAAAGCAATTATCCTCTCACGGTGAAGACAGAACTGCAATAAATAGATATTCCAGATGGGAAGTTATCCTGACTCAATCTTCACCTCTTCTTTATTACCCAGGAGGACTAGGTTGCCATTCCAATTAGATTCCTTTATTGTAAGGATATACAGGTGTTTTTTTGGTTTACGTAGTTCGTGTGTTACTCTTTAAGAATCATTGGAATATCATATTTCTATAAACTAAATTATTTGAAATAAACCAGAAGCTCTCACTGTGCAAAGAAAACTTGTGATGGATTGCTTTGTGAAATAAGGAAACTTTGGTATGATAGATACTCAGGGGTGTCTGAATATCGGGCTTTTTAAAAGTTTAAAACATCTAGAAATGCATGTATAAATATAAATGATAACATAAATTGTACATATAAATATAAATGTATATAAGGCAGAAGAGGTGAAATGAAAGTAGTCATCTAAATCTGCATGTGCCGTCCAATATGGTAGCCACTAGCCACATGCGGCTACTGAGACTTGAAATATGGCTGGTCCAAACTGAGATGGATTATTAAGTGAAACACGTACACAGTATTTTGAAAACTTAATACTAAGAAAGGTAAAATACCTTATTAATAATTTTATATTATATCTTGAAATAAGATTTTTATATATTGGATTAATAAATTATTAAAATTAATTTCACTGTTTTATTCTTTAATGTGGCCACTAGAAAAATTAAAATAACATATATGGCTTATATTGCATTTTTATGGACAATGGTAACTAAAGGCCTTCAATATGGAGTTCTACCTAGAGAAATGCATGCACGAGACCTCTACACCTGTATTCGTCACAGATACAGAAAGATGGAAATTACGGATTGTGAGCAACTTATTTTCCTATTTAAATAGAATTTGTTTTTTCTATTTCAAACTGAGCATCTAATTTAGAATGGATTCCCCTGATGACATTTACCCCAAAATTTTATATGTAGATAAGATAAAAATATTGTCAGTAATGTTGAAAGCCTTTCTTCATTAAAAGATTTTCTAGCTGCACTCAACATGAGCTTTATATAGCCTACTTAGAAAAGAAAGTACTTAAGTAGCAGAATGTACAAAACAAACAAACAAAATGCAAATATTGCAAGTACAGAAGTGGCTTCAGTTATCAGGCAATACTTTGCTGCATCTGAAGTCAAAGATATACATGCTACTTTAATTAGTGATTGAACTAAAAGTAGGAGTTTTAATCTGGTTTAAAGACTGATGTTCTTTCATTAAAAAAAAAAAAAAAGACAAAAAACAACTTTTCCTTGAAAAGTTCTGAGCCTACTGCTTAAAAAATGATCTGGCTTGACTTAGACATACAAATTTTTCAAGGACATTAATATTCTTTTGTATAACACTTTTGAAGTGGGACAGCTACACTAATACATGGGGCTAAAATTTTTAAATCCCCATGAGACTTTTCTCACAAAGGTTTAGAGCTGTAACTAATTAGAAATAAAAGATGCCTATGGAGATTCAGGTTCTCAATAAAACTGTCCTGATAGCGAAGACATTTTGGAAGACAAAACTTTGTTTTTCTCTTTGCCTGTTGTTTCCTGTAATGACTGGTAATAAAACAGAAGGAAACACATTTTAGCCCTAAGACACATCTGGAAATAATATTTCAAATAATCTTCCTATGTGTCTCCCAGAATGGATTTTAAGCACCCTGGTGACCTACCTCCCTTACTTCTGGAAACTCTCTAGATGAAATCAGAAGATTATTGACAGCACTGCGATGTCCTTGGGGTCTGAGAAAAATAAATATGCATTCCTCTCCTTTAAAACTCACCCATGTTCATAGCAACACTATTCACAATAGTCAAGAGTCAGAAGCAGCCCACATGTCCACCAATGGATAAATGGATAAACTAAATGTGGTGTGTACCTGCAAAAATATTATTCAGCCTTAAAAAAATGGAAATTGTGACACATGCTACAACTTACATCAACCTTGAAGACATTATGCTAAGTAAAATAAGCCAATTACAAAAAGACAAATACTATATGATTCCACTTGTATGAAGTATCAAGACTAGTCAAATTAATAGAAAAAGGAAGCAGAAAGGTGGTTGCCAGGGAGTGAGGAGACAGGGGAATGGGGAGTTACTGTTTAATGGATATAAAGTTTCAGTTTTGCAAGATGGAAAAGTTCTGAAGATTGGTTGCATAACAATGTGAATATACTTAACACTACTGAACCATATGCTTTGAAATGGTTAAAATGGCCAATTTCACGTTATGTGTTTTTTATTACAATTTAAAAATTTTTTAAATTAAAAAAATCTTCAGCAGTAGTATCTTCTTTCTTTAATTCGACTATTTGACTGATTGGGTCAAGAATACTTATGCTGTTCAGAAGACAGCAAAAATCCACTTGAGCAAAAAGGTTCATAGAGTATTCAGTGTTGCAACTCAAGGGCATTAGAGACATCTAGCCACCATCGTGCATGCAGGAGTGAGGCGCAGTGAGGCAAAGTGGCTTTGACCTAAGACCACGTAGTTAATTTGCAGTTCAACCAGTGCAAAAAGGTAAATTCCTTCACGTCACAATACACTGACTTCTTACATATCTCAGTGAACCAGTAAATTCTCTTGAAAAACATATTATTATGAATGTTTTTTAAAAAATGAAAAAATAACTTATGTGTTAATCATTGCTGAGGTCTTATTTTCATCCATTGATTGCTTGTTCCAAAGTTCTTTAGCAAATGTGAACAGAATGAAATATAGAAATGGGGTATCATTAGCATACGACTTCTCTGAATGTCTAGATTTCAGCAATTCATTTTTTCTCGTTTTGGTCTTTAACATTAATATGCATGGCTACTGAATCATTTGTTCAGAAAGCTGCAAAATTGTGAGAAGGGCTACGGTGGGATTCGTGTGAATTGCATGTCTAAAAGGACAGTTTTCTTAAGATGTGTGATTAACCATAATTACTTATGCAGAATACCTTTATAAAGAGATTGAGGCAAAATACAAAGAAATCGATAATGGGGAAAGCATTCACTATTAGAGCTTCCTCTTTATTATTCAGAACATTTAGATGATGCCTTCTAATTCTAAAACTTCTAATCTATCTCTACTGCATTCTGCACCCAGCCTTCCAGAAAGCCAGGCTTGCCTAACCACTGACAAACATAACTCTTTCATACTTCCTTCTCTTTCACTGAGAAGAACAACAAAAATTCCCAATGTTCACAACCAATGTTGACCACAATGATCACATTCTCTTTCTATTCCAGATGAGTTGTGACTTATAAGAATATGTTCAAAGTAGCTTTTGCTTTTAATTTGGTCAGTCTCTTGAGTGCAACATCTCAGTAATATTATTATTGTTGTTGCTCAAAGGTATTGTTACAACTTTTTATAACTGCAGCTCCCCACCTATCAATCAAAAGCTACCTGAGTGTGCTACAGTGAACTCAGAGGAAGGCACCATGGAATATTTCAAATCATTGAGGGGACACTGCAGTACTTGGTTGCAGGAAACGTGGATGCCACACAAACTACTAGCTCCAGGGAGTTGGTAGTTTCAACATTAGCTAACACTACATTTATTAGATGACACCATATTTTTGTGTAGCTGGGTATTCAGAGGTTGTTGTAATATAAATCAAGTACTATGCAAAATTTAATGTAGACCAAGAAATGAGGGTAGCATTGCCTAGTTTGAGTCCAAGGTTTGAGAAGTTATGCAGTATGCAACAGGTACGCATATCCTATTAGTAAATAGCTGTGGTTATTTAATAATAAAATAACAATAGTATTTTTTTCTGTATGTATGTATTATTTTTTCACATGGCTACTAAAGTTGTTAGAACATAAATATACATTGACTTGTTTGGACGTAAGCATTTAATAAACAATTGTTAGGTATATATTTTGCTCTGGGGTCACCATGAACTGAAAAAGTTTGGGAACTTCTGCTCTAAAAGGTCCTAGCATTGATATTGTGGTAATTTGAAACGTTTGAGTCTCCACAAATAACTTCTATGGAATACCTGCTTGTTTTATACCAGATTATTGATGCCCCAACCCATCTTATTATTTAAAAAGTTGGACAACAGCAGGGAATGAAAATCTACTTAGAAATACCAGTGCTAAATGATTAAATGGCCTCCAACCTAAACTTGAATAGATTCCTTGTTTACATGATGGTTGTAAAGCTTGTTAAAGAATTGATCCTTTTTTTGAAGCCATATACTGAAGAGCTCTTATTCTATTTTAAAGCAAAGTACAAGAACCCTCTAGCCTTAGCATTCCTGACCTTGCCAAAATGCATCAGCAAGTGAACATCAATGGTGCCCCTCACAATCATCTCTCAGTGAGGGGTGTTTCCAAGCAAGCATCTTCAGGTAAAAATTTTCATTACTTTACACTTTTTCTTGGAAACCAGGTTTCCAGGATCCCAAGTATGATTACAATGTCATGATGAAACCCATGGGAAGAGGTCACGTATCGGTTTTATGCATCACTATCAAAGCCAAAGGAAGTGATTTTGGACTTTCTGGTGTAATATTAATAATCAGTTTCTTGATTACGTAACACATTGAAATGCCTGAAATGCCCCTAATTTGATTTAAAATTTCCCCTATTACAATCACACTTATGTACCAGTTGGTTGCAATACATGTTCTATAGGTAGTGATCAATTTTGATCATGTTTATCTTTTGACTTTCTAATCTAACTTTACACACCTTTGTCTTTTGCTAAAAGTGACCTCAAATATATTGAGAAAAAGTAGAGTAATAAATTCTGGTAAAAAAAAATTATGGTGAAGCTTATTTGGACTTTCTTGAAGCAATTTAGCAATTTTGCCAACAACATTAATTTCACGTCATTCAACATGTTCCTACATGTTCAGTAATAGTAGCTAGTAGCTGAACTGTGGGACAACTTTTCGAGACCTGTCTTAATTATCTCCATCCACAATTAGCTAATGACCAACAGACAAATAAGAATGTATCCTAGATGTTCCTTTGCCTGTAGCTAGTCTTCATTCATTATACCCTAAGAGGTTTTCCTTGTTAAAAGCCATGTGGCTGGAACAGATGGTCTGTGTGTGTTAACTCCATCTTCATCAGCATTGAGGACATTTCTGTTGGGGTGACTTGACAGTAGCAGAGTCTTCAGGAGTCTTTACAGCCATCTGGCATTGATTTTTCAGCTATAACCCCTGAGGTTTCATGACTATGTCAACATGAAGGAAGTAATAAGTCTCTGGCCACTGCAGTTGCTGAAGTGAGTGACCAAAAACTTCTATGCCTACTAATGTAATGCAGAGATAATACTTTTTTTTTTTTTTTTTTGAGACAGAGTCTTGCTTTGTCACCCACAATGGAATGCAGTGGCATGATCTTGACTCACTGCAATTTCCACCTCCGGATTCAAGCAATTCTCCTGTCTCAGCCTCCTGAGTAGCTGGGATTATAAGTACATGCCACCATGCCCAGCTAATTTTTGTATTTTTAGTAGAGACGAGCTTTCACCATATTGGTCAGGCTGGTCTCAAACTCCTGACCTCAGGTGATCCACCTGCCTCAGCCTTCCAAAGTGGGATTACAGGCGTGAGCTGCCACGCCCAGCCAGAGATAATCTTGAAATTGGTGCTGTCTCCTTAATAGTCAAAATATTATGAGATTAAACTGAGAGCTTGTTTTATATTAATAGTTAACATCTAAACCCAAAAGACCTAAGTGCAACTGTAGCCCTTGAACTTCATAGCAGTGAAAGCTTGAGTAAACTACAAATATCCTGGACCTCAGTTTTATTGCATGTAAAACAGGAATAATATAAACACTTAAATCACAGAATGATTGGGAGACTAAATTCAAAAGTGATATTCAAATGAGTTATAATTATGTGAGGGGGAAAGTGAGTAATCTGTTTGATTTTAGCATTTTATTGTGTTTAAGTTTCTGTTAGTATTTGAATGATTGTGAGTTACTAGTATAATTGTAATAGCTCAAGAACATTTTTGCAGTAGTAAAATCTTCTGTGGAAGGCAGACTTGTTTGCCACTTCCTTAACCCAACAGGCAAGTATGCATTTCCTTAAAAGTACCTTGGTAACATGGAACAAAAAGTTACTTTTTAGAGTGCCTCAAATACTTCATTCTTCTCATGAAGCTTTCGTTCATGACAGTGCTATCATAACTTAACCTTCTTTTCTTCTAACCCAAAAAATTTGACTTCTGGAAAAATCTCTTCTCAATTTAAATTCCAATTTTTACTTCTATCTTTTTTTCTCAAAAGCTGGGAGATTTTATTTTTTTTTAGCTTTGTGTTTTCCTTAGTTGCTCTTAATTTGGTTTCATGCATAAAATATTCTGAAAATCACTTTCTTGATGAACATTAGTAAACATAAACAAAGAGGGAAACATCCTGAATACTCAGAATTTCCTCCTTCCACTGCCTTCCTCTTAGACAAACCACCCAGAGACAGATAGCTGCCTTATATAATTTCGGTAGAAAATGTCCAACCCTTATATTTTTTTAATTGCCTCAAGATTGACTCAGTCTGAGGCCTGCTTTGGATGCCACAGCAAACCATTCTGTTCCTGTCAGGATCTGGAAGAAAGGGGGCTTTTCCTGCCTGTCAGTTAATCCAAATCACTTGAATTACATTCTTCTCTTATTGCTGACTCTGCCTGGCAGATGCAAAGACATTGATAAGGACTGATCTCCTGCAATTGAATGAAATGAAGGTGCTTCTGTACTCTTAACATCAGCTTGGGCCCACTTTAGCTTTTGATTTAGTTTTAAGGAATGGTCCCTCTTTTGCCATCACTGTGTCAGAGTTTATTTTATTTTAAAATTTCTATCATAAAGAATTTCCTAACGGCACTTGTATTGGCCAAATACTAAATAATTATTTAAGACAAGCCTTACATACAAAAAACAAGGATGTGTAGGGTTTTGAGTTTTCCCCCCGCCCCCCCCCCCACGATGCCCAAGCAGTTTGAGATACTGCTCATGTGACCATCTTGTACCAGTTTGCTTGGGACTATCTCTGTTTTAGCACCGAAAGACCAGCAACCCAAGGAACCCCTCAGTCGTGGGCAAACTGGGAGAGTTGGTCATCGTAGCACCACTGAACAGTGCAATTGATTTGGGCGATATTCTCCTTCTTTGAGATCGTAACTTTCCCTGAAATTGTTTCTACACAAAGCTCCTTTCATAGACATGAGCTCTGTATTCTGTAAGTTCAACTTGTTTAATAGTGACTTGAGGGCCGGGCACAGTGGCTCACCCCTATAATCCCAGCACTTTGGGAAGCCGAGGCGGGCGGATCACGAGATCAGGAGATAGAGACCATCCTGGCTAACACGGTGAAACCCCGTCTCTACTAAAAATACCAACAATTAGCCGGGCGTGGTGGTGGCGCCTGTAGTCCCAGCTACTCGGGAGGCTGAGGCAGGAGAATGGCGTGAACCCAGGAGGCGGAGCTTGCAGTGAGCCAAGATCTCGCCACTGCACTACAGCCTCGACGACAGAGCGAGACTCCATCTCAAAAAGAAAAAAAAAAAAAAAAGTGACTTGAGGTCAGAGAACTCATTTTATAAATGAAGTGCCCCCTTCATTTATAAAATGCTCTCTTTTTTCTAATTCTGAGCATCCTATTTTCATCTCTTTCCTTGTTGTATTCATTTATAAGCTTTGCTTGAAATCTGTTTTTATGAATTAATTTGATTGGTTTTAACTTAAGAAGTCAGTTCAAAGAGGAATAATAAATAATGCTATTTAAAATAATAACTACAGGAATGACCGGTGCGCGGCGCGCCGCGCCCGGAACCAGCAATGCGGCAAAGGGGTCCTGCACGTACCCGCGCGCGGCCAGGGAACGCTTGCTGAGGGCGCTGCTGTCGTTGGTGCTCTGTACCGCGCCTGCCCGACGCTCGCGGCTCCGGGGGCCCATGGCCAGAAGAGACTCAGGAATGGCAGTCTATTACGGTTGTGAGCCGCCCCTTGGTTAGCACAGTACACACCTCACGGACCTCGGTAGGGGGAAAAGCCACCCATGCTCCTGGACTTCCCCTTCCGCCGGCACTTGTGCGTCACTTCCTGGAAGAGCGCATCTCGCCAACCAGAATTGAGGAGGGTGTAGCCAGTGCTAAGTTCGCTTGTGGCTGACCTTTGTTTTGAATGTCCTGAGTTCCGTTTGCCCCAGAATACGGTCCGCTACCGCTGTGGCATGAGTGTTAGGGAAGGCGGGTTGTCACGTTTCTACAAGCCTTCCAGTCAAAAGGGAAACCTTGCCTAAGTCCTCGTAGTTGAGAAATCTCTAAGAGGTGGAAGCAAATACTGCACATGCGTGTTGGTCCCGTGAGGGAAACCAGCCAGTGGAGAGGGAGAGGTTGAAGGAACAGAAAAATGAGAAGATAACTCACTGTAGGCTGAAGTGGGAGGATCGCTTGAGACTGCAGCAAGCTGTGATCGTGACACTGCACTCCAGCCTGGGCAACAAAGTAAGATCCTGTCTCAAAAGAAAAAAAAAAAGGGTGAAGCTGAACTCAGATCTACACATACAACTAATCTTACCAAAATGTATGGAAGTAAAGCAATCTGAAGGAAATTCAGTACCATACAGTTTACTGACTGAAATACATCATATTGCTCATACCAAGAGTAAGAGTGGAGAAGAACCATTTTTTTTTCCTGCTAAAATGATAGAGGCAGAAGAGCAACAGCCTTGCAAAACAGACTTCTATTTTGAATTGCCAAAAGTGATGTTTCCAGATGTTTCAAACTATTCATCAGCTTACTAGTAGCCCTGAAGATATACTAATGGTCACAAAAGATGTCATAAAAGAATTTGCAGATGACGGCGTCAAGTACCTGGAACTAAGGAGCACACCCAGAAGAGAAAATGCTACCAGAATGACTAAAAAGACTTAAGTGGAATCTATACTTAAAGGTATAAAACAGTCCAAACAAGAAAACTTAGACATTGATGTTAGGTATTTGATAGCAGTTGACAGGAGAGGTGGCCCTTTAGTAGCCAAGGAGACTGTAAAATTTGCCGAGGAGTTCTTCCTTTCTACTGAGGGTACAGTTCTTGGCCTTGACCTCAGTGGAGACCCTACTATTCCAAACCAAAAAAAAGAAACACAAATACTCCTGGATCTGCTTCCTGACAGAATCGGGCATGGAACATTTCTGTGAGGGAGGATCCCTGGATCTGGTGGACTTTGTGAGGCAACATCGGATACCACTGGAACTCTGTTTGACCTCAAACGTCAAAAGTCAGACAGTTCCATCTTATGACCAGCACCATTTCGGATTCTGGTACAGCATTGCCCATCCTTCTGTGATCTGTACTGATGATAAGGGTGTTTTTGCAACACACCTTTCTCAAGAGTACCAGCTGGCAGCTGAAACATTTAATTTGACCCAGTCTCAGGTGTGGGATCTGTCTTATGAATCCATCAACTACATCTTTGCTTCTGACAGCACCAGATCTGAACTGAGGAAGAAATGGAATCACCTGAAGCCCAGAGTGTTACATTTTTAAGCTATAATGAGGTGAACTACTTCTGAGTATGTGTTGCAATCAAGGTCCTGCCATATCCCACTTAGTAAAACAGTCCACCACTCCTTTGAAGCATAGCAGCCAAGTTCCTTGGGCTCTATCACCAGCACCTTACACATGGCAGGTACTCAGCAAATATGTGTCTTCAACTGACTCACAAGCTCTCAGGTGCTTACTGGGTGGGACTTGACTGTTCTTGCTAATTAAATCCCCATTCCACCAGTGACTATTGTGACTCAGCAGTCCTTCCCTATTAGTGATCATAAAATTTCAAGGAAATCAAAGTTTCTCATCAGGAAATATTTTGTAATTACTAGTATAAAGTTAGGAAAGTGGGGAAATTAGGTTACTGCCGAGACCTTTAGGCCTTCTAAACAGCTTTATATTTTATTGTGCATACTTTAATCAGACTCCCTTCACTTGCTTTAAGTTTTTAAAAGTATTCCCCAGCCGGATGTGGTGGCTCATGCCTATAATCCCAGCACTTTGGGAGGCCAAAGTGGGCAGATTGCTTGATCCTAGGAGTTCAATAGCAGCCTAGGCAACATGGAGAAACCCTGTCTCTACAAAAACAAAACAAAACAAAAAACCCAGAAATTAGCCAGGCACAGTGGTGCACGCCTATAGTCCTAGCCACCAGAGAGGCTGAGGTGGGAGGAGACCTGAGTCCAGGGATGTTCGAGGCTGCAGTGAGCTGTGATGCTACAGCACTCCAGCCTGGGCAACAGAATGAGACCCTGTTTCAAAAAAAAAAAAAAAAGTATTCTCCAAGATGCCAAGACCATTGACACCAGTCCACATTGTATACCAGAGATTTATGTGAATGCCTAGGGATGACCCTAGTGACAGATAAAGCTGGGTCCTGAGATCTGGTTTTGCCCTCTTTATGATTGTCCCATCAGTACTAGAAAGAGATTGAAGTCATTGCTCCAATTTTGGAAGAGGAGAGAATAACTGGCTGAGAGGTGAGAAAGACAGAAATAGCTGCAGCTTTCTTTTTTTTTTTTTTCAACAGAGGCTCTCGCTCTGTTCCCGAGGCTGGAGTGCAGTGACATGATCACAGATCACTGCAGCTTTCAGTTTTAAACAGCTTCTATTACATTTTCTTTGTGGAAGCTGTATTTCCACCTTAGTACTCACTTTCTGCTCGGTCTAAAAGATACCTCTAGTAGTGGCAACACTGTGTTAAGTAGAGTTCATTGGGTCTCTTGTAACCCTACCCCTACATAATGGACCACTGGTGCAGGCTTACATAAACACACATACTGTGGCCACTTCCGCTGAAGACAAGGGACAAACTAAGTTCTGAAAGGTAAACAAACAAACAAACAAAAAACAAAAACAAAATTATTAGATACCAAGTTATGCTTGAATTGCTTTGCTCTTTAGAATGTGTATTTTCCCCTGGTATCAGAAGAAGTTAGGGCTGATGACACCCCTAATTTAAATTACTAAGGGTTTCTGATAGGTTTTCTGTCTTTCTGTGATATCGTAAAGTATTTATTTGGTCTTTGACCCTGTTTCCTGGCATACTGCTCCTAAAATCCTTAGTGTCTCCAGAGTGATGGCTTTTTGTATCTAATGAGTTGACTGCTGGCTGGCAGCCCCTAGGGGCTGGTCACTGGAAGGACAAAAGCGTGATTAGAGTTGGGACTTTCAGTCCTCCCCCAAACTCTTGGGAGAAGGGCTGAAGGTTAAATTGATCACCAGTGACCAGTGGTAATCATACCTTCATAATGAAGCCTCCATAAAACTCCAAAAGAACAGATTTCGGAGCACTTCCAGGTAACTGAACATGTGGAGGTGCTGTACCTGAAGAGGGTGCTGTACCTGAAGAGGGTATAGAAGCTCCCTGTCCCTTCCCACATGCCTTGCTCTATCCATTTCTTCATCTCTATCCTTTGTACTGTCCTTTATAATAAACCAGTGAACCTAAAAAAAATGAAATAAAATAAAATAATAACTACAGATTTCTCTCATAGTGGAGTTATGGATGATTTTATTTTCTTCTTTTCTAAATCACACTGTGCATGTATTTTTTACCAAAATATCTCCTAAAATCCATTTATAATTAGATTTTAAATAATTTAAATTAAATTGAATGTATAATCCATCTATAGGAATTCATCATTTCTGGTTAGCACTGCCCATGGGAACACACATAAGAAATTATCTAGATCTTTTGTCCAGAAAAACATCATGCCAGAAAAAAAAAGACAGTGGTCTGGGTCCAAGAAATAAAGTAGAAAAGTTGGAGAATTGTGAAGCAAGTCAACCATGTGACAAGCTGCCAGGATCAGTTGAAGAATGAATGAGATTCAGTAATAAGATGACCAGAGGCAAAGTAGATTTGGGGTGAATAAAAGAGAATATCAGGAAAATAAGTATCAGAATGTTTTATTGGACCAGCGAAATTTTCATTCATTTATTTGTTCATTTATTCACTGAAAAATATTTAGTGCATGCTGTCTATGTGCCAGCATTTATATTATTAACCAAAGGTATAAGAAAATCATTGCCCTTTGGGAACCTATATTCTAGTGTGGTAGTGATAATATCTACCAATATTAATATAGTAAGTATATAGTATTTTTTAGAATGGAAAGTATTCTGAGTAGAAACAGAGTAGGCTTAGAGGCATCGGGAATACAGACAGGGTGGGTAGAAGAAGGATTGTAATATTAAAATGCAGAGCAGTGAAAGATTCAACCAGTAAAAGTTCTTAGAAGGGACCAACATTACCTGTAGAAAACAGTGAATGAAAACAATGGCTTTGTAAAAATGTGCTGGGATTCAGAACGCTATTTGACATGTGACCTGTGAGACTTGGTAGTATGAAAAAGGGACAATGTGTTAATGTCAACTGGATCCTGCCCAGTTTGGGCCTCTTTACCTTCAAATTTGTCTGTTCCTGTTTGCCTTTACTACAGATGAGATGAGCAAGGCAGAGGTGCTAATAGTTTCTAAAGTATTATGGTTGGGAACTACAGAAAAGCTGTTTTGTGTGGGCTACCATTGTCCAGCAAATATTTCCTATTGTGATTGGGGGTGAGACACAACCCATTAAGGCTTCCTAATGGTGCAACTAGATAAGAGAGAAGTTTCTATCGGTATCCTTTTCTCTGATACCAAATGCTGCTGAAAAATATTTTTAGTATTTTGACTAATGATTGACCTTGTTGTATATGTGACTACATTTATGTGTTATAGAAGAGAATGATAGACTTTAAAAGATTTTGAACTACGTAGATAAATGAAGCCATTAAGCCAGTAATAACAGGAAAGCCCTTTGGGGAGGAAATGTTATATTGCCAGTAACCCAACATCCTCTAATGTACAATATTTAGTTTCCTTTTTTAAAATTCACTCTTTGACAGAGTAAAACTCAGTTCTGCAAGAAGTGCAGAAAAGATAAGTGTCAATGGATGAATGAATCAATGAAAACAGAGGTGAATGTAATAATAACTACAAATCCTCATGCACTGTGAAAACTTAGTCATATATCTACTGTTGCTTTTTATTGAGAAAACTAAGTCTCCCAGAGGAGAAACATTATATAAATTGTACTGTTTAAAAATTGCTGTGTTCATTATGAGGAGCTTAATTATGGTCATCACTTACCAAAAAGAAAATCAAAGTCTTGTCGAAGAATTCATAATAATGAATGTTTCTCATTAAAAATTAATGAACAAATGGCTTGTTCTGAAGGTATGGAGGCTGTGGGAATATCATAATTTTCCTTTCTTATTTAAAAGAATTAATATTCGTGCAAATTAGATCCAAATTACTACAGTTTAGGTGGTTACTTAGTACTATAGAATATAGATTTGTTTATTACCATGGAAGCCAATTACATTTGTCAACACAGGCTAGATTATGTTATGATAAACCTTGAAATCTCAGTGGTTTAATAAAACAAAGCTTTCTTGCTCATGTAAAAAGCAGTGTAAGACAGAATGCCCCCTCAAAGCAGCTCTCCTCTATACGGGGACTCCACAAGCTGTGCTGCTTTCATTTTATACCTTGGCCATTTCAACTTTCAGGATCACTGTGGAACAAAGAGAGGTAAAAGGTGCATCAGCTCTTGAATGCTTCAGCCTGAAGTAGCACACATCACTTCTGTTCGCAGCCCAGTGCCACCTGGTTTCAACGAACACAGCTGGGATATGTGAGCGAGCAGATGGATATTCAGTGAATAATAATGTGCCTACAACAGCAGGATCAAAACCAAAAGAAAAGTATTGGTGAAAGACATATAACCTACTAGGTAGGTACTGCTAGGATTGTTTGCATAACACTGGAAGAAAGAAAAGAGAATATTTCAACACACAACCAAAATCAGCTCTGTACCTTGAAACAATAAAGTAATTCATGAATCCATCAGTTACTAATATAATTGCCACTGGATCCATGTGACTGTAAAGGTACTGCAGTAATTGTTCACAGCCAGAGAGGGATCGAACCATCAGTGCAAAAGACATTTCTCTAAGGAAATCCATCTCTCTAAGGAAAAGGGAAGGAGTTGGTTCCTTGATTGTGGGGCTATAAATATCAGAGGCAAAGCCCCATTCTTCAGATGGATGTACTATTCTGTTAAAGTTGAGGAATGCTCTCTCTTCGCTAGATTAATAAGGAAGAGAGTGCCTTGACTGGAAAGAAAAAGCTCTCCATTCTGAAGTCTTGTTTGAGAATGCACACAATTTAACTTCACTTTCTTCTTCATCCCTAGGCTAAAATAGCAAATAAATGAAGGACTGGGTTAATTAAATGCATATTTTAACAGCATTTATCTGGCATTGATTGGCTGAGGCCACTTACAGTAAAGCGTGGAATAGTTAATACAAGTGTTGGCCGTCTCCTAAAGGAGGTGACCTCAAGGTTATATAATTGTAGCGGTAATTTATTTAGCTTAAAATGAATGTGTTCTCAATTAGGTTGGTAGGCATTATAATAACACAAGAGGGATTTATATTTGCTTATGTCTAGGCTATGAGGGTTTCGTTATTGGATTTGTTTGCCTATATTTAGTCCTCCAATTCATGATTCCTCACAGTTAAGAGCAGGAAGTTTGTTCATGCTGATTAATAAGGGCCCAGTCCTAATGTTGCAGATAGTTACCTAATCCCGACGGAGGCAGCAAAGGAGCAGACACATAGCACAGATGCCAGGAGACAGGATTATCTGGTGGGTTCTGCTCATGGGAACTGTTCCTCCCCCAATACAGATCCATCAGTGCCTTAAATTTGCCCCAAAAATTGGTGCTTTATATGAAAATATTCTACCAATGGGGCACTTCTGAGTTTATCACAGGATTTATCATGCTGGAATTAATACTTTTTATCTATATCACAATTCTTTTAATCTGGTGGTCAAAAAAATGGTAATTCATGATGTTCTTTGGTTGAATTTGAACTCCTGACTTCTTTTAGATAGGAGAACTAAAATGCCTTTACCATTCCTTGGTCAGATGTAGTAAAGACATTTTTAAAAATAAACATGTGAATGGATGATTCTTTACCCACCCTATCTACCCGGACCTCTGTGAATATTTGCTTATTTGCACACATGCTAAGTGTGCAATTAGTCATTCTGTATGAACAAATGTAATTATTATTATTATTATTATTTTCATTTATTTACAAGCTTGTCAGAGATGGGGAGCGTCGGTCAATCACAAGGCCAACAGAGCCTGCACTGGAAGTCCAGGGCTCAGCCAGTAGATGTCTCTCTTAGACTCACTACAGTGAAATGTTCATGCCCCCTTGGGAGGATGCCAGCCCTTTGGGGCTCAGTGTAGCCTGTTTGCTACATCTATATTTTTGTCCAAAATTTTAAAACTATAAAAAGAAAATCTGGCACTAGTTGTACCATACTTGTGTTCCAGTTTATACTGTCAACTTCAGAGCCTAGTTTCTATTTAGATCACCCAGTGAGATTCAAGGGCTCACTCGTTCTCCTGACGGAGAGAGGGTTACTCTCCCCTTTACCTCCCACTACATAAAATATAACCCTATGTGCAACCTCCCTTCTCCAGGGAAACTGAAGCTAACACTCACCTCATTGTCTGCTGAGAGGCCATCTGCTTTGCTATGCAGGCTTTCACCAGAACAAATTTATGGTCTTTGGGAATAATAGGGAGCTTTTTTGTGTGTGTGATCTCTTATGCAACAGATTCAAGTAAGTGATCAAATCTGTGAAATGTGCTGGAGATGAAAACTGTCACCAGAGCAAGAAGGAAGGTGTATAGATGTGTTCTTGAAAGCAAAGAGTGCTCGCTACCAACTCATTTTTGTTTGATGTACTTCAGTGGCTTTGCAACCTACAGAAGCAGTTTCTTCAGGTATCAGTCAGAAGAGGATACAAAGCTTTTATATTTAAAGGTTATATAACCAAGTCACAATTACAAATCTTCTAATCTTAGGAAACACTGTCCAGTGGAAGGAAAATTGGCCCAGACATTAGGAGACCTGTGTTCTACTGCCAATTCCTTCTTTCATTCTCTGTGTGATTTTGAGTTACTTAACTTCTATGATCCTGTTTATTTCTCTGTGATAGGAGATAATGAGACTTACTTGTCAGATTGTCCTGAGGCTTAAATATGATAATGTATATATAATCCTCCTGAATCATATTAAGTTACTATTTATTCCTTTTCTCCTCCTTCTTTTCTCATTGATCAAATCAACAGGAAGGCTAAGATGCATTTTTTAAAAAATTGATAAGGGACTTAAGTAGCTAAAATAAAGCTTTGTGGTTATTAAAGCGTATCAGAGATTTTTATTTACTGGGCTCTATAACACCCTCTCCATTCCTTTGAACACAGGACACGTGTTCAGAGTCAGAAGAAACAATGCAGGTCCTGTTCTGTCGGATTGTTCCCATATTCTTTGGCTTGAAAGCTATTGATTAAGCTATGTTTTCTTAGCTATCAGGTTGTGAGAGACGAAGAAGGACATTTGCACCAATAAATATAAACTATCAGAAGCAGACTATGGATAACTTCTCTAAGAGCCATCCTTTCACCATTGGTTTGTGTGTGGGTTTATTGAGAATCTGCTTTCCTCTTGGCCCTCTGCTGATGGGAAGAAGTCTCTCAGGTTCCTATTGTCAGGGCATCACTCAGTAGCCTGGGGAGAACATCTCTAGAAGAATATCTCAATGCTAACTGATAAATTGCATGCTAGATAGGAGTTGAACAATGAGAATACATGGACACGGGGAGAGAATCATCACACACCAGGGCCTTTCAGGGGGTGGGGGGATAAGGGGAGGGAGAACATTAGGACAAATACCTAATGCATGCAGGGCTGAAAGCCTAGATGACGGGTTGATAGGTGCAGCAAACCACCATGGATGGCACATGTATACGTATGTAAAAAACCCGCACATTCTGCACATGTATCCCAGAACTTAGGGTAAAATTTAAAAATAATAATAATATAAAATAACTTTAAAGAGAATCCAAATGAGGGAATTCTGCATGCTCAAAATAATGACAGGAGTGTGTGGGCTGGAGGACGTTCAAAAAAGAAACTAATATTGATAAAAGGAAAAAAGGCTGGACAATAAATGAAGGAAGAGAGGATGACATTTTAGGTACTGAGAATAAGAAGGGCAAAGGAAGACAAACTTTCTGGAGGAAGTGGAAAAATTCTCCCCTGCTTCACTGAAAGAGAGTATACTGAAGTTTTGAGTGTATTCACGCCAAACAGATGTGAAGAGAAAATGCAAATCCTTTACTTCCTAAAGTTGCTATGGCCATCATGAGTAGCAAGGGGAGACTACTCCTGTGCAATCCAATATTTCTTTAGATTTGACTCAAGCACCTTAAGGTTGTTGGTCAGTCTTAAAGAATGTGCTTCCTTTTCTTCATTCTCTCTTTTACTGGCCTCTGATGCAGGGTAACTTTCCTCTACCAGAGGACTTTTGATTTTAATCCAGCCTCCCCTTTCTCTTAAAGGACAAACCAAACTTGTCAATCTGTCCAATAAAGCTCTGAAGATAGAGAGGCAGCAAACAGATAAGACCCTAGCCCTCTACTGCCTCAGTTTCCTGTTGCTCTTTCTCAAATCACTAGGCTGGGAAAAGGTCTTGCCTGAGGTGCTCACATTTTTTTTTCCTTTACAAAAGGACATCCATACTCCCTGTTTTCACAAAAATATATGTGTTCATAAAATGTGGTGGGAGAAAACTGACTTACCCATCAAAGGATATAAATTGAGAGATTGTTCAAATATATTATATATATTTCAAAACCATGCAAATAAAAGAGAGTTCTTATATGTGTGACTTCGAAACACTTTTAAAAATTCCTTTTTCAGTATTGCAAGGGCCAAGGTCATGTTTGCATTTTGTTCACATTTCAAATAATCAGCCTATAGTCAGGATACTTCGATTTTCATTGTTTTAAGGTTTTGGCTCCAGAACAAAAGACGGGAATGTGTCCGGAGTTGATTCCTTCCCGTGGGTTTGTAGTCTTGCCGACTTCAAGAATGGAGCCACGGACCTTCAGGGTGAGTGTTACAGCTCTTAAAGATGGCAAGGACCCAAAGAGCAAGCAGCAGCAAGATTTATTGTGAAGAGCGAAAGAACACAGCTCCCACAACATGGAAGGGGACCTGAGCGGTTCCTGCTGCTGGCTGAGGTGTCCAGAGTTTATTCCCTTATTTGTCCCCACCCATGTCCTGCTGATTGGTCCATTTTACAGGGTTCTGATTCGTCCATTTTACAAACCTCTAGCTAGCTACAGAGTGCTGATTGCCGCGTTTTTACACAGCACTGATTGGTGCATTTTACAAACCTCTTGTAAGACAGAAAAGTTCTCCAGGTCCCCACTCGACCCAGGAAGTCCAGCTGGCTTCACCTCTCAGGAACAGGCTCATATTCTAATGAAACATGTATGTCTCTTCAGCAGTGATGAAATTGCCATATAAAATGCACACCTGACAATTAGAATAGCACCAAACATTTGAATCCATTCGATGCTAAGGCTTTTTCTCAATATCCAATTTGTAATGCTTATGAGTCAGGTCAAATGGAAACATTGCACAAAATATCATGACTATAACCACAGCCACTTGGAAATTAATAACTTTTTTTAAAAAAAGAAGTTTCTGGAAAGGAAAACCTTTAGAAAAGATGTGGCTCTGAAGCATTTATCCTCTAAGTCTGTAATTGGGCTGATCAGTGGAGTTTAGCTCCATGAAAGTGAAGGCTTTCCCCAGAAGATGATGGAGACTGGCCTTGTCCTGCAGCTGTTTCATAAAGGCCTAGAATAAATTTCAATTTCAATAACTTCATTGGCATGACAGGGGAGACATGTTTTGTAAAGGTCAATATAACTGAAGGCCTGTCTAAGAATTGGTCTCTCCCTGTCCATATTTCGACTATGTAACAGCTAAGGCCGAGGCTGGCACTTTTTTCCCTACCTTCTTACCCTCCACCCTTTCTAATTTTTCTACAAGGAGTGTGTTTGGGAAAGGTAAGGGATTTCAGAAAATATGCTACTTTTAAATGTCTCCAGTTGTTGGACTTTTGCCAAGTATTGTGGTCATTGAGCTTGAAACTGATAAATCTGCAGAGAGCTTATAAACTGACCTTTTGGAAAAACAAGCTAGGATATTTGTAAAATGTTTCTTTTCTGGCACAGCAAGTGGGAATATTTCTACATTTGTGACCATTGCCCATTTGAAGACCTTAAATGAATGGTCATGTCAGGATTGGAACCTGCTATGGTGCAAAAAAAGAAAAGGTCAAGAAATATATTTACACCGGCCAGGTGCAGTGGCTCACACCTTAATCCTAACCCTTTGGGAGGCTGAGGCAGGCAGATTGCTTGAGCCCAGGAGGTCAAGACCAGCCTGGATAACATGGTGAAACCCTGTCTCTACAAAAAAAAATAGAAAAAAGCCAACATAATAGGACACACTTGTGGTCCCAGCTACTCAGCAAGCTGAAGTGGAAGGATCACTTGACCCCGGGAGGTGGAGGTTACAGTGAGCCAAGATCACACCACTGCACTCCAGCCTGGGTAACAGAGCCATACCGTATCTGAAGAAAAAAAAAAAAAAAAAATATATATATATATATATATGTATGTGTGTGTGTGTGTATAGATATATATATATATCGCTTACCTACAATGTGTTCAGGAAGTCTGGAAACATAGGTGAATTACATATACTGCCTTCAAGGACATCTCCAAACTGTAAGATGAATAAATAATATGAAATAATATTAATATATCCTTGCTAATGTCAGCAATTCTTATAATATTATTAACATAGATAATATCATTTTCACCTATGTTTACAGACTTTCTGGGCACCCCACACAATATGACCCCAAATGTAATTTTTAACATGTGTATATATGTTATATATTTAAAACACCAGAAAAATATACAGCAAAATTTCAACAGTGGTTTTCTCTGTGATGTGAACTTATGTAGCATTTTAATTTTCTTCTTTATGTATCTGATCTTTCCGGTGTTTCTAATATGAGCATGTGTTACTTTTGTATTGAGAAAAAATTAACAATAAAAAACAACAGAATGCAACAAAATAAATTGTGTGTCCACACCATTACTGTACAATGCACTGGTAGGTAAACTATACCATAGACATGTTTAGATACTTGGAATAATGGTTGTGAGGCCCACGCTTTGAAGATACATGGCATGTTATAAGAATTTAGAGAGGAAAGAAGTGAAGGGAAAAGAGGAGTAGCAAGAAATATCAGAAAGTCCAAATGTCTGTCTCCTAAGGCATTTATAAGAACCTCTGTGCAATCATTTTCTCTTCATGGGAAAGGAAAGAATGTGATAGAGTGGTTTCTTCATCTTTGATTTCTTCTGTTTTCTTTGACTATATCACCAAAAGCCTTCTGGAAACACACTTAAAGATCCATATATATTTAAATTAAATAGAACATGCTCTTGAGACATTACCAGAAAGAGTCACGTATAGATAAATCATATGCTTGTGCTAGGTATTTTTAAATATAAAAGTGGTTTTAATGTGTGTGATAAAATAACAGAAACAAACTATTGGTTAGGTTTATGAGGATTAACAGAAGACAAAATGCTCGTGCTAGTCTGCATCCAGTTCTAGGAGAGTTTTTGTGTAATGCGAATGTGTCTATGTAGAATTATTACTATAATCTACAGCAGTGGTTGGACCCAAGTTCCCCCATAATAACACAGACTGAATTATGCAATCTAATAACTTTGGAGAGAGCTTTGTCATGAAACTGAATGCGTCCAGTGGTTTTTATATTGCTCAGACCTCTTATAGATTGTTTTCTCTGACACAATTTCTATAGCCTTATAAAACTTCTCATATGTTTAACCTGTATGCATGAAACCCATGAGATGAAAGTCCAATACTGCCGAGGTAGCAATTGCTTTCCCTATAAGGAAGACCACATGTTCCCATAAACTTTAAAGGCAGAGCATAATTTTATTTTTCTCTCACGGAATATTTCCAATACTTAATTGTACAACATGACCCAAGCATATCTGAGGTATATTCAAAAGCTGTCCAAGGACAAATGTGAAAATATTCAGGAATGCAAACAGTTCTGTGTATTCATGAAGGGCTGGCCATTCCATCACAGAACACTGACTTTATGTCTCATTGGCATATGTTTCTCTCGCTTTTGAGAAAATGACTTGTAGGTTATTGTAAGGAAAGAGTTTCTATTCTGTAGATGTTGCGACTAGCAGATGAAGACCTAAGCCCTCCCCAACCGTCTTCCCCAAAATAACTACTGTACCGTAGAAGCACCGCACCGTCCTGTAGTCCTGTACTGTATAAGACACCACACTGTCTTCACCAAACCATGTCTGAATAGCAGAACTCCACAGAGCAGTTTGATTGGGATTACCATGTTGCTCGCCATTTCGGTACATTTTTAATAAAAATTCTTTCACCTCGATCAATCCATGCTCTTCAATTTAGAACTGAGACACATTATGATACAGTATTAACACTTGAAATCATCTTATAACTGCTTGCTTTCATATTTGGCATCACTATTGTGCCACCTTAGAAACTGCTTCTATTGACCTTTAGATTAAAAATATGTTGAATTATCATGATTGACACTTTTAAAATGACTCATTCTTGCCAAACACAGCATAACAACTTTTTAACATTCCCTTTTCTTTACAACTGCCACCACTTTCATTAATGTGAAATATGGCTGTATTATACACTACCTCTCATTGCCGAACATGATTTTTTTTTCAGAGTTCAGGAAGATTTACATTTGGAGCTAAATGTTTCAGTGATTGCTCTGTTGGGTTTCATTACACCAGTGTAGTTAATCAAAGCAAGTCTGGCCTTGCTACCATGATTCACTGTATGGTTTTTCGAACTTAATCATTTACACAGAATGAATATACACATTATCACCAGGGCTGGATTTCTTTAACAGCCTGCACGACACGGTACTGTAATGCCTTTGTCAACTGCTAGTTTTCCCAGGAACTCTGCAGTTTGCTGGGGGTTTTGATAAGACGTTTCACTGATGGGCTTTCGGTTAGAAACAGGCAAGTAGGAAACCCCTAGGTGGAGCTGCAGAGAGCAGAGGAAAGGCCCACTGACTTGTGTATCACCAAGTGGGGCTAACCGGGAATCCTTTAATTTGTACAGAGTGTTTCTTTTCATAGTGTGTGTGGTCTTCACAATCATAATTAACAAGTAACTTTTCTTCTGTCTCATTCCTAATCCCATCATAAATTATTGGCTGTTGGCATCTGGGCAGGGTTTGGCAGACCTTGAATTTTAAGTCAGCCTGAGAGAATTACAGGGATTGTTGTTTTTAAACCGAAGAAGCTAATTGTATAAGCATTAACATATGTGAACCAGGCCTACCAAGCCTAATTTCTGAGCAGCCAGCAACGATGCTCCTATGGACACCAGATTCCTTGGCAAAAAGCAGACTTGCATTCAACCAAAACCAATGCAGATCCTGTTCCAGGCCCATGGAATCCAGTGTCAACTTTTCAGGGATTCTATGAGCTGGTTCTTAAACACCACCATTATTTAAAATCAAAATATATAAACTTTTAATTAAATAATTATATTTTTAAAAAGATGATAAATACTCAAAACTCATCACTTCCTAAATATTCTACCCCATCATGCAATTTTTTACACCCTTGGTTATTCGTGTCTATTGTATCTGGATGGGGGAAACATTATGGAATTTCGCAACTCTGCATTCAGTGTTGTTATGTTGGTAGACTGAAATCAGCCACAATGGGAGTATTTGTATCATGGAAATAACAAATGCTACAAACCAAGACTTCATTTCTTGCATTGCCTCTGCCTTGTGTGTAAGGGAAGTACTATTTAATTTTACCTACCAGAATGCTAAGTCTCAGAAAAGTTCAGTAAATGATTTTGGCCCTAGGATTCCACTGCAGGGTTTTCTGACTTTGCAAATCCATTATCTTAAGTCTTCTGTTCTATACCTCCCTTTAGTGGGGTTTTCCTGCCAATGTACTATATACACTCATAAAAACTTTTAGTGGCATTAACTGCTGTTTGGTTGGTGTATTCATTGTATGATTTGGTTGGTGTATTCATTGTATGTCTTGGGTAGGGTATAACAAGTACGTTTAAATTGCATATGCATTTTTTTTTCAAAGAACCAGTTATACATTTACCAACATTTCATTATCCAGAATTCAAGCCTCGATTGAAACAAATCTACCCCCAGAACATACTGAAAAGTACTTTCTGGAAATATATTTCTGTTCATTAAAAAATCCAATTACTAGAATTTACAAGTTATTAAACTTCTCATTGCTTTTCTTCAACCACTCTTTCAGACTCGGCATCACTACCCCTAACTTTGCTTTCCGGCATTTCTCAAAATGTTCCCATTTGGTTTCAACATGTAAGCAACATGAAGGCTACGGAATCAGAAATGTGAAAAGGAGGCAGTTACACAGACATGCAAAAATGCACCAGCCCGAGTGCACAGGCTTAAGGGGCTTTGAAAGAATGAGGTATTGGACTACCTGATCCTGTCTTCTTTGCATGCCATTCTGATTTGCTTTCCATGGAGAAAACAACCCGTCTATGGGAAACTGGGGTAATTTTTCAATGAAATACTGCATTGCTGATATAGGATGAAGGAAATGAGTGGCATGGTTGCTGAGAGACAGAAACTGCAAGTCTAATAAAATTATATTGGGCCTACCCACTCCTGTTTCAGATTTCCATAGCATTCTTTGTGAGGATACTCACAAAAGAAGTACTAAGTTGCTGTGTGTGTGTGTGTGTGTGTGTTTATCTTACCAGCTTTGTCTGATATTTAAATTTTGTTCAGGTGAGAGAATAAAAAGCACACATGGTCTATGAGTGGAACCTCTCTAATGGAATATTTTATTCCCAGCCCCATATGCAAAGCTCTTTAAATGGTGATCCAGAAATCTGAACTCCTGACACATTTCGGTCTTTCTGTTCAACATTGGTACCATACACAGCAAGAATTACCTTCAGCTTTACTGCTGACCCTGGAAGTCACTGTACTCTCAAGACTATCTACAAGGTCATGAAGATTGTTTCTTCAAAACTCTTAGTCACAGCAAATACTTTCTACGTGTGTACTGCCATCAACATTGTTGCCTGTTTGGTAGCTTTTGATGGAATGAAACTGACAAGTTTCTGCCTCACACCTGACTTGAGAAAGGCCCTTAGATCTAAACTTACAATGGAAATTGTTTGGTGTGTTGCAGTTAGATACAAATCATGCTCTGACTTTCCAAGAAGCTTTGTTGCAACATGCAAAACAAAAGAAAGGTAGCAAAACTCTTCAAGCAGTTAAAATTGTTATGCAAAAGCAAGTACAGAGGGTAACAGAATTCATTTAACTGTAAAACCTAAAAACAAAAGAACTGAAGACAGCTAATCACAAATTTTGTCAATTGTTGATACTTTGTTTTTATTCTCTCTTACTAAAAATGCACTACAGCATGGGTTTTTCCTTGTACATGTATACATTTCCTCCTCAGTTGGACTAAGAATAAAGTATTGTGCAAACAGTAGGTGATGAAAATTCTAGTCCACTAACTGACTTTAAAAGCTGTGGGATTCTACAAATTGACCTATTAAGCAGCTGTTCCCACCTTTGTCCTATGAACGCTAAAATGTGAGGTTAGACCTCACATAGGTTTGGTAGTGACAATCTTGTCTAGTGTTAAATCCAGGATTCCAAAATTCTAGCCAGATAACAGGAAGCTAGGAACATAGGGGCCGAGATGCCTGAAGATTTGACCTCCCATGCTATTTTATAAAGGAACGTTTATAGCTTGTTTACTTGAGGTTGCTGGGGGGAAAAAAGCAGTGATTGTGTGCTGTAAACCTTTAAGAGAAAAAAAACTTAGCAATATGCTTTGGTGTAATTCAATTTAGTTGAATGAGCAATTTCTATTTTGGAGTTTAGCTTTCAATGGCTGACATGTTCTGTGACTTTGGCCAAGTCACTTTAACTCATCCACTGTCATATCTATGAAAAGGGGGAAATAATGCTTCACTGGAAATTTTCCCTAGGGTTCCAGAAGATGAGAATTCTGGCCTTGATATCTATAAGCGCTCAGAAGACTTGAGCTGGGAGGTTCGTGTGCATTCCTGGCATAATGGCAGCAGGGAAAAGAAGTCATTCTGAAGAGAGGCACAGCTGCAGAGAGAAGCTTTCTCAGCACAAAGCAAGAGTCTGGCCTCTTGAGTCTCTGAAACACTCAAATTCACTGAACGAAGACGACAAGGAGGAGGACTATATATACTTACATATAGATCTGCATGCTGGGGTTTCAAATGTGATTCATTATGTACCATTTCCTTTATCCTAATCCATCTGCTAAGGTTTTCTTCTCCTGTGCAGAAGGAATTTGAAAAAGAAATGTGACTTTAACTGAGAAGAGAGTAACAGCATGACATAGTTAGCACCACCTGCACTAAGAAAGATTCAAGATGGTATTTGTCAAATATTGGAAGATGTGTGTCTGCTAGCTGAGGGATAACGGGATGTTTTCAGAGACTGTTTTAAAGTTCTATGGCCAAGAAAAAAAAAGCTGCATTTGCTTCTCATAATAGTGGTTATCATTTCTCTTGTGAAATGTTTATCTACTGATGATCTCACTATGGCTTCCTTTGGATTGTCTACTTGTTTTATTTTCTCTCACTAGAAAAAGCAAACATCTTGGTTCCTGTCTCTTTCTATTATAAGTACTAAGCATGTGGAAAGTTAAAACAAAGGCTGCACATTTCCAAGGAACTGGATAAGTACAGTCAAGTGGATCCTAATCGAATACCACAGTGTGGGCATTTGGTACCACATGCTTGTTGATTTGGAAAGAAGTGGGAAGAAGAGATGGATAAAGATGAGAATGAGGCAGAGTAAAAAGAAAAGAAAATTAAGTAAACACTGAAGAGCATAGCCCCTTAGATGGGAGTGAATAAAACACTACTCAGGTCAATTTATAGCCTGTCAACTATGCTTTATGTATACATAATTCCTAAATTTCTTATGTTGAAATCAGCTAATCTTCAATCAGGAATAAGCAAAATCAATGTATCCTACCTATATGGATATTTAAGTTTTTAGTCTACTGATTTGTTTATTATCCACACATATTGAAATGTATTGACATCACAAAATTGTATTAGAGACAGGGTCTGCTCTATAGCTAAGGTTGGAGTGCAGTGGCTCAATCATAATTCACTGCAGCCTCAAACTCCCAAGCTAAAGCGATCTTCCTGCCTCGTCTCCAGAGCAGCTAGAACAACAGGTGTGTGACATCACACCCTGATAATTTATTTTATTTAATTTATTTATTTATTTTTTGGTAGAGACAAACTCTTGCTATGTTGCCTATGGTGGTCTCAAACTCCTGGTCTCAAGTGATCCTCCTGCCTTGGCCTCCCAAAGCACTGTGATTACAAGCATGAGCCACTGTGCCCAGCCTCAAAGTATTTATTATCGCTTTATTTTTTTTCTTTTACTCCTGAGACAGAAAAATAAAAAATAAAATTATGTTACTAAAAATTTGGAAAATAGAGAAAGTGAGAACAAAATGTATTTATAACATAACCCATGATGACCACACAACTGTTGATGTTGGCCTTTCACCTTTTTGTTCCTTTTCTTTTTACCTCGCATTTTTACATAACTGCAATTATTCAAATATATATATATATATATATATACATATACAAATTTTCTGTTTTACCCATACTCCATAACATATTTGGATCATTCTTATGTTATTATATGTTTCAAAAATAAAATTCAATGACTGCATATTATTACTGAGTGGATTATAATTTATGTAACTGGGCACTAAATCCAAAAAATATTAATATACATTACTTCCAAAACTGGAGTCCAAACGATTGGAATACACCTACCTGGAAAAAGTTAATGATGTTACTTTATAACAACTCCTCTATACTATTATGTACTGTGAAGCTCCAGGAGAGAAGCTTTCTTAGTGTGTTCTTTTCTCAAATGTAATTATACATGGAACCATTTTTACCATGAGCATTATACAACACGGTGTTCACCACATCACACCTTGGAAAACAATGATATGACCATTCCCTATTGTTTAATAGCTAGGTTATAAGAAATTTTTCACTATAATAAATAATAAAGAATTTAGCATCATATACAAAAAGACTTTTCTGTTTAGCATTATATTCTGGGAATTATTTCTCAGAAGTTAAAAAAAGTGAAAATGTTTGTATGTTATTAAGGTCTTTGATACATATCACCAAATTTGTTTCCTTCCTTCAACATCCTTCTGGCAAATATCATTTCCAAAAGCAAATATGGTATTATGGACAATCACTACTGCTCTTGGATTTGAGTATGAATGAGAAACAAACCAAGGTATGATCAGCAATGTATTTCCACACTATACTAGGCACACACACTGTTAATCTCCAGATGTATATGCCCTGTAAGATTTATGGACTTTATGAGTTTAAAAGTAAACTACATACATCTGACTATTGTATACTCAGATTATAGGCTAAGATTATTTTTTACAAATCATAAAGAGGCTGAAGATTGTGGTAGTGTGTTTTGAGATACCTAGAAAGGAGCTGACACATGGTGTATGCTCAGTAAATGTTTACCGCATAAAGGAATGAGTACATGCATGAATGCATACCCACACAGTGTTTCCTTTTGGTCAGTTATCTTAAGATAGCCCCCCTGTCACCCATTACCTCCTCACCATGGAGCACTTAGCCAATGCTTAAAACCACAGATGATCCAGGCTCGCCATGGAAACTTCAATATGGCTGACCATAACTCATTGAGATACTTGAAAATGCTTATTCAAGAAATGATGGGAGCAGCGGGCCTTGGGAACTACCAGCCCCTTGCTACATATATGACCTCTCTGGCAAATCTTAGATCTCTCTGGGATTCCATTACTTCATAAAGAAAATAATGATAATAAGCCCCTTCTTGGGTGCCTAGAAGCTCAAAGAGATACAAAAGCACTTCGAAAAGTTAATATCTCACTGAAAATATAAGATATTATTATTTTTACCAATTCCACAGTACTCATCCTAAACAGTGGGGCAGAGAATGGAATGGAGCATTAGGGGCTTGTGGATTAAAGAGAAAAGGCCTGAAGATAGCACCGATGTTTTTCCTGGAAGAACAAAAGTCTTTCCCCTTACCGAGGTTTCCAGATTCTTTAAAAGTTACCAGAAGCAGCAGACTTCAGAGTAATTTGCTGATTTAAAATACACATATTATTGACAACAGGGACTACATAGTGTTTCTTTTATCCTAGACTTTTTTTATTAGGTTTTAATCAACATGACCTTATGAAATACTTTGAACCCTGATTAAAAAGCAACATAAATAAAGGTGAGGGAGAAATGAGAGCAGTGCGGTAGACCTAAATAAGAAATTAATGAAAGCGCAGTGATAATTATATATAATTAGAGTAGGCACTTAACATTCGTAAGGGGTACAGACCTTTGGAATCCCCAAATTTGTGACTTCAGAAATATTAGTATAAGCATTCCTATTAAGAGGCATACATTTCTTGGACATAACTTTGTAACAATTTAACTACAGTATTATTTTAAACTTTGAAGTTTAGAACTTGCTCAAGTAATGATTTTGGCAGTGACCAGCAAATTTTTCTAAACAGTTTCATGGATCTAATTTCCTTGATTCCACATCAAGTTTATGATGGTCTTATCTATATTATTTACTTAAGTCACTGCCAAATAGATATTATGCTCATTTGTTTTCCCAAAACTCATAGTTACTGTCCAAGAGCCCATTATTCTTTTGATTTATTTATTTTATTTTATTTATTTATTTATTTTTGAGATGGAGTCTCACACTGACTCCTGGGCTGGAGTGCAATGGCCCAATCTCGGCTCACTGTAACTTCTGCCTCGCGGGTTCAAGTGATTCTCCTGCCTCAGCCTCCCGAGTAGCTGGGATTACAGGCACGCACCACCATGACCGTCTAATTTTTTGTATTTTTAGTAGAGACGGGGTTTCACTATGTTGGCCAGACTGGTCTTGAACTCCTGACCTCATGATCCCCCTGCCTCGGCCTCCCAAAGTGCTGGGATTACAGGGTGAGCCACCAGACCCAGCTCATTCTTTATGTTTTACATCTTTATTAAGGTATAATTGACATACAAAAAACTGCATGTTTTTAATGTATGTAATTTGATGAGTTTGAATATATGCAAATACATATGATCATATCAACACAACCAAGGTAATAAACATATCCATCACCACCAAAAGTTTCCTTGTGTGTGGGGATGGGAGGAGAGGTGAAAACACGTAATATGAGATCTATCCTCAACAAATTCTTAAGTGCACAACACCATATTGTCAATTATAGGCACTATTTTGTACAGCGGATCTCCAGAACTTCTTCATCTTGCATAACTTTAACATAAAGTTACATTGAACAACCACTCCTCATTTCCTCTGCTCTTGTCAGCTGGCAACTACCATTCTATTTTCTGCTTCTGTACATTTGAGTATTTTGGATACCTCATACTAATTGCGAAGAGCCCATTATTTCTATATTTTTCCTTTTCTTTCTCTTTCTTTCTTTCTTTCTTCCTTCCTTCCTTTCTTTCTTTTTCTTTCTTTCTTTTCTTTCTTTCTTCTTCCTTCCTCCCTTCCTTCCTCCCTTCCTTCCTTCATTCCTTCCTTCTTTCCTTTCTTTCTCTGTCTCCTTCCTTTCCTCCTCCCTCTTCCTTCCTTCCCTCCCTCCATCTTTCTTTCCTTCCCTTCCCTCTTTCCTTCCTTTCTTCTTTCTTTCCTTTCTTTTCTTTTCTTTTCATTTTTTGTCCTTTCTTTCCTTCCTTTCTTCTTTCTTCCTACCTTCTTTTTTCCAATACAGCCCTGAGAACTGTAAGATTGCTGGCATGTACTCCAGAAATATTTGCTGAATATTTTCTTACATTTCTTCACATTCATATCAGAACCAAGAGTTGGCCTTTTAGGGAGGGCAATTAATTTTCCACAAAGAAATAAAGTGGGTTTGTTTGGGTTTTTTTACTCATTTCATGAAAGTTACTGTATGCTATTCCCACCCCAATGTTACCTTCTATGTGGAAAACCCTAACAGAATAACACACTTTTGGCCTCTCCATTTTACTGTAGGACAGTGGTTCTCAATCAGGGGAGATTTTGCCTTGGCAATGTCTGGAAACACTTGTCAGCACTGGGGGATAGGAGGGGTGGCTATCAGCATCAAATGAGTAGAGGCCAGGGAAGCTCCTAAACATCTTGCAATACACAGGACAGCCTCCACAACAAAGAATAATCTGACCTCAAATGTCAATACTGCTGAGTGTTAAAAACCCTGACCTAGAGAACTAGAATAAAATTAAGCTTAGTAGTGTTAAGGACTTTTATACCAGTCTCTTGTCCTTTCTTTTTCTCTTTGACATTTGCCTGCCTGCATCACATTGGCATCTGTTTGCCGTATTCCATGGGGTAAGTTTACAAGAAGGACCTGCAGTTTGAGGGTGTAAGTTCAATTCAGAGGCGTGATAGCAAGCTCATACATCTAGGCTCCCTATGCCCTATTAGTTTAAAAAGTGTAAAAAGGACATTTTTAATCTCTCTTTGCTTAAGTCCTGCATCTCTCTCTCTCAGTTCATTCTGGATGTAAGCAGGAAAGGTTACTATTTGGGGGGCTTCCTCAAGCTCCCAAATTGTATCTAATAATGATAACATGAGATACAAATGCCTAATGGTCAGCTGGGTGTACTGACTACCTAAGGATCTTCCTTTTCACACCAGCTCTGCTAATGAACAGCTAAAATGGTCACAGCAGTGAATGCTGAAGAGCTGATAGTTGGGAAGATTGAGGTCCTGTAGAGGCAGGGAAACTGAAGAGCTAATTAATTTAAAAATGTAAGAATGGGCTGGGCGCGGTGGCTCACACCTGTAATCCCAGCACTTTGGGAGGCCGAGGCGGGCAGATCATGAGGTCAGGAGATCGAGACCATCCTGGCTAACACAGTGAAACCCCATCTCTACTAAAAATACAAAAAATTAGCCGGGTGAGGTGGCAGGTGCCTGTAGTCCTAGCTACTCGGGAGGCTGAGGCAGGAGAATGGCGTGAACCCCAGAGGGCGGAGCTTGCAGTGAGCCGAGATTGCGCCACTGCACTCCAGCCTGGGCAACAGCGAGACTGTCTCAAAAAAAAAAAAAAAATGTAAGAATAACCATGAATAAAAACAAAATATATACACATGGCACCCTTTTGGAACATGCCTGCTAGTATACCTGTCCCCAACTTAAAGTGAACATAGTCTTTCTCTCCAGAATACATCTTTTCACAATGAAACCTACATTTTCCTTAGGGAACCATGTTCTTATACTCTTGCTCTATGTGAGCCAACTCCATACCTGGCTTCATGGGTAGGCATGAGATAGAGAAACAGCCCATGACAGCCTCGACTCTTCTGGGCCTCCACGAATAGATCAGCAGTGGACCGAAGCCCAGATCAGAACCAAACCAATACTAGAATTTTGCTAGAAAAAAACTGGAGAAGGACACGTTTTCTTTCTGCTGGACTTGAACCATGAGTATGATAGCCTGAGCTGCCATAAACAGGATGCATGAAATAGAAATCAACATTCAGAATTTTTTACAAACCAAGAGATGAAGAGAAAGAGTTCAGATTCTAATGGCATCATGACTAAGATTCAATCTTGCCAAAATCTTGGAATTCTCAGTCACATGAGCCAATGAATTTCACTACCATAATCCTTTATAAAAAAAAATTACATCAGAAAGAGTCTTGAGTAATAGAGATATCAACTGTAGACTCACCATCTCAATCTGCCCCTAAATATAATAATTCCTCCAATTCTAGATATTTATACAGTGCTCATTGTCTTCCCAAATTATATACTCTTCATTTCCCCTCTTGATTTCATTTGTTCAGATGCTTTGGTTGCATTTGAAAACATTTTCTATTTGTCACTGAATATTCTGACAGTCATGGGTAAGATGATGTCACAAACAGGGTCATGGGTGAAACAGCCTACAAAGATGTGATCTTGGCATTGTACCTGATCAGACTCTTGGAAAGACCCACCAAATGCTATTCTACAATAATGACTAAAATAACAAAACCAATTTTAATAGCCCATACCACTAATTAGCATTTTACCGCTTTTCTCCTCTTATGCTGTGTGCACTCTATATTGTTGCAAGTATTTCTCCCACCAACCCTCCAATGCAGTCTAAATTCTCTACTTTACAGAGGAGGAATCTGAAACAGAGAGAGGTTTGACAACTTACCAGAGGTTATGAAGTTAGAAGATGGTGTCAGTCCTGAAAATTAGATCAGACTCCAGACCCTGTGGCATTAATCATTGTTCTCTTTTACTTCTCAAGAGTACTCACTGGTGAGTTCCTTTGCAAGGTTTCACAGCAGTCTGATGGAAATCAATGGCAGGCATCCTTACTCATCTTTCCCAGGACATTCAGTCATAAAGTGATTCCTTTATGGCATCTACAGGGAACAATATTTAAAATATTTACAGGTAAAAATATGTATCAGGAGATGTGACGCCCATGTAAAAGATGCCAACCCAGATGGTTCTTGTAATTATTGGTCTAACCTTCATCAATTGCTTACTTCTCTGAGGTGCAGTTTCCCCATGGCAAATAGAAGAGGCTGTAGTAGAGTGCAATGATAATGATAGCCATTGACTGAGGGCCTACTATGTGCTAGGCATTCTACCAGCCCTTCACATCCATCGGCTCTAAGCAATCGCTAATGCCTTTTTACATCTAAACCTTCTGTCATTATAGGGCCTCTGTGAAATAAAATGTTTCTGAAAGGGACATCAGATAATACAAAAATATAACAGGTTGAAAAGAATTTGATTAAAAACTCTGAATAATACACCCTCTCGAAAGTTAATTTTTATTTTGTTCTTCACAGGGCAGCATTGTTTGGACTTGGCAAGCGTGCACACTGCAGCCATTATCCTGGTTCTGGGGCAGCAACCACTGGCTTTGGTGTGACTAAGAAACGAAATGCTTAGAGCTGAGCTCTTGGTGGCCTGCTTATCCACTTGGCTGCGTCCTGTTGTCCTGCTGACACCCAATGGACACGTGAGCAGCCAGAACATTTTGTGAATATGCAGGAGTTTCCTCCAAGGGCCACAAAAGTCCTCTATGGCTCAGAGAAAATTAGGTTCCTCAACTGTAAACTGTCCTTTGGGGGAAAGGAAGAGAAATTCCAGAGGAAGGGAGAAAAAAAAATAAAATTCATTTCAACCACTCCCCCCCAATTACGATTAAAACAACGATGACATTACATGCCAATTGCACGTTTTAGATACTGGCCTGCCTCAGAGTCATCTTCAAACTGGTTTCCTCTGTATGTATTTATTTTTCTTTAAATATCCTGAGACGTGCACATTATTATCTTCTGTGGACATCTTTAGTAAACAGGGAGCTTAGGCATGTTTGCATTGTTCTGGCTTGTTGCAGTTGTTGACCTGATTGGATCATGCACTGCTTTGATCACGTAAAAATGAAAGCAGTTTTTACTGCAAATTGCGCTGGGATGATTTGAAAACCAAACAAACCAAAAGGACATGTTCTATTTATTCTTTATTACTCACACATTTAAAGAACACACAGACTTTCCTCCCCTCAATCCCCAAAATATAAACGTGTTTAGAAGATACTTTTAAAACCACCTTTTCTTTTAGCCTTGTAGGCAAAATCCTCTGGAGGGTGCTTCATAAAAAGGGTCTACAGCTTGGCAATTTCGATTTGGAAAAGTACACTTTAAATTATTTCTCCCGACTCTCACCGAAGTCCTGTTTTACAGGCTTGGGAGTTTCCTTTTGAACACTAAGTTTTATTGGCCATATAACCCTGGGCACAATAGCTAAACCTTAAGTTTCATTTTCTTCATCTATAAAATGGGGATAACTGTTCAAAACCTTATTGAAAGGATGAAATACTTTAAAGTACATTAGGCATTCAAAACAAATGTATACTACTTTTCCTTATGGTGTTATTTTTTCAATTTACAAATGAGAAAGTTGAATCTCAAATTAAATGACTTGTCCAACTACTCACAGCACACAGGTAGTAGAATCTAGAAACAAACTCTATTCTTTTGCCTTAAAATTCACTTCTTCCTCTTCATATAATAGAAACATCTAAGTAAAGACTTTGTACTACTGTATGCACACTGCTTCAAGATTTGTCCCTTGTCACTCCCATTAGTCAACACAAAGTCCCTTGTATTAAGACATTTGAAAGCTGCCATTTTCTCTATATTATTTTTATTAAAATGTCCCCTAATTAAAATATACTATTTTTAAAATGAATTGAGAGACAATAGTTTTAAAACTACTATTAGCATAATGATGTATCTGTTCCTGTAGTTGCCTTTTCTTGTCTTTTGATCAACAGCAGTGATAGCCTTATCTTCTCAGGGCTACAGTCCTGAGGTTATTAAAAGGGAACAAATACCCTAACAGGCTTATACCTTTGATTTTCTGCCATACTTTCCAAGTTAATGAGTAAGAGGGTCAAGGGAATTTATTCCTGTGCTTTAGGAAATCTACAAACAATATTAAAAAAGAAGTTGGTGGCAGATTAAGAAACTTTTAATAACCTTGTGCAAACCTTCCAGACACTCATTACTCAGCTTCAGTTAGCACGTATAGGTGATTGAAATATGCAATTTCAAAATATGCTGTGGGAGTTAGAAGAGAGCCAGCAGCTGACAGAGAAGTAGTTTGGGCAAGAAAAAAGGAGGTTTCGGGACCAAGGAGGTTTCGGGACCAAGGAGTTCAGTGAGAAAGTCAGCTCTTTTATTTTGCTATATTTGAACGAAAATAACCTGTAAGAAGGAATGTTGAAAGCTTTGCAGGGTCTTGCATGCATTCCATTTTGAAATCCACTAACGAAAGACCACTAATTGATTAATCTGAGGCATATATATTTTGATTAAAAGCCACACTGTATTCTCTCTTCTCTGTCTTGCTCTTGTTTTCTTAAGACACTTTTTTCCCAAGCAAATAAGCAGCTTCCTAACTGCTTTATCCATTCCAGTCTAAGAAATGGAGATTCCAAGATATTTTCCTATTTATGTTTGAACAGGTGTTTATCTTCCTAATGCTATGCTTCTCAGACCCAACTGTAAATTTGCACATAGATTGAGATTATCAACTGGATTTCACCTCTAACCTTAGCTCTTTCTACTTCTGAAAACTTGTGCCAGCCATATTATGGTTTAAGGCAGGATGTGTTGAATATTATATCCACATTTGACAGAACAATGCCTAAGAATAAGAAAAACTAAGTGACTTATCCAAAGTCACATAGCTATTGGTAGAGTATAGAACATTTGACTGAGATCAAGCTATAATAGATCCCAAGTCCTTGGGCTGCATCCTACCGTTCATTTCCTCCCTGTAAACTAATGATAATAATCATCTCTGCTCTTCCTTCTCACAGAATTTTTTGTAAGAATCAAATAAACTAGTGTTTGTGAAAATGTTTTATATACCCAATTTAGAAATGAACAAGTATGGATGTTTCAGGGAGAATACAGAAAGGATAATTAGAGTGAAGGAAGCCACAGGGTCAAGAGCATCCAGGAAAGAGAGATTGTGTTATAGTTTGAATATGGTTTGACCCTTCCAAAACTCATACTGAAATTTGATCTTTAAGGTGGCAGCGTTGTTCGGGGATGGGGCCTAGTGGGAGGTGTTTGAGCCAGGAGGTAGATCCCTAACGAATTGACTAATGCCCTCCACTGGGGTGAATGAGTTCTTGCTCTCACTGGAATGGATTGGTTGTTAAAAAGAATCTGGCTTCCTCAGTTTCTCTCTCTTGCTTCCTCCCTCACCATATGATCTCTTTGCATTTGTCTACTCCCCCTTGGCTTTCTGCCATGAGTGGAAGCAGCATGAGGTCTTCACCAGAAGGTAAGCAGATGCTATTGCCATGCCCTTTGAACTTCCCTGTCTGCAGAACTGTAAGCTAAATAAACCTCTTTTTCTTATATGTTACCTAGTCTCATGTATTCTGTTTTAGCAACACAAAACTAAGACAGAATGTCATACCTAAAATACAGTTGACATTACACCGACTTGAATGGGAATTCATGTGGTAGAGCTGGGATTGGTAAACTTTTTCTGTAAAGGGCCAGAGGGTAAATATTTCAGGCTTTACAGCCCATATGTTCTGTCGCAAACACTCAACTCTGCATGAAAGCATCCATAGACAGTATGTAAATAAATGAGCAAGGCTAGATTCCAATAAAACTTTATTTATGGACACTGACATTTGGATTTCATATCTTTTTTCATGTATCATAAAACATTATACTTCTTTTGATTTTTATTTCATTTAAAAATGTAAAAACTATCTTTAACTCACAGGGCCTCCATAAACAGGCAGTGAGTCAGATTGGGCCCACATGGACATAGTTCAAGATTCCTGCTACAGGGCAATGAAAAATGATACGTTGTTGACTCATTTGGGTAACATTTGATAGGCAATACAATGTCACTAAAGTTCATTAGCAAGAAGATTATAAGTTTGGAGTGCTTAGGGCTGCAAGGATCCAAGAAAGCTGATTAACATCAGCTATGATGATAAGGGCATGTACAGTATGGTTAACAAGAAATCTGAATGTAGAAATCTGACAGTCCATTCAGAAGTTTAACAATGTCCTCAGTGATCCAGACTCTTTTCATCCTTTTGTGCCTCCATTCTCAGCATTTGGCTTTCCATATTTATGCTTAATGCTGCACTGTCCAATGATTGCTGCCACAGCTTCAAGCATCATGTCCTCACAATAGCATCCCCAGCATAAGAGAAGGGTAAGATTGTTCACCCACAAGCTCTACCCCTATATCAGTCTTTTTTTCAGGAAGCAAATGCTTTCCCAGAAGCCCCACCACAGACTACTCCTTTGCTAAAGTTGGGCCAGGTGACCATATCTTTGCATTGCAAAGGAAAATAAATTTCTCATGGTTGGCTTACATCAATCATCATTTATCACATTGGGCCAAACAAAATTAGGATTCCATTAGCAAGGAAGAAGTCAAGCAATGGCTGTTGGGCAGGCCACTGACAGAACCTGCTTTAATGGAAGAAGAAATTTTTATGGGAAATTGAGCTAGAAATCAAGCTGAGGTAGGATGAAATTTTTGGATTCCCACAAGATCTATCTTACCACATAATGTGGAATTATTAATTAATGCTTCTATTTTATAAATGGACAAAAAAATTGCTGATGGCCAGGCCTATATCTTATTTATTAGGGTGCTCTCTATCTGGCATATGTTTGCAATTCTTTTGGCATTGAGAATACTTGACAAATTGAAATGTTAAGGCTTGGAGGCAGAGCTAAATAAATAAATCTTCCAGAAAAAAAAAAAAGAGTGTCTGAATTAGAGAGAAAGAAGAAGAAATGGAATAAGAGAGATGAATGTTCATGAATTGAAGCATGTGTGACTTTATTTTCCCTGTGGGAAAAACTGGAGTCTTCCTGGGAGCAATGCCTGATCTTGCTCATGCCTCCTACTATTGTTATATTCTCAGTGGAATGGAAAAGACTGGATTCAGTCTTTTTGCGTCACAGTGAATCAGCCAAAAAAAGAAGAAGAAGAAAAGTTATCAGTATTCCACTACAAAATGGCTAAGAAAAAAAAAATCTGAATGCATTCAAAAAAATTTCACTAAAAATGAAAAGACAGACTCATAGCATGGGTATTTCATCAGTAACAATTGGGAGCTAGATTGTCAACTACATAAAATTAGGTGTTTCATCTTCTGTTCTTTTGTTTTAGGAGAAAAATGTAAGAATGTGTTATAGTCTCTTCTAACTTGTAAACTGGTAGCCAGGCACTCTGAGCAGATGGCAACACCCTAGTGATTAAGGTAAGCAAAGCTTTGTTACTAGAAAAATCAAGAGAAATATGAATGCCTTTGTGTCTAATTTTTGAGATAATATATTGTGAGTTTGATGTTGTCATGAAATAAAATGTACAGCAAAAGTCAATCTGTTACATCACTAATAATATGCTTATGATTTGTCACACTGCATGGTAAAAAGGCAAAGACAGTAAATAGTTTATTTACATAGATATAATTATTATTAATTTTATGTAGGAAAACCGAGATTTTATAATGTGTATTTTTCTTTATGAGTTTACCATTATCTGTAACCATGTCAATGCATATTACCTCCCCTAACATTTTTTATAGCTTTTCTCCATCACATATAAAGACAATGTACATTCACAGTGCAATTCATATCAAGAGTCACATGCTCCTTTACAGACATATTTCTGAGGTCTGCTTCCTTCATAGCCAGAGTTTCCTAAGCACTTTACCTTCTTAGCTTCAGGTCTAATGCCCCTGTTTCAGTCACCCCTCACATTCCAGGTTACTTCTTCTACTCTTTCCACTTCTACCATCTCCCATTACTCTAGACAGGGATGACAAAGGAGTTTTATCTAGAATGCCAACTCCAAGTGAATTGTACTTGTTGCTTGGGGAGCTGTATTTAGAAAAATTGTGAGAATGTTACTATGGGCCTGGGATGTAAAGAGAGGTGAGTATCTGTCTTTCCTCATTTTAGTGGTTCTTAGAAGTTATTGTTTGATCCTCCCTATACTTGAGGAGAACCAGCCCTCAGTATCATAGCCACTGAAGAACTTAAGACCGAAAGAAATAAGGGGCATGATACCACAGTGGCCTGGCCCACAAGAACATCCTTTCAGAGAGAAAAGGGGGAGGGTAGGTAGAGAAAGAGAGAGAGAGAAGATGGCCAAAGAATGGACTGAAAGCAAGCATGGGCAGAAAGAATAGACACCAAAAGAATGAACTTGACAAAAAAAGAAGCAGATAAAAGTTAAGAGAGAGAACCATTTAAGCAGGAAGAACTGTTTTCAGGCATAACATCTTATGCCTGCAAAATCCATTCTCTATGTTCATGATCTTTATGCGAACAGCTCTTAAACAAACTAGGTCTAAGAAAAAAAAATCTAGTTACTGCATTGTCTTTTTAATGTGCATGAGAACTGGCCCACATACACACATGCATGCACACACACACACAAACACACACGGGTGCACACACACACTCACCAAAACATGCACACAGACACACACAGTCTTATCTTTTTATGCCATTCAAGTTGCTTCCGCTTGGATCTTCATGCTTCTTAGAAGTGTCATCCTTCTCTTGGATTCTCCTGTCACCATGGAGAAATTGGTTGTGCAGCCCCAGAGTCAAAAGCTTTGGCTGTTTTCTTATCAGTATGCTGTACTGGCCTAGAGGCTTATTTTCATTTCAGGTGTGCTTTTCTTGCCAGAAAAGCAGAGTGGGTGGCTGATTACAAATAGAGGCCTTAGGCGGTGGTAATTGAAGACCGGTACAACAACACAGTTTAGAGGAAATATTGCTTCTGACTAAGTGGAGAGAGACTAGAAATTTTCAAGTGAAAATAGGAAGTGCAGACAATGGTCAATAACTCTAAACAACAAATGTTAAAGCATCTGGGGAAAACTATCTGCAAGATTGCATTCAAGTTAAACTTCTGCTCTTGAAATCAATCCTACGTATTGCTAATATTGATTGTGTTGCCCTCACCTAGAAATTGACCTGAGGTCATTTTAAAGGCCATCCTCCCTACTGCTGCTCCCCTCCCACTCCCCCTAAACTCCACTCCCCACCTTGTTCACCCATCCCTGGGATTCTCTAAACAAACTGAAAACTTTTATTCCCCAATTCAGTTCACATAGATGGACTGCCTGTCATGTGCTAGGTCTATGAGTTTTGGTAGATGAATTGGGCTTGCCTTAAGTTTACAACCTGGAAAGTTAGAGAAAAAGAAACTAATAAATCAGAAAGAAAAGTAACAAACTTGCTTAAATTGGCACTGAGGTGCTTATTTCTTTGGTTATATCTCACAGTTGTCCACAAAAGGACCTCAGTGATGAGGAGAATAAACACATATGGTTGACACTCTAGGGACAAAGCCCAAAATGGTTCATCACAATCGCAAAATATTTTTAGAAGTATCTTGCCTTATATTTGTAGTTTTCAACCAACCATGACTTTTCCACCCAACTACAGGGGACATTTGGCAGTGTCTGGAGACATTTTTGGTTGTTACAACTGTAATTGTGCATCTGGGGGTTGAGGCCAGGGATGCTGCTAAACATTGGGCAATGCACAGGACACTTCCCCACAACAAAGAATTACCCAGCCCAACATGTCAAGTGCTGAAATTGAGAAACCTTGCTCTATATTAAAATACATGCACATTTTGTATTCCACTAAATGTTCAGTATAATATTATTTTACACATTTTTTTCTTTGACTAAAATTGACACTGTAAGAAAATGGGTCATGTTTATCTGGTGCCCTAGCCTGAGGTCTGGTACATGGCCATGAACCATGCTTTGCAAAAGATGGCCCTATCCCTGTCTTTCGATTGATTCCCTCATTTTACAGCTTAGTTCTGACCTTCTCTGGAAGACATCCCAGAGGCTCACAGTTGATGGTTGTCTGATTTAGCAAATAAAAATACTGTTTCCTGGTTAAATCTGAATTTCAGAAAATTGATAAATAATTTTTTAACACAAGTATATCCCATGCAAAGTTTAGGATGATTAAAATTTGGAATCTGAGCTTGGGATTTGAATTTCAGATAAACAGCAATAATTTTTGAAATATATGTGTGTCTCATGAAACATTTGGGATCTAGTGATACAAAAAAGTATTCACTTTTTAATTCTGAAAGTTGACTTCAACTGGGTATCCTATGTTTTATCTGGCAATCCCACTGCAGTTGTGCCTGCTATCTCCTCTCAATATCTATGATATTATGAGGAATATTCCTCCCGCTATACTCTCAGTGACTACATATATACCTATTAGCAAGCATATTTTAACCCTCCGAGTAAAATCTACGTTTCATAGTTTTTGTTCTTTTTGCCTGGAAAAATGCCCTGAACATTGCAGGAACTCAAAAAATATTTTGTGGATGATGCATCATGTCATTGTAATGCTACAAGGGGAAACTAGAAACTTTATTAGGTACCATTGTATAATAGGTGATCAAAAAACCAGGATTTTAGCAGTGAGTATTGATTAGGGCAGCTTGGCTATGAGTACCAGAGACCAAAAAAATAAAAAAATCATTTCTAAAACAAGACAGAAGTTTGTTTCTCTCTTATATAAAAGCAGGCTGGAGATCAACTGGGAAAAACTGGTGTGGAGTCTCCAAAGCCAGAGACCCAGGCTTTTTCCAGCTTCTCACTCTACCATTCCTAGGGTGTGAGCTTCATCCTTATGTTCCAAATGGCTGCTGGAGATCCAGCCCTCTTATCTATATTCCATAAACCAAAAGGGTAGAAAAGAAGAAGAAAAGATCATCCCTCACGTTAAAAATGATTTCCTCTACTTGCATCTCACTGACCAGAACACAGATATATCGTTGCACACAGCTGCAAGGGCGGCTGACAAACACGGTCTTTATTCAGGGGAGAAGAGTGCTCAGCTAAATGTGAGGTTAATATAAGAGTAAAGTGGAAAATGGATATTTGATGGGGGAAAGGTACAGACTATACAGATCTCTTCTGGCTTCAGTTGCTAACTCTCTTACCACTTTTGAAATTATATCCTTTATTCTGAAAATAACTGGGAAACAGAAACTAGAAGATTCCCGATCCCCATCACAGCTATTCAAACCTTTGTTGTTTTCAAATGCCACCTCCTTCACCCAGCATTCTCAGATTCTTCCTCTTGCTTATGTGCCCCTTATGAACTATCCAAGCACTCAATGTGCCTCTCCTGGGTGTGCACCATTTTTTTTTTTTTACCTCACATCATAGTTATTTGTGTGAGTTCACATTTCCCCCACTAGATTGTAGACATCTTGAGGACAGAGTCAGTTTTAAAATCATGTCTCTGACCTCTTCCCTCCCTAGTATGTCTTACATACACTAGGGGTTTAATATTTCTTCCATAGGTGAACAACTGTCTCGTACCTGAGGGAGAGAAGTGACAACCTGGCATGTGCCCACAGGCGTGCAAGAGAGATGTCCACGTTATCTTTAGTGGTTGCCAAGATAATGTGCTGTGGAGATTATTTCATTTTGTTAAGCGGATTTCGTAAAAATGAAAAATGAGTTTGTTTCAGGACTACAGAGAGCTTTTTAATGTAACTGATGTAAGAGTCTCAAGATTTGGGATAAAATCCTACCCTAACCTGCTCATGAAAGCTGCACGTCTGCAAAACTCACCATTACCGAACGACATGGTGCAGAAAGGCTGTTAGGAAAGGCTAATGCCTATACATCTGGTGTAATGAAGAAATGGGAGGGTTAGGCACGGGAAACCACAGCTCCAACAGAAGGAGCTGAAAAGATATAGATAAGATTAGTGACATATGTAAAGGCCCAGATACTGTGTGACAAAGTCTACCCAGCTGAATAGGCCGAAGCCAGAAGTAATAGGAAGGCCATGTTCTCCCTAATCCTCCAAGATAAGCTGTTCCATCCAGAATTATCAGCCAACAATCTTCAGGGTATCAGGCTGAAAATGAAGTTTCAGACGGCTTTGATTCCTCATCCATAAATGAGAAAGTGCCTGAAGGATCTTTATTTATTCTCGCTCCCACCGAAACACTCTTCAAAAAGTGCCAATATACTAGCAACAGATGCATAAAGCCTCCCTTCCTTTGATTGACAGAACATGATATAAAGCAACCCTCACTTGACATTTCAGTTTCATAAGGCTCCTAGCAGGGGGAGGAAAAAAAAATCTTGCAAAAAATCCACTAGAAAATAAAGAGGATTTATGCAAACTCACATGAATGTTTTCAGAATCAAATTTAACAGTTTTATTTCTCTGCATCCCTTATTCGATATTTTGGGTTGCAGATGAATCATTTCAGCAGGAGTAATTTCAGCCATTTGCTTATTAATGTTTATGGCTTATTAAAACAAAGTATTTACATATTAATGTTTGTTGATTACCGGATGTTTAAGTTGCTTAGTTGTAAATGATTGAGATATTCACTCTAGGGAGGAGATATTTAATTTGGTGTTGTGTGTGCTTTAATTTAGATTTCAAAATAAGTAATTGAATGAGAAAATGTCATCTACACCTATGCATTTCAGTTTTGAAAGGTCATCCCGTGGTTAGTTTATACATTTTCAAATTCTTGTCACATTGCTCAACGAGATATTAAAGTCAACTTCACCCTATATATATTTCTTTCAAGTGACATATAAATGTTCTGTTTGAAATAATAAGTAAATTTAATGCCTACATATTTCTTATGGAAGAAAGGTTGGAAAATCTTCTAGACAAGCCCAAGAGAAAGACAATAATTTTTTTTGTTTTATCAAAGGAATTTATTTTTACATTTAATTGCTCTCTGACTTTTTGCGGGTTATCTGAAGTTGGAGTTCTTCATGCTCTGTGGAAACTGTAGTGTATAGAACTCCAGCATTTTCCTGACAAACATCAAAGCTACTTTGGATCCAGGGTTGACTTCACGTCCCTCAAAGAGCATTTCAAATGGCAATCTTCAGACTGCAAAGAAAACTTGGGGTGAGTAAGAGCAAAGAACTTGACAAACTTGGCAAACCTTGGCTTGATAAAAGTCAGTTTTATTTCGAACATAATTTGCTTGTCTCCTCTTGTTTTCTCCACTTTCTAACCAGCTAAACAGTAGTGAGCAAACAAGTGCTGCCAATAACCGTATCATTTTTTCCCATGGTACCAGTGGTATTAGTGATGGAGTGGCTTAATACATTGGTTATTTCACCAGAAGGAAGTGGAAACTTGAGGAAAGGAAAGCAGAGTAACAATGTTCCTAGCAATGGTACTTTTGCTGGCACAGAGATACTCTCAGAGAAGCCAGAAATGAGTGAATGAATTGCTCCCTCCCTTTCTTGATTGGATGAGAGATTGCTGTGATGTTTCCAGATTTTAACCAACTACCAAGAAGCTCTAAGGACTCTTTAATGAAGAGTAATCTTCACCTTTGAAGAGAAAGCCTTGTCTGAATGCCTATAGTAGAAAGAGGAGGAATTAGGCTGCAAAGATTGAACAGACAGTATATAGAAACAAGTATTTACATAAATTTAGGGAAATTCATTTTACTTCTTTGTGTCTCCGCTTGCTTTCTCCAGTTGTGACTTCTCTTCTCCCTTAGTAGGAGACAGAATTCTACTCCCCTTTCACTTAGGATTGGAATATTCATCTTTGATACAATAATTCAAATGAGACTTGCAAAATGAATGAAAGAGCATAGGATGGGGTGGAGTCTCAGGAGTATACAATTAGGCCCTAGAAAAAAAAATTAACTAAATTTAGTGCATATGCTCAACTATGGACCCTGAATCAGAAATAGATTGTTAAATTTTAAAGCATACGTGAAACTGGCTCGTGAGAAGTTCGAGGCTTGGCTACCAAAGACATAGATGGGAAATGGATTTTGGCTAACAATCATTCATTCTTTTATTTATTTATTTATTCGAGACAGTGTCTCACTCTGTTGCCCAGGCTGGAGTGCAATGGCGGGAATTTAGCTCAGTGCAACCTCCACCAACCAGGTTCAAGCAATTCTCCTGCCTCAGCCTCCTGAGAAGCTGGGATTATAGGCACGTGCCACCACGCCCGGCTAACTTTTGTATTTTTAGTAGAGACAGGGTTTTGCCATGTTGGCCAGGCTGTTCTCGAACTCCTGACCTCAGGTGATCCGCCTGCCTTGGCCTCCCAAAGTGCTGGGATTACAGGCGTGAGCCACCGCACCCGGCCCAGTCATTCATTCTTAATGACTCTATCCCCTTGAATCTATTTTATCAGTTTGCTTGGTGATTAAATTGTATCATGGCACAAAATGTAGTCTTTTCATTTAAACCTCACAGAGACACCCAAGATAATACAGGCTAGGAGTGGGGATGTTGTAGCAGGAGCTTCCAACCTCTCCAGGAAATGTAAAAATGTCCTGCAGTTTTTCAGAAGGATTTCATCATAACTGGACATTGAATAACGAGAGACGCTTATAATCAGCAGAGAGTATTAGAATTAATCTGGTTGGTATAGAAGCTTCTCCTAAAAATCAATAGTCCTTTTTTTTAATGCTTAGGGTGAGGCTGGAATTTTGTATACTTCATCTCATGTAAGTTTCACGATAACCCTAAGAGATGAGTACTATTATATTCCTCATGTTATATAGAAGGAAACTGAGGCTTCTTTCTGAGCTTAACTGAGTAAGGTTACGTAAATTGCCAAGACCACACAGCTAATAAATAACAGAATCCAGCTCCATATTCAGCTCTGACTACAAGTCTAGCCTATGGTCACCGCTTTATATTGCTAGTTTCTGACTGTTCGTTGGGAGTCACTCCTACACATTGCATGCACACACACTTATTTTATATTTTAATGAAAAAGAAACCAACCGTAGCCTATATTTTACTTGTAAAATATTTGGATCTTCAGGCATAATGAAACTATTTCACAGTATGCAATGTGCACGGGATTGCCACAATATAATTATGGTATCAGTCAGTGTTGTGTGTGCATGTATATGCTTGAAGGAGTCATTCTATCATTCTAAAATGTACTTTCCATGCATAAGAATACATACTTTGCTAAATGCATCATGTCAAAATGACACTTATAATTTCAGGATATGTACAGATTAAATCTACCACTTAAAATGCAAAAACCTCAAGTAGACTAGATTCTAAAGCTGGCCATTTAACACAGAATTATTGATTAACTCATGCTATGCTATACAGGCAAATCTTACATTTAGTTGACATTGGTACAAGTCATATATAAGCTGGTGCATTTTGCTGTAACTCATGGTCACTATTAATCGTCTAAATTTCTTACAAATGCAGATAGTTGATGGTAGCGGAACTGGATATGAACGTGGACAAATCAAGATTCCCTTGTTCTCTCACCAGGCCTTCTGTACAAGTCAGTAATAGATTACGTAACAGATTATGTTCAAAATAAAAAGTATGCTTTTTTAAAGATATAATCATACTCTCATTAGCACAGGAGATGCATTGTTGGAAATGGGAATGATAAATGAATCAGCACCATAGGGTGTGAAGGTGTGGTTCCTATGTATTGAATATATGGCATATGTTCAATCGCTTACAGTGCCTAAAATAGTCTCTGTTCGAGAGCAGACAATAAATATTTGAATGGATTCTCCATTCACTTGAACTCCCTTGAAATCATCACAAGTCATGGGACATTATTTCTTCTGGATATCAGCCACGCCACTGTAGTCCTTCTCCCTGTCTGCAGGGATGTCTGCCTGTCTTCTGCCTATCCCAGTTGTGACCTGATCTTCAGCCTCTGCTTCCCTTCCTGCAGGCTTTTCCTTTTAGAGCACCTCAAGCCACCATCACCCTTGAATTTTAAAATCACACTTGCTAGTCTTACTTGCACTATTGCCCCACTTCTGCCATGTTTACTATCACACTTTTTATCAGCTATTATGCAAAAGAATTGTTCAACTGAACACAAAGCAACAGCAGAATTAGAGACCCAAGAGAGTCAACAAACTCATTGATAAAGCTTTCAAATTGAGGAAAGTGGTCTGTTCCCATTCACAGACACAGCCAAGCACTGCAATGTACCCTTCTTCTATACTGGCTGCCGTGTCATAAGAGAATCAAGAATCCATTACATTAAACATAGATCTTTAATAAAAGTATTTCTGAGACAGAGTAATATAACAAATCAGTAGTATAGGAGGAGGTCTTAAATATATGCCTGTATTCTAGGTATAAAACAGAAGATTTGTATTGTTTTACTCTTCTATTTTTAAATTTATTTTATTATGCATACCATAAAGTATACAAATTTAAAATATCTATTTTCATGAATTTTACAAAAGAAACACAACCACCACACAGCCCAGATAGAAATAATTACCAGCCAACCAGAGGCCTCTCTCATAACCACTTCTAATCGTTACTTACCCTATCCCCATCGCACATCAAAGGAGCTCTCAAATTGATTACCAAAGATGAGTTTACCTGTCTTTTTACTTCTTATAAATGTATTACATCATGTAGATTTCATATACTGTAGACTCATCTGTGTCTTCTTCACTCAATCTTTTACCTGTAAGATTCGTCCATGTTGTTGTTGCTATTCTCATTGCTATGTAGTATTCCATTGTATTATAATTTCACAACTAATCCATTCACTTTGTAATGGACTTTTGGATTTTCATCAGTTTGAGACAGGTGAATAATGGTGTTATAAACATTCTTGTACACATTTCAGTGCACATACTTAACATTTCTGTTGGATATACAATCATGCGCCACACAATGACATTTCAGTCTGTGACAGAATACATATATGACAGTGGTCCCATAAGATTATAATACAGTATTTTGGCTGGGCGCAGTGGCTCACGCCTGTAATCTCAGCACTTTGGGAGGCCAAGACAGGCGGATCACGAGGTCAGGAGATCAAGACCATCCTGCTTAACATAGTGAAACCCCGTCTCTACTACAAATAGAAAAAAATTAACCGGGTGTGGTGGCGGGCGCCTGTAATCCCAGCTACTCAGGAGGCTGAGGCGGGAGAATGGCGTGAACCCAGGAGGTGGAGGTTGCAGTGAGCTGAGATCACGCCACTGCACTCTAGCCTGGGCGACAGAGCGAGACTCCGTCTCAAAAAAAAAAAAAAAAAAGATTATAATACAGTATTTTTACTATAGCTTTTCTATGTTTAGATATACAAATACTTACCTTTGTGTTACAACTGCCTGCGATATTCAGTACAGTAACATGCTATTCAGGTTTGTAGCTCAAGAGCAATAGGCTAGACCATGTAGCCTAGGTTTGTAGTAGGCTGTACCAATGATGAAATTGCCTAACGATGCATTTCTCAGAACATTTCCCCATTGTTAAGTGATGCATGACTGTATATCTAGGAGGGAAATTATTGCATTACAGGATAAATATATTGTTAGTTTTTAGAAGGTATTGCCAAACCGTTTCCCAAAGTGGATGAGAACTCCCAGTTACTCTGTGACCATCAAGCACTTGCTATATTCTGGGGACTTGGGGTTTGAGTTTGGTTTAATCATTCTTGTGGATGTATAGTAGTAACTCTATGTGATTCTATTTGCATTTCCCAGATACCTAATACTGTTGAACACCTTTTCATATGCTTATTGGTCACTTGAATATTCTTTTTCATAAAATGGTTGTTAAAATTATTGGCCATTCTCTTGTTGGCTATTTATTTCTTATTGATATACAGAAGACATAGATTAACAGATAAGAAGCATGTATAGGGCCGGGCGCGGTGGCTCACGCTTGTAATCCCAGCACTTTGGGAGGCCGAGGCGGGCGGATCACGAGGTCAGGAGATCGAGACCACGGTGAAACCCCGTCTCTACTAAAAAAAATACAAAAAATTAGCCGGGCGTGGTGGCGGGCGCCTGTAGTCCCAGCTACTCGGAGAGGCTGAGGCAAGAGAATGGCGTGAACCCGGGAGGCGGAGCTTGCAGTGAGCAGAGATCGCGCCACTGCACTCCAGCCTGGGTGACAGAGCGAGACTCCGTCTCAAAAAAAAAAAAAAAAAAAAAGAAGCATGTATAGATACACAAAATCATAGGAATTCTTTGTTGGAGATATATGGCAAATTTCTTCCATTCTCTCACTAGTCTTTTTGTTATCTGAATGATATTATCTAATAAAATAAAGTTCTGAATTTTAATTCTTTCCAATTTATCAATCTTTCCTTTTATGGCTATTAGCAGCACTCCTAGACTTGAAAAAGAAAAAAGAAAAAACACTGCCTAACTGAAGTTTAAAAAAAACTCTTCTAAGAAGCCGTATGGTTTTAATTTTCTCATTCAGTTCTAAGATGTTTCTGGAATTGATTTTTTGTGTATGGCATAAATTAGGGGCCAAGGTTTTTTTAAGTTGGGATATAAAATTAATCTAGCACTATTTCTAAAATGCACCTCATTTTACGTTGCACTACCGTGGCACATTTTTTGTAAATAGTTGTTTATGTGAATCTGTCACTGGGCTCTTTTTTCTCTTCATCTATTTGTCCATCTTGGCATCAATACTATTTTAATTAATATAGTCTCAATAAATGCTTATATAAAATCTCCAACATTCTTTCTCTTCTTCAAGATTACCTTTGCTATTCTTGGCAAATCTGAAATTTTTATTGTCATTTTATTGAACCTGTAGATAAATTTAGAGAGAAGTGACATCTTAAACAATAATTAGTCTCCTAATTCTTAAAAATAGTATGAGTCTTCATTTATTTAGGTATTTTATCTCATTAATCTTTTTTTAGTTTTCCGTGCAGAAATTTTACACATACTTTGTTAAATTTATCCCTGTGTATTTTATTTTTTATACTATTATACCTGTGTATTTTTCATACTATTATACCTGTGTATTTTTCAGTTTTTGTACATGATAATTTGTTGCTAATATATAAAAGTATAATAATTTATTTGATATTGCTCTGTGTTTATACATAGAGTTTCCAGGTTTTCAATGTACACAATCTCATCATCTGTAAATAATATGGTTTTTCCCATCTCCTTTCAATATTTATACCTTTTATTTTTCTTGCTGACTAGGACCTCCAGTAAAATGTTGAGTAAAAGTGAGGATAACTGATATCATTATGCCTTTCCAAATTCAGGATAAAAACTTTCAACAATTCAACCTTAAGGATTTTTTGTGTATTTTTGAAGATATCCATTATTAGATATACTAAGAATTGTGTTATGAATAAGTGTTATCTTTTATAAAATATTATTAGTACACCTATTGATATAATCATGCGTTTTCTTCTTTATTCTATAAATGAAATGAATTACGTTCATTGACTTCTTGAATGTTAAACCAATCTTGCATTCCTGGACAATGCTAACTTGCTTTCCATTATTCTTTATACATTCTGCTATGTTTAATTTGCAAAGATTCTGTTTGGACATTTTGCCTCTATGTTACTAAGAAATATATATTGGCAAAATAATTGGTACCTGCTTCTGAATTAGTGGCATCACGTGGCTTTCCGCAGATGTTTTGTAAAGGGGCCAATAACCTCTTTCCACCAGGATATTGATATTCAGTGCTGTGTCTCTTATACGATAATAAGGCTTAGACATCCATGAGCAAAATTTAGCTAAGAGTTTTGAGTTTTATGAGTTCTCCTGGGCCCTGGATCTTCATAGCAAGTGGTAGAATGGAGGCAGTGGCTCAGGGCTTTGTGGACATGTCTCTGAGCCCACAGCTTTCTGTTGTAGATAGGTATGATGAATCCAAATAATGATTTGCCTGAAGGGTAAATTCCAAACTCTTTAATACAGAACCCAAGACCTGTGGGTCCTGGGATCTATAGATCTCTCAAGCCTCATACCTTATTCTGCTTCCTAGCTCCCTCTTGCAATCTAGAAGTCCAATGCACTATCCATTGCACTACAGAGCCAGGTCCTCTTGCAATCTATACGGTTTATATGTACTGACTTACTTATAGTTCCTTGAATATATCAAGCTTTCGCTCGTTTTAGAGACAGGACCTGCTTTTCTCCTGCCGGAACCTACTTTTTCTATTTAGGTATTTTCTTTTTTTAATGTGCCTTATTATACAGAGATATCACAGAGGATGGCTACTATGTCTTACTCATCTTTTTATCCTACAAACTTGACCAGTATATAAGAGTCACTCTAAAACAATGTTTGTTTGAAATGAATGAATTTATGAAAATGTATTTACTACAAGTCTCCTATGTTCATTGTCACCTCAGTGTAAGAACTAAGGACCAGGTCGGGTGCAGTGGCTGATGCCTGTGATCCCAGCACTTTGGGAGGCTGAGGCAGGCAGATCACCTGAGGTCAGGAGTTCGAGACCAGCCTAGCCAACATGGTGAAACCCTGTCTCTACTAAAAATACAAAAATTAGCCAGGCATGGTGGTGGGCGCCTGTAATCCCAGCTACTCAGGAGGCTGAGGCAGGATAATTGCTTGAACCTGGGAGGCGGAGGTTGCGGTGAGCTGAGATTGCACCACTGCACTCCAGCCTGGGTGACAGAGCAAAGATTCTCAAAAAAAAAAAAAAAAAGAACCAAACGATAAGTGAGAAAAGCGATAACATCACTAACTTATTCATTAATTAAGTCAGCAGTCAGCAAATAACTACTGAATATAGAAAACTGACATCTTTATGCTTTCCGAATTCAGGGTTAAAATGTTCAGTAATTCAACTGTAAACAGATTATTTTTTGTATATTTTTGATATTGCATATAGTTTTTGCTAGGCGCAATGCTACATATAGTCAATGGACGAGGCAGAAACACTCAAGTTTATAGTCTGTCTGGGGAGGGAGAGAATCAAGTTAACATAATAAGAAAAAAAGGTGTGAATTTTAAAATTATAACTTGAAATAAGTTCCACAAAGGGAAAAAACACAGCATTAAACTTCAGAATGTAGAGAATGGGGAACGCTTATTACAGAGAGAACTTTCAAGGTAACCTCTGTGAGGTGGTGTATTAGGCCATTCTCTCATTGCTATAAAGACGTACCTGAGACTGTGTAATTTATAAAGAAACGAGGTTTAATTGGCTCATAGTTCTTCAGGTTATACAGGAAGCATAGCAGCTTCTGCTTTTGGGGGGTGGGGGGCCAGGAAGCTTCCAATCATGGCAGAAGGCAAAAAGGGAGCAGTCATCTTACACAACAGGAGCCAGAAGCAAGAGAGGGGCAAGGGAGGTGCCACGTGTGTTTAAGGGATCAGATCTCATGAGAACTCACTCACTATTGTGACGATAGCACCAAGGGGTGCTAAATCATTCATGAGAAATCCACCCCCATGATCCAATCACCCTCCACCAGGCCCCACCTCCAACAATGGAAGTACAAATCACCATGAGATTTGATGGGGCACAGATCAAAACCATATTAGGTGGTTACTATTAAGGAGCCAGTCAAAACTCTTATCTTTATACGTTCTGAACCAGGGTACTTTACCAGATTATAATTTTTCTCAGGTTGGTTTATCTCAGCAGTTCTCAAAGTATTGTCCAGAGACCACTGGGGGTTCCAAAACTCTTTCAGAGGAGCTGTGAGGTCAAAACTCTAACACTAAGATCATAATATTATCTTGCCTCATTTACTCTCATTACCTTATGAAGGTATGGTGATTTCCAGAAGCTACATAGCAAGTGATGTCACATTAGATTGAATGAATAAGCTGTCCTTTATTAAACCAAACATTAATGAGATTTGCAAAAATATGTTTAACAGTGCCATTTTCTCACTCAATATTTTTGTTTTAGACAATATAGCTATGTTGATAAAAATGTGTTATTTGGCCGGGCACGGTGGCTCACGCCTGTAATCCCAGCACTTTGGGAGGCCGAGGCAGGTAGATCACCTGAGGTCAGGAGTTCAAGACCAGCCTGACCAACATGGAGAAACTCCATCTTTACTAAAAATACCAAATTAGCCAGGTGTGGTGGTGTGTGCCTGTAATCCCAGCTACTAGGGAGGCTGAGGCCAGAGAATCCCTTGAACCCCAGAGGCGGAGTTTGCAGTGAGCCGAAATCATACCATTGCATTCCAGCCTGGGCAACAAGAGAGAAAATCCATCTCAAAAAAAAAAAAAAAAGTGTTATTTATGTTAACATGTCATGGGTTTATTATTGCTATTTTACAATAATTTAAAAAATACCTTAAAAATTTCCAAGTTTTAATTTTCAATATGGTAAAAATTGACAGATAAAGCCCCATAAACCAAAGTTCTTTTGAGTTCTCAAATAATTTTAGGAATATAAAGGGGTTCTGAGATTTAAAATTCTGGGAACTACTGGTTTTGCTAGTAAAATTAAGAACAGGTAAAAAGAATATTATCACTAGACAAACTGAAAGATACCTAAGATGATATACAAAAAATGATCCCTGCTAACCCTCCAACTTTGGACATAAATTGAAAACATCTGTCTGAAAACTAAAACATTCAGTCAAACATCTCCAATGTTCCAAAAATCCCAATGTGTAGCAGGTTATGGACAAAACATTCTGAGTATTTGAGTGAGCGGGGGCAGGGCTCCATGAGGAGGAAAGTTCTGTTCCAGTTACGCAGTGCCCCATAGACCCAGATTGAGTGTTTTCCATTTTAATTGGAAAACTTTGCAGCCTCTTGTTTATAGCACAGGGGACAGGAAATCAGGCATTCGTAAGTGAAATAAAAATAGAACCAACTCCTCAATTTAAACTTCTGGAATCTTTTCCTTGAAATGTTGCCTGCAGGTCTCTCTACCCAATTATTCTGCACCAGGACTGCTCAGCCACTGTCCAAGATGATCAATCCTGAACCTAACACCATAAAATATTCAACCCTCCATAACTTGGCCTGCTCTCTGGGCATTGTAAGTGCAGAACCTCCATCATATTTTTGCCTAATTTTTACTCTCATCAGTAAAACTAGAAGTAATAAGACTCCCAACGATAAGAGATCATTATGAAGGAAAAGTTTCTTCAACATTTATTTTTTAAAAACTTAAGTTCATTCTTCTGTCATTCCAAAGAAAAATTATCCATTTTATCTCATAAAATCATATATATTTTACATTTTATCTGAAATGAAACTAGTGCCCCCCACACACCACCAAGAAGTCAAGAACAACAAAAAAGCCCACTAAAAAAAGAAAAGATTGAAAATAGCAGAATATATTAAATTGGAAGATTATTGTGGATATTCTTAGAGTCTTCATGTGCTGTACCCTAAGAAACAGTTTTTCCACCATATTTTGCAAGCAGAAATTATCATATTACTTTGTGAATCCTTCCATTTGAATTTAACTTTTTGAAGGTTCTAGCCTACTTTTCCCATTGTAAATATGCTCATGCAGATTTATATGAAGTAATATATATGAAAGTGCTGTACACTATAGTATATACACTAATATATTGGATTATTGTTGTAAGAAAAGAAAGCAAAATAAAGGCCAGGCATGGTGCCTAATGCTTGTAATCCCAGCACTTTGGGAGGCAGAGGTGTGTGGATCACTTGAGCTCAGGAGTTTGAGACCAGCCTGGGCAACATGGTGAAACCCTGTCTCTATCAAAAATACAAAAATTAGCTGGACATGAAGGCACACGCCTGTGGTCCCAGCTACTCTGGAGGCTGAGGTAGGAGGATTGCTTTAGCCTGGGAAGCCAAGGCTTCAGTGAGCTGCGATCGCCCCAGTGCACCAAAGCCTGGGTGACAGAGTGAGACCCGGTCTCAAAATAAATAAATTTTTTTTTTTTTAAAAAAAGCAAAATAAAATATGATCTTTTTAAGTAAAAGCTATTGGTGATATTCCTATCTAATCACCTTCTATCAATCTGTAATAATGCCTTACTGAATCCAAAGTCTCCTTTTTAATTGACTAATGGAACATTTCTAAACTGATCCATTGGAGTATAGATGCCATCAAGTAATCCATCTATAATCTGGAGCCATTTTTGTTTAAAGCTGTCCAAGTGCTTCTTGGATACTTATCAATCTATTCCGGAAAGATTCTCTATTAACAAAGTTCTACAATATGCATTCCCCTACCTGCCCAAGTATTGAACCAAAAAATAATGGTTTGTAGGTATTATAATAGCCAATGGCCAAACTTTACCATTATGTTTACAATTATTTACACAAGTTTATTTAAGTTCAATGATACATTCTCCAGAGCTAGGATTTTCAATTCAGAAAGTCAATGGGTTTTCAGAACTAAAAAAAAAAAAAAAGAAAAGAAAAGAAAAGTCAAGTATTAGAATAACAAACTCATGATAATTGTCATTCCTGTTCTGAGGACTCAGTTTGTTTGAAAATATTTAACTACAGAAAAGAAAAATAGTATTCAATGAATGTGAGGATGTGGAATCATTCATATATTTCCTTAGAATAGATTGTTAATAATAGTTAAAAAGACAACACTACACTGTAAGATGAAACTACTTCAATGTAATTATTCGGTCATCAAAGACTATGAACATATAAATATCAATTTTGTCAACAGAATTATGTAACGTCTTCCATAAAGTGGCCATTTACTTCGAGGCCTCTGGTCATCATATCATTTTAACACTGTTAAGATTTTCAGCATTTTATGACTATGATTTGGAAAGGTGAGGGGAGGTCTGCAGAAAAATTTTACTTCATGGATATGCTTGTATGATCTTAATTATTCACCAAAGTTTCTATGTTTCATCTTTATTTCCCTGATAGTATCACTCTAAAATGAAGAAATGGAGGCTGGGCGTGGTGGCTCACGCCTGTAATCTCAACACTTTGGGAGGCCGAGGCGGGCGGATCACGAGGTCAGGAGATCGAGACCATCCTGGCTAACATGGTGAAACCCCATCTTTACTAAAAATACAAAAAAAATTAGCCGGCGTCGTGGTGGGCGCCCGTAGTCCCAGCTACCCGGGAGGCTGAGGCAGGAGAATGGCTTGAACCCGGGAGGCGGAGCTTGCAGTGAATTGAGATAGCGCCACTGCACTCCAGCCTGGGTGACAGAACAAGACTCGGGCTCAAAAAAAAAAAAAAAAGAAAAAAAAAAAAGAAAGAAAGAAATGGAAAGGGAAAGATGTAAAAGTATGTTTTCTTCTTAAATCTTGTACCATCCTCAGCAAATACTGTTGAGAACTTCACCCCTGGTTATTTAGAGAAACAAAAGTAATTTACAACACATATTTGGCACATAGATGTCCAAAGGAGACACCTCCTATCCTTAAGCGCAATATATGCTTAGAAAGAAAGACATCTTTCTGAGGAAAAAGAATAGGCAAGGGTGGAATTTCAAGTTTCAGCTTTATGATATAAATAACTTTGCTTATATTGAAGAAGAAAGAAGAACAAGGCAGCTTTAACAGCCCTTACACATTTCTGGGAGGTGGTAGCAAGTGCCATGCCCTACATTGCCCAGCATTCATAATAACTTACAACAATACAATCATAGCTTTTGCCCTAAATAATTTAATCTGCCAATCATACATGATAAATTGTATTATGAGATTATTAGCACATAGTTAAATGTATTTAAATTGCCATTTGTACAGCTGATGGAGATCGCTATAAATGTAGACTAGCACCAGAGCCTATACAACATGGAAAATAGCATGCATAGCATAAATCAGGCAAAATATTTGAGATCATGTATGCTTAATATGTGATACATCTGAACATTTTTCATTAGCATTTTGGCGTTTTCTTTCTCCATCCTAGCTCTAGGTTCTGCTGCTAATGGACAACATAGAGGGTATAAAGTATCCAACTTCCTTTTTCTTTCCCTTGGTTGGAGCTGAGCAATCCGTTGGCACATTCAGTGAGGCAGGAGTGGTTGGCAGGATTAGGGCTGATGAAGAAGACTGTGAAATCAAAATATTGACTACTTAGGGGTGTTGAACAAATAAATGAATAAATCGATGATAATGGCAAGCAGGTTTCTCACCTTTGGAGAAGAAATTACAAATATAGAAAGATGAATGCTGCAATTAAACCTGCAGTACTGAATTGGAATTGGAAGTGTCAGTGTAGAATCATGGTTTTTAAATATACATAAACAGAAATAGATAGAGCTGTAGGTGTGCATGAGTGGGTGTGTGTATACATGCACATCTTTTCTAGCTCTATCTGCAAAAAGGGCCTAGATGCAATGACACCCTGATAGAAATAAATACCCAGGGTACTCAGGTGTTGATTTCAAAGTAGCATTCACTACTAAGGAAAAACCAAAGGTCCTCGGTAAGTGACTGAATCAAGGACTAGGGCAGGGAAACAACAAAATGAGCCTGGAACATCCTGTGCCAGAAAGTAAAAGCACGTTCAAAGAATTGTGAGGACAAGTCAAAAGGACAAAAAAGCCAGCTTGAAAGGGCTTTTATTAGCAAAGCCTGGGATAACTTGATCATCAAGTATTACAATTATGATATTGGAGTGTAACTCTTTAAGTAAAAGAAGATTCTGAGCCAATACTGGTATACATTGTAGGCAGATAGGTAAGATAAATGATATATGAATGGATGAATGGATGAATAGATGGATAGGTAGATAGATGGACAGATAGCTCTACCTTATAGTAGAATGATATACATGTAAAAGGAATGATAAATTATACAAAATCACCATTTACCACCCATTATAGAAATAATTTATGTAGGCAAGAGTCATCAAAGGATGGTAAAACTAGTGGGTGAAAGCTCAATGAGAAAGAAGATATTTATAGTCTCAAACTATTCCCCACAAATTACTTAATTATTCATTACTTAATATGTACAAAACATATATTAAATATTCTAAACCTAGAAAATACCATCTAAACAAAGTGATAAGACAAACAGCACCAAGAATGAGACAACGGACATTACGTACCTGCAGAAATGATGTACTAAGAACACAACATCAATTCATGGTACTTCCTCATACAATGTATACATCGCAAGAAAACATGAGATGAAACTAAATTCTGGAACATTCTGCAAAATAATTGACTTATATTCTCTAAGAATACCAAGGTAATAAAGACAAGGAAAATCTGAGGTGCCGGGCACGGTGGCTCATGCCTGTAATCCCAGAGCTTTGGGAGGCTGAGGCGGGAGGATCACAAGGTCAGGAGATCGAGACCATCCTGGCTAACACGGTGAAACCCCATCTCTACTAAAAATACAAAACAATTAGCCAGGCGTGGTGGCGGGCACCTGTAGTCCCAGCTACTCAGGAGGCTGAGGCAGGAGAATGGCATGAACCCGGGAGGCGAGCTCGCAGTGAGCCGAGATCGTGCCACTGCACTCCAGCCTGGGCGACAGAGTGAGAATCCCGTCTCAAAAAAAAAATAAATAAATAAGACTGAGGAACTTCTCCATATTGAAGAAAACTGAAGAAACATGACAACTAAATGTCACATGTGATCTTGGATTGGATTCTGGACTTCATAAAGAATGTTATTATAATTGGCAAAATTTGAATGGGGTCTATGGATTAGATGGTAATATTTTATCATTGTAAATTCCCTAATTTTAAAGATTTGATTGTGATTACATAGGAGAGTGTCCTTGTTTTTAGGAAATACACATTGAAACTAATAAGATATCATGTCTGAAACTTACTCTCCAATGCTTCAGAAAAGCGTATAGTAATATGCACATATTATGTATATTGTGTGTTGTTTGTGTTTATAGAGAGAAAGAGAGACAGAGAGAATGGTAAAATAAATGCACTAAAAGAATATTTGGGAACTTGATTGAGGAGTACTATGAAGATTGAGAGATCTTTGTATTGCTTCTGCATCTTTTCTATAAATTTAAAATCATTTCAAAAGAAAAAAGAAAAAAGCTTAATTTTCAGTACCCCTCAATAAAAAGCAGGAAGCCCTCTTTTTTAAAACAACAAATATGTGTGTGTACACATACACACACAAATACAAGAAGCAATGGCCCAGAGTCTACAAAAAATAATTCAAGATTATATTAAACTATCAAAATATAACAAGGAAAAATAGTTGTCTATTTCACCCAGTTCTGTCTCCCAGAAGATAAATCTCAAAATTTGGGTTCTACATTTATGTCTACTTTTCTCTATTTCAATTTATTGATTTCCAATTTCTCAGAGAATTATTTTGGCAGATTGTACGTTTTCTAATATTTCTCAGTGAGACCACCTTCCAAATAATTCTGTCTAAAGTTTTATAAATGTTCTCATTATAACCACATATCATACTCTCTCCCATGTAGAAAAACAGAGATTTTTAAAATTCGTAGACAATACCTAGTATTTTAATTTGAGGAATTGTGCCTGAAAATTAACTTTTTCTCCCCCTAGTGTTTGGACGTAAAGCATGGGGCCTTGGATGGTAGGCAGGGAAGACAGGTATCAGTAGAGGTGTTTCTTTCCAGGATAGGGGTTTTTTAATATAATAAATTTCATGTTTTCTGTGTGATTTTCTTTAATTCTAGATATTGACTTTCATGATTAAAGATAAACTTTAATCATGAACGCAGTCACTTCAATCACATTCAAGGTAGAGAAGGTCAGCACAACTGCCTGGGCAGCCAGAGGGCACATCAAGAGCCAAGACTATCTTCTAGGTAGGATATCTTTTAGAAAGAAAATCTTGGTCTCAATATTAGAGTGATAAGCTATAATAAGCAATTCTCTGTGTTACATTCTTTTAAGTTTTAAAATTTTAAATCAATTAACAATTGAGTTTTAGGAAGTATATTAGTCAGGGTTCTCCAGAGGGACAGAACCAATAGGATATATACGTAAAGGGGAGTTTATTAGAGAGAATTGACTCAAACTATTACAAGGCGAAGTCCCATGACAGGCCATCTGCAGGCTAGGGAAACAGAGAAGCTAGTAGCCTGGCTCAGTCCAAGTCCAAAAGCCTCAAAACCAGGGAAGCCAACAGTGCAGCCCTTAGTCTGTGGCTGAAGGACTGAGAGCCCCCAGGTGGCCACTGGTCCAAGTCCCAGAGTCCAAAGGCTGAAAAACTTGGAGTCTGATGTCCAAGGGCAAGAGAGGAAGAAAGCCTCCCGCAGGCCATGGGAAGAGAGAGCTAGCCAGAGAAGACACAGCAAGCTGCTCATCCCCTTCTTCAGCCTGCTTTGTTCACGCCACGATGGCAGCCAACTGGATGGTGTGCACTCAGCGTTTAGGGTGGGTCTTCCTCTCCCAGTCCACGGACTCCATGTCAGTCTCCTCTGGCAACACCCTCACGGACACACCCAGAAACAATACTTCACCAGCCATCTAGGCATCCCTCAACCCAGTCGAGTTGACACCTAATATTAACTATCATAAAAGTTATAAACTTTTCCCCCAAAAGAAACTAAATGCTGTGTTTGCTATATTGGGATGGTGAAAAAAATTGAGTTTTGGTAGAAATCCCAGAAGTGTTACAGAAGTCCCAGCTAGATTCAAAATGGTGATGATGACGATAGTAGTGGTAGTGATGGTGCTGATTGTGAGGATGATTACAAAGAAGAAGGGAGAGGGAATTAGAATGACTATGTTAATGATTATATGTACCAACATTTGAGAGCCTATTTAGGTCCTGTTTTAAGTGCCCCGCATACCCTTAGCATACTTAATCATTAAATAACTCCAAGAGGTAAGTATTATCATTATGCACATTTTGGAAGTGAAAAAAAAATGAGTTGCAGAAAGATCGGGTAAATTGCCAAAGGTCACAGAATGAACAAAAGGTAGAACCAAGCTTCAAACCCAGGTCAATATGTCTCCCTTGCAGTAACATGTTGAATTGGGAGTTGCCCTTCTCCTTCCTGGCCCCTCTACCAACACACATCAACTATATTCCCTGAATTTTCACAGAACATAGAAGTTGAATGGAAAATAATTTTAATCTTGTCCACTGTTGTACTTCAGATATACAGACATGTATGCCTGATATATATAGGGGGACTATGGAAGCAACGTTATAGATGGCAACCAAGAAGCCTGTGTGTTAGAGAGGAATTCATAAGTGAGGGCAGCCTCGGTAACTGCTTGAAGGGAGCAAGAGCAGTGGTTCATGATACAGAGCAGATGCTACTAGAATCCACACTAACCTAGAGAAAGTGTTTCTCTGCCCTGGGAAGATGAAAACTAAATTGCAAATCTGAAAGAAAAACAACCGAAGATTCCAGCAACTCTGCTGAGTGGCCCTCTCCCCATCCCATTGCCACTGAACGGGGGATGTAAGAGGGAGAAGGCACTACCCGGATCACAGTGGGGAACGCAGTCACTTCAATCACGTTCAAGGTAGAGAAGGTCAGCACAACTGCCTGGGCAGCCAGAGGGGACATCAAGAGCCAGCAGGCATCAGAGCAGTCCAGCACTCAGCCACCAAGAAGGACAAGCTGAGAAAGAGCTGCAGCCGAGGCAGGCAGGGGAGCAGCAAAGCTGGGGTGTGCATTTCAAACTAGGACACCTTTCTTGGAAACCTGAACTGAGACCCAAATAAACAGAAGGACTGAGTTTCTCTGTTTAAGGGTGAGAGGTCTTCAGTTCTGAGACCTAGAAGTAAAGCCTTAAAGTTTCTCAGGTCTACACAGTCTAGGCCCCCAAGCATGCTTGGGTTAACACTAATTTAATAACAGGCTGCTCTATTTTTAATTCTCAGGTCTACACAGTCTATTCTCAGGTCTACACAGTCTAGGCCCCCAAGCATGCTTGGGTTAACACTAATTTAATAACAGGCTACTCTATTTTTAATAAATATCTAGATTTGCTTTCTTGTATTGAGTCCTTAAGATGCCTACTTTTACTTCATAAGTTTCTGTCATAAAAGATGAGCCAGGAAAACATAAACTATGATTCTGTGTATTTTCCTAACAAACCATTCAACCATCCAAACGTGAAAACTAATGATTTGCTGTCTTTCAGACTGTTCTTCCCACATGGTGGTAAAAGCTTGTTTAGACATTCAAACGGATCTGGTGCGCTACCACGACTTCATTCATTCACTCATTCAGCAAATATTTGTTGAGGGTACTCTGTGCCAAGTACTTGATATGCACAAAGCAAAGATTCCCCACACTCGTGAAGTTTGTAGTGTGGTGAGAGAGATCACTTACATAATGCATAATTAATAGGTTAATTATTGGGGATGTTAGAAGACACAAGTGCTATGGGGAAAAGAAAAAGTCAAGCAGAGTAAAAGAAATCAGAAATGGCAGACAAGGGTTGAAGTATCAAGGCTGAAGTATTAAGTGGTATGAATAGTTTTAACATTTCATAATGGAAACAGTCAGAAATGTTTAATGTGACCCATTCCCAGGCTGTCTCCAAATGCCACCAACAACTCATTATAAAGTTGTCCAGATAAGAACTTCAAATTGGAATTATTTAACTTGAATAATTCAGGTTATTAAATGTAACTATTTAACATTGTATAGGATGACATAATTGAGTGATACATCATAGAGTTGTATATCTTTCAAAATGAAAAATGTCTAATTAGAAAACTAATGACTTCTCATCCCATAGGTAAGAAAATTAGACCCTGAGAATTTAGGCGATTTGACCAAAATCACTGAGTCAGTAAACAGCATAAAAAGAACTAAAATGTAGTTTTATAAAAAAGGTATTTTCTGTAAGCACAAATTCCTATTTTTTTGTAATGAGTTTACTTCTGTTTCCTGTTTACTTTTTATTCCTAATTCCCACACAATTAGAGAATTTCATTCCCAATTCATCCTGTTTCCCCCTGCCCTGCTCCGTATTTAGTTGTGTGTGTGTGTATGTGTGTGTCCTTTAAGGTGTTTCTTTATGCAGATACAAGAATATATGAATATATTATTTAATCACTTGTAAATACAAAAATAACATGTAGATACTGCTCTATACTTTCATTTACTTAGTTGTCTTTTAAAAGAGATTCCTTACCTATTTCCTTAAATTCTGCAGTTCCTATCTTGCAATGAAGGATATAATACTAGCAATTATCTTTTCTTAGTAGAGATTGAGACTATGGAACAGAGTTCTTTAATCAAGGTGCAGATAACAGAAAGCCTGACTTACAGAGATTCAAACAAATAGGCATTTTATTCTTCTCTTACAACAGAATCCCCGAAGTCGGTGGTTGCTGGCATTGAGTCAGCAGTTCAGGGATGAATCAGGGAACTGGATCTTGTTTTCTCATGCCACCATTCTTGAAAGTTGGCTTTTATCTTCTTGCTTGCAATTGTAAAAGCCTATTGTACCTTTAGGCATTATCTACATGGATGGAGAGAGGTGATTAAGAGGCCGCCTCCTCAATCAAGTTTGCATTATTGTTCAGGAAAGAAAGCCCTCCCTGCTAGCCCTCCCATTACACTTCACTGGCAAGAGCTGAGTCACATGCCCACTCTTAGATCAATCACAGGCCAAGACGAATAAAATTACCTTAGCTGTATAAACCAATCAGATATATAGAGATGCCAATTTTTTGTAATGGTTGCATACTATTCCATTGTACAGAAATAACTGGTTCTCTGTTGATGGACTTTAGATTGTTTTCAATCTTACACCATTGCAAGCTATGCTGCAATGACTATTTCTGGAATTATGCTATTTTGCACAATTGCTACTTTATTTGAAAAATAAATATCTAGAAGTACAAATTATTTTAACCAATTTTAAATGGAAACAATGTTCCAAAATACGTAGTGCACAATGAAACATGATGACATGTTTATGAACATTATTTTTAGGTTGATTGATCTGATTTAATAATGTTTCATTCATTGATTCAACAATTATTTTTAGATTCACTACTGTAGAGAGAGCTCTGTATAATTTCAAGGAATACAACCATAATCTTTGCCTTCAAAGGACATAAAAGTTTGAGAATTTAGCAGGCTGAAGTTAATTAATTTAAAACTTTTTCTAATTTAATGTATGTCTTAATATTGATAATGTTCAAATGGAGGCAATTAATAGACCTTTTTCTCCCTAAGGTGTATATAATAATTTTTCCAACAGGGAAAAGCAATCCTTCAAAATTTTAGACACTTTACTAAAATAACTTATAAGCCTTAGGGTTGCTATTAATATATTAATTTTGTCATTGTTATGGTGACTTCAAATAAGTCTAGTTTGCAGTTTGACACACTGATTCCTCTGGGGTTTTTTCTACACTTTAAGGTTTCACTGTGCTTCCTTGGATATAAGTTTTGTAAACCAGTTCCTGAAACAGAGGGAACAATAGCCCAACTCTTAAAGAATAAAATATTATTTTCAAGATTTTTTTGCCACATATTTTTCAGGAAAGAATTCAGAAGTAAAGGCATTCGTTAAAATTTTTTCAAACCTAAGTGGAGGCCACTAAAGACACCCATTCTACGAAATTGACACTTACAGAGCTGACAAATTGCATAAAGGGTCTTTGTGGATATTGATACTAGCTATGCAGACAGGGAGGCTCTCCACCAAGAATTTATCAAGGGGGTCTACAGAAAAATTAATTGTCCAAATCTCAGAATATTCCTAGCCAGTGTTGTTATGGAATAAATAATAACAAACAATTAAGACACCAAATATAAGGAAACAAATATCTTAAGGTTAAAAAAGTAATTCATCTAAATTGAGGACCTCCATGAAGAGGGTTTGAGTCAGATCTAGAGCTGTAGTCCAGATTTGAAGTGAATTGCTAGTTTTTATAGGGCCAGGGAAAGCCTTGGCTTCAGAATGGTGTCGTGACTGGGAGCACAGTGATGGGTGAGGATAGGATGCTGTGGATCATATCCTCAGCGTTTGATAGTGGAAGCATCCCATGAGTCAATGATTCACCTTCTGAGTCTCAGTTTCTTTAGCCATTTGACAAAGATAATATGCCTACTTTTATTCAAGACCTGAACAAAAAGTATCTAATGTAACTACTAGACAATCTGCAATGTGTTGAAACTTGCATAAGAGTATGCTGTTTGGTTTTTGCTGGGCACCTTGGTTAGCATATCGCTAAAGACTTTCCCAGGCCTGACCTGAGCCTTCTTTTCCAGCACCACTTGTCTTTACACCTTACCTCATAAATTTCACTTTCAGAAAAAAAAAAAACTCCCCATAATGCCACATCATAGTTCCCCATGTTGTTTCACATCTCTGTTCCTCTTGCCTGGAGTACTTGCTCTGTTTTCCTCATGACTAGCTCAAGGGTAACATCCACCAGTGGTGTTTTGCTCACCACTTGCTTTCTCACAGGGACAAGTCATGCATGTGCCTGTGTACCCATGTGTGTTGGGAATGGGAAGAGGAAAGATGGCAGGAAATGGGCAATGAGGCTTGTTGTGGTTTGACTTTGTTCCCCACAAAGTTCATGTGTTAGAGACTTAGTGGCCATTATAACAGTATTAAGAGGTGAAGCCTTTAAGAGATGATTAGGCCAAGAGGGCTACATCCTCATGAATGGAGTAATGCTGTTATCTTGGGAGTTGGTTAGTTATTGAGGGAGTGGGTTCCTGATAAAAGGGTAAGTTTGGCCCCACTTCCTTCCGTCCCACATGCTTGCTTGCTCTCTGCCATGGGATAATGCAGCATGAAGGCCCTCACCAGATGTCAGCAACATGCTCTTGGACTTCCCAGCCTCCAGTACCATGAGCCAATTCATTTGTATAAATTACCTAATCTGTGGTATTCTGTTATAGCAGCAGTAAACAGAGACAAGTAAAACAAGGCCGAAGAGGTCTTTCAAGACCAGATTGAGAAGGGCTTTACATGTCACGGTAAGGAGTTTTACCTAATATTATGGGCAAAATCTTAGGGAGGTTACAGAGTATTTTAGTAATGAGAGGATCAAGTATTTTTTATTTAGGAAATGATCTGACTGCAGTGAGGAGGATAGACTGGAGAGAAAGAAAATGTCACAGATCCAAATGGGGCTTGCTAGACAAAGAAAAATTTCACTATACATTGTCTTCTCCTCTTCCTTTGGAGTTTCCAGAAGTTAGTGGGTTTGTGCAGGGTCCAGTGAGGGTGGTATTTCACAGGAATCCTGGAGACTTATAAAGCATCATGAAGTGAGTGTTGGGGTCCCTGAGGCATGAGTCTAATTGTGGCAGCCCAGCCTCTCCCCAAGGTCTGCTCTCAGCTCCTCTCTCTTTACAACAGAAGACAGAGGACAACACTAGTATATTCTAATCACAAAAAATAGAGGGAAAGTCATATAAATAGGTTAAGACAGCAAATGAAGAAGGAGCATGCTTAGAAGGGCAGTTACCGGACAGGCGCTGTAGCTCACACCTGCAATCCCAGCATTTTGAGAGGCCACGGCGGGTGGATCATGAGGTTAAGAGATCGAGACCATCCTGGCCTAGCCAACATGGTGAAACTCTGTCTCTACTAAAAATGCAAACATTAGATGGGTGTGGTGGCACGTGGCTGTAGTCCCAGCTACTCAGGAGGCTGAGGCAGGAGAATCTCTTGAACCTGGGAGGTGGAGGTTGCAGTGAGCCAAGATCATGCCACTGTACTCCAGCCTAGCAACAGAGTGAAACTCTGTCTCAAAAAAAAAAAAAAAAAAAAAAAGGGCAGTTACCATTTTTGTTCATCAGCTCTATGCCAGTGGTTTTTCCTTTTACAGTAGTCCTCAAATTTTAGAATGCACTGGAATCATCTGGAGGGCTCATTAAACCACAGACTCAGTGATTCTGATTCTATAGGTTTAAAGTGGGGCCAATATTTTGCATTTCTAACAAAGTCCTTTGATAGGCTGATGCTGCTGGCCCAGGAACCACACTTTCAGAAACACTGTCCTATTTTCTCTCTTGAACACCTCAATAACATAGCAGGGTGGTATTAAATGAAGAAGAAACACTTATTGAAGAATTAAGTGGCCAGGCACGGTGGCTCACGCCTGTAATCCCAGCACTTTGGGAGGCCAAGGTGGGCGGACCACGTCAGGAGATCGAGACCATCCTGGCTAACATGGTGAAACCCCGTCTCTACTAAAAATACAAAAAATTAGCCAGGCATGGTGGTGGGCGCCTGCAGTCCCAGCTACTGGGGAGGCTGAGGCAGGAGAATGGCGTGAACCCAGGAGGCAGAGCTTGCAGTGAGCCGAGATCACGCCACTGCACTCCAGCCCAGGTGACAGAGCAAGATTCCATCTCAAAAAAAAAAAAAAAAAAAAAAAAGAAAGAAAAAAAAAGAATTAAGTAACCTGCCCTCTGCCCTAGGTCAACTAGTAAGTAGGAAACAAAACTTGGAAGTCAGATTCTGTTGGGCTTGAAAGTCCACTTTTTTACCTCACACTCCTCTTTCCTCCACAGATGTCTTGAGACAGAGGACAGGGCAGAGGAAGCGCTCAGCTATTTCCTTTCCATCAGGGTCCAAAGTACCCACAGCACAGAAATATGAAGGTGGAGTTTAAAGGAAAATCTTGTACCTCTGAGCATTTCTTTTTCTCCAGAAACCATTTCAACTCCTTGAGTTCCTCACTGTGGCCTAAAAGGTGATATCCAGATACTTGCATGTGCTCAGATAATATCTCCTCTGAAGGAGGCATAAAATTAGCATCCCACTTTTCTACATGCAAGATAATGCCTGGAAGCGTGTGATCTGTCCACATGCATCTTGCCTTGTATGCCTTTTCAAGTGAGTTCCAGCCTCCCTGATGCTTACATCACTTACCCCCAGCATTTCCAAGTGATTTTATAAGGAATCGCCCCACTGTGCTCCCTGCAGGCCTTTCCCCATTTTTCATAAATATTTCTACGTGCTATAGATGTCCCATCAAACCCTGTTTCCGACTTTGAATGATTTGTTTGAATGCCTTCACTTGCTTTTGTCTACTTTGGGCTGGAACAAAAAGAAAACAAAACCAAAAAATTAAAAAAAAAAATCACCCTGGAAAAGCATTTACTTTGAATATACCTGTGCTTTGAAATTAATTGTTTTATCTATAGGTAATAAGTATGTAAAAAGCCAAGATGCTGCTTTTGACCAAAGGAATCATTTAAACCCAATGTTTCATTTTTGCTCCTTTCTGAAAGGTAACATTCAACTTACAAAGTGGGCAAGGTTTGCATGAGGAGACTTTAAAGTCTTTCTATGTTATTTATACTGCATAAGTTCCCACATTGCAATCATCAAAAGAAGGCTAGTTCTCCCAAGATTTTTTTTTCTATGTAAGAGATTGTTGTTTTTCAGGGTTTCTTTTTTTGTTTGTTTTTCTGAATAAGGAAGTAGTAAACATCAATAAAAAATTTTGCCTAAAACAGACCTTCATAATCCTCCCAAATTTTCAAACTTACCTCACCAGTATAGTTTCTGTTGACTTAGTTAACTTAGTATTCGCTGAATTAGGCTTGTTATAATTTCATATTCCTTGACTTTAGATGGCATTTTTGTCCATGTGGGGTTGAATTTATTTATTACTATTATTTATTTTTAGACAGGGTCTCACTGGGTCACCCAGGCTGGAGTACAGTGGTGAGACCATTGTTCACTGCAGCCTCCACCTCCCAGACCCATGCAATCCTCCTGCCTCAGTCCCCTAAGTAGCTGGGGCTACAGGCATGATCCATCACGCATGGTGAATGTTTGTATTTTTTGTAGAGATGAGGTTTCATCATCTTGCCCTGGCTGTTCTCAAACTCCTGATCTCAAGCAATCTGCCTGGCTCTGTGGGGTTTTAAAGTCATTACACCGTATACAGTTTAGGTAAGTAAAAAACTGCATTTTCATAAATCTAGATTTTAAAAATGTAATGCATTCTTCCTCTTCCTCTCACTTTTCTTCTTGTCTCCTTCCCTCTTTCCTTCTTACCCTTCCCACTTTCTCCTTGTCCCTTTCCCTGTCCTTTCAATCCCTTCCCTAACACTTCAGCCCAAAAGCTATTAGTCAGGGCTGAGCAAGACACAGTGGGGAGGAGGGCTGCTCAGTTTCACATGTTAAAACTCCAGTAAGATGAAGAGGGTTCTGTGCTAAGGTATGGTGGTGATGGGTGGCTCAGCATGTAAGGTTGCCAGATTTAGCAAGTAAAAATACAGGAAACCCTGTTAAATTTGAATTTCAGATAAATAGTAAGTAATTTTTAGTACAAGTATATCCCATGCAATATTTGAGACATACCTGTATAAAATAATTACTGTTTATTTGAAATTCAAATTTAATTGGATGTCCTGTATTTTATCTGCCAACTCTGTGTCTAAGCCCAGTGTGGATGGGAAGGGCATTCACATGGGGAAGGGACAGAGGGGGCAGCAGGTTAGCATGGGGTGCCAGAGCCAAGCAAGATGCCAGGGACATCCCAAAAAGAGAAGGCCAATGGCCCAAGAGATTGTTTATGCACATGGGAATTGATCAAGTAAGAAAATATATTGAGGAAAATTTTGAAGATGGGAGTCACAAATCTGGAGTGGGAGAAAACTAGAATGAGACATGTTATGGGACTGATTGAGCTTAGAGATACCAATGTGAACATATGGTTGATAACTTTAAAATGCCATATGTACATATTTGCTTTATATTCATAGAATGCCTCTAGAATGTGCACAAAAGAGTTGTAGCAGTGTTTATCTCTAGGGAGTAGGAGTGAGTGGCTGGGGCACAAGGTGGAAAAATTACTTTTCCTTATTTTCCTTTGCTACTTTTTAAATTTTTAATTTACATTTAATTTATTTTTAAGTTTAAATTTTTTAATTTTTAATTTAAATTGTGCTGTGTACATTGTCTGTACTAGAAAATGTATTTTTAAAATAGTTATGAATTAAAAAATAAAACTGGCTTTATTTCAAATCAGAAACCTTAGAGATTTTCTAGACCAAATTCCTGTATCCTTGAGGTCACAGAACCAAATTTAGTAGTGAGAAAGGGCTCTGGATTCAAATTCTGATGCTGTCACATGGCAGCACAGTGCCCTTGCCTCTCCGAATGTCACTTTCTCCACTATAGTACAGAGCACAAAGCAAGGGTTCTGAAGTCAGTCTGCTTGAGGATGAGTCCTGTTCAGCTTCACCTTGCCCCAGTGCATGATCTTGGGCAAATCAACTGGCCTCTTTCAACTGCAGACTTTGTTATGATTGCATTAGCTTTATTCCATCAAATCCAAGAAACCCTGGGCTGTTTAAAATGCACAATTATTTTATGTTCTACTAACAACTTTTTTAAGTCCTAGAATTTATTGTAAGATATCAACCACTGTGAAATGCAGGCTGATTTCAGAGACATTAAAATGTGAAAAACATGCATCTTAGAATCAATGTAGTATGATCGCACTTACCAAAGGCAAAAAAATAACAGAAAAAGAGGTTCAATGGTAATTGAGAAGTAAATGGACAGAAGTGAAGAATATCAGGCTAGCATCCAGTAAACATTACAGATCGGAGAAAAAGGAAAGTGAAGATATAATGGGAGGTAAATACTTCAATCTTTGCACAATTTAGATCAAGAAAATAAAAACAGTTTGCATGCACTTGTAAACAAACAAAAAATATAAACAATATAGAACTGGGGTTACCTCCCAGGAAAGGCTGCACTGTTGTCAATAATGTGACCAAGGCGGTAGCTCAAATCCCAGCACTTTGGGAGGCTGAGGCAGGCGGATCACTTGAGCCCAGGAGTTCAACACCAGCCTGGGCAACATAGTGAAAGCCCGCCTCTACAAAAAAAAAAAAAAATTAGCCAGGCGTGGTGGCGCACCTGTAGTCCCAGCTACTTGTGGGGCTGAGGCAGGAGGAACACTTGGGCCCAGGAGGTTGAGGCTGCAGTGAGCTATGATCTCGCCAAAGCACTCTAGCCTGGGCAACAGAGTGAGATTCTGTGTCTCTAATAATAATAATAATGTGACCAAGAACTGAAACCCACGCCCTACATTATAATGACATGTTACCAAGAGGCAGCAGATGTGTAGTTCTAAGTTGGGCACGGAAGCAGGCAGCATTGAGGACCAGCCAGTTGAGTTGGGGTATAGACTGCCTCTGGGCTTGCACCTGGGTGAAGTCAATAGAGATAATAAAAAGGGGATTTGGGGAGGTCTGTAAAATATGTAACTTAAGCATGAATGCCTGAGAACTTTGGGGGAACTCTGGGCCTGCTTAATTCTCCTGTTGACTCTGGTGAGACACTGAAATTTTCAAAAAGAGCCAGACATGATGGTGCGTCTGTGTAGTCCCAGCTCCTGGGGAGGCTGAGGTGGGAGGATTGCTTGAGCCCCCAAGTTCCAGATCAGACTGGACAACACAGCAAGACTCCTTCATTTAAAAGAATGTCTTAGGCCAGGTGTGGTGGTTCACACCTGTAATCCCAGCACTTTGGGAGGCTGAGGCAAGCGGATCATGAGGTCAGGAGATTGAGGCCATCCTGGCTAATGTGATGGTTTAACGCGGTGAGACCATCCTGGCTAACCCCGTCTCTACTAAAAATACAAAAAATTAGCCAGGCTTGGTGGCATGCGCCTGTAATCATAGCTACTCGGGAGGCTGAGGCAGGAGAATTGCTTGAACCCAGGAGGCGGAGGTTGCAGTGAGCTGAGATTGCACCACCGCACTCCAGCCTGGGTGACAGAGTGAGACTCCATCTCAAAAAAAAAAAGTTTTAATGTAAATAATAATAATTAATAATATGGCTGTGTACCTAGTTGGCCTTCACTATCCGCCAACTAGTCAGCACTCTATACCAGAACTGAGTCCTGGAAGGAGGGAACCATGCACAGGTGGCAGACAGTGGCACTGTTCTGTATCACTGCTTGGGAGGAGGGGAGTCCTGATTTCCTCGGGAGGGTCAGGGAGGGTGGGGTTGGGGAGTGGACTGTTGAAGGGGGAGTGGACTGTTGAAGAGGGAGTAGACACTTACCTCATAGAGGTGTGGTAGGAATTAATAACATCACCATGTCTGGCACATGGTAAGTGCTCAGTAATGCTAGCTATTGTTAAATGAAAAAAAAAGCTTTTTATGCCATAAAATGCTATGCAAATATTTATATTGTGTAATTTTTTAAGCACCGTCAAGATTAGATCCTGATTCTTGAGACTTGCGATTCAGACCACTTTGCAACATGCCACACTATGCTTATTTCATGCACTATTACTTTAAATTGAACTCTTTTTCGATAAACTGCATTATATATACTTGTTCATAAACAATATTTTTGGGCATGAGTGCTGTGTATCTTTCAGATATTTCCATAATATATACACACAATATAACACAGAAATACAGATTTTTCTTTTAAAGAGCAAAGCTTCAGCAGTTTCTCTTGAATTTTATTCTGTCATTTGACTACATTATATTCCTGATGTTCAATTTGCACTGAGTACATTACGGACTTCTCTAGGGAACAGAAAGAATTTTTTTAAGTAAACATAAAATGCTTTGATAAATCAAAACATGCGAATGAGATTTCTATTAAAAATGTTCCAATCTGTTTTGAGACTTGAAATAAAGCTGTCTTTAACATAATAAAACCTGTTAACCTAAAGGCAACAATAAAATAATAATAATAACTCATTTGTTATAGAAGTAATGCATAGGGCTTATTCTGAAAGATTAGTTATATTAAATACAAAGGGAATCTTGCTATAAACCAGTTGTAAAGAAACTTAAAAGCTGTTAAGGTCTATGCTATCTGACTTAAGCTGACAATAAGTATAAGTTTTTGGAATTCACACACAACCATTTATATCATAAACTAGCCATTATGTCTCTCATGTTGAAAAGTCAATCATATTCTAAATATTCTGGAATCTCACCTCAGTGCTAGCTCCATAAGAACAGGGACCTTGCCTTGCCCATCCACAGCTGTATTCCCAGCAACTAGAATAGTGTCTGCCATAACAGGGTTCAATAAATCCTGTGCACAGAGCTAAGCTACATTTCCCCTTCTCCTGTGCAGTGAGGTGTGGCCATGTGGCCATGTTCTAGGGAATAGAGTGTTAGCAAGTGGTATGCACCACTTCCAAACCTGGCTCATAAAACCTCACATGTATGCACTGCCAAACTCTTGCCCTTCCAACTGTCAGGAATGATGAACTCCACCTCCACCTCAACACACACAGCCAGAGTGACTTTAGAAGCCACATGTTGAACATGGTAGACTCACTACCAGTCTGAATTACTGAATAACTTCATGCAGTAGAACACCTACTCCCTTTCTCACCCCCAGAAAATTTGGGATACAATTCTCCATTGGTCTCTCAGGTTTTTTTGTTTTGTTGTTGTTGTTGCTGTTGTTTTGCACACCCTGTGAGCAAAAGCATTCAATCCCTGCAATTCTTGACTCAAGGCTATTAAAAAAAGGCATTGAATCCCTTTGTTCTGGGCTGTCTTTTCAGGAAAGTTTGTGTAGTGAACAACCTTGAAAGATAGATAGGGTCTCCCTTGGAAGCAAAGGACAGATTTGTTTACTGTACCATATAATAAAGATGATATCTCCCTATGGGGCAAAAGGCAGCTATGCTTCCAGCTAATTTAAAAAGTTGTGCGTTCTCTAAGCTCCAGCATCCTTAGCTTTGGCATAAGCTCTCTCCATGAGCAGCACTCACCAGGGACAATCCATATTGCTCCTGCGGGACTTGGGAGACTTGGGGGAACTGACATAAACATGAAGCTTATGTTGTTTGCTATGGCATGGGTAATAAGGTCATTTGTTTCTAACCCAAGAATTTCATGTCTTCTGCCAACTTCCATGAAACTATTATGGGCTAACTTATAGTAGGCTTGCAAGTAGGATAAGATCCCAGACATTCATAGTACTTGACACCCACTTACTTTCTCACCCTAGAAAACCCCTGGACTCATATGAACAACACATTACAGTTTGGGTCTATTTTTATAACCAGTACAGCAGCAGTCACATTCCTATTAAAAATCGACAAGAAGTTAGAGTAGATTACCTAATATTTGTCAAATAATAAGATGAAATTTAAAAATATGAGTCTGTTAAATGAGATATTCAAATTAACTTTGATACATATTTTTCAAAATGTATCAAAGGGTACTGCTATGGTTTAAATGTATGTGTGCCTTCAAAACTCATACGTTGAAACTTAATCCCCAGTGCAATAGTATTCAAAGGTGAGGACTTTAGAAGGTAATTAAGTCATGAGGGTTACACTCTCTTGAATGAAATTAGTGCCCTTATAAAAGAGCTTAAGGGATCCTGTTTGATCCTTTTTGCCCTTTTGTCCTTCCATCCTTCTGCCATGTGAGGACACAGCAATAACTTGCCTCTTGGAAGCAGAGGTCCCTAACCAGACACCAAATCTGCTGATGCCTTGTTCTTGGACTTTCCAACCTCCAGAACCATGAGAAATAAATTTCTATGACTTATAAGTGACCCAGTCTAAGGTGTTGTGTTGTAGCAGCCCAAACAGACTAAGATAGGTACACTAGTCCTGTAAGATATCTGGTGAAAATAATGTCTTATGTTTACATGTTTTGTAATACATTCACTGTTTTATATCTCATCCCCCTTCCCTGGAGAGTCACAATGCACATTAGCTTATTAAAGATTCTGAGAAACCAGTAATAAGAAAACTATTTGCGTTATTTAACCAGTAGCATTTCCTGCACTTTTTCAGCATAACTCCTACTGACATTCTATGCAATGATTGTCCATGGAATACACAGAGGGAAATGCAGGGTTAGATCATTTCTAAAATCCCTTTATGCATCTATGATCCAAATGTCTGAAAATAAGCAGGAAACACATTTATTAGACAAATATGGATACACTCAGTGCTTCTTAAATTTTAATGTGCAAACAGATCACCTGGGAATCTAGTTAAAATGCATATTTTGATTTACAAATCTGTGTAGGACCTGATATTCTGCATTTCTATAGAGTTCTCAGGTGATGTCAATGCTGCTGGTCTACAGACCATTCCTTGAGTAGCAATACTCTAGACAATATAGAATCTAAAAAATAATAGTTACAGTTGTGATTATTGTTTTAAGACATGTAGCAAACTAATCGATAAGAATATGTTATTACAAATAAATTTGGTTTTGCTTTATTTTTTTAGAAATGGGGTCTCTATTGCTCAGGCTGGAGTGCAGTGGAACAATCATAGCTCACTTCAGGCTCCAACTCTTGGGCTCAAACAATCTTCCCACCTTAGCCTCCCAAGTAACTAAAACTATAGGCACACACCACCATTCCTAGCTAATATCTTAAATTGTATGTAGAGATGCAGTCTCACTACCCAAGCTTGTCTTGAACTCCTGAGCGCAAGTGATCCTCCCATCTCAGCTTTCCAAAGTGCTGAGATTACAAGTATGAGCTACCACACCCAGCTGCAAATAAGTTTTAACTATATATTAAAAAAACATGGTCCCAATTTGTTGCTTCATTTTAGACAACTTGGGGGTGATTTCAGAATTTCTCAGAAATTCAGAATATGTTTACTTAGTAGAAAATTTGTTTATTCCTGATAAATTCAGGAATATGTTTACTTAGTAGAAAAATGTACGAGAATCAGTTTGGGATTCTGCACCATTGTGAAGCCTCTTCCCAACTTAGAAGTTTGCATAGAGACAGGTCTTCTACAAAGACACAAATAGCTTGTGAGTCAACCCAGCAGAGGGAATTAATCTGGCCATATTTTTACCTATGTGCTTGATATGGTTTGGCTGTGTCCCCACCCAAATCTCATCTTGAATTGTAGCTCCCATAATCCCCACGTGTCATAGGAAAGACCCAGTGGGAAGTAATTGAATCATGGGGGTGAGTTTTTACCCCCTGCTGTTCTCATGATAGCCAAAAAATCTCACAAGATCTGATGGTTTTATAAAAGTCAGTTCCCCTGTACACACTCTCTTGCCTGCTGCCATGTAAGACATGCCTTTGCTCTTTCACCTTCTGCCATGATTGTGAGGCCTCCTCAGCCATGTGAAACTGTGAGTCCATTAAACCTCTTTTCCTTTATAAATTACCCAGGCTCAATTATGTCTTTATTAGCAGCGTGAAAACAGACTAATACAGCGCTCTATACTAAAAGTTACTAAAACGTATTCTCTCCAAAAAATGCTTTTTTTCTTTTGTTTTCTCTCAGTTCACATTTGAACTTTTTTGGCCTATGTTTCAGAAATCCTTTTCCCCATTTTGCACTTATAATTGTGTAGTATAATTGTTTCAACAAAATCTAAAGGTGTGTGAGATCAGGTAGAAAGGTTATAAGGAGATCCACTTCCAGGAGCATAAAAACATAATATCAACAAAGTTACTTCCAACAGTAAAAAGAGAGAAAGTTTGGTATGTGCTAATTAAAGACTATGATATGTGTGAATTTGTTTCCAATTATGAGATCTGAATCCAATAATGAATTCTTTGAACATGTTTCCAAAGAAACATATTTGGCTCTACATAAAATTTCGTAACAATCCCTAAATAAAAATAATTTGCAATCTTCATGATACATGAGAAGAAAAATGTCAAAGGTACACTGCACGCTCTCAATGGAATAATAAAAAACATTTAAAATTATAAGCATCTGGGGAAAATGATATAACATTATGTTAAATAAAAATAAAAGAAAATGTATCTTTCCTGTAAGTACACAACCTAAAAAAATAAAAGAAGTTTAGTGTGTGGGGTCATAAAATCATGAGTAAATTTCCCTTTCACATAGATTTCTGTTAATACTGCATTTCTGCTATTGGTGTATGTTATTTAAAATAAGTAGAAAAACAGTTACTAATTATGGCAATAAGACTTAGAAAAAATACCTTTTTGTTTCATTGGTGTTTTTTAATGTGTTGAAGTGGAAGAAATGTTTATCTATCCGAATTTTCTGTCAATTTTCTGTCTGTAGTGTATAAGACTAAGCTATATGTAGGGAATAGATAAGAAACCCAGCAGAAAACAGCACACCCAAAGTAAACTGCTGAGGGGAGTTTAATAGACTCTTCACAAATGTGTGGGCGAAGACTTAGGGAAATCAGCAAGGAATCAGGCAGTTCTGGGGCTGGGGGCAGTGCAGGGCTCACAAACAGGGAGCTATTATCACTCTTGGAACCAAAGGGAAAAGGATGGAGCAGTCAATGGAAGCTGGGTTGCATTCCTTAATGGAAAGGCTACCTTAGGGAGGGAAACAGCTAACGGACAGCATGCTGACAGCGTGAGCCTAAGGAATAGATACCCCAACCTCACAGTACTGATGCATCCTAATCATAAATCCCAATGAAGCCAAAGAACAAGATAGCTGGTTGGTGCAGGTCAGCCCTCCAGGGGCAGAGATAGAGAAAAGAGGCATGTGGATATGGAGAGATGTGTGGACAATAAGCAGAACAAGGGGTTATAGAGGAGTACAGGAAGGGGATCTGTGCGTTTACACATGGGTTCACACAGGGCTCATGCTAAGGGCTTCAGGCTAATGCTAATGAAGAAAAATGTGACTAAAGGCACTTCTGAAAGCATTGCGTAAACATGTTTATTTCTCCTTATGCGCAAGAGTGCCCATGCTGTGTTTGCTTCGCTGAAATAAAATGTTCCAAGACATCCCGCACATTCCTTTGCATTAATAGCAAGAGCTAATGGATCTTAAAACAAGAAGAATCTTATCAGACCTGTGTTTAAAAACCTGTCCTGAAGAAAGGAAGAAAATTTTTGCAATCTACCCATCTGACAAAAACCTAATATCCAGAATCTACAAGGAGCTTAAACAAATTTACAAGAAAAAAACAACCATCAAAAAGCAGGTGTAGGATATGAACAGATACTTCTCAAAAGAAGACATTTATACAGCCTACAAACATATGAAAAACGCTTATCATCACTGGTCATTAGAGAAATGCAAATCAAAACTACAATGAAACTCCATCTCACACCAGTTAGAATGGAGATTATTAAAAAGTCAGGATACAACAGATGCTGGCAAAGCTGTGGAGAAATAGGAACGCTTTTACACTGTTGGTGGGAGTGGAAATTAGCTCAACCATTGTGGAAGACAGTGTGGCGCTTCCTCAAAGATCTAGAACCAGAAATACCATTTGACCCAGTGATCCCATTACTGGGTATATACCCAAAAGATTATAAATCATTCTACTATAAAGACACCTGCACACGTATGTTTATTGCAGCACTATTTACAATAGCAAAGACTTGGAACCAACCCAAATGCCCACCAATGATAGATTGGATAAAGAAAATATGGCACATATACACCATGGAATACTATGCAGCCATAAAAAGTGAGGAGTTCATGTCCTTTGCAAGGACATGGATGAAGGTGGAAGCCATCATTCTCAGCAAACTAACACAGGAACAGAAAACCAAACACCGCATGTTCTCACTCATAAGTCCATGAACACATGGACACAGGGAGGGGAACATCAGGTACCAGGGCCTGTCGGGGGATGGGGGCAAGAGGAGGGAAAGCATTAGGACAAATACCTAATGCATGACAGGTTGATAGGTGCAGCAAACCACCATGGCACATGTATACCTATGTAACAAACCTGCATGTTCTGCACGTGTATCCTAGAACTTAAGTAAAGTTCTTATTTTACTTAAAGTTAAAAAAAAAACCTCTCCTGATTACATCTTTTTGTAGCAGATTTTATGTATCGTATATATAATTAATAAATCATCCTATGCCCTCATAGAGACTTTCTTGACTTCTACATTTCTTAAAAAAGGATATTTTTTTCTAGAAGTATAAAATGTTGATGATAGTGTTGGTGGTGGTGATGATGATGATGACAGCTATCACTTATTGAATGCTTACTATATGTGCTAAAGTACCTAGGAGGTAGGTAATATTATTGTCTCCTTTTAACATACGGGTAAAACACGAAGGCTAAAGGAAGTCCATTAACTTCTTCAAATTGTATCCCCAGAAATGACAGGGGCTTTTGGAGGCTGTCAGACTACAGAGCCCTCAATTTTAAGCAGCCTATTGCCTTTCTGAAAACAGTATATCTTTTATTTTAATATTGAGAAAGTTGATTGATGATCTTTAAAACTTTTCCTTAATAGCTAATTAAATGATATACAAAACTGTCAAAGACGGAGAAAGAACAAGAGAAAAGACATCAGAGAGGGCATGAACTGAGGGGAGATGGAGGACTTGGAAAGTTCTAAGCTGATTTCAGTCTAGTTGTTGTCTCCTGCCATTCACAAATGTTCTCTGTGACTTTCCATCTGAACTGACAGCTATCCTTTCTTTTCTTAAATGAGTGTCGTGAACACTTGGGAGCTAAGTTGGATCACTTTGTCGAATCTATATTAAAGTCCTACATATGAAGCTCTAATAGTTTTGTATGCCAGAGGCCTTACATTTATCCCATGTCAGTTTTGTTCAATGAAATTCTAAGAAATATGACGGAACTGTGCATCTGACCACATAGCATCTGTCAGTGTGAAACTGCTATACTAACATGTCAAGCTGATTTTCGTAAAACACGCCAATCAACCAAACCTGGGGGTTATCTATATTACTTAACATCAATGCTTAAAACATTAAAAAATTATAAAGAAATAAATAATAATTCTTACTCAACTTTGGAATATCAAAAGATAAATAGCCAATTGTAGATTACTCAGGCTTGATGCTTCTCCACCTCTAGACTGCAGGGCCTACTTTTCTATTTATCAGATGATAGTCCATACTATGTAGAAACGGAACCCTTCAATAAGTTAATTCAATGACTTGTTAACAGCTTTGACAAAGAGGTTGGTGACAAAAGCAAAATGTTTATATAAAATGACATATTGAATTTACCACTGGGATTCAATTATTCATGATATCTATTAACATGAACGCTGAGAAGTTGCTATAAATTTCCTAAAGCTTGGACTGCCCCATAGCTTAACCCATATTTAGCAGAAGAGATGAGAAAGAATTCACAAGCTCCTCACTGGTCTGATTTGTCTGGTGGCCATGCACCAGTCTGTGCTGCTGCAGATGTGAGAATTGTAGACTGATGAAGACAACCCTGTTACATTCCTTGTCTTTGCCACATGTTAGAAGAGACTTTATTTGGGCAAGGCCTGGATTTCCAAAATAGCTTTCTGTGGTGGTCATCTGTTGTTTTTGCCTTTTTTATATTTATTTTCTTCTTTTCCAGGTACAATACTTCAAATTTGCTTTGGGAAGTTAGCCCCACTCTGAATTTCAGAACATGTGGCTTGAGATGGAGCTTGTGATCCATGCTTAGGCTACCTAAGCCCTGAATTTCCTTAGCCATATTGCTTTTGCAGAGTGGGCACGTGAGCCAGTCCTGCCCTACCATCAAAATTCCATCTCTTTGGGCACACTGATTGGTTTAGAAATAGGCAGAAGCCCAAGTTAATTCAAGCATAGTTAATTCTGAATCCTGGGAAGGTGCGCTAATAAAATTGTCTTTTTTGCTGGGATGACTAGTGCTAACAATTAAATAATCTTAGAGACTTAGAGCACCCACCCAGAGGTCAAGATGGAAGCCCATGAATGCAAGACAGGGAAAGTAAATGATTCCTGATAACATTGTTTGAGTCCCTGGATCAAACCTTACCTGAAGGTATGAGTACTGAACTTTCAGTCAGATCAGCCAATTCCTCCTTCCATTTGCTTAAATGAGTTTGAATTGAGTTTTCTGTCACATACAGTAAGAGAGTTCTAAATAATATATTTCTGAACTACAGTTAGTCTCACTTTCCAATTCTAGAAAAATCTCCCTATTGGTCTCCCTTTTGATCTAGCACTCTCCTGTTAAAGAACATTTAGCAATAAATCTTTAGTGCTTAGCTTGGCAAGCACAATCTGGCCTCTCCCTTAACTTGGCTGGCTCAGGCATGTGGCTTAGCAGCATGAGGCCAGTTGGAAGGAAGAAAAAATAAGACTTGGATGGGAAGTGGTCAGGGTGCTGTGGCCTCCTTGGAAGAGGGCATTTGTGGTGTCTGGGAATAGTGCCCCGTGGTCATTTCTAAAATCAGGAATAAAATAAATATGGAAGATTGGAGACATAGAACAAATATTTCAGAGACATAATTCTGGTAAATCTGGGTCATCAAAAGGAGTCAGAATCCTGCAGCTCAAGGGAGAGGTAAGTATCCCTTGGTCCTTTGGTGCTTGAACCTGGGTGGAGGCAGGCAAGCAGCCAGCCATGTGGTTGGGCCACCAGAGCTCACTCTGGAGAGCAACCCATATGAAGCCCCACTTGCAGGGGAAGTTCAGGCCACTGCCCAGTGCAGTAACCCTGTTGATATTTACTCAAGAAGTCAGATGGTCCTGAGCCTGCTCCTATGAGCCTTTGATAGCTTCAGTTGGAGAATACAGAGGCAGGAAACCAAGGTAGCTGCCAACAGGTGCAACGCACCTTCCAGCTCCATGCATTGGTTTGGAGACCAGCCTAGACTTGGGCTTAAGTCCCAGATCTACCACCAGCTAGTTATACAACCTTAAGCAAGTTTTTAAATTACCTATGCCTCAGTGTTTTCATCCACAAAATAGTTATTTTTTTCAGAAAGTAATGACAATGATTAATTGAGAAATGTGTGTAAAATGCTTAGCACAGAGTAGATACTCAGTAAACGCTATTTCTCAGGAAACCCCTATACTGTAGCTTACCTGAGCATCCCATCTTCTATACGTAGCTGCTTCTCCCATAGTTATACATTTGTTTTCTCCCCTTATGTTTTCCTACTGAAATTCTACCCACCCATTAAGATTTAATTCAAAAGTCACCACTTTCCTGAAGCTTTCCTCCCAACTAGATGAAATCTTTTTTCCGCTGTAGTTCTTCGTAAAGGACAGAAACCGCATATACAGCAGTAGTTCTTAATCTTGGCTGCATATTTGAACCCTTTGAAAATCTATTAAAAATATTGATGCCTAGGCCCCAATCCCAGAAGTTTTGACTTAATTGGTATGGGGTGAGGCTCCAGCATCAATTTGTTTAAAAAGCTCCCCAGGTGATTTCACTGTGCAGCCAGATTTAGAACTACTGACGGTTGCATGAGTATGTTCTTAAATAATGTTTATCAATGAATTCAAGCTAAGATATTAATGGCTTAAAGTTTTAATAGACTAACCTTTAGAATACAAGTGTTTTTATTAAAAGGCATGCAATACAATGCTCCAAGAATACAAAAGTAAACAATTTTTTTTTAATGTATAGCCCAAAGGAAAGAATCACAATTTAACTAGGGAGATGCAAATAGAGCTGTGAGCATACAATATGATATATGAGTTGTACCCTAGGAAGGTGTCAAAAATATTTTAGGAGCACAAAGAGGAAAAGCCCACTAATTTAGAGGTGGCAGAAAAGGGAGAGAAAAAAACTTCAAAATGTGGATGAGCTGAGCGTTGAAAAGCGACAACAGGTTTGCAAGGTCTGAGTCAGAAGGCTTTACAGACCATATATGCAGCTGTCAAAATGTGTGGCTCCTCACCAAAAACCCAGCTGTACGTCACCAGCATCAAAGACCAAAGGTAGATAAAACCACAAAGATGGGGAAAAGACAGAGCAGAAAAACCGGAAACTCTAAAAATCAGAGTGCCCCTCCTGCTCCAAAGGAACGCAGCTCCTCAACAACAATGGAACAAAGCTGGACGGAGAATGACTTTGACGAGTTGAGAGAGGAAGGCTTCAGAAGATCAAACTACTCCGAGCTAAAGGAGGAAGTTCGAACCAATGGCAAAGAAGTTAAAAACTTTGCAAAAAAATTAGGCAAATGGATAACTAGAATAACAAATGCAGAGCAGCCGTTAAAGGACCTGATGGAGCTGAAAACCACGGCACGAGAACTACGTGACAAATGCACAGGCCTCAGTAACCAATGCGATCAACTGGAAGAAAGGGTATCAGTGATGGAAGATGAAACAAATGAAATGAAGCGTGAAGAGAAGTTTAGAGAAAAAAGAATAAAAAGAAACGAACAAAGCCTCCAAGAAATATGGGACTATGTGAAAAGACCAAATCTATGTCTCATTGGTGTACCTGAAAGTGACGGGGGGAATGGAACCAAGTTGGAAAACACTGTAGGATATTATCCAGGAGAACCTCCCCAATCTAGCAAGGCAGGCCAACATTCAACTTCAGGAAATACAGAGAATGCCACAAAGATACTCCTTAAGAAGAGCAACTCCAAGACACATAATTGTCAGATTCACCAAAGTTGAAATGAAGGAAAAAATGTTAAGGGCAGCCAGAGAAAAAGGGCAGGTTACCCACAAAGGGAAGCCCATCAGACTAACAGCTGATCTCTGGGCAGAAACTCTACAAGCCAGAAGAGAGTGGGGGCCAATATTCAACATTCTTAAAGAAAAGAATTTTCAATCCAGAATTTCATATCCAGCCAAACTAAGCTTCACAAGTGAAGGAGAAATAAAATACTTTACAGACAAGCAAATGCTGAGAGATTTTGTCACCACCAGGCCTGCCCTAAAAGAGCTCCTGAAGGAAGCACTAAACATGGAAAGGAACAACTGGTACCAGCCACTGCAAAAACATGCCAAATTGTAAAGACCATCAAGGCTAGGAAGAAACTGCATCAACTAATGAGCAAAATAACCAGCTAACATCATAATGACAGGATCAAATTCACACATAACAATATTAACCTTAAATGTAAATGGGCTAAATGCTCCAATTAAAAGGCACAGACTGGCAAATTGGATAAAGAGTCAAGACCCATCAGTGTGCTGTATTCAGGAAACCCATCTCACGTGCAGAGACACACATAGGCTCAAAATAAAGGGATAGAGGAAGATCTACCAAGCAAATGGAAAGCAAAAAAAGGCAGGGGTTGCAATCCTAGTCTCAGATAAAACAGACTTTAAACCAATAAAGACCAAAAGAGACAAAGAAGGCCATTACATAATGGTAAAGGGATCAATTCAACAAGAAGAACTAACTATCCTAAATATATATGCACCCAATACAGGAGCACCCGGATTCATAAAGCAAGTCCTTAGTGACCTACAAAGAGACTTAAACTCCCACACAATAATAATGGGAGACTTTAACACCCCACTGTCAACATTAGACAGATCAACGAGACAGAAAGTTAACAAGGATATCCAGGAATTGAACTCAGCTCTGCACCAAGCAGACCTAATAGACATCTACAGAACTCTCCACCCCAAATCAACAGAATACACATTTTTTTCAGCACCACACCACACCTATTCCAAAATTGACCATATAGTTGGAAGTAAAGCACTCCTCAGCAAATGTGAAAGAACCGAAATTATAACAAACTGTCTCTCAGACCACAGTGCAATCAAACTAGAACTCAGGATTCAGAAACTCATTCAAAACTGCTCAACTACATGGAAACTGAACAACCTGCTCCTGAATGACTACTGGGTACCTAACGAAATGAAGGCAGAAATAAAGATGTTCTTTGAAACCAACGAGAACAAAGATACAACATACCAGAATCTCTGGGACACATTCAAAGCAGTGTGTAGAGGGAAATTTATAGCACTAAATGCCCACAAGAGAAAGCAGGAAAGATCTAATATTGATACCCTAACATCACAATTAAAAGAACTAGAGAAGCAAGAGCAAACACATTCAAAAGCTAGCAGAAGGCAAGAAATAACTAAAATCAGAGCAGAACTGAAGGATATAGAGACACAAAAAACCCTTCAAAAAAATCAATGAATCCAGGAGTTGGTTTTTGGAAAAGATCAACAAAATTGATACACCACTAACAAGACTAATAAAGAAGAAAAGAGAGAAGAATCAAATAGATGCAATAAAAAATGACAAAGGGGATATCACCACCGATCCCACAGAAATACAAACTACCATCAGAGAATACTATAAACACCTCTACACAAATAAACTAGAAAATCTAGAAGAAATGGATAAATTCCTTGATACATACACTCTCCCAAGAGTAAACCAGGAAGAAGTTGAATCTCTGAATAGACCAATAACAGGCACTGAAATTGAGGCAATAATTAATAGCTTAGCAACCAAAAAAAAGTCCAGGACCAGATGGATTCACAGCCAAATTCTACTAGAGGTACAAGGAGGAGCTGGTACCATTCCTTCTGAAATTATTCCAATCAAGAGGGAATCCTCCCTAACTCATTTTATGAGGCCGGCATCATCCTGATACCAAAGCCTGGCAGAGACACAACAAAAAAAGAGAGTTTTAGACCAATATCCTTGATGAACATTGATGCAAAATCCTCAATAAAATACTGGCAAACCAAATCCAGCAACACATCAAAAACGTTATCCACCATGATCAAGTGGGCTTCATCCCTGGGATGCAAGGCTGGTTCAACATACGCAAATCAATAAACGTAATCCAGCATATAAACAGAACCAAAGACAAAAACCACATGATTATCTCAATAGATGCAGAAAAGGCCTTTGACAAAATTCAACAACGCTTCATGCTAAAAACTCTCAATAAATTAGGTATTGATGGGACGTATTTCAAAATAATAAGAGCAATCTGTGACAAACCCACATCCAATATCATACTGAATGGACAAAAACTGGAAGCATTCCCTTTGAAAACTGGCACAAGACAGGGATGCCCTCTCTCACCACTCCTATTCAACATAGTGTTGGAAGCTCTGGCCAGAGCAATCAGGCAGGAGAAGGAAATAAAGGGTATTCAATTAGGAAAAGAGGAAGTCAAATTGTCCCTGTTTGCAGATGACATGATTGCACATCTAGAAAACCCCATCATCTCAGCTCAAAATCTCCTTAAGCTGATAAGCAACTTCAGCAAAGTCTCAGGATACAAAATCAATGTGCAAAAATCACAAGCATTCTTATACACCAATAACAGACAAACAGAGAGCCAAATCATGAGTAAACTCCCATTCACAATTGCTTCAAAGAGAATAAAATACCTAGGAATCCAACTTACAAGGGATGTGAAGGACCTCTTCAAGGAGAAGTACAAACCACTGCTCAATTAAATAAAAGAGGATACAAACAAATGGAAGAACATTCCATGCTCATGGGTTGGAAGAATCAATATCATGAAAATGGCCATACTGCCCAAGGTAATTTATAGATTCAATGCCATCCCCATCAAGCTACCAATGACTTTCTTCACAGAATTGGAAAAAACTACTTGAAAGTTCATATGGAATCAAAAAAGAGCCCGCATTGCCAAGTCAATCCTAAGCAAAAAGAACAAAGCTGGAGGCATCATGCTACCTGACTTCAAACTATACTACAAGGCTACAGTAACCAAAACAGCATGGTACTGGTACCAAAACAGAGATATAGACCAATGGAACAGAACAGAGCCTTCAGAAATAATGCCGCATATCTACAACTATCTGATCTTTGACAAACCTGACAAAAACAAGCAATGGGGAAAGGATTCCCTATTTAATAAATGGTGCTGGGAAAACTGGCTAGCCATATGTAGAAAGCTGAAACTAGATCCCTTCCTTACACCTTATACAAAAATTAATTCAAGATGGATTAAAGACTTACATGTTAGACCTAAAACCATAAAAACCCTAGAAAAAACCTAGGCAATACCATTCAGGACATAGGCATGGGCAAGGTCTTCCTGTCTAAAACACCAAAAGCAATGGTAACAAAAGCCAAAATTGACAAATCGGATCTAATTAAACTAAACAGCTTCTGCACAGCAAAAGAAACTACCATCAGAGTGAACAGGCAACCTACAGAATGGGAGAAAATTTCTGCAACCTACTCATCTGACAAAGGGCTAATATCCAGAATCTACAATGAACTCAAACAAATTTACAAGAAAAGAACAAACAACCCCATCAAAAAGTGGGCGAAGGGTATGAACAGACACTTCTAAAAGAAGACATTTATGCAGCCAAAAAACACATGAAAAAATGCTCATCATCACTGGCCATCAGAGAAATGCAAATCAAAACCATAATGAGATACCATCTCACACCAGTGAGAATGGCGACCATTAAAAAGTCAGGAAACAACAGGTGCTGGAGAGGATGTGGAGAACTAGGAACACTTTCACACTGCTGGTGGGACTGTAAACTAGTTCAAGTCGGTATGGCGATTCCTCAGGGATCTGGAACTGGAAATACCATTTGACCCAGCCATCCCATTACTGGGTATATACCCAAAGGATTATAAATCATGCTGCTATAAAGACACATGCACACGTATGTTTATTGCGGCACTATTCACAATAGCAAAGACTTGGAACCAACCCAAATGTCCAACAACGATAGACTGGGTTAAGAAAATGTGGCACATATACACCATGGAATACTATGCAGCCCTAAATAATGATGAGTTCATGTCCTTTGTAGGGACATGGATGAAGCTGGAAACCATCATTCTGAGCAAACTGTTGCAAAGACAAAAAACCAAACACCGCATGTTCTCACTCATAGGTGGGAATTGAACAATGAGAACACATGGACACAGGAAGGGGAACATCACACACTGGGGTCTGTTGTGGGGTGGGGGAAGAGGGGAGGGATAGCATTAGGAGATATACCTAATGCTAAATGACGAGTTAATGGGTGCAGCACACCAACATGGCATATGTATACATATGTAACAAACCTGCACGTTGTGCACATGTACCCTAAAACTTAAAGTAGAATAATAATAAAAAAAAATGTGTGGCTCCTTCCTATTCATATACCTTCCTAACCCAAATGATCAATTGCTCATAGAGAGAATTGCAAACACATTGAGAGGAAGTTTTGAAGCAGGAGGTCTATTTCCCAAATCATACCTATTATCCGACTACTTTGGTTACAACGAACCAGCTCCCAGCTTCAGTTATTTTTAAGAGAGAAAGTTGACTTCCAAAACTGGCTCATAGAAAGGATAGGTATGACAGGGTTCAGGGATAACTGTACCAGGAACAGAATGCCCCCAAGGTTCTATTCTCCTCCTGTCCAGGGACTGCTTCTCTTTGGATGTCAATTTCATTGCCACAGGCTTGTTTTGCTTGTGCTTCGGTGGCTGATGTCAGTCCTTGGATTCATATATTCTCACCTGTCCCACCTATAGAAGCATTTTGAATGGCCTGAATTAGGCCTTGTCAACTCCTAGACCAAGCATTAAAGCAAGATATGGGGTACTCTGATTAACCTAGTTTGATTCAAGTACCTATCTCTGGCAATCACTATGGCCAAGGAAGCAAAGTCTACGGGAAGTTGTCAGCTTCCATTCAAGTAAGTCTTGTAGTTAAAATAAGCCTTTCTTAGAGTAGACAAGGTGAGTGTGGCTTGGAAGAGTGTTGGGCTGATCTTACAGATAAATCTCCACCACTGTCCATTTCATGGCCACCTAGCTCTCTCAATACTCTCTTCTTACCATTTAAATAATTTCCCACATGCCTCTGTGGGTGATTGCAGCAACTTCCATTAACAGGTGGAGTCTATTTCCCTCTTCCTTGAATCTGCACTGGCCTTGTGACTTGCTATGGCCAATAAAATGAGACAGAAGTGACAGGGGGCTAGTTCTTAGTCTAGACTTCAAAGGGCCCTATGTACTTCTACTCTTTTAAAACACTGCCACCAACATTAGAACAGTCCCAGGCTAATCTGATGAAGGGAAGACCCTGTATGCAGAGTCAGATTGTTTTAGGTGAGTCCATCCTAGACCATCCAACCATCAGCCAAACCACCAGCTAAGTCACAGATGCATGAGTAAGCCAAGATTAGCTAAGCCTAGCCAAGACTAGAAGAACTACCCAACCAAGCCACAAACTCATGAGCTAAATAAATGGTTGTTGTTTTAGGCTACTAAATTCTGTGGCTGCATGTTAGCAGAATTTATGTGGAAATAGATAACCAATATAGCTAACAGTTTACAAAATGCAATAATCCTACATACAACCACAGATACAAGCAGCCCACCTAAATGCCAATTGCTTAATGTCCAGTATCATGGGATTATGTCTCTTCTGGTCCACTAGGTACAAATGTGACTATTCCGACACTAATATTTAATGATGGCAGAAAATTAGGATAACACCAATCAAACTTCCCACTTAGACATGGGGAAAACAAGAGCTACATGAGGGGGCAATGCTACCTGGCATTGATCCATACTATTGATCCTGGCCCCTAAGGGCTCCAATTTCCTTTGGGAGTCACCACTAGGCACTGCGTGCATGGCCTTGGTAGGAAGATAATTCCAGCTTCACAGAAAAAAAAAACACAAAAATTATCCTGCTGGACAGGGATAATAAGATAAATGATAACTTTAGTGGGTCTCACTGCATCTGTGTGTTGAATTGTTGCCCTGGCAATATATTGAGTTCTTTAAGTGGCCAAGCTGGTAGCTCAGGTTCTGCCAGCTGGGTGATTTTTCTCCTTAACTTTTTCTGCAACAATCCCAAGGGAAGGGAAAGAGGCTTTGGAAAGTTTGAGAAATTAATCCATCCAGTTCATCTACAGTTGGTCCCAAAGGCCTAAGGATTTCCTTGGGGCTTAAGCAATCATTGAGTCCAGTATTCAGGTTTGGTATTTCTTCTGCAACATCACAGCCACCTAGTCACCAGCACCAGGAATGTGGTCCGGCCTGATATTTGAACTAAACGTCATCCTCGCTTTTTTGTCCTAGCTTGTATGTGCTTAGGAGTTTAAAGAATCATATCTCTGCCTCCGTCTTGTGGTTGGGAGAATGGATAGAGAGGGAAGGCAAAATGAACCTTTCTTTAAACTCCAGGTCAATGCTTGGGAGGGCTTGGAGATCAGACTTCCTAATTTGCCTGGATTTTCCCAGTATTCCACTTCAGCTTGAGCTGAGAAATGGACTTTTACAATTTGCCAGTGCATGAATACCAGATATTCAGCAACATAATACTGCTCCTGAAGGACAGAAATGGATTTGCTTAACAAAGCTATTTCTCTCCCCTGCCAGTCTGCATTCAGGAAGGGCTAAGTGTGGCTTCCTCTTGCAGCACCATACTGAATGCCCTAAGAGGAAGTCCCCACACTTCACTATCATGATATTTTTCTACCACATTCTGTAAAACTTCAGCCTTGATGGACATGTGGTCTGAACTCCAAAAAACCATAGATGACAGTTCAACCAATAGTGTCAAATCTGCCAGGATTTGAGCCATAAGCTTGGTAGACTGTTTCCAGAAGAAGGGTGCTCTACCCAGAACATCAACATTCTGGACAAACAAAACAAATCCCTAACCACTACCACTTTGTATTAAACACTGCTCTGGAATTGCCAACTCTGATTGGCAGTAGGGGCTTTGTACAGTGCTGTATTGAGAGGGATTCTGAGGCCGTCTGGATTCTGTGGGAAAGAATACAGTGATTAATTAGTTATGTCTGCCAAGGTCAAGAGATAGGAGAGTAATGAGATATACGTCATGTTTTGCCACCCTTATTTTATAACAATTAGGCTTAAGATCAAGTCTGTTACATGGATTTTTCTTTTAAAAATACGAATTTCATAATTTGATAAGTATTTGAGATAAAATTTGGGAAGAGTCTAATATGAAAACTAATTACCTTCTCAGTAGAATACCTTCACTTTTCAGAAGACTAGTTCACTCGTTTATATAAACAAACATTGTCCACAGAAGATTTTGTTTGTATTCCAAAAGTTACAAGGCATCCCCAGTTGAAACTGTTGCATACTTAACTTACACATCTTTTTCCTCTTAAATAAAAAGTCAGACAATAACTGAACACTTTATATCCTATAAAAATGATCCTGAGTTTTTGAGGCTCAGATATGACACTTGCTTTGCCTGCATCTCAGTCCTGTGAAGATCAGATGCACTTTGAAAATGTTAAAATACTGTACAAAAGTTATTTTTATTGCTTTCCACCTTGAAAACTCTAATATTGTATGTAAATAATTTTTTCCATCACGGACTTTTCAAAAAAATTACTTGGCTCCTTACCATTTATCCTTCTTCCTTTAGGGGAATGATCTCCCAATGTCCCTTGAGGTTGCTCCAATCTCCTTTGGGGTTGCCTACAACTGTGAGTGTGCCTATGGTAGACATACCTGACAGTGATAACTTGACTTGAGCATCCCCTGAGAAGGACCTTGTATGGGAGAAGCACCTGAAATGTATGTTCAGATTCCCAAGCTAAGGAATTTGGGAGTAGTCAACCTAGAGATCCATTCTTTATCTGTGAGGAACATCTGAGCCCTGTCCTATAGAATGCAGGCCATACAGGGGATTGAGGCCTTTTGTTTCAGTTTAAATAAAGGTTGCCAAGTGGAGGTTGTTAGAGGAGAGGATGTTAAGTGAAAATGCTATATAAACTGCACGCCTTTTGCAAGCGGTTGTGGTTCTCCTGTCCAGCCCATCACCACTGGACTCTCTCCCATGCACGTAAGCCCCCAGTCTTGTTTGCTGGCTCTGGGTCTCTTCTTTGACCTCTTGAACCTGGTAACATCCCTTTGGAGTCTACAAGCGTTTGGCACAACACTGTGGCCTTGGCATAATGGTGGTCTCATCATCCCCACCCACAAAAAAATAGGGCAACAGTGGAGGCATCGTTTCCCTTTTCTGAAAAGGAAAGCTTCCACTTGTTTTCTGAAATCACATGTCTAGACATGTGAGAAAGCTCAGCAGAATTTGATGCTATCTCCAAAGATACTGGCTCTTGAATACAGGCAAAAGTCAGCAGCAGCAGCAGCACGTGTGGTCACAGCCTTGCTTGAAGGCTGCAATGGTGGTGGTGTTCTGATTCTGACCTGGCCATTCCTGGGAGTAAGCATGCTGTGCCTCCTGGTGCCTGGCCTCCTTGTCTTCCATCTGTTTCTCAAATCACGTTTTTCAGTCTCACAGTGAAAGTCTTCATATCCAGTATCTTCTATGAATCCCCTCCTTCCTTCTTGTATTTATATTTTAATGTATTTATTGCTTAAACTAGCAGTGATTTAAGTACTCACAAATAGGAATGCAATCATAGATAGGAGTAATAACATGAACTCTGTGTCTGTATTTTGTACATTGGGCCTGAAATGTAGCGGGTGCTCAATAAGTAATTGCTGAATAAATGCAAGTGTGGACTATAACTAGCCTCTGGTCTTTGTGCTCTAATTAGCCACATGGGGAACCCAGTGCTGGTCCAGACAATGTGTCTGAGTTTAAGGGAGGTAAGGCCATGCCAGCTAAGTCTGTCCTCTGATGAGAGAGGTAAATTACCTCCCAGAAACCATCACCAAGAAAACTTTCACTTATTCCTCTTTGATGACCTCCAGCTCCTGTGAAATTTGGGAAATCACTTATCTTGCCTGGGGCTGGTTCCTTTCTTGCCACAAATAGATATGAGATTCCATAAGTAAGGAAGATATGGATAAATAGATATTGGGTAGACAACTAATGATGTCTGAGAGAAAAAAGAATTAATAAAAAATAGACAATAAGTCTGGCCCTCTGAGCATCAGAGACTTCTATGACTTGGATATGGTTTGTCTCCACCAAAACTCATGTTTAAATTTGATTCCCAAAGTAGTGGTTTTGGGAGGTGGCACCTGCTAAGAGGTGTATGGGTTGGGGTGGATCCGTCATGACAAGCTTGGTGCTATTCTTGCTGTAGCATGTGAGTTCTCATTCTAGGGAGACTGGATTAGTTCTTATGAGAGTGGATTGTTATAAAACCAGGATGCCCCTCAGTGTCTACTTCCCCTTTGTCTACTTCCCATGTGTCTACTTCCCCTTTGACCTTCTCTGCCACGTTGTGACATAGCATGAAAGACCTCGTCAGAAGCCAGGGCCATGCCCTTAACCTATTCAGCAAGCAAAACCATGAATGATATAACTCCTTTTCTTTGTAGAGAACCCTGTCTTGGGTATTCTTTTATAGCAACACAAAATGGACTAAGACAGAGACCATAGGACTCTGGACCAGTAAGGAAACAGGAGAACTTCCTAATGAGCATAAGTCCAGGCCCCCACACTCCAATCTCTCTGCCCAAGGCCAAACATAGATGTCCCTACAGAAGACCTGTTAAGTCTGAGGATGGGGTTTATTTTCATACAAAAACATGTAAGCTTTGATTGGAGAGGAGGACTATTTAATCAGAGGAATCAGAATTACTCTAGCTGACCAAGGTCTTATAAGCCTGGAGGTTTCTACCTGAAGGGAGGGGTGGTCCTAAACTGCCTAGAATGAAAGGCTCAAGTCTGTGATGTATTTTCAAGGATGCAGCTCTTGCGGCCAAGGGTTCTGTGTGCTGCCAACAGTCCTGCTGAATCCTTCTCTGACTGCCTTACAAGGGCTGCTGCATACTAACCTGGCCCCGGCCTGCCCCTTCAGGATACAACATCCCACGAGACCCCACTAACCCAGCAATGACCCTTGCCACTCTAACCTTTCTCCAAGCTCTCTGCTTCTGACCACAAGAACTAAACACTCCCATACTGTGCTCCACGAAGGCTCCAAACACTGGGACCGAGTCATAGCTAATTGGTTTTTTACAAGCCTAAAATAATCCAGACAGTTAAATATTGATGTTCATTTCTGGGTAGCTATAAACACAAAAGGGGTGAAAGAGCATGTTTTATGGCTTCCTTTCATTCATTCTTTACATAATAATGGTCTTTAGTCAATAAGCCCAGCTTTATAAAGAGGGGTTTCATTTGAATTAAAAGGGATGTTCCAATGTGCTTTATGTCATTATGACACGATGTTCCATCCACTTGGTGACATCTACTCTGTTCACCTAGCACATTGCTACTACACAAGTAATCATCCTAATAATGACAGTATCCTTTGGTTCCAATAAAACACCATTACTATTACAATACAGATCATAGAATTGCAATTTGCTATTTATGCATAATTGGTCTATCTCTCATAGACATAGATAGTTGGTCTATTTCTCATAGACATTTATGTTAAAGGTAACTTACATTTATGTATGTTCTCATATTATCACTCTAGATTCTAGACTTCTCGAGGGCAGTGTCTTCACTACTTCATTACTTGAGGGCAGTGTCTTCATTACACGTTCACTTGTATTACCCATCAGATATTGATAGAAACTAGTTTCTTTCATTTTTCTGTTAGTTGATAAACACCTAACTGGGCAGCAAGAAAAAAGAAACAGCTAAACTTATTTTAACACCCCAGGAAATTTCACCTTCTTCATTAATTTTGGCAGTTTTTCTACCTAACACTCAGCCTATTTTGGAAGAAATGCTCAATCTTTCAGATTTGTGAGTTTGCTTCATGTCCTTCCCCAAGACACTCCCTACGTCCATTTGAAGAGGTGGGGCTTGGGTGGTTCTGTGTAGTAGTGGGGAGACAGGGTCCTCAGAACAGCAGAGTCCACCCTGGATTCTCGTGAGGTCTACTGCAGAAGACCCATGAGCTGGGAAACTAATGACAACAGAAGGTTGCTCCCTTTCCAGAAGGTTCTGCTGGAACCTGGTCCTAGAGCCTGGGACTAGTGTAGGTCATGGCCAATTTTCTTTTTCAGCTTGATCTAGAGCTGGTCACCTCCCTGGTGACTTAGTCCCATGTTTGCCCTTGCTGGTGCAGGACTCCCAGTAGATCCAGGCCCAGCCACTCTGCCAGGCAGTCCTCAATTGCTGCCCCTAACACAGTGACTGCCCTCCTCCTGGAAGGTTCTTACCTAACTCTCCTTGAGCTTTCCAGACCCTCCTCGGATATTCTAGAGCTCACTCATGCTATGGAGAAGCAGATATGGTGGAGGAGGTCCACTTTCTACCTCACCTTGGGCGACATGTGGGTTTACTTTCATATGGCCTTCCTGGTTGCTGAGAGCAGTCTGTGAGGACAGAGTCCTAGGTGGAAAGGAGCACAGACGCCACTCTCTTCCCCTTTCTCCTCAACCTAACACATTTCACTGGCTCTAAGATGCCATTGGTGTTAAGATGTACCATTTTTCCATGTACTACTCCTACTAATAATAACATAATAATAACCTAATAATAATGTCCAGAAAGCTGTGACACATCCTGATGCATCCTGATTTCAGATATGGAAAAGTGTGAAAAGATATTTATTAAATCAGTTAAATGATTTATGTGTCTGATATACATGTCTACCCAAGGAACATTGGCCCCAAGAGAAAAGATGGTAGCCTAACCACTACTATCCTTCCTCTCTTCCCACAACCCTCAGACCAAGAGGAATAAGGCTGGGGTTTTTCATTTCCTGTCATTATATCCTCCTGCTGTCCCAGGGTAGCAAGCTTCACTGCCTAGCTTCTCCTCTCCATGGAAGAAATCATTCTCTAGTCACCCATGCCTAGCTCTATTTTTTTTTTGAGACGGAGTTTCGCTTTTGTTGCCCAGGCTGGAGTGCAATGGTGCGACCTGGGCTCACTGTAACATCCGCCTCCTGGGTTCAAGCAATTCTTCTATCTCAGCCTCCGGAGTAGCTGGGATCACAGGTACTCACCCCAACACCTGGCTAATTTTTTGTATTTTTAATAGAGATGGGGTTTCACCATGTTGGCCAGGCTGGTCTCAAACTCCTGACCTAAGGTGATCCACCCGCCTCAGCCTCCCAAAGTGCTGGGATTACAGGCATGAGCCACCACTCCTGGCCTCATGCCTAGCTCTTGATGTCATGATATGATTATTTTGGAAAGTTCTTTCTGTTTTGACAAAGCCTGGCTTTCAAGACTACATTGACTTGTGACATAATCTCCTTTTTAATATCAAAAATTGAATATTAGCTTTTTTTTTCATTTTGAACCATATCTATAACAATCCTAAAATTCTCTGAGGCATGTTTTTTAGATGTCTCTGGCAGAATAGGGAAAAAGTTCAGTTTAAGAAAATATAAAACAAAGTCAAAGCACATTAAAATATTACAAAAAAAGTTATTCTGTTTCATTTTTATCTTCTCACAAGACCTACTGTGAAACAACGGACAAATGTGACATGCAGCAAATTCTAGCTGAAAAACGAAGGATGAAAATATTTATATTTGTTCTTCAAGTTCTTTTTTGGGAGTACCTTTGAAAATAGAATTTGTATCACTGACTTTCTTGTAATTTATCACACACAAAAAAGTGAAATTAGGTCTTATTTTCAAGGAACTCACCAGGAATGCTGACTTAGTACTTGACATCTTTGCTATTTCCAAATGAATAATATCTGTCCCACCAAAAATAACCCTGAAGCCTTATATACTTTGTATTTCTTTGTGTTGCAGTCTTTGGATGAGGAGTGAACATTTGTTTCTTTTTGGTATTCCAGTAGTAACATCTCATAGGCAAACAAAGGCACACATAAAAATTATTATTATTATCTTGGTATGAATGTAACTTTTTTAGTATTAATTTGGGGCAGGCCAAAAGAGAAATTTCAGAAGCAGGACTTGTTGTAATATAGAGGTTTTGTGCTGTTACTGAAACTTTTTCTTCTTGGCATTCTTTAAAAAGAAACTTTCCTGAGATGCCTGGTGAGGTAACACGAGTGGCTTCTCTGGCCAGGATTTAGCTGCCTGCCCAGGAATAACTGTCTCCTAAGGGCCTGGCTCCTTGGTAGCATGTGCCAAGACACTGAGGACGAAATCTAACTACAATTCTAAAGTATTTGGCAGGTCAGTAGTTGATAGTACTAGAAGTATTCAAAAGAAATCGTAATATGATTGTGTTGACTTATAAAATAGGTAGCTGAAAGAAGTGAAAAAAGTCTCAATCACGTGGGATTTCTTTTTCACCAAAGCTTCATTATTTCTCATATTTTCAGTGTTTTATTTATAGAACTATAATTTAAAATATAATTTTTGGGAAACTATTAACTCTATGCATTTTGAGGTGTGATCTTGCCCATATCTGGGCAAGATATGGACAAGATCTTGCCCATATCGGGGCAAAATTTGTGTGTGTGTTTGTGTGTGTGTGTGTGTGTGTAGCATCAAATCTCTAGTAAGCCCAGCTTTAATATGGAAGTCATAAAGAGGAGAAATGAGTGAATGTTGCTGAAATTTACTTTATAGATGTTGCTTTTGGAAACTGCTGGTGAGCTAACACACTATCAGTTTTGCAAACTGATCTTTAGAATCCTATAACAAATTAAAAGTTTTAGTTATAAGATTGTCATATATATTGGAGGAATTACTAGAAGGGGGCATTTGTTTTTATGATGACTATTAATGGCTTTCTCTAGTTGCAAGTATGATCCAATATTTCCTCATCCGGTTTTTCTTCTATTTGTAATAGGCCCTGTTTCTTACTCGAAGAAGTGTTTCTCACCAGCGCTTAATAGGATGCAACACACAAAAAGGGCTAGTGAATCTGTTTGTTACACTCTACTTACTAAGGCTATGGCTACAATACTCCAGTGCTGAAGTCAGTGAAAAGGCATCATCCAAACACAATCCAAGGAAAATGCAAGCTGATACAGCACAAAGATGCTTTGTTTAAGAATGGCAGAAATTTCCAGCAACGATCTGGGAGAAAAAAAATGCAGGATGGGAGGGAATGTAATCAAATAACAAAACAAACCCAAACTAAAAGAGAATCTTTATAAACCAGCACAAGGACACTTTGTTTTTAAGTGCACACAATGAATTTTAAAGATCTTTGTTCAGAAGGGAAATAAAGTATTATGAAGGACTGACACATTTGATGGATGGATGGTTTCTGAAAAACCACATTATCAATTACTTTTTCCTTGTTTGGCTCCAGTCCAGTAATTTTTATTTGAACAAGCCACATGCTAGCATGGTTTTGATTGCAGGAAGTGACTGGTTGTTGTTAAAGGATACTATTTCACTGATGAGCTTATCTCTTCCTCCCCCCTCCCCTTTCTGATGGGACTCTGATATGAAAGGCACAGCTTCAGTTGTTATAAACAGAGTCAGGGATTGTTTGATAGACCCACCCGTGTTTTGCTTTCAGCCTTCTGTGGTACAATCCAGACAATGTATTCAGCAGGGCTTCAGAAAACAAACAGTTGAATTTGGCTTATTTCTGTTCTCAACTCTGACATGAAATTTTGATATCTCTAATGTTTGTCTCTCATAAATCTAAGTTTGTTAGCAAAAAAAAAGTTATGAATATTATATTCTTTTTTATATTAGACTATCTCAAGTGAACCCTACTGAGAAAAAAGAATCCTTATGGAACAGTGAAGCTAAAATGTATCAAAGATCTTCTCATACAATACAGTGCCTTGTTCTAGCTTTGCTTGTTTTCTAATCTTATCAAAACAAGTATATCAGAACATTATTAGTGTAAATATAAGAAATACGGCTAATTAAGCTATATTATTAAGTACTCTCAGTTTTCCCTTGCACTTAAAGAAAGATTTGGGGGCAGTCATCAGTGGACAGGAAATTATCTATGAAATCAATTGCTGACACACACAGAGCTGTGTGTGTGTGTGTGTGTGTGTGTCTGCTAGTCAAGATAACTTCCCTTATGATTGAATTTTTTTGTGTGTTACCATGCCTGAAACTTAAACTATTTCTAAGTTCCCAGAGTATCATGGTAACTATAGGCTTTGGATAGTTATTTAAGTATGTTTCCTAGTTCTATATTTTAAACACTAATTTTAGTGATTATTTCTCTGCTGAGAATTAAAAGTAAAAAGGTGGTCTTAAAGAATGGGCCATTTGATTATTCATCAGAACATGAAAACAATTCCAAATGAATTAAAATTTAACCTTGTTCAATGGAGGAAATACAAATTTAGCAACCATTTTGTTGACTTACTAATTCACATCAAAATTCTTCTAAAGATCTCCCAACATAGATATATAAAATATATTATTAACCACAACTTACTCCCTGAAAACCAAATGAAGAAAGCAAAACACATTTCATATCAAAATTATGTATCTAAATATCTTATTTCTTTCTGATGTGAAGGCAGCTTGGAAAACAGCAAACAAAACAAACCCTTCCAGAGGAAAAAAAGTCCTGGGTTTGAATTTGCTGGTTGGCTGAACTTAGACTAAGTTAGGGAACCTGAGGCTCCATGGATTCACCTTTAAAAAGAAGATGAGATGGAGATTATGGGATTGTATTCAATCATTTATATGAGGATGTGTGGCACACTCAATAAATGTTAGCTACCAATGGGGTTGATTACGGAACCTAGCTGTGGAATAAATATAAGTCCTTTCCAGGATATAAGAGAGCTTAGTGAGGCAAGATTCATACTAGAGCCTTTCCAGCACTCTAAGTCTTTATATTTATAATATCAAAAACAAAATTATACATCCCTTTATATATTTAGTCAGTTGAATTACTAGTTAGTACTCTATTTGCCAATTCTTCCTCCCTAAGCTATGACTTTGTATATATTTGGTTTTAATAATTAGTAAAGTTCTAGTTGTGTATGCAGTAGCTTTACAGATAATAAAAATTTAATTAAACTTACTTTGATGCAACTTTGATTATACAGTTTCCTAAGCATTGCATAAAAAATTCAAAAATGTATGTGACTATAATCCCTCATTCATCAAAAATCTAAAGTTCTCTCAAATTTTCAAAAGCTAAGTGTTAAATGTGGTTGTGTTAGGGTATTTTAAACATCCTGCTCTAGAACTGATAGAAAATGTACAGTTAACCATATCTTTTGCACAGTACAGTTGTTATTATAGTTTTTTTGTTTTTTGTTTTTTTGAGATGGAGCCTCCCTCTGTCACCCAGGCTGGAGTGCAGTGGCACGATCTTGGCTCACTGCAAGCTCTGCCTCCCGGGTTCACGCCATTCTCCTGCCTCAGCCTCCCGAGTAGCTGGGACTACAGGCACCCACCACCACGCCCGGCTAATTGTTTGTATTTTTAGTAAAGACGGGGTTTCACCATGTTAGGCAGGATGGTCTCCATTTCCTGACCTCATGATCTGCCTGCCTCAGCCTCCCAAAGTACTGGGATTACAGGTGTGAGCCACCGTGCCCAGCCATTATTATAGTTTTTATAGGTTAGAGGAAATCTCTGAATCTGACTAATTTTTACAACATGATTCACATGTTTACTGTTTTCAGAGCAAGTTGTTAGAGAAGGATTGCTGGCCAGCAATGTAAATGTTATAAAAATGTTTCCAAATTTAATTTGCAATAAATATCTGACAATTCGTTCACATTTTCAATGTCTTATGAAAATATATTTATATATGAAAATTGCAATCATAATAAATAATTTTCCGAATGATTAATCGTATGTTAAAAATTTCAAAGAATATAAAGTTCCTCTAAGGATTTAAAAATAAACTGTTTCAAGAAAGCATAAAGACCAAATTTCTTAACCTTATAAAGGAAAAAGTTCTTTATTGCTTTTAAGTCCTTGATGAAAATCATTCCTGGAGATTATAAGATTATTTTCAGAATGACTTTCCTTTTAAAAACTGTAATTTCTCTTTAATTTCTCACTGGAAAAATTATAAAAGGTGCCTGTCTGGATTACAAATTGGGAATGGAGTTATTTTTGCATTTCTCTCTTTCATATAGATGTTGCAAAAATTAGTCAGATTCAGAAATCTACCCTAAGCTATAAAAACACTACAGAGTAGCAGCTGTACTGGGGAAAAGTATGCCAATCATGCTAATCATAGATTTTCTATGAGGTGAGAGCAGATGAGGGAAGGAGAATTGCTAGACTGCACGGTGACTGAGTGGCCTCTGCTACTGAGCATTTCAAAGGGGCAGATATAACCAAGGGATGGGGATGGTTGATATTCCACTTTCAGTGTGTGCCCGTCTGACTCATTAACTCCCTCCATCCCCCAAAACTTCAGTAAAGGCATCACACATGGCTTGGGTCAAGGTACTTCAGAAGAGTACAGGATGTCCCAAAGGGTAGTCTGGTGTGGAAAATGGACAGATGAGCAGGGGGTATAGAAGGGAGATCAAGCTTTCATCAGAAACAAGAAATGACGGAGAAACAGAGATACTCCCACAGCAATCCCTGGAGCTACTGAGAAGGATGTTGAACTTCTTACTGTACTTGGGTTGATGATGAGTCATTCTTGTCTAAAGCTATAAAAACAAGGAATCCAGCAGAAGCTGGAGATGAGGGCATCCACTTCCTGACATATCGGTTATACTGATAACACCTTTCTATACATATAAACTTAGATTGTAGAGTTGGTATGTACCTGTATTAATACATACACACCAACTCTGAGCCAGGCCAGTCACTTTTCTCCGAGTTACAGTTTTCAAATTTTTAAGATGGTCACAACACCACCTGCTCTCCCCATCCAACAAGGTTTTGGAAGGAAGGAAAAGGCATATGGAAGAACTTTGTGAAGCACAAAGCATGATAATCATTGTAAGGCATTAAAAGGCAGCTCTAGGCTGGGCACTGTGGCTCTCACCTATAATCACAGCACTTTGGGAGGCTGAGGCAGGTGGGTCACTTGAGGTCAGGAGTTCTAGACCAGCCTGGTCAACATAGCAAAACCCCGTCTCTAACAAAGATATAAAAGTTAGCCAGGCCTGGTGGTCACGCCTATAATCACAGCTACTCAGGTGGCTGAGACACGAGAATTGCTTGAACCTGGGAGGCAGAGGTTGCAGCCGAGATCCCACCACTGCATGCTAGCCTGGGTGACAAAGGGAGACTTTGTCCAAAAAAAAAAAAAAAAAAAAAAAAAAAACAGAAAAAATATGTAGCTCTAGTAGAACAGAAAAAAAGTGGAATTTGAAAAGTCAAGTTTGATTCCCAACTTGTTTGCTTTACTGCTTGTATAATCTTCAAGAGGCCATTGGTTTCTGTGAACCTAGTTTCTTAGTCTGTAAAATGGGGATTATAATACCCATCCTGCTTCTCTGCTGGTAACTTTACATAGTACCAGAGGTAATAATATGTAACAACACTGTGTAAACACTCGGGGTTCATACAAAAATAAGGTATCGATGGTCTCTCTTGCAGACATATTTAATAAAAACCTGTAATAAAAGCATTCAAATTTTGTTCTATATAAAAGCAAGGAGCAGAAGCAGAGGGTGTCCCCATGAATCAAAATTTCTCAGAATATCATTGTCTTTTTGAAAAGTAGTAGTGCACTGGACTAGATATTACACTGTGAATGATGGCTCACACTATTTTACAAGGATTGCTATTAAAGGAAGTCGTGTGATTTACCAGAATTGTTCCAGGCTACATAATATTGAGGACAAGTCCTGAACTGAATTATAGCAGTAGGAGCCCACATAGTAGCATTAAGAATATAGTTCCTTACAGTTTAGATCATTTTATGAGACAACTAATCAATTTTCAACAAATGTGTCTACAGCCACTTTCCCCCAAATAATTTTCATTGCAGGAGATAATTTTTTCAGAAGTATTAAAAAGGGGTAAGGAAAATATAATCAACCTTAGCAGATGATCCTAATTCAAAATCCATTCCATATGACCAACTCTGAGATGATAAAATAAAACACTTTTTAGAGCAGCAAATGTTTGCATTTAGGGGAAAGGGGTTTAGAGATCATACTTACCTCCATTAAGGATAAAACACAACATACACGAGACCAGAAAGGTTAAAGGGGTTACCCAAAGTTAGCCAGATCATGGTAGACCGTGAATTGACCCACAGTTCTAATGAAAATAATACTGGACTTTCCAGCCAAGCATGGTGGCTCACGTCTGTAATCCCAGAGCTTTGGGAGGCTGAGGCAGTTAGATGGCTTGAGCTCAGGAGTTAGAGACTAGCATGGGCAACACGGTGAAATCTCATCTCTACCAAAAATACAAAAAATTAGCCAGGTGTAATGGCCTGCACCAGCTATCTGGGAGGCTGAGATGGGAAAATCGCTTGAGCCAGGGAGGTGGATGTTGCGGTGAGCTGAGATCGCACCACTGGACTCCAGCCTGAGCAAACAGAGTGAGACCCCATCTCAAAAAACAAATAAATAAAAATAATACTAGACTCTTACGAATTATTTTCTTGTACAAAGCAGCAAGATGTTTAGTTACACTTTCCTACACCTACCCCATTCCCACATCACTCATTTCAGAAAGGAAATGCGCAGATTTTCTCCTGTAATGTCTGCCCCATAGGCTGTTGTGATAGTTAGCAAGAGTGGGAGCCTGTGGAAAGGCACGGCAAGAGCAGCTGCATAGGTGTGAACCCCGCTGTTAGTTGAAAGTAAAAGGACTAGGGCTTCAGCACTGTGCATCTCTTTGGAACTTCCTTACTGAGCCTTCAGACACTCCGAGGTCGGAGGCTGAAGGGGGTGAGCCGTGCTTCCTGCAGCCATGATAATTCTCAGTTTCAGCCTTTGCACGGTGGCAGCTGCAACACAGTCATCTCCCTGATTCACCCTCTGCCCCCATTTTTGCAATAAAGCATCTGCTTGAAAAGGAGTAAACCAGGCAGGTGAATTGGATAGTGCTCAAATTACATACTTTAATTGAATGCTTATTTGTGGAATTCAGGTTTATGCAAGGTATTAAATCAGGAGGTAGGAGACAAGAGTTCTGATCTCTGCTTCAGTACTTACAAGCCATATAACCTTGGGCAAGTAACTTATTTCTGAGCCTCAGTTGATTAATCTTTAAAGTGGGGATAATAATATCTTGTTTGCTTAAAGGCAGGGGAATGAAACAGAAGCAGCTGTTAAAGATCCCTTCTAGATTTTAGAAAATTAAAGACAATGTGAGCTTTCCTCAAGTAAGGGAGTCATTTTTAGTAGTGTATTTCTTAGATATGATCTCTGTTATAGAGTATAAATAAGTTCACAGCTCTTTTTAACTATTCAAGACAATTGTTCAGACTAGCAAGAAGTCTAAGGTCTCCCTCAGCTCCATTGTTGACATAAGGTGACTTATAAAAGTCCTGTGCAGACTTATCTTCCTCACACACTCAGCCATTTATCCCGAAGCACCCCATTAATGCCAGGATGTCTAAGCCAAAAGGAGATTCGTATCTTCAATAAAGAGTTATTTCCGAATGAGAAAGATCCATACTTCCTGCCTCTGTATTGCAGCTAGTGAATTTGGGTCACTGGTCCATTCTCCTGTTGACTTTAAGGTGAGTTCTAGATAGCCCCTCCCATATACACCACTGTGTCTGCACCATAATCTCTGGGAGGGAAGAGAAAGCTTCAGTGCTCCTTCTTGCCTGCAGACTTAATTAGGGATAATCTCAAAGCATTCAAATAATGTAGCATTTCAATAAGGAAAGTTATTTCGTCCCAGAAGCCTCCTTAGTACCTATGCAAATTTGGCCACTCCACTCCCAAGCCAAGTTCCCTCCCTACAAAAAGGCAACGGGTACCTACATGCCTTTTATCCATCAAGATAAGAAAGGACATCCCAACACAAAGATGGCTTGGCAGTCTTCACCACTAAACATCGAGGCAGCTGGCAACAAAGCTCTGCCTAACCAGACAAGTTAAGAAATTTGTCACTCTCTTTAGCATTGATGTCCTGAATCTTTTTCAATAATGAGTTTTCTGTCCAGTTCTCTCTATCTTAACATAGATGGGAGGATGGTTTCTGAGCAAGTCAATTGCAGATCTAGAAATGGATGTGCATGTCCTGGATTCTCTATGATCATCACTGTTCTAGCTATATATTCAATGCAGAGCTTGACATTCAGACTTGCATAGGCATCCTCTATCCAAATTAAAATGGACCCATCACTCATTAGTGGGGGTGAGGTAGTGGCAGTACCAAAGGATGTGTGTGTGGGAAGGCAGGGTGTGTGCGTCTGTACTCTTTATCAGCTGCCCCCAATTAAAAACATTTGATAATTCTTTAATATGACAAAGGGTACTTTCTTAATCTTAGGTCAAGTGTGAATGTGGGCACCTTATACCAAGTTGCTATTTGTAATGATCTTATCACTCCCTGCTTACGAGCCTTTCTCCCTCCACAATGGCTATTATAATCAGAGTAGAAAATGAATGCTTTTATCAGGCATAAGAAGTTCAATGTGACCAGAATCCAGTGATGTAGCCATGACCTAATCTTATATTACTCTGTCTCTAGCATGTACCAGTCTTTAAAAAATGCTCACATTCACCAACACTTCCTCAAATGAGGCTTTTGAATCCACCTGAAATTTGCTTCTCAGTGATTTTTGCTTTGGCTGACTCTTTCTAGGCATTCAGCCTTCTGCTTAAATGTCACCTCCTCCAAGAAGGCTTCTATGAACTCCCATCTGAACTAGTTCTACTACTCCTGTCACTCCTTCATATTATGCAACTGTTTGTCTATCTCCCTCCATCAGAATGTAAGCAGCAGCAAGAAAGACACTTTGCTTATGTTGTTTACCGTATCAATTGGGATCCGATCAAGAGAGAAAAACAGTAATTTCAATGAGGAAAGTTCAATATAAAAAATTATTACCTATAACAGGGAATTGGAGCAAAGGGGGATTGGTAAGAGGTAAAGAGAACTCTAAATAACACAGAAATAGAGATATAAGGAAAAGCTACTTACCCTAGGGCTGAGATACAGCATCTCGAAAAGAACTCCTCCAAGACCCAGACACACTCATAGGGCTGGCTGAGATCCAGACTTTGCTGGAGAGGGAACAGTTGTAACTTCCTGAGTAGCAGGAAAGCCCTGCTAGAATTCTGCCTTCTGGAACTTGCTAGAAATCCACATTCCAGAACTTGTTGGAAATCCATTCTCTGGGGTTCCAAGGAAAGCTGTTGAGGGAGGTGTCTCATTAGAGGCACTTGCTCCAAAGCCACCTAAGGGGCTTCTGGAGGAAGCTGCTGGCTGCTGGGTGCTGCTGCTTGCTACCTGTGCTGTAGGAACCTTCCCAGTATGCAACCAGAGCCAGGAACCAGGAAACCAAACCCTTTCCTCCTGCAATGTCTCTCCAGGGCCTTCTATTGACCTAGCTTTTGTAACAGCTGCAAAATATTTAAAGGGCTCAGATTCAGTTTCACCAGGCAGGCAATGAGGATGAATTTGGAGCTAAGAGGCGACATATTAATAATAGCCATTTTTATTGTGAAATCCCCATATTCTGGCACGTAGTAGGTTTAATAAATATTTGGTGAAGTAATAAATAAGTGATTTACATCTAACCTAAGTGAAAAGCATGCTTGGCATATGCCACTTCAAGATTGGAGCTTTCAGGCCTAGCTTTTAACATGAAAGTTGCTGCCAAGTGCCTCCCATATGAAAACTCTGGAACCCCCCAGCTGTCCCCCACTCTGTGGTAGGGATAAGACAGGCCCCCAGATAACATCATAGCTTGGCTCAAGTTAGTGAGAAGTGCAATGAGGCAAGCACAGCAGAGAAAAGGAGACAAAAGTGGCCATGAGCCCCACTTAGTCTGTGTTAGGGCTAGGGCTGGGCCACCAGTTGCTTCATTTGGCATCTTTCTGAGACATTGAGGTGAGTTATATAGCTTTGCCACATGGCCAAAATGTGAAACACATCCAAGGGCTATATTTTAATACAGAACTTAAAAAATAAAGAAACATCTTGATTTCTCTAGCCACTTGTCTGTTGACACAAACCATCGAGAGAGATTAGGGGAAAGATCCCTGCTATAAGCGATTTGATATTTCCTAACAGAGCAAAGTTTCCTGTTTGTCCACTGACCCTTTCAAAAGCTCTTCGGGTTCTATTCTTAGAATTCTCGTTTCCTGTCCTGGGAGAAAACTGCACTGAATTTCAATAAATACGACCCAAATGATGTGGAAACTTCCTATAAGGATGCAATGTAGTATTCATTCATTAACGCCATCAACAAATATTTACTGAGCACCAACTACCAGATAGTGATGGCAGACATAATTTGGGGCGTTTGGAGTGCAACTGTGAACACAACCAGGTCCCTGTTCTCATGGAACTTGCTAACATTCTGGCTAAAATAGAGAACATGGAACTTCCTAGAGAGGCACTGTGGGTGATTTCACAAACCATTGAAAACCTCTAGTGGGAGTAAACAACTAACCAACCTTAGAATAAAACATGGTTGTTGCTGGTGTTCTTAGAAACTTCGCTATCCTCGTGTACAAACTGTATCACTAAAGTCTTCTCACTTTTGATTCTTGGGAAGCTTTCAGAGCAGGGCTGTCTAATGGAAATATGTAAGCCTCATAATTTAAAATTTTCTAGGAACAAAGTTAAAAAAGTAAAAAGAGGCTGGGCACAGTGGCTCAAGCCTGTAATCCAAGCACTTTGGGAGGCTGAGGCGGGCGGATCACCTGAGGTCAGGAGTTTAAGACCAGCCTGACCAACATGGAGAAACCCCGTCTCTACTAAAAATACAAAAAATTAGCTGGGCGTGGTGGCGCATGCCTGTAATCCCAGCTACTCGGGAGGCTGAGGCAGGAGAATCGCTTGAACCCAGGAGGCGGAGGTTGCGGTGAGCCGAGATCACGCCATTGCACTCCAGCCTGGGCAACAAGAGCAAAACTCTGTCTCAAAAAAAAAAAAAACAACAGTGTGTGCCTGCAGTCCCAACAACACTGGAGGCTCAGGCAGGAGGACAGCTTGAGCTTCAGAGTTTGAGGCCAGCCTAGGCAACACAGGAAGACGCCCATCAATACAATAAATAAATAAATAGAAACAGACAAAATTAATTTTACAAATTTTTTAACTGAGTTATTCAAAATGTGATCACAATTTTGACATAATTATAAATTATTGAGCTGCAGTTTTTTCACATTGATTTTTTCAAAATCCCACATATATGTGTACTTACAGCACATCTCATTTTGAATTGGACATATTTCAAGCGCTTAACAGTCACATGTGGCTAGGTATGGAACAGCAGAGGTTCAGAAAACTGTCAAAAGGAGTTCTCTGTCCTCTTATTTTGGGGATGGAGGCGAAAATATTTGCCTAATTGATACATTCTGTGAACTTTGGCTCCGGGATTTTAGTATGAAATTAGAGGCAGGTGAAGACCACCATAGCCTTCGTTTGCACCAGCTCATTACAGGGGCCAGAACGGAAGGAGGTTCACAGAACGTGCTAGGTTGGACATTAAGTCACTGAGTCGTCCACTGAGGAAAGGGATATCATTAAGAAGAATAGTTTTCCACTAACGCCGAACCAGGGGCACCATCTCAGCCAACAGGTCAAGTTACAGTAGGCAAGCACGCCTAGAAATAAACATCTAAAACCCAGCCTGTTACATTAGCCAACACTCTTCTTGACTTTTTCCGAATTTTTTCCCTGTTCCCAAGATTAGACGCTCGCTAGGAAAGACTGCGAGCCTCAGCGGCCTCCCCTTGAACTGGGGCGCTGCCTCCAGCTGGACACGGACTAAGGATGGAAGGGTGCACTGACGGGGGCCGCCGCCATTTCCCAGGCCCCTCCCTAGGGGTGCCCCTCCTCAGCCATGGCTGCCCCTTTCTCTCCTCCTCCAGCATCTGCCCCTGGGGCCACCCCACCTTTCCGCCATCTCTCGGGACCGCGTGGCACCCTTATCTGTTTTAACGGGGATAAACTTGACTTGCTTCTCCAAAGAGCGGGAAAAAGAGGCGCAGTCTTGGTACTGATGTGGGGGAGGCAACGTCCCAGGGCGCGCAGGGGCGTTTTCTACCCGTGCCCTGTCGGCCTGCTCTGTTCAGTACCGACCATTTGCGGGGTTTACGTGGCCCAGTCGGCAAAGTTTCTTTGGAGATCCAGCGTCTCTGATTCCCGGATCTTCAGCCCTACCCGGAGACCCCACGGTTACTGCCCCGTGACCCCCGATGGAGCGTCGGGATGCGCTTTCTCTCCGAGTGCCTCCGGGGGTGGAGGGAGGGAGGCTTGTTTCGGAACTAAATGGCAATCACAGCCTCCGCGGGGCTCGGAGGGACGAGCTCCCCGCCCACCCCGCGGCCCAGGCCCCAGCCAGCATCTCGCGACTCCATTTCTGGCTCTAAACAAGAACAGGGGACCGAGTCCGCGTTCACACGGAAAATTATGCCGGCTCCAGCGGCGCGTAAAATTGATGTGAACCGAACGAAGTAGGATCAGCGTGATCCTCCCCCTCTTGTCTCAACAGGGGTTTCGGCGCGTTACACAAGGCCGAGCTTGTCTCTTTAAGGAGACATTGGACCCTAATTAGTCCGCATTCCTAGCGCGGCTGCGGAGCGAGGGGCCGAAGGTGTCTGGGTTGGGAGACGGGTGGGCGGGAGGACGAGACTCGGAAGGAGATCTTTTGACCAGCCCCCAGGCTCACTGCCCCCTCCACCCTCTTTATTTTGCCGCCGCCACCACCACCAACACCTAATTCTGAAGATGCAGCCAGGGCAGCAGCAACAGCAGCAGCCGCCGATTCTCCCAGCCCCACGTTACTTTGATTGACAGCTGAACAAATGTTTCTCCGGTTCGAACGCTCGCGCTAAGGAACGTCAGCCAAGGCGAAGCTCCGCCGTGGGCGGGCCATCTCCGCCCCGCCTCCGCCAACCTCATTCCTCTTCGTTAATTGGTCGGAGCTACAGGCGACGCCCGGCCCCCACGTGGGTTTCAGCTGGGTTGGCTCCTCCCCGCTGGCTTGCCATTTGTCAGCAGTGAAATGATGGGCACTAACACAGAACAGCGATTAATGTTCAGCCACCTCTGATTGGTTGCTGGAGACGCCTACCGCAACGGGGGAGGGCGGGGCGTTTGGAGAGCTCCCCAGAGCGCTCGCGTGGCGGGCCGGTGATTGTAGTCAATATGGCCGTATTCTCAGGCAGGGTCGCCCGGAGAGGACTACATCTCCCGGGATGCTGCGCGGCCGCCCCGCGGAAGATTGTGAATATGTATCAGAATGTTAATGATTAGCTGCTGCTAAATTTGGTCAAAGAAGTCACCTACACAGAGCGTGTTGTTAGAGCTGTTCTGAGCGGGTGTTTGGGTTGTTGGCTGCTTTCTTCCCCCTTTCTCACACACTTGTATATTATTTTGAGGTGGTGTTCGCAGAGTTTGAAAGGAGAGAGAATTAAAAAAAAAGCCGCAAGCGTTTCACTCTTTTATTTTTATAATCCCCTTCAATTTGGGGTTAAAAAAAAGACAAGAAAACAGGAAGGAAGAAAAATAAGGAAATGAGATGTGGTAAAAGAAGCTAAAAGGTGCCTTTTAAAAGATCGTTGCTGTGAAGTGAAAAAAATCTCCAGAGAACCCAAAAAGCACCGCCGAGACCTCTTCCGAACCAAAGGAGTTTGTGTTTGCTTTTAGGGAAGAAGAAAGATCATTCATTCGGAGGAATAACAACCAATTAAAAGACAAATAAAAAAAGTTTGGAGTGGGACGCAGAGCGAGCGAGAGGCGCTGCTGGCGGGCGGTGGGGCGCGGAGCTCGCACTTTCCCGGCCGGGTGAGCGGCGGCCGCGGCGCCGGGCTCGGCGGGTGCGCCTCGGCGGAGCGAACGTCGGAGCGTTGCCTTGGGAGACGCGCGCCGGACAATGCCCGCGACGGACCAGTGACGCCCGCGGGGAATGCGGAGCGGCCCGGCAGCCGGCACCCAGCCGCCGCCGCGCGTTCCTGCCGCCCGTGTCACGCGAGACCCGGCGGGGGCCGGGACCGCCCGAGCCGCCCCTCAGACCGAGCTAGCCGCCTCCGCTGCCGCGGCCGCCTCCTCTTCGGGGCCATTAAAGCCAATGAGCCGCGCGCCTCTGCCGAGCGCAGCCAACTAAATCGGCTTGGATGATTCGCGACCTGAGCAAGATGTACCCGCAGACTAGACACCCGGTGAGTGCGGGCGGCGGGGCGCGGGCTCGCCGGGTGCTGGGGGATTCCCCGCGTCGCCCCCTGCGCACCGAGTTGTGTCTTTCGGCCGGAGGGGCGTGGAGAGCCGCAAGAAATCGGCGCCCCGCGCCAGGAGCAGCCCGCCCGCCATCACCCCCACCCCCGGCGCAGTGGCCCTCGGAGGGGGTGCGGAGAGGCAATTGAGTTGTAGCCATTTTCTTATTGTTGTCTTTGAAGCCCCTGGAAGCCGCGCCGAGCCGTTTGCGGTCCCCGCGCCGCGACTCCTCGAGGGGGGGTGGCGAGCGATGAAGGAGGCGCGACTCCGCGCCCGGGCGGGGAGGGCGCCCTCGGCGGCGGCGCTGCTGGGCTGGCTGCGGCTCCGAAGTGCGGGACGCCGGCCCCTGGCGCCGCGGGCCCCCGGGGCGAGCGAGCGAACGAACGAACGAGCCGAGAGGGTGGCGGCCGTCCCCCTCCTCCCCCGGCCTGACCGCAGCCCGACGCCATGGCGCGGGTCCCCCCGACGGGCCAGTTTCGATTCCGGGTGAGGAGGGAGTGGGCGCGGCGCGCGGGTCCCTGGGTGCCCGTCTTTGGCCGGGGAGGGGAGACGGGGCTCGAACCCTCGGGGTCCGGGGCGCGGGGGCCTGCGGGCGGGAGTATGCGGGGCCCCAGGACCACCTCGAAACCAGCCTCTGCCTGGGCTGTTGGGCGCGAAGAGGGTTGCGGGAGGAGAGTTTTAATCGCTCTTTGCCTGCGTGCGCGATGACCTCCTCACCCCCCGCTAACGCCGCGTGGTATGTTTTCTCCGTCTCCCTGCTTCGCCTGTGATGTGGGCTAATTAAATATTTTATTGTTGTTCTTCAGGCACCGCATCAGCCTGCTCAACCCTTTAAATTTACAATTTCCGAATCCTGTGATCGGATTAAGGAAGAGTTTCAGTTTTTACAGGCTCAATACCACAGGTAACGATATTGACTTTAGCTGATCCTCCTGTTTGCTTAGCTCTTGTCTCCCCGACAAATACACACAAACACCCTTCTCCTTTTTTGTGGGGGCGTCACAAAGGTATTATTTTTTTTTCTCGGTGGGCAGAAAGGGCAAATCAAGGCCTCCTTCCTTAGGCAGGTGTAAATAAATTAAACATTTCTTCTACCGTAAATAAAAAGAAGGCAGAACAGTCGAAACTGGAGAGACTTGGAAAACGCTGAGGCCAAACTTTCGATATTGATTTATTGGGGCCGGGAGAATGAAAGGTTGGGAAGATTCTGGGGCCTTTTGACATCCTTGGTTCTTTATTACTCCGGACTTGATTCCTTCTCACTTCTTTCTGCCATTCCACTGAAGAGCTGAGAGCCCAGGGAAGTCGGAGTGAGCGATTTCATTACTTTTATGCAAAAAAAAAAAAAAAAAAAAAATGTTTTCATCTTATAGACGATTTTTAGACTTAGGGTGCCTTTGAGACATTTTTCTTTAGCTGGCTTTTTAATGATGCCTAATTCTTATTTCATAAATGCAAGAACCAAAACAAGCCACTGAACCCGATTGGCACTTTGCCCCTGGGTGGTGGTATTCAACTTGTCTGTGTTTTGGAGGGAAAAAAACAAGACATCATTCATAAGACATGCTTGATTCATATTTTCATTAATCTCTTTGTAGAACATTAAAGAAACTGACGTTTTGGAGGACTTATTTGTGCTTGTATGTGCAGTCATTATTGAGGTTTATTTTCGTGTTTGTTTTATTAAGTGAATATTCAATTCTGGAGGAAGTTCCTGAATTAAACTGATACGAGGATTTGTTTCCTTAAAACTTAATTAAAAAAAAAAATCCTAAAAACAAAAAACCACATATATGATCCTTATTGAAGGGGCAAGTACAGACTGGTTCCCACCACCCCTTTCCCCTTTCCCTTTCCGTAATGATGGGGGTGTTTATTTAAGATTGTTGATTTAGTCGTTTGTAGGTGAGATTTAGAATATGTGTTTAAGAGTTGAAGGATGTTAAGATCATTGTACTTAGAGTATCTTATGTCTTGAACAGTCTGAAGCTGGAATGTGAGAAACTCGCCAGTGAGAAGACAGAGATGCAGCGGCATTATGTCATGGTAAGAAAACCATGTCACAGATTCAAAGTGCCTATTAGTTTGGAATACCAAAAACAAGAATACGTTTAAATCGCTGGAGGCTGCAAGATAGATCACAGTCACCCTGCCAGTGCAGTTGAAGTTGTGGGAATATGTCTATTAGCAACCTGTAATTCTAGGATGTTATAACTTGCCTTTGACAACTGGCTTTGATTGGAATTTTCAGAAAGTTCAGGCACATGGGGTATAATTTTCTGTGCTTTGTTTTTACAGATCAAAAAAAGAATAAAAACAAAACCTTGTTTGTTTTGTCACAAGCAAAAATGTTTTTGTGTTAGTGGCTTTCTTTGTTGTTTTATTGCTCTTGCTCCAAACAATTTTAGCCAGTTTTTCTGTATGCTGTTAACATTTTAATGTCTTATTATTAAAGACATTATTAAAAATAATATTTTATTTCTTTGAAAAGGAGTGATGGATAAGGAAAGACAGCAGACAATTTTTCAAATTTTTTTCTCACTATGTTACTATTACATTAATATTTGTATGTTTTCAGTTTCTATAGTGTTATATTGGTTTGAGGAATGTTGTAGTATCCTGTATAACTGATTTGTTCTGCCAGAATTTCTATGCTAGTTATACTACACGTTCAAAAAACCAGATCTGCTTTTACAGAAGTATTATGAAGCATATTTTTATGATTGTCCAAGAAAGCTCCAGAATAACCTACTCATTTATTTTTCTGTCTAGCTTTTTTGCTTTGAATATGTGAATATGAGCAGTACACTAACAAATCAGAAATCAAACTCTTAAGTAGCATCACCTTTTCCAACCTTCCTTTCAAAACATCAGCGTTTGTATAACGCATTCTTTGCTGTTAACTTGCCTGCTGTGCCTAGGAATTAAGAGTCCGTAGGATACCAAATTTTCATCAGACTTTTTTGATGCATCTGCTTGGGATGTATAAAGACAACTGAAGATGTTAAGAATGCTGTGTTTGAATTTAATTTTTCTTAGTTTTGTGTGTTTTCTCTTAGAATTTGTGTCTTAAGATGGTTAAAGATAGTGATGGGCTCTTGATTTACTGGTGTAGATTATATGAAGATACTGGTTTAGGTGAGGCTTTTATGTTTGTTTCAGATTTACTTGGGGCATTTTGAACAAACTAGGAAGACTGTTTGATGAAAGTCATGCATTTAATTGCTTTTCCTTCTTTGACAGTATTATGAAATGTCCTATGGGTTGAATATAGAAATGCACAAGCAGGTAAGTTATTTCTTTATAACCATTTTAAATGACAGTAATACTGGTACACTTTGAAAAGAAAATTGTATGTTTTGCAGTTTTATTCTGCAAGCCGTTGTGGCTACCTGTATTTAAAGGACTGGGTAGTGAAGAAAATGCTGTTTTTTCATGTGTGGCTCCCCATCTTTCTTTCATATTATCCTAATTTTTATAATTTAAAAATGTTATTTTAAAAAGTCTGAATACATATTAAACTCTGTACACTTTCAACAGCAGGATGCTAAATTTTAAAATCCTCTTGTTATTCTTCTGAAAGAGTTGCTTTATGTATTTTGGGCATTGCAAACTTGTCTTGTGAAAGAGCTTTTCTTGGAAAATATTAAAAAGTAAAATTGTGTGGCGCCTTCGTTGGCTTAATGTGAAAGAATGGGTAGAGGGTGAGCTGGGAGGATGAAAATGAAATCTGTGGAGCTACAAAAGAAATTGATGTAAAATCCTTGTACTGGTCCCCTGAGGCTACTTAGTTGGGTCTTACCAAGAACTATAACCGTTACTTCCAAAATTTGTACAGAGTAAATGAGCCTGATAGGAGGATGTGATAAGGTTCAACATGGGGTCTTGAAATCTAGCAATTAGTTCAGTAGCAAAAAAAAAAAAAAAAAAAAGATAATCATTAGTCAGAAAGCACTGAGAGAGATACGACTCAGTCTTCTTTTTGTGCAGGAGACTGAATAAAATGGTTTGGCTTAAATTTCCTAGACAGAAGAATAATAGCGGGTGTATATATATATATATATATATCTCTATATATATACACACAAATATATATACATATATATATATAAAAAATATTGTTTGGCAATAGTAATTCCTCTAGGAAGCATTTATTTTTAGTGATCTCCTAGTGGAAGCACTTCAGGTCTCATCAGCCATTTCAGAATAGGTGTGTATGTGTTTGCCTGCTGGGAAAAAGACAAGGGAAAACTTACTGCTTTTCATTTCCTATTTATGGTCAAGGTGGATGTCATTACTTTCTAAGTTGAGAAAATATGAAATGAGCACATACTATTAGGCCTTCACTATTTATGGATTCCTTTTTGGGTATAGTTATTTTCTACATGCTCAGAACATCCCAGATAGTAGATCTTTAAAAGATGGCTGTTAGACAATAAAGGCAATCTGATGAACAGTATTTGAAAACAAAAAGTTGGAAAAAAATGAGACGTTGCTTACATTGAGGACTTTTAATTTCAGATACTGTTTTACTTTGTATGCTATTTGGTTATGTCAATATTAGCATTATAGTATAGTTTGAATGGCCTGTTGAAATTAAATTCTTATTTTGGCATCTTTGTCATTTCTGTTTAGATTAGTAATGTAAATATCTTCTGCTTAAACAAAATCCGTTCAATCTTGTGGATGGACTTCTCTTAGTTCTACCTTACAGGAATAAATTACATGAGAGATATTGTTTGTTAATTATTTCATTACATTTCCTTTGAGGTCTGGATCTTGTGTATGTCTCTTTTTTTGTCTGCACCCCACTCCCCAAAATTAATTAGTGTCTTTTTAAAGATTGGACCAGATGATTAATTTAGTCCCTTTATTTCTCCTTCTGTATCTTGTTTACCCTAACCACTTAGTTTCCAGTTCTCCTTGTACCATCTACATTTCTAACAGGCACGTAGCTTGTATTTGGCTGTATGTATTTCTTTTTCGAGGGGGCATGTGAGATCCCTTAATTTTACACATTTTATACCACTATAATTTTGTCATCTTCTTGTCCAGCTGGCCTCAAATGCCATCTATTTAAAATTGAGAACAGTACATTTTCCCTTTTTTTCTTTTCCTTTTAAATTCAATCATATCAAGAATCCTGAGGGCAGTTTATCACATTATGAAATACAGACAGCCCTGCAAACCACCTACTTATTATATTTTCTTTCTTTCTCCCCCTTAAGCGTAGAGGCATATCTGTCTTTATTTGTTTTCCTAGGCAGACAGCCTTAGTTCCTCTTAGTCTCTCTTCCAGATGTACTCGCTGGATACCCTTGTAATGGAAAGCAGCAATAATGCAGGGAAGTTGCCCTGCGGCATAATTGGGCCTAGTTCTCAAGATCGGGTTAGGTTTATTCACTTATTAGATTTGTGTCTCAAAGGGTTCAAGAGTAGGAATCCCGGGAGCCCTTGGAAGTACCCTAGTAATTGGTGGCCCTGATATTTGAAACCTTTGTGTATTTTTTGGTTAACGTTCCTGTTCTTCTTGGCTGCTGCTAGCCACAGAATATTTATTTTTAGAGAAATTTTTCATTGGAACAGAAAATGATGGTTGTGATGGAGTCATGACTCTGTGACTTAGCAAACTGATAAAAAGATAAAAGTATGAAGCAAAGACAAACAGGGTGGAGGTCGGTATTCTCCCTCCTCCCCTTTATATGTGGTGCTCATCATCAGTCACCCTGTGTTGATTCTGATAGAGAACTATAAAATGAAACCTATGGGGAATTTGTCATTCTGAAATGAAAGCTAATGTAATTAGTACCAATTAAAGTACATTTAGTAAATTGGATTTAATCTTAATTAAGCCTGCATAATGTTGCCAATTTTTAACAATTATGTTTGAGAACATAATTAATTTAAATTTTGGTAACTGAGTAAATAGCATTAGTCTGGTAGAATTAGTGGTTTTTTTTTTTTTTAAAGGGGAATTTGGTGACATGACATGGAATTGGAACATAAAATATGAATCTAAATTTCTGGTAATCTTTAGGATTGATAGAGCTAAGCAGATGAAGCAAAAAAAAAAAGTTAGGATGAAGTATTCTAGGCTATAATGGGAATTAATGCTGTGCCACTGTCTCAAGTTCTAGCATAAAAGTGAAGATGACAAATAGGACATGGTTAGAAATGGCACATGTTTTAGTGTGACGTCTTCAAAATGGAATTTTTAAAAATGAAAGAACATAGACCCTTATTCCCTAAGGATTTCCCTAAGTGTGTGGTTTTTGTTTTTTGTTTTGTATGAGACAGCTGACCCAGGGTTTAGTTGTTAAGTTTTTTTGCTGATTGTTCTTCTTAGTAAATACAGTGTGGCTTCTAAATGGGTTGGTGGCTTCTAAATGGCACAGTGGGGTGATGCATGGAGTTGATAGCATTACTAAATGCTGCTTGTTCCCATCTTTCACCTGTAATGCTGTCATTAAAGAAGTCCTCACTGATGGACTCTGACAGCAGTGGTTACCATTCTAAAAAGTGAGTATTGGATATAGATTAGGAACAGTAGGTATGTGAATTCAACCTATAGGAACTATAAATGGAGATGAACATACCGTCTTTTGAAAAGGGGAGAATGAGAACATCTATGACTTCCTTATAGTTAGTATTCTACGATGTGAAAACCTCCTCATTTGAATTTTAGTAATCATCAGGAAATTTTAGAAATCTAAAACACATAGAATCTGAAAGTAAGTACTGCGCATTTATGTATGTTTTATGTGTGTATTTTTATGTGTGTGTATGTGTGTGTGTGTGTGTATGTATGTATATTTAATCAAAGCAAGAAAAGTCCTGTTTCACTTAAAGCCATGTACATTTTATTACGAGACTTGGGCCACAACCATTTGAGTGCTGCTAAAATATTAATTGAATAGAAATGAAAGGGCCTTGCCAACTGATAGGATATCATAATCATAGCCTCTTTGGTCGATGGTAAATGATGATAAATGACATTAGGAACCTTTTAGCAAACTGTAATAACTACAAGGAGGGAAGCAGTATGGATTTGCATTATATCTGATACCCTCTAGTACCAAGTGGATTGCCAATACTGCTTGTTTAGCATTTTCTAAGGGCAATAAGATATTGATTTCTGACTTACAAGGAACAGCTCTATTTTCACCATTGAAAAGTATTGCAGGTTGTTAAGAAGAAATTGACTTGAAGAGGCCGACTGCTGCCCATCATGGAGCAAATAAAGCAAAACTGCCGAAGCATGGTGGAGCAGCGAGACGGGCCCTCAGCAATTTGTTGCTATTAATTTACCATGCTCGACAGCAAATCAATCGGCATCTACTTCATCTGCTGGAGAAAATGCTGTCCAGGGCAGATAAAAGGCTCGGCATGGTACAGAGAATAGACTGGATTGGCCAAAAGCAGGCTGCAGTTAATGTGTAAATAAGTGAAATCAAGGCCACTGTTGCAGAGGAAGCTGTTGTTAATTAGGTTGGTGTTTTTTAGTGAACTATTTTAGAAAGCAGCTAGGATTTGGAGAGTAAGAAGAGATTTATTGAGATTGAAGTAATATATGACTGGCATGACATTCTAGCCTTGAGTGTACTTGATTCTAGGGTGCAGTAAATTTATTTGGGAACACTGCTTGCTATGGAGTTTGTTGAAAGTTCGTTTTAGACCAAATTTCCCTTATGATAACTTTTTTTTTGAACCTTGCCAGTTTTTTGCACATATTCTGTCTTACTGTGTACTCTTAGATTTAGAAGAGTAGATGGAGGAGTAGGTGTTTTAGTATGGAGGCACAAATGTGTCTGTTATATTCTTACCCAGTGCCTTTTTTTTTTTTGTTTTCAGAGATAGGTATAATTGAACTCTTGTATAATAATGAGAGTGAACTATCATCGAAGATGGGGTGTTCTAGCTGAAAGTAACTAATAAATGAAGATTTTCCTGACAGAACTTTATCTTAGGAAATAACAATCTAGAGGGCCTGAATAGTGGGGTGGATACTACTAGATTATAAAATCTCAAAGATGACAAGTGAAATTTTGATGCCTGCATAAACTTCAGATACAATTACAAGATCGTGTGGGGGTGGGAAGGGTTCTTGTGTTTTTGATTTTCATTAAGGTTTAAAGCCACCTTTTCTAATTTAAGATTGTTTGCATGCTGATAATATTCCACAATTAATGTTAACGGAGTGAAGGGTATTGGTGGTGTTTTTTCCCCTTTACCTCTCATTTGGGCATTTTAAAATAGGAGGCCAACTTCATTTACTCCTGTTTAGTAAATCTAAATGAGTGTAGGTTTTAAATTAGATTTTTTTACCAAAACCCTTCAGAAGGTCTAGTATTAGGGCAGTTGATAAGTAAGTGGAAGCACCTTGGGCAGGACCCAATGACCTGTCCTTTTACTTACCACAGCACCTGCACGGGAAGCAGATCTGGAGGACGAAATTTAACCTGTTAAGGTGTGTGTATGTTTTAGGGTGCGTGTTTTCCGAATACTGTGGGGAGTTCCCTTTTTCCTTCTCCCATGATGGATTCTTTTGTCTTTCTAGAGATATCATAGGAGGATATCTGGATTTTTCACTTAAGGCAGTGATTCTTGAGTGAAATTTGAATTTCCTTTCAATAGAAGTCGACATTTATTATATATCTGGCTTGCACTTACCACTGATCTGGGCACACTGCCAAAATTCTTATCGTTAGTTCTCATAATGATCCTAAGACAGGGATTATATCCAGTCAAAAGTTGATTAAACAGGGTCAGCTCTGCACAAGGTGATACAGCTAATAGTTGGTGGATTCAGGACTTCAAATAAATTTACGTGGGAGGCTATCTCCTGGGAGATGGGTTTGCCATGGGTTAGAGATTCAGGCCCGAGTTCATTCCTGGAATAGAGAGTCCCTGAACTTTAGGCTCATATGCAGAACCTCTTGAGTTGGGGGATTCTCTGCAACTGCCTAGAGTCCATGGATGGCTCAGCCTGCCCTCTGCATCCAGACTGCTTTCAGTGGGTGAGAGGGTGAGGTTGCTTTCACTGGGAATCTCCCACATATGGGCTAGGAGAGCTGCTTGCTTATCAAGATGGAATTTGCTTCCTCCCTAGGCAACCAATTTCTCATTTGTTTACAAACTTGTTCTCTTTAACTTCTATCTTTTCCTGTGGCTTAGGAGAGTGCCTACAGACAAGGGGCTGTTTGTTAATCACCATCTTGTGGGCTTTTGAAGGGGGAAGCTGGGAGGGGAAAATGTGATGTTTTGTAGCCTCTTTGTAGTTTAGAAAGAGGTTCGTAGATGCAGGAAATCACACAATTCAGTTTTAAATGAAGGCAGATGTTTTGCTTTTACTGTTAAAAGAATTTCTTTGCAGCATTCAAACAAAAGGATAGTTCCTTTTCACTGCCCCTTAATCCCTGCTGGATATTATTTATTTTTATTTATTATTTTGATGGGCAAAATTCTTTGTATCTAGGTATATATCACTTTGAGCTGTGTAGGAATGATGGACCGGACTAATGAGCTACATCTCTAGGTGCTGTTGCAGCACTGGTGAAGGAGACAGTACAGGCACCAGCCCACTGTTCTTCACATTCTTCATTTAATCTTTGCTTTCCTAGAATACATCTTTTTTATTTCTTCTTTTTTTTCTTGTGTTATAAGGTAGGTAGAGGAAACCAGTTGGGAATTAAATGTTTAAAAAATGCATTTATAAGTTATTTGTGTTTGTTGTAATGTGGCTTTTTTTTTTTTTTTTTGCCTTTGATGTGATTTGATGGTTTGGTTTACCACTTCTGGACAGCAATAATGTATTTGGTGGCTAGAGAAAAGAGGGACAGGGATGTGCGTTCTAGAAGGCACTTTCTTGATCCCTCTACACACCCTCTTAAAACGACTCCAGCGTTCCAGCAATGGTGGTAGATTCAGTGTCCTATACTAGCTAAGTTATTACCAGTTTTATAAGCTGGGCTGTTGGAGAGAAGCAGGGGGGCAGCACATTTAGGCATGGGCAACGGAGTATTTACACTGATAATGACAGTTTGCAAGGCTTAGGACTTGTTCAAAGTAAGTATACTGCAAACAGTTTATGAAATTATTACTCTAAAGAGGAAGGGCCTCAGAAGTTTTAGTCAAAAGCAAAAGTTAGAGCTGTTTTGTCTTTGCCTTAGTAATAATAGCTCTCAGTGGTAGTTGTTTTCTATCTGTGAAGAGGGATTTAGCTGGCATTCATCACCACAGATCTATATACCCTCTCTGTTTTCACTGGAACTTACCCAGCATTTATGCCAGGCTGTTGCTATTTCTATATCATTGAGCCAAAACTTATCCCTGGAGAGCTGCATGTGTAACCCTTCTTCCATCCAGGGGTGACACATGGGCAGGGTGTGGATTTTCTTAGCTGGTTCATCAAATAAGCAGAAGAGAAAACTCTGGGATACCCCTTAGGTACTCTGTCCTCTGGTGAGTGCATCGCATTGTCATCTCTCTTGAGGATTTGCCCACACACATTTCAAGAATTGTATGGTGGAGGCAGCTTCTGCGTGTCATGGAATGAAAGGATAACTTCTCTCCCGATGCAAGGCAGTACTCTATCCCCAACCTGGGCTGGCTGTGGTGTGCCTGGGACCTCTGCAGGGCCCTGTTGCTTGCAGCAACCTAGGCAAAGTGAGAGGTTGGGGAAGGATGAGGAGGGATATTGGCTTTTTGATTTCTTAGCAGGCTTATTTAACTCATTATTATTATTATTATTATTATTATTGTAATTCGGGTTCTGTCCTTATTTTCTAACTATGTATTCTGTTTCTGAAGGTCTGTGGGTGATTTTGGTTATTGAATTTGAAACTGCAAGAAAATATAACTGGAAAGAATAGTCATAGTAGAAATTATAAGCACTAGTACTCTGTAACACCCTTTCTTTACAGAGAGCTTAAGGCATTTTATATGTTCTCTTTAATATTCCTCATGTTCTGTAAAGCAGGTAGCAAGCTTGGATCCATGTATTTATTTAAATAGCTTCTGTCAGTGAAGTACCCAACAGTTTGCCAAGCAGTGTCATTCTGCTGGCCTCCTTTAACAGATGACACTGAGGCTTAAGAGCTTAAGAGACTAACCCAGTGTCACAGTCAGGGAGGATCAGCACGGGGGTGGAGATACCAGAGTTCACTCAGGTCAGCGAATGCGCCTGAGGTTGCATAGTGAGAGTCACTGGCAGAAGAGGAAATAGTAGGTTTCTTGACTTCCCTTCCAGGGCTCCCTTCGCTGACCATGCTGTTTCCAAACAGCAAATAATGTGCTTGTTTCTATGATGTGTTTGGCTTTCTGCAACAAGAGGAGCATAGTGATACTACTGGCGGTCCAAGAGTGTTACACTGTCATCTCTAGTGAGAGATCTGATCTGTGTTTGTGTTTGAGGACAGCTCCTCCCTCCCCTCCCCTCTGCCCTCTCATTGCCTCTGCCCTGCCGTGTGTTGTCTAAAGGGAGTCTAGGATCAGCAATATTGAAATATAAAGCCAAGGTCCCCTTTTAGAAAAGTGCTTCATAAAACTGGCTATCTAGCATTCCTGAACTGTACCATGCAAACGTGCTATATTAGATACTTACCTGTTTATTGCCTGTCTCTGTCTTGTGCTAGATTGTAAGCTCCATGAAAACAGGAGCTTTTATTGTTTACTGCTGTGTACCCGGTGTTGAGCACTGTGCCTATCGCATAGTAGATGCTGGTGCGCAATAAAATATTTGGTGAATGAGAGAATAGCAGTTAGAGCTAGCCAAGAATATGTGTGCTTTAAGATTTTTAAGGGTATATTAGGTTGCAAGATAGATAACAAATACTGAATCTCAGGCATACTTAGGTCTGTGTTGTCTACTAGTTTGTGGAAAAGTGACACTTGGAAAGAGGAAGCAAAAGCAACCAAACTTGCTGTGCCTTTTAGGAACAAGTTAGTATAGCTAAAGTAGAATATATGTATTTTAGTATGTTGAGTCTGCATTTTTAAAGATGAAAAGATGAATCATTCCAAACAGAATTTAAAATTCAGTTTGAACGTCACTGTATCACTAGTCAGTGTTTATCTGAAGAATTCTTTTACTATTAATAGGTCTGTGTACCTGTGGTTTGAATGAATATGGAGCAATATCGATCTTGACTATATTGTGTGTTTAGCTAACTTCCCTGCAAATCAGTAAAAAATGCAAGCTTTTAGTTCTTTTCAAGGGACAAGGAATTTTGAAAATGTCTTAATTTTTTTTTATTGGTAGAGATAGTATAACGTTGTTGAAAGAATAGTAATCATAACAGTAAGCAATTTTAGATTGCTTATCATGTCGATAATATTTCACTTATTCTTACAACAGACTTATGAGATTATAGTAGTAGTAGTATTTCCATTTTATGTATGTTGGGGCTGAGAGACAGAGAGCTTAAATAGCTTGCTTAAAATCACCTAGCCGGTAAAATAGATCTTGGGTTTGACTCAAGGTCAGAACACTGGTATGATAGATATTTCTGCCTTATTCCAGTTGATATGTTTGGAATACTCCACCATCAGCATACTTACTACCTCCCCCCAAATGCTTGATTGATTCCGGAGCCTCAGATTCTAGTTCTGGCCTTGCTAGTAACCAGCTTTGTGATATTGCTGAGTACCATACCTTTAAGGGCCACGCTTTTCTCATCTTTAAATTAGGGTGTAAGTGAACGCCCAGATCTCTTTCAGCTCTTTTGGTTAAAATGACCATTTCAGTGTGGTTTGTTGCTGTGACCCAGTGAACAGAAATTGAAATGGTTTTTTTTTTTTTTTTTTCAGTCTTAGAAAGTCTCTTTTAGCACTTATTTTCAGAATTTTTAAAATCCAAAATTACGTAATGGGCCTAGGAGTAGAAATGTATATTTATATAATATTAATACTTTATTTTTTATAAGGTACTTTCTCATCCTTTTTTTTCGTGTAAACCCCAATAATAAAGCATTCCCCCCATCCTGTGGATGAACACAGTGAGACACAGATGTTAGATGACAAAGTTCTTCACTTAATTAGTAGGTGGTTTACAATTCACTGATTCTCTTATGGCCAGCATTCAGGCTAAAGTAATGTTGACACAGAAGTAGAGCAATTTTCATAAAACATGTAATATAAAAGTATATATAAAATAAAATATATCAGTATGTCTTTAAAGTGATTAGTTTTTGTACTTTTCCTTTGGCATATATTAGAAAACTTAGGTTGGGCACATGGCTCACACCTGTAATCCCAGCACTTTGGGAGGCTGAGGTGGGTGGATCACGAGGTCAGGAGATCGAGACTGTCCTGGCCAACATGGTGAAACCCCGTCTCTACTAAAAATACAAAAATTAACTGGGCGTGGTGGCACGTGACTGTAATCCCAGCTACTCAGGAGGCTGAGGCAGGAGAATCACTTGAACCAGGGAGTCAGAAGTTGCAATGAGCTGAGATCGCGCCACTGCACTCTAGCCTGGTGTCAGAGCAAGACTCCGTCACAAAAAAAAAAAAAAAAAAAAGAAAGCTTAATTGTATGACCTCTGAAATTGTATGAATTATAATGTGATTCAATAATTTTCTTCCAATGATGTGCAAAGGGGCTATGTAGCAGTTTATTACCTGTTGTGTAATTAGCTCCGGGGGTTACTCTTCCAGAATCTAATGTAGGTGTCAATTTCTCTAGCTTGAGGTAAAGCATGTCTGTAAACTGTGGCTTACGGTGAGCTTGACATCTCAAATCCTCAGGACGTTCTTGCTTTGTCCTATCAGGAATCCTTTCCTTAGGGAAGATAAATTCATTGTAAATAAATGGCTTAATCATAAATAGAAGGGAGAAATGTTTAATCTTGGCCTTTTGGAGTTTATAAATCAAAGACACAGTAGAGATCAGGTTCCTTCATTAAAGTGTAGTTCCAAAAAGGAAGAATGTGGTTTTGGTTTTAAAAAATTTTTTAATTTTTAATTTTTATGAGTACATGGTAGGTGAATGTATTTATGCGGTAAATGAACTATTTTGATACAGGCATACAATGCATAATAATCACATTCGGGTAAATGGACTATCCTTTAACTCAAGCATTTACCCTTTTTTTGTGTGGGTTAGAAACTTTCTAATTATACTCCTGGTTACTTTTAAATGTACAATAAATTATTGTTGACTCTAGTCACTCTGTTATGCTATCAAACACTACACCTTATTCATTCTGACTATATTTTTGTATACAGAAGAATATGTTTTGTTCACTGCTGTACCACTAGCACCTAAAACAATGCCTGGAATATAGTAGAAGAAATGAATGAATGAATGATGGAACAGCTAAAGGAATATTTTAATTTTTCATTTTATTGCATTTCATGTAGCATCACATATTCTGAGTATCAGCCACCTTTATATAAGCTGTCTTTGTTTCTGAGTGCTTAGGGAGGGCCTGGCTTTATGATGAGCAAAAAAGGCCTAGATAGGCAATCAGAGAGTAGGAGTTCTTATCTCAGTCTACTACAGGTCCTTGAGCTGCTGATTGGCATTTTTAAAATTTAGAATTGGATTCATACTTTGCCAGATGATTTATTTCTAAGATATCTTTCAACTCTTAACATCATATGATGTTTAAATGACCAGCTTAAAAATAAAATTCATCCCTATTTTCATTGCTTAGTACTATAGGCATGCCATTTTAGTAAGTTAAGTTTTAAGATAATTTTTATAAGAGGAAATACAGCCAGGTTTTTTTTGTTTTTGTGTTTGTATTTTTGTAGAATCTCACTTTGAGCAATGTTAGGCTATTGTGCGGACAGCTAAAATAATCCTAATATTGCCAATGTTTCACAACCTAGAACCATCTGCTGTGTTGCTTTTTTTGCAGTTGTAGCTGCATCTTCCTGGTCCTTCTATAGGCTAAGAGCACATCAGTAACTACATATAGTTAACAGATTTTTCATGTGTATCTTGGGCAAGCGTTAGTGATAATAAGAGCAGTTAAAATTTATCGAGTGCCCACTGGATACCAGGTAAAGCACTAAATGCTTCAGAGGTATTAATTTGTTTAATTTGTAATCTTTTGAGGAAGGGATCTGATTATCGTTATTGCGTATGAGGAAACTAAGGTAAAGAGAAGCTGAGAAATTTGCCCAGGGTTATATAGCTGATAGGTTACAGAGTAGGAGTGTCAAGGCCAGGCATTCTGGCTTGAGAGCCTACATTCTGGTTCTGAACCACTGGCAATAAATGTCTCATAAGTGACTGTGGTAAACTTCTTTGTTTATCCGTGTATGTGTGCGTGTGTGTGTGTGTGTGTGTGTGTGTGTGTGTATGTGTGTTTTGAGACAGAGTCTTGCCCTGTTGCCAGGCTGGAGTGCGGTGGTGCGATCTCAGCTCACTGTAACCTCTGCCTCCTGGGTTCAAGCGATTCTCCTGCCTCAGCCTCCTGAGTAGCTGGTATTACAGGCCCACACCACCACGCCCAGCTAACTTTTTTGTATTTTTAGTAGAGATGGGGTTTCACCATGTTGGCCAGGATAGTCTTGATCTCTTGACCTCGTGATCCCGCCCACCTCGGCCTCCCAAAGTGCTGGGATTACAGGTGTGAGCCACCGCGCCTAGCCTATCCTTGTTTTCTAAATGAAAAAAACAAATCGTTTGCTTCTGTGTTCTGTACACAGTGAGCTTAAATGTTAAAAATAATAGCTGGTATCATTTGGGTATTTTGTTTTATTTTTGTTTTGCAAATTAACACACTAGATAGTGGACTCATTCATTGGTTCATCTTTTATCACAGATTCTACTGTTTGTCCCTGGCGGGATAACCACAGGCCTCTAGATATTTTTGTACCTCTGAATGTGAGATTTCTAAAACAGGCATGGCACCTTCTTTTGTAACCACGTGTCACACGGGAATATTCAGGGAACTGTAAACTTCTGAGTGCCTGCCTGGGGTGGAGGAAAGATGGAGGTTCTTGGCTGGGTTTGAAAGGTTCTATATAGTTCTGGAATTTATATGCATAATTGTGTACCTTTTTTGGGGGGCAGAATCCGTAGCCTTTACTGATTCAATGAGGAAACTGGAACCCAAACAAAAGAGTTAGGGAGGTACTGTGCTAGAGCAGTGGTTGCAAACTGGAGCAGTTCCTTTCCTCAGAGGATGTCTGGCAATGTGATGATATTTGCGGTTGTCACAACTTGGAGGTGCCACTGGCATCTAGTGGGTAGAGTCTGGGATGCTGCTGAACATCTGCATGTACAGGACAGCCCTCTACAACAAAGACTTAGCTGGCTTAGAATCTCAGTAGTGCCAACACTCAGAAACTCTGCTCCAGAGAGAAGAAAATATTATTAAATTCTGTTGCCTTTTTATGGCCTGGAGAGTTATAGGTTTGGGGCATAATGACCTCTTTGAGTAGAGAAAGGCCAAGTATGAGCATTATCTGGCTTCTCTAGTTAAGTCAATTTGAGAGAATCGTTCAAACATACTTAACCTTTTCAGGTTTTTTCCTCCCTTTCCCATGATGATAAGCAGAGTTGGGGTAGGTGGTAGTTAAGTTCTGAATAGAGATATTACATGATCCTTTGTAATCTTCCTTTTCCTACAGAAGGGACCATGATAAACCACCTCGGTGGGATGGAGTTTTCACACTTAAGTTCAGCTTCTCATTGGAAATCAGCTTGATTTCCACTGAAAACATCCAGATCTTTGTGGTGCTACTACTGCGCAAGGCAGAAGACATTTTCAGTGGAGGTATTGGATTGGCAGAAATTTCTTTATGTGAGGCCCATTAGTCCTGTCTCCCCATTGAAGTCACTAGAATTAGTCTTACTCCTTGTCTAGGTTTTTCAGAAGTGTTGCCCTTTATTAGCCTTCCTTTGTCCATGCTGGGCATTCTCAGTCATTTCAACCATTCTCCTGGGACACCAGTCTGGTTGGTACCAAGACGTGTATGATAGACTGGGCCGCCTGAGAATTCAACATAACGTTTCTGGCCTGATTCTACCCAGCTGAGGGATTAGGGAAGATCTTACTGCAAAATAGCCCTTCTGCTCTTTCTCTTCAGGGCAAAATACATTATATTTGTCTTTGTCATGTCCTGATCACACTGTAATACACAAAATAGAACCTTGAGTTTTTTAAGTAACCTGAGTCCACAACATGGATTCGTTTTTGTTTTTGAATGTGTGGGCGCTGATCAGTGAACCTGTTTTACTTGGACTTCTTTTCCCCCAACAAATTCCACTATGCTGCGCTATGAATGTGGGTGACTGTTTTAAAGGCTTTTGATTTTGGGGGGGACAGAGAACTGTTTGGGAATGTGGTTTTACCTCTAAGTATGTCTACCTTGGTTAACCCCCCAAAAATATAGTCAACCTAAAGTGGCTAGTAAAAAAACAATAGCAGTTCTGTAGCTGCTTGTTTGTTTGAACATTTTTTGGGTGAGCTAGGGGAAGACAAAAACTCATGTTTGGGCTTCTTAATGGAGAAATTGTGTCCCCAAAATTCCAATGTGTGCTTCTTAAGCTTCCACTCTTCTCTAGGTTCTGGGAATGGGGAGGTAAACTTTGGCACCCCTACTTGCTTGTAAGTTTTCTCTTTACATTTCAGAGGTGTCAGATTTAGGAGAGGCTGCTTGTAAGTTTTCTCCTTCTATTTCAGAGGTGTCAGATTTAGGAGAGGCTGCGGCAGGCAAAGTACATTATCCTTTTGTAATATGGGAGCTCATTTTCAAAGGCTCCATATGGCTAGCCTAGGAGGCTCATAGTAAAGACCTGCTTTAGTTGTAAGCAGAGCTGATAGGAGGGTTTTCTTATAATCTAAGCAATAATTTTTAGGTTATTTTGCATCAGTTTAGGATGCACACTTGTGAGGTGGTATTTATGCCTTCTTCCCAGATTAGATTTACAAATCCCACTTTCTTAGATACTTGATTTTACATTTTGAATCATGCTTTTTTGTCACTTTCTTTCTGAGGCTCACCATGCAAATTAACTTTCTAAACTGAAATATTTAGCTGCTCAAATTGAAATACCTGGAACTGGATTTATCATAAAGGTTAAGAAGATTATAACCTAAATACTTAAACATGAAAAAATAACTTAATCTTCATGAGATTGTTTTATTCTTTCATTGGGAGGGTTACTTGGTTAAGAGCCAGTAGTCCTGGTCACCTCAGAGGGAATGCAAAGGCTCTTATTCTTTCATCCAGCGAATGTTAATTAACCTCATACTATATGCAGGTTGCTTTGAGGGCTAGCAGGTTAGGAAAGGTAGGAGGCTTGCCTCCATGGAGCATCTAGTCTTTTTACTTCATTTGGACCACTGTAAAAAATATAAAGCAGTGCAGTGGATATACAGTTGTGACACAGGTGGAAGAGAAGGGGATCTTTCTGTCTTCTTGAGTGATTAAGGATGTTGTTACAAAGGAGGTGAGCACAGTTTAGTGAGACCGCAGAGGACGGGGAGCACTTAGGCAGGATGAAAAGAAAGCGTAGGATTCCAAGTGGAGGCCACAGGGACTGGAAACTGCTGTGCATATTCAGGCTGTGTTTAGCGTTTCTAGCTTTATTGAGTGGTAGAGGAGAGAATAATTGGGAAGATAGGTTTGGGATGCATTATGGAAGGCCTTGAATGCTGGTGGTAGTGCTTGGGCTATAAAAAGAAAGCAAAGGGAAGATTAATCAGTAGTTGGTCAAGGGACCATATCTGTTTTGCTAATTTGCTCAGCCGCTAGCATGAGGCCTGAGAACAAATGTCAATGAATGTTGTTGAAATGATTTGAGTGGAGAGGGGCATGACTGGAGAGGGACAGGGTGGAGGAGGTGAAGTCTGAACTAGGGAAGTAGAACTGGAAAGGAGGAATCTCTATGACTTGACATATCATTGGATGAGGAGTATGGAAATGCATAGGAGGAAAGGCCCTAAGACATTGATGTCTGCAGAGGGACAGTCATGGTACCATTCATTGATAGAAAAAGATACTTTAGAAGGGGAGAACTTGGTGTTGACAATGCTGCCAGGTGTGGTACCTAGGAAGAAGGGAGTGAAAGAAGGAAGAGGAGGAGGGAATGAATGAGTTTGTTGCTTCTTTTGCTTTCGTATCATCACCTTACTTTCATCTCTCCTGCCAAATTTATAATCCTTCCAAGAACCTCAAGGATTCTTTCCACATCTTCTGTATACCACAGTGGACTTTGCCAGGCAGACTTTTGTGAGCATGTGTTTTAGGAACTATTTGACCTTTGTAGGAGTGTAGAAGAGAGTTGTTTCTTCCTCCTCCTCCTCCTCCTCCTCCTCCTCCCCTTCTTCTTCTTCTTCTTCTTCTTCTTCTTCTTCTTCTTCTTCTTCTTCTTCTTCTTCTTCTTCTTCTTCTTCCTCCTTCTTCCTTCTTTCTTCTTCCTCCTTCCTCCTTCCTCCTTCCTCCTCCTCCTCCTCCTCCTCCTCCCTCTTCTTCTTCTTCTTCTTCTTCTTCTTCTCCTTCTCCTTCTTCTTCCTTCTTCCTTCTTCTTCTTCTCTTTTTTTTTTTTTTTTTTTTTTGAGGCAGGGTCTTGCTCTGATGCCCAGGCTGGAGTGCAGTGGCATGATCATGGCTCACTGCAGCCTCGGCCTCCTGGGCTCAAGTGATCCTCCCACCTCAGCCTCCTGAATAGCTGGGACTAAAGGTGCTCATCACCACACCCGGCTAATTTTTGTATTTTTTGGTACAGACTGTGTTTCACCATGTTGCCCAGGCTAATCTCAAACTTCTGAGCTCAAGCCACACGCCCACCTCATCCTCCCAAAGTGCTGGGATCACAGGAGTGAGCCACTGTGCCCAGCCAGAGATAGAGAGTTTCTATCATTTTGCTCGGTTACTGCCATTACCTTTATATAGACATAGTGGGATTTGTAAATTCAATTGATTTTTAACTTTTTCGTCTGTAAAGGATTTTTAACATTAGAAGTAGGTACAGAATCCTCAAAATTATTCGTCTATCGTTGAAACTCTTTGTTGCAGTCATTCTTTTCTTCCTTCTATTTTTTATTTTTTGTGTGACTTGGCCAACAACTCTGGATATCAGTGATTGTGTATCCTTTTTAAGTTGAGAAATTTCATGTAGACATAAGGCTGAGTCAATAATTGTCTTGGGCAACTACTGTGTTTCAAAAGAAATAATTATTCCCATTGTTCATTACGTCCCTGATGAGCTAAACACTGAAATTACAATAGATGCTTCAGTCAGTGTGAATTATTTGCGTGTGGTTAATTTTCTTCTTTTTTCTCCCTAATGTGAGGCATATTCTGTATTTTCAACCTTTACCCCTTTTAGAAACTTGTCTTAAGCTGCCTTGGTTGAATGAGAACAGCAGTGATAGTAAGGAAAGTTAAGATGAAATTTAAAAGGCCATAGAGTACATTTTTGGTAAACCAAAATATTGCGTGGTGGCATAAAGCCACAGATCCATTCCAAAAAAAAAATGAAAACCGAAATGTGGTTTTGCTGTCTGTCATGCAGTCTGTTTCAACTGTCAGAAACATACGTTACTTTATGGGATGTTTTTTTCAAGTCTGACCGCAGCTTTTAATTTCCTTAATTCCACCCACACCTCCTACCACACACCCATATATCTAGTACTAATTTATAGGCAATTTGAATCTAATGACATAATCATCAGCAAGCAAAAGGGTCAGCACTTGTGGCAAAAGTTTCTTTCTTGGTGTGCTAATTATCAGTTCTACACTCTTGGAAACTCTAAACAGTCAGAACACAGTGATTGTCCTTGTTCTTGGACTTTTCAGTCTAAGTTAGATTGAGGCCTTTAAAAGATGGTTTTGAAGTGCTTTGTATTTTTGCTAAAAACATAATATTAAAGAAAATTAAACAATATTCAATGAATTTTAGAAAGCAAAAAAAGGAAACTCACTCATGTTCCTACAGCTGTGCCTTAACTGCTGACCAGGCAGAGGCATCCCTGTGTCTCTATCGTATATGCTGTGTCTGATGGAGGTCATGTCACCCTCATGAAAAAAATACTAGTCAAGGTTCAAAGGGTGATACATAAAATACATACCACAAAAAATTAATGATAAAATGAAACCTCAGATCTTTAAAATTATTATTGACTTATTGGTAACTCTACAGATTCTTCAACTCCTTATAGGCAATGTGATCCTAAGTATTTTTAAAAATCTAGTCCTAATTCAGCCAATAACTTCCTGTGACATTGGTAAATTATTTAACTTTTCTGAGTCTCAGTTCCTCATCCATAAAACAAAGGTCTAGGACTGGATTTTTGCTTTTTATAACATGTTGGTTCCGAGGGCGCTGATCTGGGCCTTAGGCATCAGTATTTTTCTAAAAGCTACAGAGGTGATTTTGATGTACAGGAAGGTTGAGGACCAGCGAACTAGAGCAGTGCTGCTCAAACTTCAGTGTGCATACAAATCACTGAAATCAGATTCTGTTTCTGTAGGTCTGGGTTGGTGCATGATACTCTCCATTTCTAACAAAAAGATCAGGTGATACTGATACTGCTGGTCCACTGCCACATTTTGAGTAGCAAGGAGCCAAAACATCTCCAGAATGTCTTCCATTTCTACATTATATCTCCATGGTATAGTTTATATAGTTCATGGGAGTCTGTGTGCTGCCTGAGATCTCACATTTAGTATGTTTAAGATTGATATTATCTGCAGAACCTCTCTTTGCTTAAGCTCCATCCAGACTCATGCATCTTTGTTTTTGTTTTTGTATTTTTTTTGGGAGATCCATGCATCTTTGAAACAATTCCTCATATTGAAGTCATTTTAATAGTACCTTGCTTTAGACAGCCTGATGGCTCTAGCTGGTGGCTGGTGGGCTGTTATATTTGCTGTAGAGAAGAGGGTTTTCATTTCTTTCTTCTTCGTTCACTCCACTCCAACAGATACTTAAACGCTTTTGTATTGTTGCCTTTCGTCTTTTCAACAGGCATCCTCCCCATATTGACCTCTTGTATTTTGGGGTAAATGGGCAAAAAGAATCCTGAAGTGCATTTTGTTTTAATTTTTTTTCTCATGGATGTACATTCTCTGCAGAAAATTTATTAAGCATAAGTTTAAGAGAGCAAAACTCCAACTTACTCAAAGCTCAAACATACTTAAGCTGTAACATTTTTTCACTCTATACTTTAACCCTATCACTTGGCAATTGTTTTTAGAAATAAGAAAATACTATTTATAGTTTGTGGTTCTTTATTTTTGTTTGCTGCAGCTCGGCCTCACATTGGCAGGCATCATGACCCAGTGGAAAGACCCCTGAATGGCAGTGTCTGAAGAACTGATATTCTAAGCCTTCACCCACCCTTAAGTAGTTTTTGCAACTGTAGACACTTGGGTTCTGTAAGTAAACCAGGGAAGAGATTAAGGAATGCTCCATTTCTTAGGGCTGTGTTGGAGAATTTGGTTACCTTGGAGGAACATACCTATCACCTAAAGTCTAAGGCAATAAGAAATTATAGTTTGTGATTGAGGAATGTTGCTTCGGAGCAGTGACACTCACAGAGTGGTCCATGGACTGGTGCAGGTCTGTGAACTATTTCTTAAAGATGGGAATGAGATAAGGTACTTGTTACTTGTGCAAAAATTAACTCACTGTTTTCTTCATAGAGAATGTCTTTATCTTTAAAAAACAAAACAAAAAACTCCATTGAACTAAACGTAGTTAACCATTATCTTTTTGCTGATCGGTAACAATGTGGGAACTAGCTACTTTCTGCTTTAGAATACTTAATCAGTCAAAAGTTGTATCACATTATTTTATAATTTAAGAATAGACCGAAGTAGAAGTTCATAAAGTGTAGCCTAAAAAATAAAAAAGTAAATTTAAAGGCAAGTTAGGCTAAAGGTAAGAATCAAATTCAAGGTGGTATGGACGTATGTAGCATAGTTAAGTCCAAGGCAGTTAACACAGGTTCACAAGTAGTAGCTTCTTACAGAAGCTGTAAGAAGCACTGCAGTTTGTACTTTGGTTAATGCAAAACTTGTTTAAATTCTTCTGAGTGCTTCTAAATTCTCTGAGAGAATTTTTGTTTTTCATTTTTTGCCATCTACTTTTTTTTTTTTTTTTTGAGACAGAGTCTCGCTGTCACCCAGGCTGGAGTGCAGTGGCGCAATCTCAGCTCACTGCAAGCTCTACCTCCCAGGTTCACGCCATTTTCCTGCCTCAGCCTCTCGAGTAGCTGGGACTACAGGCGCCCACCACCACGCCCGGCTAATTTTTTGTATTTTTAGTAGAGGTGGAGTTTCACCGTGTTAGCCAGGATGGTCTCGATCTCCTGACCTCGTGATCCGCCCGCCTCGGCCTCCCAAAGTGCTGGGATTACAGGCGTGAGCCACCGCGCCCGGCCTTTTACTATCTACTTAATCGAAGAGAACACACCTCTGTAAGTCACAAAGAATTTTTATTCTGTAGTCTTAAATTTCAGGACTATGTTATTGTCTGAGAAGCTTTAAAATTAAGCCTGCCTCCCTTCCCCCTGCCTGATGATATTCTTTATTCTTTACTACTATATATAAAATTCACTGCATCTAGGGCAAGTATCTGTTCACCAAGAAAAGAGGAAGGGAGATCCTTTAGCAGTAGCAAAACATAAATACTGAGAATGTCTTTTCTGGGTCAAAGTGCAAGAAAAGTAGAAAAATAGCAAATTTTCTGGGGCTAGGCCTGTGAGCTCACTCCTTCCAATCAGTGAGGAGGCACTTGTCGTCTGCCACTGTGCCAGTGAGTCTGGCATCCCCATCTCACTTTAGATCTGTTCCCTAGCCGCCTCATGGTCTTTGCAGCCCTTCTCCTGTGTAGTATAAATTAGTGAGGGATGCTTTCTTAATTGAGAGGCAGAAAGAGCCCTAAGCTTGAATCGATACCTAACAATACAGGCACTCAATTTGTAGCACTATCTAATCTCAATTCTGTCTTAAAACAGAACTACTTACCTTAAGGGATTTTATTCGTAAGCCTACCCTCATAAATATTTCTGCCAACCAGATATGGGGCAGCCATTCTTCCCATTTTATGATTATAGAAATGGAGTCCAGAATCATTTTGGAGTTCGCTTATTAAAGTCATGGTTTAGCTAGTCTAGAAATTAGAGTCACACTAGGATTTGGGACTGCACAGCTGTATAGTTCGTAATATTTGGTGTTCTTTTCAGAATGTTTTGTCACTTGATTCTGAATTCTTCCCATGCCTTTCCATAATTGTCCCCTAAACAAATCTTGACACAAGCCTGTGATTTCCCTATTTTAATGAACGGTAGGAAGCGCCATATCATCCAGGTTTTATGCACTGGAATCATTGATTCCGTACTCCCCTGGTTGTTTAATCTAGTGAAGCCACATAGTCTGCTAGTTCTCCATGTGCAGCCTGCCTCCTTTCCTTGCTCTCACCATGGTCACCATCACTGACCATCAGACCTTGTTGTCATACTAGAGGCTGTGGTGGTCTCCAGGCTTTTTGTCTACAGCCTTTGCCTTCTCTATTCCCTTATCTGGGCTTGCTGGACCTCCCGGTCTACTTCTATTTCTATCTTTTGGTGTTGGGTTATTTTTTAGGGGCCCTTCTCTGAGCCTGGAAAATCCTACCAGTATTTCCAGTATGGCTCTGTCCTCTTCTCTGCTTACTTTGCCTTTTTATTTAGGTAATTTTATTCACCCTGAGTAGATGAATCTCAGGGTTTTTTTTCTACTAGCCCAGACCCTTCCTCTGAGACCATCGTGTGTCCTCATTTGCCTTGAATGTCTCATAGATGCTTAAACTCAACAGGTCCCAAAATGACATAGTCCCCCACAAGCCTGCTTAGTGATTCCTATCTGAGGAAATGCCACCACCATCCACCCAATTTCTCAAGCCAGAAACCCATAGAGGCAGCTGATTATTGTCCTTCCCTCTCATTCATTAACCACACTCAGTCAAACATGAGGTCTTCTGTTATCAACTCCCAGTTACTCTTGCATTTGTTTACTTTTCTCCAGCTATATGATCATGGTAAATTAACCACTTTATGATTCTTTGGCTTTATCTGTAAAATGGGGACGAGAGTAATCCTCTTAAAATTGTTCTGAACATTAAGTGTGAAATATCTGGCACAGAGCAAGCATTCCATAAATGTTAGGATGGTGAACACCCTTGGCCACCATATTTAAAAGGACTCACTGGTGTGGCGTGGTGGCTCACGCCTGTAATCCCAGTATTTTGGGAGGCTGAGGCAGGCAGATCATGAGGTCAGGAGATCGAGACTATCCTGGCTAACACGGTGAAACTCTGTCTCTACTAAAAAACAAAAAAACAAAAAAACTTACCCAGGCGTGGTGGCATGTGCCTATAGTCTCAGCTGCTCGGGAGGCTGAGGCAAGAGAATTGCTTGAACGCAGGAGGCGGAGGTTGCTGTGAGCTGAGATTGTGCCACTGCACTCCAGCCTGGGCGACAGAGCGAGACTCCGTCTCAAAAAAAAAAAACAAAAGACTCACTATGAGTAATGCAATAGCCTCCTAACTGGTATGTCCTGGATAGTGATAATCCTGGTCTACTAGGTTCTTTTGGATTTACTTCTCCACCTTCACCTTTTGCTGATATTACCCTTTCACTTTTTTCTTTGAATGTCAGTGTCCCATGCTGGTATGGCAGACTTTGTTGGGAATGGTCTTACCCTTTTCTCTGCCCCCTTCTCCTTTGTGTGTCAGACTCATTTTACCCTCAGTTACTCAGGGAAATAGTCCTCTAAAAAGCATTTTAAAATACCCTGCATTCTATATTTGTTTCAATGTCTGTCTCATTTGCTAGATTATGGACTCTGTAAGTCCTATCTTGTTCCTGTACTGTTTTTTTCAGACTATAATGCAGTATATGGCAGAGTAGCAGACAATAATCGAAAGTTATGAAATTAATATGGCTCATATTACTCTCTCCCCAAAGCCAGAAGGGTTTTCTTCCCCTCCTCACTCTTAGATTTCCAGGGCTCCTCTGTGTAGTACCTAGGGCACTTAACACATGGCGTTCGTTATTGTGTTTATTTATATTTGATCTTCCCCCCCTTAGATTATAAACACCTCAAGAGTTCAGATCAGTTCTGCATTCAGAACTGCTGTTTCTACCAGAGCTTCTAGTTTAGAGTAGGAGCCAGTAACTGAAAACATCTTGTTGAATTTCCTAAGTCTGAGGTGCTTAGGAAATTCATTTTGTTCCTATTCTGAAATTATCTTTCATCCTCCATCTTTCCTCTTGTGGTATGTTTTGTGGTTATAAATCTCTTCTTTCCGTCCGCAATATTAAATATAATCAGTGCCAAGAGGAGGGTGGAAGACAGAAATGCACTGTGGTGTCTTGACCTGTCTGGTACTTATCATAACTTTCCTAGGAATTGACCTTGATGGGCCCTTACTGCCTTCTAAATAAAGTTCAAACGCCTTCGTGTGGCATTCAAGACCTTCCATAGTCTGACCCCAGTGAACCTCTTCTGTCCTTATTTTCCACTCTATTTTTTATTGCATGCATCCTGTGCTCTAGCTTAATGGTTTTCAATCCTGCCTGCACATTAGAATCACCTGGGGAGCTTTAAAAACTGAAGCCAGGGTCCTGTCTTTGGAGATTATGAGTTAATTGGTCTGGAGTGAGGCCTGGGTGTAGGTGTTTGTGAAAGGTCCACTAGTAATGCTGATGTAAGGCCAGGGCTGGAAACTACTGACGAGCTCAGTGTTTCCCACGGAATATCATCTCCTCTCCGATTTTGAGGAGAAAGGGTCCCAAAGTCAAAGAAGCTTGAGTAGTAATTGCTTTTAATGTGCTCCTTTCCAAAGATGTACAACGAACACTATCAAATGAAAGGCTCTAAGATACCCAACAGTAAAGAAAACTGTTTAACTTTCTTCATAGTGTGTGAGGTCGTCTGATCAGGGACACCGTTACGTATATAATACTTGTTAATAGCATCTGCAACATGTGGTATAGAAAATGTTGTTTCTAGCCACATCTCAACTTTTGAGTCACTTCTTTTTTTGTCCTTCCCTGATCATGTCATCCAAACCAGACCCACCTCCTGCCCCAGGGCTCTCTCTTACACCCCCAATTTTGTCTTCATAGCACTTCTCAGTATCTGAAATTCCTCTTTATATACTTGTATGTTTGCTTCTGTCTCCCTCCACCTATGATGTGAGCTCCATGACAGCAGGGATTTACTTGTCTTGTTCACCCCTCTGTCTTCATTCAGCACCTACAATAGTCCAGACAAATAGTAAGCAGATATTTAATAAGTATTTGTTGAATGGGCAAAACTACATGGGCAGTAATGCATTTGTGGTTTAGGCTTTTTCTAAGGTGCATTTGTTTAAATATTTTAAATTGCCTACAGAATTTAATTTAAAAGCAACCTGAAGTACATTTTAAAAGTAACTAGGAATATAGGAACACAATCGTTTCCTTTACCTTTAATTTTCTCAACCTGCCTAGTCAAGTATTAAAAAAGAAGAAAACAAACAAAAGTAGATGTGAGCCTGATTATAGGAAAAATACTATTATTTTTCTGGCTATAGAGAGTTTTCAGTCTGTGGTCAGGGACTTCTTTTTTCTAATTTCTCAGCCTGTCTCAGGTGGCTTACCCCAGCCATTGAAAGAGCTTGAGTGAGGAATCAGTGAATGGTAGTGGACTTTGTGTGCAGTACACCACCCCACCAACGAAAACACACAAAAACAGGCAAGGAATTAATTTCAGTAAAAACTTCCTAATAATTAAAACCCTCCTACAGTGTGAGAGTTTTCAGACATGTTTGTCAGGGACAGTGGGGAGGCAGTTTGTGTGTCAGAATCCGTATGTGGAATCCCAAGTTCGGTTGCCTGCTGCTCAACACGTGATGCTGCAGCAACTCTTGGACCTTGTTCAGAAGGGATTTGAATAGCCTGTTCTCTCTAGGGGTCCTCATGCTGCAGCTGTGCCCATGGCTCCCCAAGCCTGGCTCTAACTGTGTTGTTTTGAGCAGGGTTAATAAGTACGAACTCGTCTACACATTGTAGTGTGTATAATTCCTGAGCTCCACCACCACACCTTGAATTATCAGGAACTGACCTTTTACTTCCTGTGAACCTAGTGATGCTGTCGCATGAGTAGGCCCTTTCCTTGGGCTATTAAAATCATCAAGTTGGTTCACTCGAGATAACATTGTAGAGATTTCTCATGAACACTGTATACAGGGTGCTCTCCTAGGGTGCTGTCTAACAAATCCATCAGTCCAGTGGGTCAGGTGATCAGCAATCTGGTATAAATAATCTCAAGAAGGAGATTGAGCTGCATTTCCTTTATTATATTTTAAAATAATCTTTAAAACACATATTTTGCCAAGGTTTCAGATAGGAAGCTTTAATCATTTATTCACCCATCAGGAATTGTCCAGAATGAATTTGCATTTCCTTTTGTTGCACGCTATGATAATTTATTATTCTTTTGAATAGCATGGTATCCTAAATGCCAGAAAAGATGTGTGATGGGAAGCTAAATAAACCATATCAGAATTTAAGCAAGTTTTCTGGATAGATATTCCTTTATGGTTGATCTATTAATGTGCTTTAGCTACAGGCATACCTTGTTTTACTTGGCCTCACTTTATTGTGCTTCACAGAGACTGTTTTTCACAAATTGAAGGCTGTAGCAACCCTGAATGGAGTTGTTCTTCCAGTAGCCTGTGCTCACTTCATGTCTCTGTGTCACATTTTGGTAATTCTCACAATATTTCAAACTTTCTCATTATTACTTTATCTGTTACGTGATTTGTGGTTAGTGATCTTTGATGTTACTATTGTAATAGTTTTAGAGTGCCGTGAACTGTGCCCGCATCAGACAGCAAACTTAATTAATGTGTGTATTCTGACTGCTTCATGCTATTCCCCCTTCTTTCCCTCTCCTCAGGCTTCCCCATTCTCTGAGACAACAGTATTGAAATTAGGCCAATTAATAACCCTACACGGGAAGGCCTCTAAGTGTTCAAACGAGAGGAAGAGTCTCACATCTCTCACTTTAAATCAAAATCTAGAAATGATTAACCTTAGAGTGGAAGGCATGTCGAAAGCCAATGAGCCAAAAGCTAGGTGTGTTGTACCCAACAGCCAAGTTATAAATGCAAATAAAAAGAAGTTAAAGGAAATTAAAAGTGCTACTCCAGTGGTAAGAAAATGAAACAGCCTTATTGCTGACATAGGGATAGTTTTAGTGGTCTGGATAGAAGCTCAAATCAGCCATAACATTCCCCTAAGCCAAAGCCTAATCCAGAGCAAAACCCCTCACTGTCTTCAATTCTATGAAGGCTGAGAGAGATGAGAAAGCTGCAGAAGAAAGGTTTGAAGCTAGCAGAGGTTGGTTCATTAGGTTTAATGAAAGAAACCATTTCCATAACGTGAAAGTGCAAAGTGAAGCAGCAAGTACTGATGTGGAATCTGCAGCAAGTTATCTAGAAGATCTAGCTAAGATCATTGATGAAGGTGGCTACACCAAACAACAGATTTGCAGTGTGGATAAGACCTTCTATTGGAAGAAGATGCCATCTAGGACTTTCATAGCTAGAGAAGAGATGTCAGTGACTGGCTTCAAATCTTCAAAGGACAGACAGACTCCCTTGTTATGTGACTAATGCAGCTGGTGACTTTAACTTGAAGCCAATGCTCATTTATCATTCCAAAAATCCTAGGGCCTTTAAGAATTATGCTAAATCTACCCTGCCTGTGTTCTATAAATAGAACTACAAAGCCTAGGTGACAGCACAGCTGTTTATAGCATGGTTTACTGAATATTTTAATCACATTGTTGAGACCTACTGCTCAGAAAAAAAGATTTCTTTCAAAATATTACTGCCTATTAATGGTGTACCTAGTCACCCAAGAGCTCTGATGGAGATGTACAAGGAGATGATGTTTTCCTGCCTGCTGATACAGCATCCATTCTGTAGCTCATGGATCAAGGAGTAATTTCAACTTTTAAGATTTACTATTTAAGAAATACATTTTGTAAGGCTGTAGCTGCCATACATAATGATTCTTCTGGTGAATCTGAGCAAGGTATATTGAAAACCTTCTGGAAAGGATTAGCCATTCTAGATGCCATTAAGAACATTTGTGGTTCATGGGAGGAGGTCAAAATGCCAACATTAATAAGAATTTGGAAGAAGTTGATTCTAACCCTCATGGATGCCTTTGGAGGGGTTCAAGACCCTGAGGATGGTCTTTGGGGGTGGACCTTGAAGATGTGACTGAATTGCTGCAATCTCATGATAAAACTTGAATGGATGAGGAGTTGCTGCTTATGGATGAGCCAAGAAAGTAGTTTCTTGAGATGGAATATATTTCTGGTGAAGATGCTGTGAACACTGTTGAAATGACCACAAAGAATTTGAATATTACATCAACTTAGTTGATAAAGCAGTGGCAGAATTTGAGAGGATTGACTCCTCTGAAATTTCAAAGAAATTCTGTGAGTAAAATGCTGTCAAACAGCATCACATACTACAGAGAAGTTCTTTGGGAAGGAAGAGACACCCAGTGCTAACAAGCTTAATTATTGTCTGTTTTTGAGAAAATGTCATAGCCCTCCAACTTTCAGCAAGCACCACCCTGATTAGCCATCAGTATTGAGCCAAAACCCTCTGTCAGCAAAAAGATCATGGCTCACTGAAAGCTCAGATGATGGTTAGCATTTTCTAGCAATAAAGTATTTTTAAATTACAGTGTATTATATATATATATATTTTTAAGACATAATACTACTTCACACTTAAACTATAGTACAAACATAACTTTTATGTTTGTACTATACTGTAGTACACACATGCACTGGGAAACCAAAAAATTTGTGTGACTCGCTTTATTGTAACATTCACTTTATTGCTGTGGTCTGGAACTGAACCCACAGTATCTCTTGTGTATGCCTGTATTCCCAAACAATTTTAGCATGCCTGCAAAAGAATTGATGAGATTCTAACCACCTGAACTGTAGTTTCTTCTATTTATTCAACAAAAGCATATTGAGTGTCTTTGACATACCAGCCACTGGGGCTATAAGACAAAGCTATCTGCCATGGAGCCTACATTCTCTAGAACCTTACTACTAGGGGTCTGGTCTGTGGACCAGCATTTTCAGCATCGCCTTAAAATTTGTTGGAAGTATAGACTCTGAGGCCCTTTTCCAATTTGGATTTTAACATTTCCAGGTGATTAGTATGTGCATTACAGTTTGAGAAGCACTAGTCTAGTCCATGTAAACAAAAATATATGTGAGATAATTTCAGATGATTACAAATGCTGTCAGGAGAAGACAAAACTATAATGGGCCAGAGAGTGGGAGGAGGACGAGTAATTGAGGATGGTAAGTGAAGGCATCAGAGGGAGTGTCCTGTGGGCTGAGACTTAAATGATGGGTGGAGATGAGCCATGGGAAGATCTGGGGAAGGTGGTTCCAGGTAGAGGGAACAGCAAGTGCAAATGCTAGGAAGAGGGACTGTCTCCTCATTCCTTGCTATGCCCTCTGCTCTAGCCAGGCCAGGGCCCATTTATTCACTTGGTGACTGTGCCTGCACCTGGAAGTGTGGTAGAAGTGTAATGGCAGAGCAGTATCTCAGTAAACAGGAAAAGGCCAAAACTTGGGTTTTGATAAGAGCGGCTACTCATAGGGAGAAAACAATCAAAGGGATTGTAAGGATGTTTTGGTAGTGACAGCTTCAAAGAATTGAAATTTTATATAATTGGGAGGAGGGAGACGAAACCACTAGAGGCCATATGCTAGAATTGGAAGAAGAGGAAAGAAAATACTGAGCAATGCAAGATAGATGGAGATTTCCTGAAAAACAGAGAAAAGAAGTAAACAGACAAGGAAGCTTTAGCCTCGCCTGAGAGGAAAGACCAAAAAATAGAGCATGGCTCTCTGTGTAAAAGGTGGCTTGTTTCCCTGAAGATAGGCATCCTTGATGAGAACTGAGTAAGGACGATTAGTCTGTTTTGTTTTGTTTCATTCCTAGATCCAAAATTCCTTTGTCTTTAGGTATTTCTCACATCATTTTGATCATACATATATGTTGGGAAAAATCAAGATGAATAATTTCCGTTTACTCTGGGCACAAGGAGTATTTTCTTCCCTCTACTGTGGCTAAGTATGAAAAAGCTTAATTGTAAATCAGCATTCAAAGACAACCGTACATTTATTTATGTCAGTAGGAAAGAGGAAGGTGTGTGAGAGAGAGGAGGAGGAGGAAGAAGAGGAGGAGGGGAGGGAGAGAGAAGAGAAATAAAATGTAAAGCAGGCAGCTGGCAAGGCTTGCTCTGACACACTGGCTGAGGAAAGAGCTATTCGTAGAACTTGGATGTCTTAGTAATCAGAGTAATCAGGTTCTCTGACCGGTTCCACCTTGTTCTGTGCAGGCTGAAGGTAAGCTCTCTAGAGAAAGTAATTTTCTTTCTCTACTCCCACTGACATCCCACTTTTCCCTCCCATCCTTCCTTTCTATTTTCCCTGCCTCTCTCCTCTGGTGGAAGTGAGTATAACCGTGGTAACATTGGTTACAGTGTTTTCCAGACTTGAGAACTGAAATGATTTGACCTTGTACAAGTAATTGGATGTCTGGCACAATGATCGTATTCTCAACCTTGATAATTTATCTCTCTCGATCACTCTTAACATTGGAGCAGTATTTAAACACAATAACTAGAGCCCAGAATATGCATGTAGGCGAATAGGCACCTATCTAGGATTTCTCTTAAAGATACACCTCTGGAGAGCTCACATGGTAGGAGGAAAAAGAGGGTACTCTTTTTTTCTTTAACCATTGTACAAATGCTTCAGTAAAATATAGCTTTAGCTCTGGAATAGTCCCATGAAATGTGGGTATACCGTAATTCTCTTTAAGAAGGACTTTGTTCTGCTTATTCCCACGTGAGCACCACAAACAGTAGCCCCATGTGTCTTGTTAGGACAAATAAAAGGGACACTTGAGAATATCCAGTTAACTGAGCCGCACATTGGGTACTTTAAAGCACACTTAACATGCAGTAAAATAGCATAAATATGAGTTCAAAACACAAACCAAATTGACATTGCTTGTGGTATCATCATTAGTAGAATCATTGTTTTGGTTAAACTCCCCGGGGGAAGCAGTGGAAGGGAGGTATGGGGGTTGTGAAAACAGGTTCAATATTGACACTTTCACATTGTTTAAGATGATACAAATTGACTACTCCGTTATAGACAGTATCCTTTTCTCACTGGAGTAAGTAGGATGGGCAGAGCTTTTAAAAACAGCAAGTCTTAATCAGTCCTTTAGGAAACTGATAGATGGTCTATTCAATCGATTCTTATAATGTTATCACTTCGTTTTATTGCTTTATTAAGCAGTAGTAGTTTTTTCTTTTTTCTTTTTTTTTTTAAACAAAATAAGCACTTGAACTGAAATAAAGCTTAGGCATGTGGTTTACCAACTTCCTAGCAATACTGACAATACCTTTGGTCTAAATCTTTAAACTTTATTCCAGTCAGGCTTTTTTTTTTTTTTTAAATACGTAAGATTAGTTTTTTTTTTTTTTTTTAATACTTTTTAAGTTCTAGGGTACGTGTGTAGAACGTGCAGGTTTGTTACATAGGTATATATGTGCCATGTGGTTTGCTACAACCATCAACTCGTCATTTACATTAGGTATTTCTCCTAATGCTATCCCTCCCCCAGCCCCCGACTCCCGGACAGGCCCAGATGTGTAATGTTCCCTGCCCTGTGTCCATGTGTTTTCATTGGTCAGCTCCCACTTATGAGTGAGAACATGCAGTGTTTGGTTTTTGTCCTTGTGATAGTTTGCTTAGAATGACGATTTCCAGCTTCAACCATGTCTCTGCAAAGGACATGAGCTCGTCCTTTTTTATGGCTGCATAGTATTCCATGGTGTATATGTGCCACGTTTTCTTAATCCAGTCTATCATTGATGGACATTTGGATTGGTTCCAAGTCTTTGCTACTGTGAATAGTGCTGCAGTAAACATGTGTGCATGTGTCTTTATAGTAGCATGATTTATAATCCTTTGGGTATATACCCAGTAATGGGATCACTGGGTCAAATGGTATTTCTAGTTCTAGATCCTCGAGGACTCGCCACACTGTCTTCCACAATGGTTGAACTAATGTACACTCCCACACAGTGTAAAAGCCTTCCTATTTCTTCACATCGTCTCCAGCATCTGTTGTTTCCTGACTTTTTAATGATCCCCATTCTAACTGGTGTGAGATGGTATCTCATTGTGGTTTTGATTTACATTTCTCTGATGACCAGTGATGATGAGCATTTTTTCATATGTCTGTTGGCTGGATAAATGTCTTCTTTTGTGAAGTGTCTGTTCATATCCTTTGCCCACTTTTTGATGGGGTTGTTTGTTTTTTTCTTGTAAATTTGTTTAAGTTCTTTGCAGATTCTGGATATTAGCCTTTTGTCAGATGGGTAGATTGCAAAAATTTTCTCCCATTCTGTAGGTTGCCTGTTCCCTCTGATGGTAGTTTCTTTTGCTGTGTAGAAGCTCTTTAGTTTAATTAGATCGCATTTGTCAATTTTGGCTTCTGTTGCCATTGCTTTTGGTGTTTTAGTCATGAAGTCTTTGCCCATGCCTATGTTCTGAATGGTATTGCCTGGGTTTTCTTCTGGAGTTTTTATGGTGTTAGGTCTTACACTTAAGTCTTTCATCCATCTTGAGTTAATTTTTGTGTATGGTGTAAGGAAGGGATCTAGTTTCAGCTTTCTACATATGGCTAGCCAGTTTTCCCAGCACCATTTATTAAATGGGGAATCCTTTCCCCATTGCTTGTTTTTGTCAGGTTTGTCAAAGGTCAGATGGTTGGTTATAGGTGTGTGGTGTTATTTCTGAGGCCTCTGTGCTGTTCCATTGGTCTATATATCTGTTTTGGTACCAGTACCATGCTGTTTTGGTTACTGTAGCCTTGTAGTATAGTTTGAAATCAGGTAGCGTGGTGTCTCCAGCTTTGTTCTTTTTGCTTAGGATTGTCTTGGCAATGCGGGGTTTTTTTTTTGTTCCATATGAACTTTAAAGTAGTTTTTTCCAATTCTGAGACTTTGCTGAAGTAGCTTATCAGCTTAAGGAGATTTTGGGCTGAGACGATGGGGTTTTCTAAATATACAATCATGTCATCTGCAAACAGAGACAATTTGACTTCCTCTTTTCCTAATTGAACACCCTTTATTTCTTTCTCTTGCCTGTTTGCCCTGGCCAGGACTTCCAACACTATGTTGAATAGGAGTTAATAGCTAAGATTAGTTTTATGTGTTACATGTTATTAACATTTTTGTAAAATTGATTTTTGATAAGGTAAAAATGGAGTTGTCAGTTTAGAGAAATAGTACTACTTGAAAATTTTTCCTTACGTTTAGTCTGGATTTTAAGTTAGAATTTCTCATTAGTCCTCTGACATTTTAATCTAGGGTCAGGCAAGATCAGTTTCAGAAGTTGTACAGTTTCTTTAGAAAATTTGGAACAAATCAAGATATTTTCTGATTGAAATTTTAAAGAATTGCAGTCTTTGTTCTCTAGCGGTGAAGTGAAGTGATAAGGTTGCAGGATTTATTTGTGTTTATTCCAAAAACTATTTCAGGCAGGGTAAGTAGGACTTCTTTGTCACCTTTTAAAAAAATGTTGATATTAAAGTGGATGAATGTATGTTCTTGATAAACATTCAATAAAATAAATAGATTCATCTTTAAAAAAAATTTGGCAAGAAACTGCTGTACAGAAAACTAATGGTAAAAAGTTATTCTTCAGGAATGTTTCCTAAAACTGTAATTGCTTTAAGTTAGCTGCTGAAATGGTTTCCTAATAACCCTTTGTTATTCTGTTTTATTTCGACAATACATATGTAGTAATGTTGTTCCTATTTTGATGAGAGACAAACCCATGAAACAGTTTTTAAAATCAACAGTTGCTTTTGATATATCCTTTTGATTACTAAAATAAAGCTAGTGGTACTTGCACCCAAGTTTATTATGTTTTTAAAATAAAATTTGTGTCCTTTTAAGGAAATCATATAGGCTGAAATGATCTAAATAAAAATCAGATTTTTATTGTATCAGGTCTATTTCGGGGAATGTAGTTAAATTCAAGTATAGGGTTAACTAAGTTTTTGTCTTTTAAAAATGATTAGTAAAATTTGTTATGTGATAAAGGAAATATGTATTTGGTATTGTGTGCGTTAGTATTTGTTACTTTTTAACCTAGTGATTGAGTTACAGCTTTCTTTTCAACACATGACATCACTTTCCCATGATGTAAGATAGTAGATAAATTTTCCCATGATTCTTGAGTGTTGGAGTATGAAGAAATAAAGGATAAAAGATTCTTTTCTGTGTTTTCCTGTTTTGTTACTACCTGGTCATGCTCCTAGGCCACTGTCCATCAGTACTGTAGAGTTAGCCTGTTGACAGTCACATGTCATGTGTTGAGTGCATAGCCAAGGGATTTTCATAGAATGCCTTTTTTGTCTTTACGTTTTTCCGAGATGTTTTATCCAAACCATGGTTTTCTTTAGCAGGGATGGTGATCATTTTTATTTTATTTTTTTGTTGGAGAATGGTGTAAAGGTGGGTAATTTTGAGAGAGAGGAAATAGAATGGTAGTGAGTTGAGGGTAGGAAAATACATCTGCAACTTTTATTGTTTTTTAAATGAATATCTTGATATGGAAGATAGAATGGAATTGTCAAAAATTGTTAATGTGTTTGACAAAGTGTGGCTGCCAGTATGATCTTTTTGTTACATTTTGACATGAACAATTGTCCTTTTATTGGGGCTGTTAATGCTATTTTAGAATATCATGGGCATCTAAAGGCATCAGTGTCCATAAAGCATCAAATACCATTATAATATCTAGTAACCCTAACAGCAATATTTCAGAATCCCTGCCTGTTTAAATGGGCTATCTGTGAATTTACTTGCTCAGGGATGCATGACCCACATCACCTATAAATTTGATTGGAAGCCAACAGTTCTGGCGTAGCCTGATGGATAGCAGATTAGAGCCCTGATTAACCATGTGATTCAAAGACTGGGAATATATTGTCTAAGCAAGATTCATCAGATGCAATCAGAATTTCAAGTGGTCAGATGAAATTCAAATGTGTGTTGTGGCTTTTCCTCCCCTATTGCTTTTCCTCCTAGGTTGCCTTTTTTTCCTTCTTTCCCCAAAGCTGAAAAATACTTCTTTGATGAATCTGCTTCTTACCCTAAAGCTGTCTGTCTGTTATTCATCAGAAAGCAGGTCGCAGTTCAGTGAGCAGAAGAAAAGATTTTAATAGAAGCTGTGCCAAGGGCTGTAATGCATCATTTTAGGGCCCTAATTACATTACAATGACAAATATCAATGGTGACAACAGCAATAACCTACATCCTTTAATGGCTGTGCTGGAAAAGGAGTTTGGGCCCCACGCCATTATATTAGACTCAGTTTCAAAACATAGGCCATTAGAAGTGTGTGTCCACAGTGTTATTGGCTGATCGCTGAAGCCCAGTGGAAAGGCCTGTAAATAAATGATGCCTCCCTAAAGCTGGGTCCTGTGGGACAAAAGAGGCAAAATTAGATGACCATGGGAGCAGCAGTGTTTCCGAGGCAACTTTAGCTTTCAAAGTGAAGAATGACCTGCTTAATTTTATGAAATCACACACACACCCCACCCCCCCACTGCCAATTAGCCTGACCATGAAAATCCATTGGCATGACAACTTAAAGAAATTAAGAAGTCTTTTAAACAAAAGGAGATCTTTAACGAAAGTTTGGAAGGTTTCTGTCCTCCCGTTTCTGTTGTGTGTGTGTTAACCTTCGTGATTGAGTAAAAGGGTTCTTCTCCTTTTTACGTTTATTTTTAAGAAAATGTAGAATTTTTTTAAAAAAATAGTTGCTCAGACTTAATACAGCCTAGGTCCAAAATTTTATTTCACCAGATGAATAAATTTCCTTAGAGTAGTTTTTATTGCCTAGATTATGTAGGCAAACTAAAGAACTCAGTTTTCTTACGTGCCCACACATTTTTCAGCCCTCCTAGCAAGGGACTATTTTATTTATGTAAACAACATAATGAGGAAAATATGCTTGGCAGATGGTTCTAAGCATTAGAATCATCAGTTCGTTCTACCCCAAAGTGTCTCATTATCTTTTATTCTCTCCCCCTCCGCCTCTCCCTGCAAAAAAGCTTAACAACCAAATGCCTTTGAGGCACTGTACTTTCAGCCTGGTGAACCCTACTCTATTTTCTTAGCTCACCCTGGAATTTCACCCCATAACCACTGTGGTATGTTAGTCCAGGTGGAGAGTGGTTTGGTGATTCCCATTGCAGCTCTTCATGGTGGCTTAAGCATTCTTAAAGGATGGCTAAATGCTCCATGGGGCCAGTGCAGTAAATTAAATCAGGTCAGCACAGTTGGGTCCTTATTCACTGCTGCTTATTGGTGCTGGGTTTTTGTCCATCCTGTTAGGAATGCAGACTGGAATGGAAAGCTTAGGTTTGAAAGTTGATGGTGAATTTGTGTTTTCTTTTGGCTGGTAAAGTTTTTAAGGTGCTGGCATTTAAAAGATTGCATAGCTACACAGTTAGAAGGGTTGCTGATGAAAGAAGGAAGCCTAGATTGCACAAGTAGAGTGTCGCTGTCATTCTGGTAATGACTTGGCAAGAAAAGGCATTTTGGGCCTCTCATAAAATGAGGAACTGACCCTGGATGGAATTTAAGAATGTCTTAGGGATAGTAATTGCTTTACATTTTCTGCCTTTCACTTCTTCTTAGCTGTCTTTCCTCCATTCCATCATTAAAATATAAACTATTTTGTATGTATGCGTATTTAAAAAAACTGTATTTATACATCACAAAATATACAAGGCACCATCTGAAAAATACAAATTAAGATAAACATTGGTAAAGCTGTGGGTAACTTTTTAAAGACATCATGTGGTGGTTTTTCATTTAACTTACTATAGCATCTTATTGGTTTAAAATGTCTGTACTTATAAAATTATTAGAGAATAAATTGTTCTCTGACATTGTTGGGAGTTTTGCATATCCACAGTAAAAAAAAAAAAAAAAAAAAAGTTCCCAAGGATAATTTCCAGATACATACAGATTGCTTTCTGCTAAGTGTAATAAGATTTTAGCATATCTCAACCTCTGCGCACTGAAAACTTTGGTAGGACACATTTGGAAATTTTTATGGTTGAAGAAAACATCTTGTTCTCCAAGATTTATAAGAATCTGAATTAACCAACTTCTTCGGGTTGGTTGGGTGCTGCTGTTTCAGAAGTTCAGGGTCTCGAGTTTAAAATCACAGCACCAGTGTTTTTAAAGCAAAGGCCACAAATATAGAAATCCAATGATTTGCTAATTGATGGAGTTGAGATGTAGGAAAGAATGTATCTTTACTTATCTAAATTCTTCAGACTTAGAAGACTGCAGGTTTTATGAAAAACATTAGTATGAGCAAGGGTCCTGGTGAAGGCTGTTGAAAACTGATTTCCAGTCATGGAAATTAAATTCCATTTTATATTGCCCTGATGCTTGAAGGCTAACTTTTTAAGATGAATGCTGGTTAATAAATTGTGCTGTTAATGTGGCACTGTTGTCACTGCTTCCTTTTAATGGGCTTACTGATGAGATAGTTTTCCTCTTCCTTAGGAAATATGCCAGCCAAATTATAAAGTATGTTTTAATATCATCCTGTTAATGTTTCGGGAATCTGTAACCAGCTGACTGTTCTCTTTATTGCTTTCCTTTCCCTTATTTTTTGCAGGCAGAGATTGTCAAGAGGCTGAATGCTATCTGTGCACAAGTCATTCCTTTCCTGTCCCAAGAGGTAAGGTAGTTGATTTTAGGCACTGGACTAGAAGTTGCCATTTTAGTGGTTTTGCAGAAAAGGGATTGTAGAACTGACTCTCTGGCCTTGCCAGTCTCTTGGTGTTTGTATTTTATTTTCATTTCTAAGAAACAGTGTTCTCACTCCAACGTGTATACTTTAGTAACTTTCTGTGGGATATAATTTAAATGTGTTCATGTAATGGAATATTTTCTAGTTGGGCCAAGCAAAATTCAGTCATTAAAATATTTTGCTATCTTTGTAGTGTTGCTCAGAATTATGCTTGTTTGTCATAATGGTACCTAATAAGGTAGATTGAAAAATTGCCAGGAAAACGGGAGCTTACTCTGTACTATTGTCATTGGGCATTAAGAACTGGCAGAAGACATATCAAATGGAAAGACTTTATGTAGTAAACAAACTAATGAAGCTTTTGGCTAGCTACTTTTAAACATTTACTTCTTATTACCTGATTAAGTCTTTATATTATTGTGCTTTTGGAAAAAGACCTGCAAGATGAACTCAATGAACTCATTTCTCTCAGTGCCACTTTTCTCAAAATTAGGCTTTGGTGATGGTAGGCTTAGCACATTGCTAAGGCCCGGCATGCGGCTCACTAGTTCCCTTGCTCACCTCCAGGGGAAGTGCATGCCATCAGCAAACAGGCACAGGTTGGAATAAAGTGATGCATTTCTAGTGCTTGTTGGCTTCCTTGTGGCTTTTTTTCTCTCCCTGCTTGCTTTTGGTAGTTACAAAGTTGAAGTGAGAATACTGGAGAAAGATAAATTTTTGCTTCTGGATTACTGAATGCCTTCATTTGCTCAGGTAAGATCCACTTTAAGAAGGAAGGAGCTAATGAAATATCTGCATGTCTTTTAGCTGCAATACTTTGTGCTGTGGGCTGAGAAGGCACAGAGGCACTTTTCTTCCTACCTTTTCAGTTGTTCTATAAGTGTGTTGTGTCACTGCTTTTCGGGGAGAGGTTCATTCACCTGCTCGCCAGCAGGCATGTGCCGATGGTATGTGGCCAGTATTTGAGCATGCATGTGTATTATAGATATGCAGATTGCTATATCTGATTTTTTTTCTTTGATCTGAACTGGGTTAGACTTGAGTAACTATGGGTACCCTTCATAGGTATATGCTGGGGAGTGGGCACTCATATTCACAGATCTTGTTGACACTCTGAATTCGTATGCTCTTTTGGGTCTTGATAAACAAAGGATATGTTGTCTTTTCTCCTCCTTTAGCTGTGACCACAAAACCTACCACCAGTCATGTCCCCATTTGCCTATTTTTACTTAGGATTTGCTTACGACTAGATTAGATGGCTTGGTGAATGAGAGTCAAGGGGTGTATTTGCATTTCTTTTGGAAGCCTGACTGCCCCCTGCCTGATTCAGACTAGTGTGTATTTTTTATTTTAAGCAGCTCTGCTTTATGGAGATGGAGAATGGGAAGAATGTGTGACCCACAGAGCTGTAACCAGGCTGGGGTGTCATGTTCTAAGGTGACAGGGGAAAAGTTCGAATTATCCCTGGGGTGGTAATTAGACTTTGGGCCTCTGTAGGCACAGACCCCTGTATATGATTACTGCTACGGCTTTGGTCTCATCACATTTCTGCAGGATCTGTGGGTTGTGTTCAGAAGTAGAAGGTTGTCTTGGGGATGTTGATGAAACTGATTTGCCAATGAGTTGTTTTCCCTCATGAATTATGTTGTTTGTGTGAGCAGGCCCAGTGGGAACAGAACGTATAATGGTAGTGGTGCTGAGCAAGACTGGACTGAAATTAATTGCCTAAGGAAGTTGTACCTGTAGGTGAAAGCCATGGGGAGATACTGACAACTCATTTGCTCTAGTCTGGGAAGAAAGGTGTCATACTTAACTGTTGTCATACCACTTAACTATTTATTTCCCAAATACTTGGACATTTCTTGGTTGAAATCCTTGACTCATGTATAACGATTTATGCCAAGCTTGTGCAACCCCAGGGCCTGTGGGCCACATGTGGCCCAGGATAGCTTTGAATGTGGCCCAACACAAATTTGTAAACTTTCTTAAAACATTGTGAGATTTTTCTTTGCAATTTTTTTTAAGCTCATCAGTTATCGTTAGTATATTTTATGTGTAGCCCACATAAAATGGGATGTGTGTGTGATTTCTTCTTCCAGTATGGCCCAGGGAAGCCGAAAGATTGGACACCCATGATCTATGCCATGGTTTTGTAAATGCTAGTTCTGTGTATATATTTTCTTTCGCTTACTTTAGATTTAATTTACTCATCTTTTTCTAGTTTCCTAAGGTATGTGTATATCTTTTATTGTGTGAGACACAAACATGTTTGTTTCCTTCAAATCAGGCATCTCTGATGTTTTTTATCGGAACATCGTCCACCTTGTTTCTTCTTCTGTGCATTCTGTGAGCATTGGACTCCTTGCTTCTGCCCTGAAGCCAGATGGACCATAATCTGGAGGGAGGGGAGGAGCAGGTTATTAGAGGAAGATGAATTCTATTTCCTGTCTCTTCAGAGGCATGGAAAATCACTCTTGCATGGCTGTGAGCATCACTCTGTGCCAGGACTGAAGGCTCTTAATCTGATCTTTTAACACCGGCTCTCTGTGTGACAGTCTCGCTGCCAAAACGGCAGCTGCTGCATTAGAATTTATTTTAAAATGTTTTTATTTAAAAATTAAATGATCATATTTAGAAAAAAGCAAAACAATTCCTGAAGAGTAGTGCATAAGCTAACAGAACATTGGCTGGAGCGATTGTGAGCATCTGAAGTCAGGCTTTTTGGAGTTTGACAGGAACAAGGGGTATATTTACATACTGTTAGATGAAGTCTCTTTTTAATTTAGCCCCCATGTGTTGATTAATATACCTGCTTAATATTGCTTGCGTCTGGTTTACCACATTTTTTTAAACTTAAAAAAATTATATAGGACTGAATGATAACTATTAAATTTAGCTTTAACTTCAAGACTTTTTCTTTTTAGAAATGAGTTGTATAATTGTGTTCAGAAGTACTTGAAGTGTGTCTGTATATAAAAATCACAGAAAAATATTTTCCTATTAGTTTACTAAAACATTTAAAAATATTAAAGCCAATATATACTTTAATGATGTGCTGTTGCACTCACATACAACTACTTCCAGCGTTACAGACATTTGATAAAGATATTGCCAACTCTTGTCATTAAAAGTGAGTACCCATCACTTGGAGTTCATAGAATTTCACAGGATTCTCAATATCAGAATTTAGAAAAACCTTGTGAACGCTCATCTGTCCCAAGCTGTTCCTTTCTCACTTTTTAGCTTTTAGGAATGGATAAGACTCAAATTTCTTCTTCAAAAAGCAATCTCAAGGTGGTAAATGGGAAGCTCTTTTCTTTCCCTATTTCGGTCTCATTTGCAGGGAAAGAACTATAAATATCAACTCTGAGTTGGCAGTTCCATAAACAAGAGATGCCAGGATGATGACAGTTGGATCTGGGTCCTGGCCTCCCTGTTACAAATCGTGTGGTTTACTCTAACTGGGCTAAGCTGGGTGACCTTTAGCAAGTGATGTGCCTCTCTAAGCCTCAGTTTCCTCATCTGTATGATGAAGTTAATCATAGCATGAAACACATCCAATGTCTGTGAAGATTACTTGGGATTATACCCAGGTAGCTTAGCACACAATAAGCACCTACTGCCATTGACTAGTGGGATTAACTACAGTAGCAGCAGTGGAGCTCTGTCTTCTCTTGGGAGGACCTAGAACCAGCCCTCCCTCCCTTTTCTCATCATTGCATTTGGGAAGAATGTGAATTGATTATCTTCCTCTCTAATGTCCTTATAGAAGAAAAAATGAAAATTAAAAGTGAACCCAGGGCCCTGAACTAGCTAAAAATCTGTGTTTTTGTTTGTTTCCATTGGCAATTTTGGGATATGGCTTATAGACCCTTAGACCTCAGTGGGTCCTTAGTAAAACTGAGGATTGCCAATAAATATTGTATTGCTTCCAGTGTCCCAGTAACAACTCCTCTTCCACCCCCCAATTCCAGGAGCATATCTATGTAGAGAGTCTAAGGTGGACCTAAAACCCTGCATCACTGTTACACCCTGGCAGTAAGGGACAGCAGTTCTGCTAATTTAGAATTGGGCTAGCTCTCCCTCTTCACTAGCTTTGCGTTGCAAAGTTGATCTCTCTAAGCTTTAGTATTCCTGTAGAATAAGGAGAGTAAGCCCACCTTTACAATGTGTATTATATCTATCAAAATGTAACAGACTTGGCATAGGGAATGCCGTTTCCCCACCTGCTCTTTTCCTATTTTACTTCCAGGGAAATAGATTCTATTTCAGGTTATTTTGGGTCCTAAGACATTTGGAAAGAAATGACTTAGCAAAAACTGGCAAGAGTTCAAGGTAATATTTCAAAACGAGCTGGCTGGCAGTCTTCCTGCAGAGTTAGCTAGGCCTTGCAGCTCCAGTAGTTGCTTCCAAGGATGGACTTTTAGCTCCACACAGATTATCTTTCAGGAGGAAGGGAGTATTTTTTTTTTTTTTTTTTTTTTTTTAGTAAACCAGTAGGTATTTGTCTTAACCTATTAGATTAAGCAGGAAATATTGTGCACTTAGTTGAGGACCGGTTGGAGGATAGTTGTGTTTTTTGTATTCTTGCTCCCCTGTAAGGATCACTTTTAAGATAGGATATGTTTCACGGTGATCCACAAGGTATTCTTAAGATCTTTGAGAACCTCAAACTCTTGAAAAGCAGTAGGTCAGTAGGTGAAAAGTTTATTACATTATAGTTGAAAATCATTCTCCAGGGTACAGTTGTATTTTTCAGAAACTTGTTGCTTCAGTAACAAGGAGCACATTCATTGGAAGAGCCATGTAAGGCAAGAGGCAATGTGATAAAAGCTGGAGGTCAGCCAGACCCAGGACTAAATCTTGGCTCAGCCACTTGCTTTCTTTACAATGTGGAGCAAAATACTTAACTTTTCTGGGCTGCAGTTTGCTTATCGGTATAATGGGATACCTGTACTGTAGGATTGTTATATGAGGATTCGTGATAGTGTAAAAGGACCTCACTGAATGTTTGGCTGCTTTAACAGAGATCAAAGGAACAGTGGTTTTTCAAGAAAAAAAAAAAACAAAAAAAAAAACAAACTTGTTTGTCTCTCACGTAATAGTAACAGTTGACAGCGAAGCCATCTGTAGCTAATTTGGTGACTCCACGATATTGTGAATTTGGTTCGTTTTGTATTGACGTTTATCATCCTAGCACCATCGTGTCTTGCCCCAGCGTCAGCTGGCAGGAAAGAGAAAGGAATGGGCAAGTTATTTCCTTTTAAGGTTGCCCTCTTTGCAGTGGCCAGCACTTAGTTACTGGCCCACAGATAGTTGTAAGGGAGATACGGAAATGTAGTCTTAGCTGAGTGACCATTATGCCCCCCTAAAACTTACACCAGTGTAATAGAAGGGATATTGGGGGACAATTGCCACTTGCTTCCAGACATACTATGCACAAAATAAAAATTATGGCTATTGTTACTGCTAATGGTTTATCTTTACATAACAAACTCTAGCTTTGACTATGTAATTAGCACATCTCATGTTTTTCAGTTATATAAGATATAAAATAACGCATAGTTCTTGTTATAGAAGTCTCTTCCTTACCATTCAAATGTTGGAGAAGAGTCACCCATCAGGTATTATTTATCATTCATACATTCACAGGGGATGGAAAAGAACCTACATGAGCAGTATGGCCTCTGTGGGCTGTCTATATTTGTGTTTCTTATGACCAGTGCTTCCTAATTCTCATTTATTAAACTCATGGTCATTGTTACCTTTAGAGAAATGGCATTCATTTTTAACCTTGTTATTAGCAGACTTGTTTCTAGTCATTGAGTGCCAAGGAGGATGGACATTTTCCTCCTTCTCTACTCCTGTAATTCCATGACTGTTTTTTTTTGGTGGTGGTGGTTGTTTTTTGAGTCCTAACAGAAGCCGAGCTGCCTAGAGGCTGATGGAGGAGCCCTGCAGGCTAGTCCTCAGAGTGATGATGAGGAGCACACCTGGGGGCCTGCGCTTGCACATGAACAGAGCTGTTTTTCCTTTGCATCTGTTATTTTAAGAAAATATTGGTTTAACAAATGAAATAAAGAAGACATTATTCTTTTTACAATTTTAACAATAGTTCTCTGATCATTAGAATATTTAGAATATAAAAGGGAAATTAGGACCTAAAAATGGAAACCTTCCATTTTTATACTTAACATTTACCTAGGGAAAAGGAAACTTCCATACTAACCTGAATGCTTTCTGGTGCAAATTTAATTTTAACTTAAAACTTGGGGGCCGGGCGCGGTGGCTCACGCTTGTAATCCCAGCACTTTGGGAGGCCGAGGCGGGCGGATCACGAGGTCAGGAGATCGAGACCATGGTGAAACCCCGTCTCTACTAAAAATACAAAAAATTAGCCGGGCGTGGTGGCGGGCGCCTGTAGTCCCAGCTACTCGGAGAGGCTGAGGCAGGAGAATGGCGTGAACCCGGGAGGCGGAGCTTGCAGTGAGCTGAGGTCGCGCCACTGCACTCCAGCCTGGGCGACAGAGCGAGACTCCGTCTCAAAAAAAAAAAAAAAAAAAAAAAAAACTTGGTTTGTATTGCCCTGTTAACTTTTCTAACACGTAGTACCAGGGAGTATTTGGGCACTCTCCATTGCATTTATTTGGTAGAAAATAATAGTCAATTACATAATAGTGATAATATGAGTTTATTTGAATTACAAATCCAATAGGCTAGAAAAGCTAGTCATATCAAACGATACATAAACTCCTATTTTGGACATGCCATAAATTTGGTCCATGTAATTTGATGGAAAACAAACCCCTTCTACTACATTATGATATATGGGTATATCTCAGATGCTGTTTACTTGGGCACCTCGGTTAATATGGTACTGAATTACTTGGAGCCACATTTTGCATGTATAGAATAATTGTGAAATGAAAGTTGAAAAATGTGATCAGTCACTTTCATATTGTGCCTTCGGGGGGAAATGAAGAAAATACAGTGGTTATATGCACTGGTGGCAGTGTTATCGCCTTACAATCGTGCCAGGTTAACTTGTCTTATTGCTTGTTAACTTTGTAAGGAATCAATGGCTTGTGATAACAGGTTTGATATAGGAGAGCATGGTTAAAATCGCAGAGATCCCCTGGCAAGCATGCAGTGACATCCCTAAGACCATCTTCAGAGAGTGCTCGTGTTAAGTGCCAGCAGCCTGCACAGGGCACTTCTGCTTCCCAGTTGGAGCCATTTTGTTGGTCTTGGTAATATGACAGTGCCGTATATCGGAAGAATGTCCTAAAATGAATAATAGACATGGATTGGGGCTTCTGGGGATTTGGCCCAGTTTTCTGATTTTCACATTAGGTTGTGGGCATGGGTAACTTTTCATTTAAAAAATATATATTTTCTCATAATACTGAATGAGCCATCAGAGAGCGTAATTGTGTCCCATATTCCGTGGTTGACTGATTGGCTTGCTGTACCTGACCATGTATTTTGGTGACAATTGGCTGCTTGGTGAGATTCATCTGGTGGCATCATGGCCTGTTTGACCTCAGGAAGTGAAGGATGATTCTCAGGAGGTAAAACTTCTTTTCCTGTGGTTTAAATGTGGGTCTCTATCCAAAGGCAGCAATGCCAGCCTTTATCTGTATGCCTCAAAAAATTAATGAGTGTTTGAGAACTGACTCATTTATTTGATTTTAGTTAGGTAATGATTAGATTATTATTAGTGGAGCTAAGTTTGAAGGTACCTTGAGTAGAGCTGCATTGTCCAATACAGTAGTAGCTGTGTAAAGTTGAATAAAATTAAAAGTTCAGTTTCTTAGTTACTCTAGCTACATTTCAAGTGCTCAGTATCCACCCGTATGTGGCTAGTGGCTGTCATATTATTAGCACAGATACGGAACATTTCCAGCATTGCCCAAAGTTCTGTTGGACAGCAGTGAATCTGTAGAGCTTACCTATCCTTGAAGAATGCCCTGTCCCCATGTAAGTGAGAGTGGAGAAGGCAAGGCCAGGTAGGCAGTCAGTAATGTGCTCCTAGAGCTTTAATCCCATGTTCCACAGCTAGAATTGTTTGGGAAGCCAGGTATACTTATTTACCCTCTCTAAGCTTTGTGGTGCTGAGATAACCTGCAGTTTACCGGGTATTTGCCAAATTAAACCTGTGTTTGTGTACGTGTATGTATGTGTCTAAGTAATATCTAAAGTAATATCTAATTTCTTGGGTGACTGTGTTAGGCTGTTCTTGCATTGCTATTAAAAAATACCTGAGACTGGGTAATTTATAAAGAAAAGGCTTTATTGGCTCATGGTTCTGTAGGCTGCACAAGCATGGCACCAACATTGCTTGGCTTCTGGGGAGGACTCAGGGAGCTTTTTTTACTCATGATGGAAGGCGAAGTGGTGAAAGCAGAAAAGGAGAGAGAGAGATTGAGGAGGGAGATGTCACACACTTTTTAAGGGCCAGATATTGTAAGAACTCATTCTCTGTTGTGAAGACAACCTCAGGCCATGAGGGATTCACCCCCATGACCCAGACACCTCCCACCAGGCCCCACCTCCAGCATTGGGAATTACAATTCAATGTGAGATTTGAGTTGGGACAGATATGCAAACTGTATCAGATTAATGTTTCTTTGAATACTGTATAGGAAAGGCTGATTTGGGGAGATTGGGTTAAATTTAAAGTTGATCTGTACTAGCAAATTTAATAGAGTTGCTGAAAAAGGCTTTTAGTGAGATTTTTTAGCCTGACTTAGCAGACATGGAGCGATACTTTCACTTGAATTTGATCTGCCTGGCCATACCTGGAATATTGTGTTCTAGACACATTGTGTACTACAAGGAGACTAGCCAGAAAGATGGATGAGTGGGCTAGAGCCCATGACACAGAGAAATTGTTGAGTGGCCTTAGGATGGTTAACCTAGAAGAGATAAAATTGAGAACCTGCGTTATGCATTTTCGTATACTTGGAGTGTCAGTCAGTGGAGGAGAATTTAAAGACAAAACTGGGTCCAGTGGGGAAGAATTTATGGCAGCGTAGATTTCAACTTATTATTAGTGCTCATTATCCCAAAATGGAAAAACTTGTCCATGAGGTAGTGAATTCTCTTTCACAGGAGGGTGTGACAGAGGAGATTCATTCATTGGATAGAGGAGTGGCCTTTGGGCTGTGATTGATACTGTAGTTCCACCATCCCAGTCTGCTCAGCCTAGACAGTGTTTAGAAATTGGAATGCTTTTGGTGATAGGGAGAGTCTTTTGTTGGTTGGTTGGTTGGTTGATTGTTAATAGTGCCTGGGGTACTCTGGCATCTGGGTCTCATGATCTCTAAAGGCCTTTTCCAGTTCTGAATTTCTGTGAGTGGCTTCTTAAGTACATGTGGCTAATGGCTTCTATTAGCCAAAAGGGCATTTGATCCAAGTTCGGGCCTAAGTATCTTTCACCCTAGAATATTGCAGCCCTCTAACTGTTCACCCTTCAATCTGGTTTACCTGTCTGCCATCCACCTTCTTTACTTTTCCCAGATCCATCTTACTCAAATGCAGAACTGATAGCACACAGCTGCTTAAAATTTTTTAATAACATCTCGTTTCCTACCAGGATAAAGTCCAACTTTTTTGCATGTCATGCAAAGCCCTTTGCTGTTTGGCCTCCTCCTGTCATGCCAGAATTCATTTCCCACTAATACTTGGTTCTTTAAAGCATTCCATGCTACACTCATGTCTTCATCCATTTTCCTTTATTTTTCTTTGTGTGCACACCCTTTCCACTTTAAAGTGTTTTTGCTTATGTGTCTTATCATACCCAAGAAGGCCCTACGAAATTCTACTCTGCTTGTCTGCAGCTGTGTCCCCTACCTGCTCTCCCTCTTCCAGCCACACAGACGTTCTTGCTCTTCCTATAAGGCCCCTACCCAGTTCTCTTCCCTTTGCCTGGAGTTCTTTTCTCCTAGTTCTTCATCTACAGAATTCCTGGAAATCCTTCAGGTCTCAGTTGTAAAGTCAGCTTCCTAAGGGAATCTTCCCCTAGCCCCAATATTAGATTAAGATATTTCCCTGATAAATGATTGCATAGCATCCTGTAATTTTTCTTATGGAAATTATCCTCCAGTTGTAATTATAGAGCCTTTTGAGCATTAATTCACTGACTGTTTTCCTTGATAGAGTTTAAATTCTATGAGATCAAAGACTATGGTTCTTGTTCCTTACTCTAACCTCGGTATCTCCCCACCACAGTGCCTGGTGCCATAGTAGGTGCTTAATAAATATTCGAATGAATGGATGAAAAAAACAAAGGCTTCCCAGATGCCTCAGGAAGTGTGCTGGCCGTTTCCTCCTAAAACTTCTCTCTGTTTTATATCCTGTGTTCCTCTAAGATGTGCTCTGTATATGAGTTCTTCACGTGAGAAGCAGGGCCATTGGTCTTACTTTCACCTCTCCACATGTTGGAGACTTTAATTAATATTGTTCATTATGAGAATCCTAGTTTATTTTGTTTCATTTTATATCTGTCTCTACCTTTATACTCTTTTACTACCCCAGTCAGTATGGGGAGTATTTTTTTAATGTTTTTTTTAAATTTTAATTTATAAAATTTTGAAGCATACTTTAAAAGTAGAGGGAGAATATACTGAACCTACAGATACCCATACTAAACATCGACAGTAATCAACATTTTGTCTTTTTGTTTCATTTATTCCGTAGGGGAGTTCTTTTGTTTTTGTTTTATGTTTTTTTTTTTAAATTCTGAGGTGTACTGTAGCTTTTTATTACTGTTTTTTATTAGAAGTACTGCATCTGTTGCTGTGCCCTGAAACATTGGCATGACAAGTATTCTCATCATAATACTTTGAGAAATATACATTAAACACCTACTATACACATATCACTAGTTTGTTAAGGTCTGCTTTTTAGCAGGCTTTGTTGGACTTATGAGCTTGTATTATTTTAGTTTCTTACAGAAAAAAATATATTAATACTTTTTCTGAACAAATGCCAAAAATAATTTTATGATGATGGAAGTAAGGCAAGTGATTTAATGTACAGAATTTCATTTTACTGGCCCTTTCCCCTGCAACCATGTTTGTATTGCTTAAATCACTGTTTTTTTAAAAAATTATTTTTACTGAGGTATAATTTACACACCATAAAATTCCCTAATTTTAAGTGTATGGTTCAATACTTTTCAGTAACTTTACAGAGTCGTATAACCATCACCACAATCTAAGGGTTTCTTTTTTTTTTTTAGAATTTTTTTTTAATTGTAAATTACAGTATTTTAAAGAATAAATAATTGGGCATTTGTTTTGTCTCTTCAAAATCCCAGTTAGAGGCCCCCTCTCTTACCCTTGGCTTACTAATATGTTCTTAGTGGCATTTCATTTGGTGATACTGGTGGCACATTCAAACAGGACACTTGTATCTGAGTGAGCAACTGGAGCAGTAAGAATGACACTGTTGCTCTCTGCAGATTGGCTGGACCCACCACTCTGGTGCTAGTGCTGGCTTGGTGGCTGAGGGAACAAGCAGGGAGTAGAAGAGGAAATGAGATGTGGGTGGAGTGGGAAGAGAGGACAGATTGGGGAGGGGAGGGAAAGTGGAAGACAAGGCAGACATAATGGGAAAGCCCTCAGTTCTAAGAAGATGTGAAAAACTTGCTGTTTTTTCTGAGTGAGAGCTTACATCTTAAAACCCGAAAATGGAAAGAAAAAAAAAATGCCTCCTGGGTCAGTTTACCGGAGTACTTTGGGCTTCCTTGCATGTTCATTTTTCTCTTTTGTATGTAATCTTTTGCCCCTTCTTCCTGTTTGGGTTTTAATTTTCTCACCTTCCCTGGTGGGTGCTTCCTCAGGCTGTGGTGTCATGTTACATGGTGTGGCTGAGTGGGCTAATATATTAGGGTGTTTCTGGTGCTTTCAGAGCACACAGGGGAGGAGGCATTGTTTGCCTTAGGGAGCTTCTATTCAAAAGGTCCTTAAACAGTGAATGATTCATGGGTTGTAAGCAGAAATAGGGAAGTAGAATTCTGAACTGCAGGTAAAGTTCAGATACTGTATCAGCCCACGGCCATTGCCATCAAAAAGGAGAAGCTGAATCATGACTTCCATTGTCATTTTAGCTTTATAGCAGGAGTTTCTTTAGGCTGTCAGAGTTATGGCTCACTGGTGTGTGTTTCCGGTTTTCTGAAAAAATGCACTTGATTTTAATGCCAGTGCAGAAAGATATCCCCTGCTGCCTAAGGCATCTTTGCCCATTTTAGCAATTGGAATCTAGCTCATGAAGCAAGTGTTGAACAGTCTTCATGGTAGAATGGCACTAAGTAGATGTATTTTCCATATCTCTCTCTCATGGAAACTATTCTTTGAATACTTGCAGATAATATTTCAATAATAGGGAGAATTGGCAGAGTAAGAGCTTTAAAACTTTTGTTGAATGAATGAATGCGTGAGTAGAATGAATGATACCTGTGTTGGATGTGACTAAGTGTGGTCCTTTGTTTCAGTTCCGAAGTTTTAAGTTTCTTTTAAATCTATTTCTTTTAAGATTTAAAAGAAATACCTGAAGTTCTTAAACTTGAGTTCTACGTTTTTTATCTCTTTTAAATATGCAGCCCTTCATGATAGGAGTTAAAACATGAACAATTTGCACATTTCCAGAAGAAACATGTTTGTTGCATTCTGTATGTCCTTCCGGTGTCTACACTAACCGATATCATTGTTGAGTATAGGAAAGTAAAAGGTGGAAAATCCCATAAACGTTTCTATCCTACTTTTGTTTTCCAAGTACTGCCATTTCTCACCATGTAGAGAATCAAATTGTCTTAAATGTGAATCTGAGCTCTGTGTTTGGCACATAGTAAGTGCTCAATATACATACATGGTCAGGTTGGCTTTAGGGGAACCTGAAGTGACAATTGCTGGCCATTTTATTGACTGTGCCCTTCTATTCCTTCTAATATTTACAAAATCCCTTAAGATTTTTATTTGCTTCAGAGAAAGAAATTTTTTTCTTCCACGTTAGCAAATATTTTAAGGAGTAAAAGAATGGAATGGACATATTTATAAATAGACTTTTATATTTATATAAAATATATAAATTTATATTTGTATAAAATATATAAATTTATATTTGTATAAAATATGTAAATTTATATTTGTATAAAATACGTAAATTTATATTTGTATAAAATATATAAATATATATATATCTATTTTGGGATTGCTTCTTAAGCTCCTGCTTTGAAAATGTAACGCATACAATTTAAAAAAATTAAAAAGTATATACTTTAATAATCAGAGTCTATTAAAAGCTTAAGATTCAATGGTCTATTATTTGACATTTTTCTTTCCATTAGTCATAGACACAAAATACACATTTCTTTTTTTTTTTTTTTTTTTTGAGACGGAGTCTCGCTCTATCGCCCAGGCTGGAGTGCAGTGGCGCAATCTCCGCTCACTGCAAGCTCCGCCTCCCGGGTTCATGCCATTCTCCTGCCTCAGCCTCTCCGAGTAGCTGGGACTGCAGGCGCCTGCCACCAAGCCCGGCTAATTTTTTTTTTGTATTTTTAGTAGAGACGGGGTTTCACCATGGTCTCGATCTCCTGACCTTGTGATCCGCCCGCCTCGGCCTCCCAAAGTGCTGGATTACAAGCGTGAGCCACCGTGCCCGGCCAAAATACACATTTCTATTAGGAAACCATGAGTGAAAACATCACATTGTAAATAATTAATTTAAAGTGGTTTCCTTTTCCACCTGGCCTCCCCTCTCCCCTTACACAGCTCAGAGGTGGAAATAATGGCCACCCTAGTTAATCTCAGTAACTGTATATTTGAGGATTTTGGAATGGGGACCAGGTGGTTCACGGAGAATTCCACATTGAACTGATAGCTCTTTGTATGTATTAAGCAGTGTGGTAGTTGAGCTTCATACTCCTCTCAAATAAGTGAAGAAAGTTAGCTAAATTTCTCAACTGAGATTAACCAAAATAAGACTCTTCAGGCGTACAGAGGAGTACTTGTTTCACAGCGCAGTTCCTTTGGTTCTTCATTCACTAAACTAAGTTGAAAGAAATCCAGTAAGACTGATTTTAAACCAAAATTGACTGTAGATACTAGAGTGGTCAAATGTTTTAATGGGAAATAATATTTAGATACTATTTGGAGGGGGTAATTCTTGTAAGCACTTCTGTGTCTAGATATATATGAGTGCCCCCATACAGAGACTTCCATGCTACTTTTTCTGTTACAAAAATTACTAACATCAGTTCTTATTCTCACTGGAACTGAGTTGTGGATGGAGGGATTTTCCTGCACTGTCCATCCTAGTTTTTCTAAGAAAAAAAGTTATCGTACACTTTGGTGGGCTTTAGTTTTTCTGTTGGATTTAAAAGAAATACCTGAAGTTCTTAAACTTGAGTTCTTTGTTTTTGATCTCTTTTGAATATGCAGCCCTTCATGATAGGGGTTAAAACACCAACAATCTGCACATTTCCAGAAGAAATATGTTTGTTGCATTCTGTATGTCCTTCCGGTGTCTTCGCTAACCGATATCAGGAGAAAATTTAAAAATAATTACTTCCAGGAAATAATTTTTAAAAATTTTAATGTAGATAGCAAAGAGAAAAGGGAGTGAGTACAAAGAAAGCAAGTGGGATGGGTTCTGTTTTGTTTGTTAGTACTAATAGCAGATGTGTGGTCCAAGTGTACCATAACTTTTAAGTGAAATTTAGCTGTTGTAAAGGAGCATTCTTCATGGGGTCACAGAGATGGTACCTGCAGTTGGATGCCCAGTGACTCCTCAACTTTGTGGACCCAGATGTACCCTAGACATCTAGTCATCCATCACCTCAGGCTTGTATTGGAAACCTGGAGATCCCCCAAATGCTGTTTTGCATGTAACTAAAGTTAAAGGACATGTTAGGAAAAGCTGTTCTTGACTGAGTAGAAAACAAATAATTGTATTCTGTTTCTGATCTTCATTTATAGCACCAGCAACAAGTGGTGCAGGCTGTGGAACGGGCCAAGCAGGTGACCATGGCAGAACTGAACGCCATCATTGGGGTACGTGGCCTTTCCATTTTAGCTCTGATCTTAGTGTTTGTCATCAGCTCTCTTGCTCTCTCTTTTTACATTTTGTTCCGCCAAAGGGGCAAAAAGCCATAGATGACTACAAAATGAAATTAAGCACTTTGCCTTCAATCTCCTGTGAAATTTGATGGCTGCCTCAGAAACTTTGGGTCACATTCTCACCAATTTAAGTGGATGTGTTCATGAAAACTCTCCTCTAAGGAGACTGGATAGCTCTTTTTCGTATTTCTTTTCTTTGCAATCAGCTTGTGTTGCTAACCGAGGCCAAAAAAAGGAGATACAGATTGCCCTGATGTGAAAATGACCTGGTTTCTTTTTTCTTTCCTCGAATAATCATGTAGAGTATCTTACTGTCATTTTAAATGAGATGTACATTTTCACATCTCCCGTTCTACTTATTCTTCCTTCCCCTGTCATGAGTGGCTCTTATGGGTTAGTGTCCATTTGAAGTAGAAATAATAGATGAACTACACTTTATTTTTAAAAAAAATCAGTGGCCCATTTAGAAAATCTTTCCTGGCAATAGTGGCATTAGTGTTGCATAGAAATTGTGCTGGAATTCATGGGTTTGGGCAGTCACTTCAACTCTGCTTATATATGTATGTTTTTTTTTTCCTGAGATTAATGTAACAGGCAATAAAATAATGTGCTGAAACTTAGAAATAATAATAAAGGCAAGAAATCACAGCTGTAAAGAGCATAATATTCACCTCTATTTATGCAGATTGTACAAGCAGTTCCTTGGGTTATTCTAGTGAAGACACTACAACTGTACTTTCCTCTTTCTGTCCCCTCCCAAATACTTTCTTTTGTGTATAGATTATACACAAAAGTCTTTTTTTTTCTGTCAGTGTATCAAACACACTTTGAAATGCTAATTATTTCATTTACTTTCATTAAAATTCAAATTGCTGAGTGAAGATGTGGATAAGGGTCGCCTGATAATCAATCTGAAGTGAAGATACTGCTTCAATTATTCCTCTGTCTTTTAACAAGGAAATCAGAACTCTGGGATCACTGCTGATGTTGAGGGAGCAATAGTCTGATTGTAGCTTGTTTTTTAATGGGCTATTTGGAGATCTATTTTGTGTCCCTCTGACAAAAAAAAACTGGTAGGAAATTAGCAGGCGTAATGAATGGAAAAGAGTGACCTTTATTTCCTCCAAAGTGCCCCTTGGAAAGAAGAGGCTGAATCAGAAGAAGCCATGTAGAATCATGAATAATGTTTGTCGTACATTTTCTGTGATGGGCAGGAGAAGGGACGGATAGTAGAGATGAATACATTTCACAATTGGTTTTTGTTTCCAAAAATTCCAGGAAACAGCAGTATATTAAATTTTAAAAAGTTGAGAAAGGTTTAATTTTAAAGTTAAGTATATATACATATATATATATATGCATTAAATATATATATAGTATATATATATACTTTAAAGTTAAGTGTATATATATATATATATATTTATGTATGTATGTGTAAAGCAGCTGTGCTCCATTGAAGTGTGTGCACAAGTGCAGGTGTTGTATTCACTGTGGATATTTTTGTAACCAAATCTTCCAGGGGTCAGAAGGGATAGAACCTACATTTCTCTACTGTCTCTACTGTTTACCATGGAGAGAATGTGCAGAGTGATCCCTGATAGGAGAGGTTGCTGGGTCATTTTTAGCTTAGTGTTTACTGTTTGTATGAATGGCTGAAATACAGATAGCCCTCCTGCCTCATGTTTGATTGGCAGCCTTTTCTAGGAAAACAGAATGGGTTATTATTATTATTTTTCTTTTTTTAGTCTTTTAATGACTGTACAGTGGAGAGATTAAGCTAAATAAAAAACACTTTGTTTATGTGTTGGATGTTGCTTAGTATGAGGGAAGATATAAAATCATAACAAGTTCCCTTCCCTTCACATCAAGAATATTTTTAATATTGTTTTATATTTATTGATTTTTATATACTTTATTTGGAATGGAATGGCAGATTGCCTTTTCTTGGGGAAATGAGGATTTATTAGACTGCAGCCAAGTTACTGACATATTGTGTTTATATGTATTTAATTATTAAAATAAAGCTAAGTTAATTTTGTGACCTAAAAACTTAAAGAACTAACTCAGCAGTACATGGCTGTCAAAGCAGCGTTACATGCTATCAACGTGGCATATACTTCGATATAGTTGGATATAGTTGGATCTGATGAGCTTTCCAAATAATTGGTGTCTGAGCAGAAAATGGAGTCAGAAATCACATAATCTGACTATTCCGGAAAATAGATTGCAGAAATAGGAAAACAAACCCAACAGTTTTAGAGAACCACAAACCAGGTGAGAAGGAAAGAGCTCAGTTACAAACTCACTTGACGAATTTTTGCTGCTGAGGTTCTCTGTCTTTTTAGCCATGGTAGTGCATGCATCCAGTGGTTTTTGGAGTTGTAACATTGTAGTATTTTAAAGGCACTTGCTGTTCTCTGTCCCTTGAGCATAGATGGCTGGGTGAGTTGGTGGTATTTTGACACCCTACCAAAAACAACTAGGGGTCAGTTTTTAGATTTTTGTTACTGGGTTTTTAGAATGCAGTCAGCAGTGATTTTCTGCACTGAAGGAATGACAGTTTTCCTTTGAGAGGCAAAGACCCATCTAAGCCCCTGCAGACCCTCATTTATTTATCACTACATATGTCTATTTTATATGTATGCACACCATCCAGACAGAGCAAATGTTCCCAGATTTAATGAAATCTGATGAAGCACCTTTTTAACTCTGCAATATTATTCTACCTTCATTGGTAAATGAGCCAAACCAGTGATCCATGCAGTTTAAATGCAAAATGCTGAAGTGAGCCCGAAACCTGGAGAGGCGGCTGTTCTCTTGACAATAAGCTAGTTGTGTTTAGTGGAATGAAACACAGTTATAATGATTTCTTTCACAGGTCATGTTCAGTTTAAAACTGTTGATAGATTGAAATAAGTTAAATATCGTTTATCTTTTATTTATAAGGAAGAAAACCAGGAAAATTCCTGTGTTGGTTTCCCATCGTTGATATTTTGTGTTTTGTTTTGAATTGGCGGTATTACACATTTCCTTCGGGCCTTCCCCAAGTTCCCCCAGTTGGGCTAGGGGAACGTTATAGATCTAGTTTGATTTTGTCATGTGTCCTGCTAGCCACTGTGTTTTTAAATTAGAATCTCTGCGAGATCACACTGTTGGAACAACACACGAATTGTAGTTTTAAATCAGTAATATGATCTAATTAGAAATGATGTTTTCATTTCCTGTATTATTAAATTGAGTCATCTGACTATCTTAAAATGCTTTTTAAATCCATTACAGTATATAATCAGTACATGCTGTGTGAATGTGGTTATGCTTAATAAAGGAGGCTGACTTGGAACCTCATAAGAATTTCACCAAAGAAACTACCATTAAGAAAAAAAGTTTAGTCAGTGTGAATAGTGGAAAAGAAAACGTTTGGTTTATAAAAATAGACAATGTGGTTCCTTTGGAAACCCCCTAACCCACTTTTTAAACCTAATTCTGAGGAAAAAAAAAAAGATAGAAATGTATGCGTTTGGAAAAAAGCACACCCCCACCCCCGATAAACCCTTAGGAAACAGGTATGCCATGGTGTTGTAGGAATTGCAGTTTAGCACAAGAAATGCTGAACCTCAGTTTTTAGCAGTGACATTTTAATGATAGGAAGTCTGCAAAATTATTTGCCATCAATTGTGAAGGCAATAACAAGCCTTGGTGGTTTTTTCACACTCTGTGTTAAGTGCTTTCAGAATGACAGCGTAAACTGTGTTAGAGAACTCCAAGGAAGTAAAACTGATTAAAATGTTCATGCTTGAATGGTGCTGATGGAATAGTTCATTTGGACTTTCTCTACCTCCTGCAGCTCAAGCTGAAATATTAAAATTCAGTGGATTTAAATCTCTTTCAGCTCAGGAAAAAAACATTACATTTTAATAGGTTTTAAACCCATAATTCATTGGTTTGGAGCAGCACTATTAAATCTATTTAAATATTACTTGTATTACTAAGGAAATGATTTAAATGACTTTGCCTTTACCATCCTATGTGTTTGAATTAGTTTAAAAAAAGAAAGACAATACCTTTGGGGTCCCCTCCTTAGTATTTTGTTTTCTTGTCCTTATCATATGATTGAACCTTAAATTGTGTGTGTGTGTGTGTGTGTATTCTACATTGACAACATGGTAAGAGGGTCTTGCAGTATGACTGTTTAAAAATGCATGTCTCTCCTTTTCCGTTATAGATTTCAAAACTGCCATTTTAACTTTCAAAGGCATTTGGATGAGCCGCGGTGGTCATTTTCCTTGTATTCTTTTTAAACAGTTTAGCCATTAGGCAGAAAGGGAAAGATATAAATATGTGGGTATATATAAAAATGTGTGTGTGTGTGTTTCCCTCCCTTACACTGCAAGTGTAGGAAGTATACCCCTGTGGATACATGGCCTCCAGTAACACACAACTTGAAATTAAATTTAAAAATTTACGTTTTTTTACAAAAGTATTCTTCCTGGGCCCACCGTGTACCCCTCAGTTCCTTTCTCTCTAGCCCTTACCACTACAACATGTGTCCTACAGCTTGACAGCACCTCCAGTCAGTCATAGCGTGAAGTGCTTGCTTTCCCCCAGTGCTTTGTGGGAAACCTTTGTGGGAATCCACCCTTCACTTACATAAGAACAGCCTGGAAAGTGCAGGAATTACAGCTGCATTGGGTAACCCTGAATCCCACAGGGAAACAGAGTTAGTGGAATACTCCCCGCATTCTCTGGGGGAGACACCTGTAAGATGCCGTCTATGCTACTCCACAAAAGGTTCCAGTAGGATGGAGCTTTAGTTGCCCACAGTAGTGATAGGCTAGATAATACATGTTTATTTTGAGTTTTCCCCCTTCCGTGGTTCACTATTCATAGGCCCCTACTCCTGTTCTGTGATCATTTCAAAATTACCTGCAGCCAAGCCCTGTCCCTCCAATTTCCCGGCAGACACTTAGGATTTGATTTCATAGGCCTCAAGCTACTTAAGGGGGCTTTACAGTGTAGGTAGGTAATTGTAGTCGTGTACTAGAATCAGGGCTCGTTTTCTGATGTGAGTTCTGTGCGTAAAACATATTTAACAGCTCAACTGTACAACTCAGCTTTTGTGTTGTTTTTTAAATAAATATTTTTCAGTAAACTTACAGGTGAGCTTCTCTATCTTATTCTGCTTCTTGCAGCTGATTACTATTGGTATTTTCTAGATGTATGCAATACAGAATGAAATTAAAAATGAGCTATAAAATAGATTTATCAGAGATTGTTATTTCAGCTTTGTTACTGTCTTTACTGAATATTGTACCTGGAGCTTAAAGGCTTTATAAAATATGCTGGCCACTGTCTGCGTCGTGTACACACACAGCTTGCACAATGGTGGAAGGGGCTGGCTTGAAGATGCACTCACTTGGAGGGCTTTACTCACCTGCACTCATCAAACACATGGCAGGAAAACCAAAGCAGTTTTACATCACATTCTTTCTTCTTTATCTTCTGTGGGTATGCCTGTCCCTCACTCTTTTTCTTTTCTGAACTGGTTCATTTGCCATGGAGCAGGGGACTACATTATTGAATGATGTATTCATAATCTAATCTTTCTGCTACAGTTTGATGAGGCTCTAAGAGGCAGTAATTTCCCTTCTCTCATAACAAAGACTCTCATGTATTTAAGTAATTTAAAAACTCTGCCTACACTTCAGAGACGCCCAAAAACCACTAGGTAAGGAATAGGATTTCTGATTTGTGCTTGTGATGTGCTCTCTGTTATTTTCTATGACAAAGCTTCTCTGGAAGAAATTTCTAGAAGCCGGTCTGTCAATCCTCTGACCTCCAAAACTGGGACTCGCCAGCAATGCTACAATTTTTCTTCCTGTTTGGAGCTGAGCCATCCTTTCCTCTCGCCCAGTGAATGCACTTCCATCGCTGTAGAGTTGAGTTCAAAGTGTTATAAGAGTTGCAGAATGTGTCTGGGTAGATGTATCTGAGGAAGGGATATGGGCATTGGCTTCCACTGAGAAGAAAGTAGTTCTCCCAGATCCACAGAGCTCGGCAGGCTGAGCTTATGCAGAGGTCTAAGGAACGGTTATATAGAAAAACAGACTAAAACAGAGAATAAGGCAACCTGCAAGCTTGCAGTTCCAGAGTGTTACCCCATTTTATAGGTTGTTTTGTTTTGGTTTTGTGTCTACTTTTGTAATTCTCTGATGATTTCCTGCCAGTAGCGTTTCTACAAGCAGCATCACCAACTTCCATATAGTCAGAGACCTTTTTCCTTGTGGTGTCAGACTGCTTTGTGCCCCTCGAAGCTGAGAGGGAGAGAAGAAGCATGGGCTATGAGAGGCAGTCTCACACCAAACAGGCAACTAAAGGATTAATGACAGTGGTTAACTGTCAAGCGCTTAGGTGAGGTTTTTAAGAACTTTTGTTGCCTGTTCTCAAAGCTCCCTAAGAAACCAGTTTGGGAATCCTACTGCCCCAAAATGCATTTGTGGTCTTAAGTGTTATCCTTAAGACCTTTGTGAAAAGGTTAGAACTCTTTAGTGAATAGCAAGAGTTACTTAATGATTATGTCCATTCATTCATTCGGTAAATATTTGAGTACTTTCACCAATATCCTATTAAAGGGGCATATTTTATTTTCATTTTGAGTGATATTTTAAATTGTCTGCTGAAATATATTCTGAAATGATCCTCAAGTTACATTTAAATCATTCTATTAAAATTTTGGTAGCTGTAAGCTTGCTGGTATTACATTAATCAACTACAAATAATCAACTTTTAATTAACGCATTTTAATTTCAATAAAGCTAGTTTCCATGGATAACAGAGTAAAGAGAAACAGTTAATAAAAAACATAAGAATGAGGCTGCATACATTTACAAATTTGTATTTTTTTATATTTGCAGATATATTTTCAGATATTTGGATTAGGAATTTAGAAATTCATTATTAGAATATCTTCTCTATTACATCAGATTTAATGAGACGTAATCTGCAAAAAGTAAAATTTACCCTTTCCAGTGTGTAGGTCTTTGAGTTTTGACAACCAAATACAGTTGTGTAACTGCCATCACAATCAAGATAAAGGATAGTTCCCTCCACCCCAATCCCTTGTTACTCTTTGTAGTCAGTCATTTTTTTCTGTCCCAGCCCCCGCCAACCACTGAAAACATGTCTTCTTCCAAAGTGAGCCTTTTTGACAATGTCATGTAAATGGAATTATATATCATGTAGCCTTCCGAGGTTTCTTCTTTTACTTAGCATAAGGCATTTGTGATTTGTCCGTGTGGTTGGTCATATCAGTAGTTAGTGCCTGTGTATTGCAGAGTGATATTCTATTGTGTGGATATACCAGTTTATCTGTTCACTCCTTAAAGGACAGTTGGGTGAATAAAGCCACGAGAAACATTCTTATTTGGATATTTTAAGTAAGTGAATGTAAGTTATATCTTTTGAGTGATTGCCTAAAAGTGGGATTGCTGAGTTACATGGTAAATGCACGTTAAACTTTCCAAGTAATTGACATACTGTTTTTCAGAGTGATTCCACTATTTTGCAGTTTCACTAACATATTACATGTGAGAAAACCTTTCCTCTACATCTTTGTCTGCACTTGGAATTACAGGTTTTTGGGAGGTTCTTTTAGCCATCCTAATAGGTGCATAATAGTACTTACTGTGTTTTTTATGCATTTTCATAACAATTAATGATGTTAAGTGTCTTTTTTGCTATCTCTGTATCTTTTCTGATACAGTATCTTCAAATCTTTGCCTCTTTTTTTCATGAGTCAGTTTTATTTTATTATTGAGTTTTAAGAGTTCTTTAATTTTCTGGATTTTTTTGTGTATTTTGTAATTCTCCCTATTTATAGTTTAACATTGTCAAAGTTAAACTTAGCCTTTTTTTTTCCTTTATGGACTTACTTTTGGTGTTGTCTGTAAGTAATATTTGCCTAACTGAAGACCACAAACGTGTTATTCTGGGGTTTCTTGTAGAAGTTTTATATTTAGGCTTATGATTCAGTTTAATTTTTGTTTATGGTAAGATATATGCATTAAGTTGAGGTTTTTTTTTTTTTTTTTTTTCCAGATGGACATGGATTCAGTTTTTCTGGCACTATTTGTTGAAAAGGCTATCGTTTCTCCATTGATTTGTCTTTGCACCGTTGTTGAAAATCAATTAACCATATACGTATGAGTCTATTTCTGACTGCTCCAATCAACTGTTGCCGTCTCTTTTGCCAGTGCTGTACTGTCTTGATGACTATAGCTTTCATTATTGATGTTCTCCATTCCATTTTGCACTTGTTCTTCCTGTTCTTCCTTGCCCTTTGCAATACTCCTCAGCGCTTCAGGTCTTTATCATCAGTATACCAAAGACTGGCTGATGGATGAAGGGAAAGGGTCTAAGCTCAATATAAACACTTTCTCTCATCAGAAATGGTGTCTACTCTACCTCCTAACATTTCTCTCAAGGTTGAGCACATTTTTCCATCTCCTCCTGGTCCAAGTAACGCCTTTAGCTAGACTCTTCCATCCTCTTCCTGATAGGCTACCTTGTTTCTGCATTTGTCTTTCTTTCATTCTACACATAGCAGCCAGAGTGACCTTATTATAAAATAGAAATAGGATCTGTTGGTCCTCTGCTTAAAGCCACAGTGAGTGTAGTGGTGCCGTCTATATATAGTCTCAGCTACTTGGGAGGCTACAGGATCACTTGAGCGCAAGGGTTCAAGACTAGCCTGGGCAACAGCAGGATTTCATTTCTAAAAAATTTAAAAAACAAGCAAATGAAAAACCCAGGAAAACCTGATGGCTGCCCCTTTTATTTAGAAAAAAGTCTGAATTTCTAACCATGGCCTACAAGATTCTTCGTGAGCTGACCCCTCCTTCACTGGCCTTTCTGCTGTCACATACCACTCATGTTCTTCATTCAGCTGTCCTTAAGCCACTTTGGCCCCTTTCTTCTGTCCCTGGGTCACTCCAAGTGTGTTCTCGACTGAGGGTTTGTGCACCAGCTCCTCTGTCCTCTGGATAGCCCATCCTCTGGATCCTAGAGTGGTCTTCCTTATGCCGCTTTTCAGAGTGTCAGCTCAGATGTTATTTCCTGAGGAAGGACTTTCTTGGCTGGCACTCTTTTTACTCTTTGCTTCTAATTCATTCTCTGTCCCATTAACCTGTTTTATTGTCGTCATTGCACTTACCATTGATTTGTTATGCGTCACTTTCCCTTGACTAACTAGTGAAATCTCGTTCACTTTTGTAGCCATGAAACCTAGAACGATAGGTATCTCATAATTTTCAATACATATTTGTATGATAAATATTCAGTAACTATTTGTTCAATAAATTTGCAGTAATTTGTTCATAATAATTTTCCATAGATGTTTGTTAAATACTGTGCTCTGGGCTATTTTCTCATTTGGATATTCTCCCTACAGTTTTGAGCCAAGATAGAGAAGGAAGCACATGGACTGATAGAAAATATACAGTTCTGGGTTTCACTTATAGTATGATATTAGGAATTTCATTTAGGTTTTTTCATCTGTAGAATGCAAGGCTGGAGCTGATAGCCATTAAAGTGCTGTCTAGTCTAATGTTGAATGATTGTGTAAGCCTATTTGTTTTGATGTTAATGGAATTTTTATTTTAACACTTGGGGTCCTTTTGTGTCATAGTTATTTTTCTAGGTTTATCACCTCCCTAGGCTTGTATTTTTTTCCTGAAAAAGGTAACTAAATATAGTAGACATTATTGAGTATTCGCTCTGTGTTAAGCATTTACATGCATTACTTTGTTTAATCTTCACATCAACCCCATGTGGAAGGAAATACTGTTTCAACTTTACAAATAATGAAACCAAGGGCTTTGAAGAGGTAAGTCGTTTTCTGGAGGCCACACAAAGAGGAGTGGCAGAACTGGGATCCAAACTCCAGCTGACTTCAGAACTCACACATTTAACCATTATGCTACACTTGTCTCTTATTTGTTCTCTTGACTCTGTTCTTTCTTTCACACTGGCATCAATAATCTCTTTATCTTGAGATCCACTGATAGGATTGTGCAGCCAGAGTTCAGTGTTGGAAGGAAAATGGAAACTGGGTATGCTGGGTGCACACACTAAGTGGTTAGTCTAAATTGTCTGAATTATATTAGTTCCACAGATCAGTTGGATACTCTTGACTCATATGATGTTGCTTCCTGTGTGTTGTATCTTACTCTTATGAACAAGAACTGAAACTTGTTATAAACACAGCTATTAACGCAGGTGTTTTAACCCAGTGTCCCTGGATCTTCTGGAATTTCATGCTTGGGCGTTGGGCTGTCAATTAAATGCCTGAATTGCTTGCAGAATTGCCTCTCTGTGTGTGTGTGTGTGCGTGTGTGTGTGTGTGTGTGTGTGTGTGTTTGGGGTTGGTAGGAGAGGAGTATGTATAGTTTTTGGAGAAGAGTGTTCACAAAGGGTCCTGTGACACAAACAAGTTTGAATCCATGCCATAGTAGAATAGGATTGTGCAAAATCCCGATATGAAATAGCAAAATATCATGTGGGGTGCATGTAGACAAAAAGTATTTGCCCGTAGCAGCATAGGGACACATTCTAGGATGATTGTTCAGAAACTTGGAAATCAGGAGTTTACTTATGTAGGAGGGTTTCTTGATTAAGAACTATTGTTGGTACTCTAGTTACAGGCAGTAGTAGGTGAGGCAGGGGACATGACTGGTGGTGAAGACCACAAAGGGGCCACCACCAGGCCAGTGGCTAGTCAGGAGATAAAAACAAGTTAGAACTTACAGGGATTGCCATTATGTTGTGGGGAGTCCTATCTTTGAAATTACTTCATTGCTTTGTGATAAGCTCTATACTTCTCTGCTTCTATTTCTCTATCTTGAGAAAACTTTGTCTGCCTGACTTGTGAATAACAATTATTTCATGAGATAGAGTAATATTGCAAACTTAAAAAAATGGTTTTGACTAAATAGTTAGAGCTAACTGTGCCTTTGACCCCAACCTCTTAGGAAAAACTCAAAATGGTACATTCTTGAATCCTTTTTAAGGCAGCTCCATGGCTAGTCTGACCCTTGTGATTCTCATGCTTTTTTTTTTTTTCCTTGGTAGATTCATAAAAATGGTGAGAGTTTATCTTTGCTCAGATTGTTTTCTGTGACCATCAAGGGCAGTGCCACTATGGTCCCAAAGCAAAGTGGCAGTAATGTTGCTTTTTTTCTTTATTTCCCTAGAGTGTTTCTGGGTTGACTCAAAGCAATTTGTAGACACAGCTCTGCACAAATTAATATCTGGGAGAAAAAACAGTTGAGAGGAAAAAACAGTTAAAGTTGCGATCTACTTGGAGTGAAAGCTCAGAGGTTGTTCTTGGGTTTCTTTCAGCTAATAGCTTCAGAATGGCCTCTGAGCAAAGATAGATGTCGGGGCAGGCTTTGTTGTTTGTGGGTTCTCCTTTGCAAGCAGAGGCTACCCTCTGCTATCAAGGCTAAAGCATTCCAGGAGCTCTTTCCAGGCTTCCTTACAGAAGAACTGTGGGCAAGTGACCCTATCCAGGTCAGTGAGATATAAAAAGATGTGGTTTTCTTCTTAACAGAAACCCATGGAGAGAGAATTATCCTCCTTTCTGTATTTTAATATGGTTATATGAAGGCATGAGGTAATGTGTGGAGCTGTGGCAGCCATCTTGTGATGGGAGGGGATGGGATTTGAGGGATGCCACACGAATCAGGGACCCAGAGCCCTGATAATGTTAGGTCATCCTTGGATTTGTAGTGTGGGAAATAAAAATTCCTTTAAAAAAAATTCAGTCCATTTTTGGGTATTCTATACCTTGCAGAGGAACTATCTTAACTCAAATACATAGTTACATGCCATATAATGATGTTTCAGTCAAGGACAGACCACATACATCACAATGGTCCCATAAGATTATAATGGAGCTGTAAATATTTTATTGCCTAGTGACATTGTAGCTGTCATACCACCACAGCAAATTACTTTTTAAATAAATTTTTTGTAGCAGTGTAGAGTAATTATAAAGTCTGTAGTGGTGTTCATTAATGTCCTAGGCCTTCACATTTACTCACCACTGACTCATTCAGAGCAAATTCCAGTCTTGCCAGTTTCATTTATGGTAAGTGCTTTATATAGGTGTACCATTTTTTATCTTTTATACTGTATTTTTACTATACCTCTTCTGTGTTTAGATACACAGATACCATTTTGACACAATTGCCTACAATATTCAGTGCAGTAACATGCTGTACAGGTTTGTAGTCTAGGATTAATAGGCCATTATGCATAGCTTATGTGTGTAGTAGGTTATACCATCTAGATAAATATACTGTATAATTGCACAGTAATGAAATTGCCTAAAGACTCATTTCTCAGAATATCCCTATTGTTAAGTGGTGTAAGACTATATATAGTATATATATATATATATTTCTATGTTAGTGTCATGACTTATGTATATCAAAATACTGGGAACAACCTGAACACCCAACACTGGGGAACTACTTAAGTGAACTCAGGTATCTGTACAATGGCATACCATGTAGCTGTTAGAAATGATGTAGTCAAGGTGTATTAAGGATGTGGAAAATGTCTTAATACATGGTAAACAGGAAACGAAGAAGCAGGTTAAACCACAAGATAGTTTGAGTTATTTTTGTTAAAAATGCTAACATGAATTCAAAAAATACTGGATAGGCCCACCATGATATTAGTAGTTTTCTTTGGCTGGTAGGATTATGTGTGGCTTTTAATTTTGTTTTTTCACTCTGCTTATCTTCATTTAACATATAAGTTTCTAATCTGAAAAAAGCTATAAGACAATTCCATTCATATGGCCATTCCTTCTCTCTTCTGCCCCATCTGAGTAAATGGTACAACTATCTACCTAGTTACTTATGTTTCAAATTTCCAGGATATCCGGAATTCCTCCACTTAGTCTCACTCTGCCGTCTTCCATAACCAGGTCTTTCTAATTCTGTCTTCAAAGTAACACTCAACTCCTTCTGCTCTTTGCAACCTGTACTGCCACAACCCTAATTGAAGTTATCATTCATTATTTTCTTGTTTGAACCCCCTGCATTACCTACTAGCCGGTCTCCTGCCCTTCATTCTTGCCACTCTCAGAGTTTCAGAAATAATAATAAATTTCAGAAATAAAATAATGATTTCAGAAAATTATTATTTTTTAATGTTCTAGCTTAAAATACTTATTAGTCTTTATAAAGGCCAGTTTAAGCTGGTTTACACACTCAAGCTTAAAATACTTGTTGGTCTTCTTTATATAGGCCAATGAAATAGAATAAAATACTAAGAAATAGATTCACTTGTGTATGTCAGAATGGACAAGCAGATCAGTGGGGAGAAAGATGGAAGCTAGTAAATATTACTGGGGGGCTGCCTGGTTATTCTTGTGGAAAAGAATTGGATACATACATGTCACCATATGCAGAAGTCAATCCTAGAATCATAAAAAGAACTTTAAAACTTAAAAAACAGGAGGAATCTTTTTTTTTTTTCTTGGAGTAGGATTTCTTAAAAGGGTCACAGAAAGCCCAACCCATGAGAAAAAGATTGATAGTATTTATTACTCACTTGGAATGAAAAACATCTGTTCATCAAAAGATACTTTAAAGAAAATGAGAAGACAAGCCAGAAACTAGGAGAAGTTATTTGCAACACATGTAACCAAAAAGTGATTATGATCCAGATTTATACCAGTTAAAGAGCAACTAAAAGTTCAGCTTAAAAAACAAAACCAAACCCCAAAACCCACCATAGCCTAGAGCTCTAATTATTCTTAAATAAAAGTCAAAAACCCTTAGTGTGCACAGCCTGATTTCCCAGAATATACTTGTATTCTACCCGACTTCCCCATTACTCACTGGATTCTTCACTAGACTTCCTTTTGCTTCACTGGTCACAGCAAGCGTCTGTCTTGTTCTGGGTCTTCTCAACTGCTTTTCTCTTGCTTCTGATTCTCCCAGCTCTCTGCAGTGTGCTGTCATTTGCATCCTGCAGGTCTCAGTTCAAAGGTTATTTCCCCAGAGGATCTGCCTCCATTTATTTTTATGAATGAATGATTGCTTACCCCTTCCACCCTAGTTGAGAAAGGATCCTAATCGGGCAGCAGGTACATCACTGGACTAAATGTTAGGGGCTTGTGCTCCATTTCTTGATGCTAATACCATCTCCCACTGACTCTCACCTAGGAGATCACACATGTGAGTGTTGGCCTGGTTTAGTCTTCTTCAAATTGCAGCTCAAGAGACTCATGAGTGTACAGTGAAGTCCTTTTAGTGGGCATAGTGGACTTTTTTTTTAATTAAAAAAGGGTATAGAAGGCTACAGAAAATATTAGAGTATGTTGCACATAGTAGTGTTTGGTAAACTTTGTTCATTTACATGTATATTCTATGTAGACACACACACATACGCACATAGACACACACACAGAAATTGTGGTCAAAATTTTGGAAAGCAAGTCTCCTAGATGACATCTGAGGTTCATTCCACCTCTAACGTTCTAAGATCAAATGCAGGATTACTGAACAACCTAAAGCAGATAGGCTTTTTAAATGCTGCTTTACTTTAAAAAAACAAACAAACAAAAAAAACAAGAAATCACAGATGGTGTCTGACTGTGTTGCCCAGGTTGTAGTATAGTGGCTATTCATAGGTATAATCATAGTGCACCACAGCCTCAAATGCCTGGGCTCAAGTGATCCTCCTGCCTCAGCCTCCCAAGTAGCTGGGACTACAGGCACATACATGCCACTGTGCCTGGCTCAGCTTTACTTTTTTTTAAAGTACTCTGAAGTAACTAAAGAAAGCTTTTCTGAATACAGTCCCTTAGCTTGGTGACTTTAAAGACTAAAACTCACAAAATAGAACCATTGGTATCAGTAAGATGTTAAAGACTCTAAAAATTTTCCTTAAGTAGCTTAAACAAGCTTCTGGGAAATTGTATTTCCATTATTAATTTGCTTAGAAGTACAATTACTAGTAAACTTTTGGCCAATTCATAAAATACACTAATGAGATCACTAATGGGAAAGTTAATAAATCAGGGTTTTTGTAGTTTTCTCCTTCTTTTCTTGCCATTATTACTCCATGAGTTAAACTACAAGTTGGGACAATGGAGCCGCTGGCAAAGATCTCATGATTTGCTTCCTTTGGTTGTTACTTGCCATCCCCTTAAAACCAGTCCAGAGATTTGGAGGACTACAGACATCTGTGGTTTGTTTAGCTTGAGAAACTTATCCTTTCAGTGATAATCTTACTTGGATTGCTCTAAATGCATGTCTTCTCCCTATAGTAAATCTCGTGTTGTAAGTCATCAGGAATGAGTTACAGATAAGCTTAGCTTGAAAAGTTTCTTCCTTTGTTCTTTTTATTCTTGCTTCTTTCCATATGTTCACTTAACCTTTAGCTTTTTCTAGAGATATTTGTTAAAGTAAGGTAAGAAGGGCACATCTTATTTTCCAAGCCTCTACAACTACAGGGAAATTGAATGAATAGTAAAGCAAACACTGTATACTCATCACTTAGATTTACCAGTTAACATATTGTCACTTTTGCTTTGTGTCTCTGTTTATATACTCATACAAATACATGTACACTTTTTGGAATGTGCTGAACTAATTGAAAGTAAAAGGCAGTCATGCTGTTTCACCCCCTAATATTTCAGTGTGCTGCTTCTATGAACAAGGACATCTTCCTGTATAAGCATAATACCATTAACACATTCCTATGTCAGTGTTACAGGTCATAATCATATTTCTCCAATTGTCCACAGAATGTCCTTAATAGCACTTTTTTCTTCAATCCAGGATTCAATTCAAAAATTGTCTTTGCTCTCATGTCTTTTTATTCTTCTTTAAATCACCATGTCCCAAAGCATTTTGCTTGTCAAGATATTGGCATTTTGAAGATTCCAGGCCAGTTTTCTGGAATCTTCCACAGTCTACATTTGTCTGATTGTTTTCTGATTGTTTTCTCAAGCTTAGATTTAGGTTAAGTGTTTTTAGTAGGAATACTAACTAGGTGATGTGTATTTCCAGTTGTATCATATTACTGGTGAAGCTAGGTGATCCGTGGGGTGATACCTGGGCACTATGAATAACCTGTTTCCCTGCAACTTTTTACCCAGTGGTTGTAATATCGATGGTTGAGTCTGTCCTGCATTAGTTAATACATTTGACATGGTAAAACAATAAATTTTAAGTTATTTATTTCCTTTCAAATTAATATTCTGTAAAGAAGAGCTTTTCCTGTTTTCTCCTCTCCTCGCTCCCTCACTCTCTGTGCATATGAAAATGTGGACTTCTGGTACCTTTCCTTAATACTAGCAGTCACCATTTATTGAGTGTTTATTATTTGCCAAACACTGTGTGATATGGTTTGGCTGTGTCCCCACCCAAATCTCATCTTGAATTATAGTTCCTACAATCCCCATATGTGGTGGGAGGGGTCTCGTGGGAGGTAGTTTAATCAGGGCAATTTTCCCCATGCTATTCTTGTGATAGTAAGTTCTCACAAGATCTGATGGTTTTATGAGGGGCTTCCCCCTTCACTCGTCTCTCGTTCTTCTCCTTCTTGCTGCCATGTGAAGAAGGGCATGTTTGCTTCCCCTTCCACCATGATTGCAAGCTTCCTGAGGCCTCTCCAGCCATGCTTAGCTGTGAGTCAATCAAACCTCTTTCCTTTATAAATTACCCAGTCTTGGGTACGTCTTTATTAGCAGCATGAGAACAGACTAATACGCTGTGCTAAGGGTTTTATATGTATCATGTCATACAATTCTTCCAGCAACCTTGGAAGGTAAATTTTGTAACTAACTGTTCTTGCTTTTTACATGAAGAAATGGAGCATCAGAAATGTTAAATGACTTGTTCAAACAGATGATAAGGATTCCAGTGGCTCCGAGGCCACTTCATTGTGATGCTTCCCAAATGTCAGCCAGACTGTGCTTTCTCACACCTAGCCTGACTTATAGACAGGAGCGAGGCCAGCAGAACAACTGTCCATAGTAAATAGTATCTTCACAAGCCAAGGAGTATGGCTACCAGCCCAGTCCTGGGCCCTTTCCTGTGCTTGCTGCTCTATTTCAGAGTCTGTTGCCTCTTCCTTTTTGGCTCCTTTCAAGGTCTGCTGAGTCTTCCCTTGCTTCTCTCCTAGAATGGAACAGTGTCTCCTGGTTGGATTGAGGCACACGTGCTCAGAGGGAGCAGCTCACAGCTTGGCTAGCTCCTGGTGGATGAGTAGTATGGTTGTGGGCTTGGGAGCCAGCCAACCCTGAACTTAGGAGCTGGCACTGGCCTGAGAGTCATTCTCTGTCTCTAGTCCTTGGCCCCAGAGTACCCCACATCTTCACCTATTTTCTTGGGGTACCAAAAACTCCATTCCTGAAAATGTTTTTTGAAAATGTATTATAACCTATAAAGTCATTATTCTTAATGATGCTGAGATTGTCTCAAGTTTTGCCAGTGGTGATCCCTTCAATTTGGCTCATTGTCCTTTTGACACAATATCCGTTAGTCTAGATAGCTTTCTTGTTTTCTGGCACAAGGTATAGCAGGTTCACCTTGCACTTGCACTTTTTTTTAGAAACCAGAATATAAGCACAAAGTGTGCTCATTGCTACTGAAATGTTGAAGGTGCATGTTTTTTGAGAATTGTTCTGCTGTTGATAGCGTAGTAGGGTTGGAGGGGGGGTGAACAAGAAAACTGCTGCCTGGCCTTCAATTGGAAATGCCCAAAATTCCTAGGGATGTCGGTGACTGCAGCTCTGTCCTTGCTAGCTCCTGCTTGGTCAATGACTTGTCAGTCCCTTGTTGTCAAGCAGTTGGGGACCTTCGATTAAAAAGAACTCCTCTTTTTGCTGACAGAAAGACAACATTTCAAAAGACATTTCTTGTGAATTGTATTCTCCAGTGGTCCTTTTCTGCCCTTTGTGCCAAACTTGAAACTGCAGAGAAATCTTTGTTACAGAGAATCCAGTAAAAACCTATTAACAGCATTGAGGCTGTGTCTGCCACTTCATGGCTGTGTATTTTCAGACATCATTGCTATTTTTCAGAATTAAATTAATTATCTTAATGGAGTACTTACTTGCTTAAGTTTAAAGTTCACTCCATTTTAATGTTTATTTTCTTGAGTGGCCCATCAAGGAAACAGGAAGAAGTAGTTTATTTTGTATTGTGGTTTGAGATAAGAGAGGTTTTTGTTTATTATTAATTTTAAGTAAGGTACCCAAAGATGATAAAGGCCTAGGAAGGATAGTGAGAAGAATTTTGCCATGATACATATTTCTCTCAGTAGGTCTTCCTCAGTGGTGGTTATGTAGTGTATGTTTATTTTAATACTCTAGTCTATGCCCTCTTTAATTCTTTGGCTTGTTCTTTGTTTTGTTTTTGTTCTAAAGCCTATATATATATATTTTTTTTAACCTGCTAGTTTATAATGTATCTTAAATTACATCAGTAACAAATCTGTGTTATACTGTGTACTCTTAATATACATTTCCCTTCCTTTTGGTCTTTAAAAAGCAAGGGGTTTTATGTTCCTTAGTGGGACTGTAAGATAAAGTAGAATATCTTTGCAGGTTAATTGCTCTGTAATTAACCCAGATGGGGCAGAGGGCAGAGGACAGTTTTGACTTAACCCTGTTGGGAAACATCAGCAAGCTTTCACTTTATTGTACGGCAATCCGTTAGATTATGGTACTCTCAGCTACTTGAATAATATCCAGAGAAACCTTGCTCCTTTTCCAGGGAATCCTGAGTTCCTCTGTTGATAAGATGACTTAATAGAAATATATTTTTAATGAATTCTTGACATTTGATAAATTAAGGCCATTTATTTTAGTAGAGAAAAAGATGAAGTTCTACTTAGCCATTGGTGACTTACTGCTTTTATTTAAAGAAGATGTTTTCTAATATGTTTTATTGACTAACTCTTATCAGTTATAAAATACCTGCTACTCTAGTTCTAGGCTAGTTCCTAAGGTGAAAATTTGCAAAGAAGCTTAAAAATGACGACTAAGTACAGAAAGGGGTCTCATTTATTAATGTATACATTTTTAAAGCCTACTGTAATATTTTAGTATCTCTATCTTACATTTTTGTCATATGCCTTTTGGTGACTTAATTTCATTTTATCTTATAGTTTAATATTTTTAAAACACTTGATAAAAATTGCTCCCTTCTACAGGATGCCTGAGTGTAATTTTTCTGCTTGATAGTTTGTATATTTATAAAACAGTGACTGATAAACATGAATTTATGGTAGCTGCCTCTCATTTATTCTTCCTTAAGATCAAGGCATATACTATTAAACAGTATGCCTGTAGGTTGGTTGTTACCATTCATAAAATCTTTGAAAGGACTTTATAATTTTGGTATAATAACAAATGAAAAGCCTCTAAATGCAACGTTGTATGCTGGCTTGGATTCTGGGACAGAAAAATGGCGTTAGTGGAACAACTATGGAAATCTGCATTAAAGTCTCTAGTTTGGTGAATAGCAATAAACTGATGTTAATTTCTTAGTTTTGATAAATTCTATGGTTATGTAAAATATTAACATCAGTGAAAGGTAGGTAAAGAATATATGAGAACTCTATATGTAGTAGAAGCTTAACTCATTAAAAGCTTTGAATATATAGAGATATATGACCATAGTTTGAGTTCATTAATTAGTTCAGGGAAAGTTTAGTGGTAGTTGTATTTAAGCCTATTTATAATTCATAATTAGGAATTTAAAAATTAAAAGACCAACAATAAAAATAAATGCACTTTTCATATGAAGACACCAAGTTCTGTATGTTCAATCACTAAAAATAGCAGTTTTACTCATTTTAGATTATTGCTGCTTAAGGTGTCCAGAATAGGCTTATAGTACAAGCAGCTTTTTTATTTCTTCTAGTTTGATTTTAAATTCAAAAGATTGAAACATCTGGAAGAAAATAGAGTCAAAATTCATCAGTGTATAAAATCAGTGCTGATATTAGTTGGTAATCTGTTTGCATACCTACTAAGTGTGAGAAATATCTAGGCACTGTGGGAAATATTTTTTAAATAGCTCTAATTAAAAGGTATGGCATACAGAAACTTGTGCACACACACATGTAGCATATATATGTATTTAAAAAGTCTTTTTTTGTCTTGGATTGTTAAGTGTCATAATGGTATTGAGCTTAAGTGGTGTCAGAATTGAGAGGCAGTGGTGGAGATTACCTTGAGCCAGGGTGATGAGGGATGTCTTCACCGAGAAAGTAGGCAGGAATTTAGCTTAGAAGGATGGGTAGAATTTATACATATAGAGACAGATGAGAGAGTACTCTGTGGGTGTGTGTTGATTAGTAGTAAAGCTGAGCCCTAGGAGTTTACATGTCTCACTAAATAGACTAGTGTTACGGGCAGAGAGTTCCCTGGATGGTGTTGCACAGTAGGGTGGAGTTAGGCTAATGCTAGTTTATGGAAGGTCTTGAATGCTAAGAAACTGGAACTTTTGTTTTTAGATAAAAGGGATCTGTTGCTTTTGGAACCAGAGAGTAACTATCAAAGGAGTATTTTATTTTCAGTAGTATCAGTTTTGTATTGAGTTCTTGCTACGTTTAGGGAACTGAGCTAGGTGCCAGGGGTACTAAGAGGCCTAAGACTGGTCTCTTCTCTCCAAAGCCTCACAGTCTCTGGCAAGTCAGGATCTTCTTATCTATAAAAAGATGAATAACAATGCCTTTATGAGGCAATATATGCCAGTGAATAATACAGGGAGCCCTATAAGATGCTGGACACTTAGATTACTTGGAGAAGGCTGTAGGGAACAGGTGAAACATAAGCTGAGCTGAGATAGGTGAGTACAACTTAGATAAGTAATGTGGAGGTTATTCTAAAAGGTGCAGAAGGATACGAATTTAGGGGAAAAAAACCACAGGTGGAGAAAGCAGTATGGGTTCATTGTAACTAAAATAAGCTGATGGAGACTTAAAATAATCAGCATGTGAGGTGATGAGTCTCGTGAGTATCATGACAAGTAGAAACAAGGGATTGTTTCAGAATCTTCAGGACTTGGCTATTATCAATATAGGATAGCACAGAAGGAAAACAAATTGTTGATGACCAGCAACTTGAGCCAGTAGAGGTTGGGTTTTGTGTCACACATTTTCATTTCCAGGTAATGCTGGACTGCCAAGTACAATTGTCTGACAAAAAGTTAGAATGGGGGTGTCAAAGTTTGGAAGACAATTGTGGGTCAAAGGTGGATAAAGATGGGTGAGGCCAGAGAGGAGCAAAGGAGCAAAAGGAGAAAAAGCCAAGAAGGACATACAACTGCTGCATTCAGAGAGCCAAAGAAAGGCTAGCCATTGTGATGATTTCAGTGTTCTTGAAGCAGGTGGAGGATATGCTGTCTATGACTGCAGATACGTCAGAAAAAGAAAACTGAGAAATGCTCAGTCACGTGTGAGTGGTCCTCAGTTTTATGAGAATGGTGGGCCTGCAGTCCAGTTGATCAGGACTAAGGAATAAGTGTGTGTGTATAGAGGAGGCGCTTGTTGAAGTGGAGGCAGCAGATTTACTTCAGTGTTTGAAGAAGTTTGGATGTGCGAAGACAGGGACGGCATACATACATACACACACACACAACAAGGCAGTAGCTGAAAAGGGCAAAAGAAGGGTATTGTAGTTAAATTTAACAAACATCAAGTGCCAGTTTTGTGCAAGACACTGTGTAGGGGGCAGTGGAGGACACAAAAAGTGATTAAAATATGGTGGGATTTCTGTTCCCCTGAAAAAGTACTGCCTCAAGTTCTTGTGACTTTAGATGGGCAGTTCATCTTAAACAAAATGTTGATATTAAGCATGGAATGACAAAATCAGTGACAAAACAACTGAAGATGAGGGAGAGTTGGAGAGTTGAAGGAGCAGTGAAAAAGAATGGAAGAAAACATGATGTGCAGGTGGAGAGGCTGGCCTTTGAAAGGAAAAGGACCCTTCTCTAAGATGAGCATAAAGGAGGAAGAGACAAATGTTGTTTTAGAACTGCTCTGAGATAGAATAGAACCAAACAAGGACCTCAGGAAGCCTTACTGTGAATGTCATGTATAACTATGATTTCTGCCTTTGAAAAGTTCTGGTCCAATGGAACGATGAGTTGGTGCTTATTTTTTATCCTGTAGGAAAAAAAGAATAAAAGTGACACACCTGGATCATTAAAGGTATTGGGTTTTGGCTGAGGGCTTTTTTTTTTTTTCCTTTTGAGACAGGGTTTCACTCTGTCACACAGGCTGGGATGCAGTAGCACAATCATGGCTCACTGCAGCCATGACCTCCCTGGCTCAGGTGATCCTCCCACCTCAGCCTCCTGAGTAGCTGGGACTACAGGTGTGTGCCACCATGCCCAGCTAATTTTTGTATTTTTAGTAGACACAGGACTTCGCCCTGTTGACCAGGCTGGTCTCAAACTCCTGGGCTCAAGTGATCTGACTGCCTCAGCTTCCCAAAGTGTTGGGATTACAGGCGTGGGCCACTGCGCCAGGCTGTGTGTGTGTGTGTGTGTGTGTGTGTCTAATGTAATAGATACATTTTTAAAACTATCAAGATAATGTGTGAATATTTCAGGGTCTGCAATTAGCTAGGATTTGTGAGATGTAGACTCATAGAGCTTAGAGTCTAAGAACGGAGGTAAGAAACACGAGCATGCAGGATCTTAATAAATGCCTGCTCATTGACCTCTGATCTGAGGTAGAAAGTGGCTGTGTGTCCAAACCATACACATGGAGTATTAGGGGAATTCAGAGGAGAAAGAATTGGAGCTATTTCTGTTTTTGAAATATTTGCCATGTATTTACTTCAAGTCCCTATTTTGTTTTCTTCATAGACATTATTTTCTGCACTGTTAAGAAATATAATTGTGTGCGCATACTTTTTGATCCCCACTGAATAACAGTATGTAAAGAATTATGAACATGATTTTGGCCACTTAAATGAAGAGAATCACCTTGTCTCAAAACTACCCAGTTAAGAAAAGCTTCAGCAGGACTTGGAGCGTGGGTGGGGCTTGGTTGGTGGAGTATCTGGATGTGGCTCCTATTTTCCATTTTCTGCTTGTAAACTTGCTTTTCAAAGTGTTCATACTTTATTCTATTGACTATATTTTAAGTGCATGTAGCCAGAACATAGGTGCAAGTCAGTAAGAGAAAAGAGCGAATTAATACTGTACTTGGACTTTTGTAGTCAAACATAGGAAGACATGTAGGAGTGGAAGAAAATAAACCTAATTTGGAGAGGAGAAAAAAAGGTCCCCTTTTTTTCTCTGAGGTATTAATAAAAGCATTTCAAGATTTTTCTTGGTGGAATGATCGATCTCTCTCTCTCTCTCTCTCTCTCTCTCTTTCTCTGTCCCTGCCTCTAGATATTTTGTGAAATTTTGCTTGGAAAGAAAATTATAGAAGGGACTATTTGGCTATCATAGGTTAGGCCCAGAATGTGATTTCTTTAAAGGCAAAAACTAAAATTCAGTCACTACAAAATTTAACCTGAGAATTACTCAGAATTACTTGTTGTCATACAATATTGTTAAGCAGGATTTGAGTTGAAGGGATTCCTATTGAGGAATATATTTAATGTCCTTCCTTCACCACCAACTCCTCCTCTACCCCACTTCCCACTCAGAAGAGGCAACAAGGCTTGCCCACCGCGGTTCCTGTAACAGTTTGATGCAGCCTCGGCTGAGGTCAAGCACACCCATTCCAGCCTCTTGAGGGCTTTCTCTGTGTGTTGCCAGTGTGCTGGTAAAAATGACTTTAAACTCTTGTCAGCGCAGTTACTGGTGCATGCATCACAGTCCCACTCAAATAAACCTGTCACAACACAGAGTCGGCCGCTAGAGAAGAGTACAAGGGCAGGCCTCTAGCTTTTCATTCGAGCATCACTAAACGTGCACAGAGTGCCCAATTATTTCAGCATTATTAAGCAAGCCTACAGGAGAACCCAAGCCTTGCTACATTAGATTTTCTTTAGTAATTTGCTCAAGTACCGCTGAGGACACTTAAAGGGCTTAAAACGGTGGCTGCAACCAGTTTCCTTTTCTGGGTTGTTAATTCAGGTTTTCTCTTTCAAATTAACTCTCCCTGCATGCTGTGCAGTGGTTCTGGGAGAACTGTTTAACACTAATTTTCTCAATTTTCAGCTTTTTTTGTTCAACATAACTGCTTTAGCAGTTACTCACGTATATGTTTTGATTAGAAATGTATGATAGTGAGGCCTTAATTTTTTGAGATTAAAAAAAGCCTTTTATGAGGTTTGTTAAAGAAATATGTTTGAATATCAACTATTGAAAATTATTTATATAATTTCACCACTTAAATTATTTATATTGCATGTGCAAAACCTCCAAGTATAAGAAAGGAAGCATTTATTGACTATATAGCTCCTTTGCTCCTTCCTCCTTTCAAAAATATATATATATATTAATGATAAATCTTGAGTAGGTATTGGCATTTTTTTTTTTTTTTTGAGATGGAGTCTTGCTCTGTTGCCCAGGTTGAAGTGCAGTGGCACAATCTTGGCTCACTGCAAGCTGCAACTTCCGGGTTGACGCCATTCTCCTACCTCAGCCTCCCGAGTAGCTGGGACTACGGCGCCCGCCACCACGCCCTGCTAATTTTTTTCTATTTTTTAGTAGAGATGGGATTTCACCGCATTAGCCAGGATGGTCTCAATCTCCTGACCTCGTGATCCGCCTGCCTCAGCCTCCCAAAGTGCTGGGATTACAGGAGTGAGCCACCGCACCCAGCTGGTGTTGGCTTTTTTACTGCCTGTTTGTGCCTCCTTTCTGTTTCTGTTGGGGCAGGGGTTGGATATAGGGGGCAAATTCAATATCTGTGTTTAATTTTTCACAGCAGCAACAACTCCAGGCCCAGCATTTATCACATGGACATGGTCTCCCCGTACCTCTGACTCCACACCCTTCAGGGCTCCAGCCCCCTGCCATTCCACCCATCGGTAGCAGTGCCGGGCTTCTGGCCCTCTCCAGTGCTCTAGGAGGTCAGTCCCATCTTCCAATTAAAGATGAGAAGAAGCACCATGACAATGATCACCAAAGAGGTGAGTAACTCTCTTGGGATGCCAATCTGAGATGACCTACCTGCTGTTGAGGGTAGGTTCTGGATGCTGTTGTTTATTCTCTCTGAATTTAGTTTTACCAGTTACTAGACAAAGGATTTCCACTGGAAGGTAAATTAATTACTGCAAGTAGTCAGTTGCCAAATGATATTCTAGTGGTTGGCAAGAGCTAACGTACTCCCTAGAGGCAGAGGGGCCTGTTTCTGATTATTGCCTTTGATTTCTTGCTACCTTCTATGTTCCCCAGGTCTAAATCAGTAATGAAATCCCATGATGCTCTGTTTGAAGTAGCATGTTGCGTTAATAGTTAATTTTGACTGAATTTATTTTGGGGAATGTCTTGCTGATAAATGCTCACTTGATATTTGACCAAATCAATTATTATTTATAAACAAATGAGCCTATATAGAGCAGTAAAAATCTCACAGGTAAGAAAACAATTTCAGTAGTCTTAGTAATTAAGAAGGTACAGACCAAATTAATGAAATCTGTTAGTTTAACTATCTCTCTCACCCAGTCTGTTTAGAAGCATGAAATTAACTAATTTCTTCCTATAAGACCAACATAATTGTTTATGCAATTAATTGATTTAAAGGCCAGTTGTGCTCCTTCTAGGTTGATTTCCTTCCTCCACTAAGGTAGATGATGGTGCAGAAACATTTTGATGTGACTGTTGTTTTTCTGTGGTGCTTACTGATAATTTTTATTAGTTAATGACAGAAATGCAAATGAAAAAGTGTCTCCTAGCATTCCTTTCTGAGAATTTACTTAGCACAAGGATGGTTCATTGGCTTGAAGGGTGTGGTTCGTAATTAAAAGCTCATATCCCGGTTTCAGCATCCTTACTATGAATTATAATATTAGGTCAGTGATTTTTATCACATATGCATAAATGTCCATCTCTGATATTAGAAACACTATAATTTGTCTTCCAGTTATCTTAATGCTATGGTACGGAGTTGATGCATGATTGTAAATACTTTGAAAAAGTCTATAAGGAGCACTGATAATAAGAATGCCTAGCTTTGGTTCTTCTGAAATTGTGTCAAAGGTAGATTGGTACTTTATGAATTTGGTTGTGCAGTATTAATAATTAACTTTTTACAGCACATTTGACATTTGTATAATTTATTATTTAGCATAGATCAAGTTTGATAAATCAGTATGATTTTATGTAAACTAACTAGTACTTTTCTTTTCTTCTTCCCACCACTTCATCTGCTTGTGTTGCTGCTGTTTTGCATATAGACAGAGACTCCATCAAGGTAGGACTCAAAATTTACAGACTAAGGAATGGCTTAAAAGGGCTGTAAATGATTTGAATGAATCTAGTAAAGTATTCTTTGAGATTTAGAGAATGATTTCATTGGTTAGTAGTGTTTAACTGCATTTTTTAAATTACTTTCAGGTGTGTGGTTGATTTTTTTTTTTGTTTTTTAAAGGTCCCATTTCTCTGTCAGAATCAGATTTGTTGACCCAGGTCGAATTGCAAGATCTGGCTTGCGTTGCCCATTTTATTACTTGCCATGTGAAAAAAAAATAACTGCTTTTCTTCACTTAGGCTTTGGCTGTAAGATAACAATGAAATGAATTAAATAAATTGGTTTGTAAAGAAATACATATTAGTTTCATGTTTGATGAAACAGCTCCAACCTACAAAACTCTTTATCAAAATATTTGTTTAAGTGAATGGTGCATTTTTTTTTTTTTTTTTTTTTTTACCAGTAGAAATAATTTTCTCTTTTAAGTGAATTTTTTTCACCGACTTTTCTTTTAAATTAACATTTTGGTATCTGGTATAACAAGTTAATTCTCTTTAGGTTTTGAATCTGTCTTATCTACCTTTTGTATCTCTTTATAGACAAGTTGTAGGGAAAGAGGAAAAGTATTTAGGGTGTAATGATTTGGATATGCTTCTATACCTCCAGAATGGGATGTGCTAAGGATACCTGAATTTATTTAGTAAGCAAACAAGAAAAATAGACTGCCATGGCAGGAAATGAGTAAAGCATGAAAATTGATGTGATCACTTATGAACCAGACACAATATAAATACACCATTGTAGGCCGGGCACGGTGGCTCATGCCTGTAATCCCAGCATATTGGGAGGCTGAGGCGGGCAGATCGTGAGGTCAAGAGATCGAGACCATCCTGGCCAACATGGTGAAACCCCGTCTCTATTAAAAATACAAAAATTAGCTGGGCATAGTGGCTTGCACCTGTAGTCCCAGCTATTTGGAGTCTGAGGCAGGAGAATCACTTGAATCTGGGAGGGAGAGGTTGCAGTGAGCCAAGATCATGCCACTGCACTCCACCCTGGCAACAGAGTGAGACTCCGTCTCAAAAATAAATAAATACATACATACATACACCACTGTATTATGCATAATTGTATTACACATGCCATTGTGTTACTTATTGCTTAGAAGGAAAGGACAGTTCTCAACCATTGGCCGAAGTACAAATGCTGTCTATTTCTTTATGTTTTACAACAGTTGAATGTTTTGGAGTATAGGTAGCTATATCTTGCAGTTTTTAATGGAGCTATGTATATGAATACTAAAATTTTCTCCCAAAACCACTGTGCTAGCACTTAGAATGCCTTTTTACTCCTTGTCATTTTACAATTAAAAGGAATTTTTTTTTCAGAGCCCTTAAGTAATGGAAAATAAAACTTGAGCCTATCTGTTTTACCCTTCAAGAATCTTTGTAATTTGAAAGGGCATCGGCACTCCCATGTAAATGTCAACATTTACAATTAGAACTGAACACATTGAATTATTTAATTATGCATTTGCAGTTGTGTATTTTGTTGTATCATATGCGTATCAGTACTTAGATTAAAAAAGCATTCTTAATCAAAGTATATTAAGTGTTTTTCACACATGTGTACTTAGGAAGTAGTAAGTAAATGCAGTGACTAGGATTAACTGATACCAGCCTTTGAAAGCCTGTCTAGTTATTCTGAGGTCATAATATAAACATTCCCTGCCTTCTTATTATAAATATATACCTTTAGGCAGTCCAGTGAACTAAACAAAAGCCTCTACTCACAGAAGACTGTGAAAATATTTATACTTCAGTGTACACTTTTGTGTCAATTACATTTTCTTATTCCCTCATGCAAGAGTAAGGGTGTGTTTGAAATCATCTATAATCATTCAGGGTGAGCCTGGAAATGAGTATCTGTATAGCTAGAAGCCAGGGAAAAACAAGAAAGGCTGATGATTTTTGCCTTGATTTATTATGGGATGGCATCTATAAATAGATGTTTTGGTTGGGTATCATTCTCAAATTTGAAGTTGTATTATGTCAGGTCTGGGGCTGTCCTGTAGTTCTACAAGGTGAGATAGTTTGCTTGTTTTTCTGAACGTGTTCTGTGATGCTCAGAGAAGCAGTTTTAGTTGCTTGTTCCATCGATCGTCCTCCCATAAGTGGTTCCTGGTTAAGAGGGGCTTTTTATGATTGTCTGCTGTGTGACTCTAGATGGTTTTTATCAGCCAGAGCGTGCCAGTTGCCTGCAGCTGGAGTTGAGCTTGTATGAAATAATTTATTTATGCAAGATAATGCTTCTTAACATTTAACAGGTAATGAACGTGACATAAATTTCCTTCTTGCTTTTAATTTTTCCCTTTCCTCTTCTAATGTGCAAACAGGCAGCTCTGGTACTCTAAATAATAAGTAATTTTTGGCCATCTGTCAAAAGGAAATTTCAATACAAATTTAAATTAATGGTGCCTGAAATTTTTTATAGCTCCTCTAAAAGCCTCTAATGTGCAGAAAATTCTGAATCTGCTGGTAGTAATTAGTGTTGCATGTAATGAGGATGTGGGCAATCGTATACAGCCCCAGTGGAACATTTTGATATGGTAGCAAAATTTTGATTTATACAAGGTTGTAGATGGGTTTAATTGTGAGAGACACTTTAAAATGTTTTCTTGATGTTACAGATTGTTAAACAGGGCAGATTTCAGAATAGCTTATAAACTATAAATTTAAACTTACTGTAAAGATTTAAGTAATTAAGGTACTTTACCTTTAGATGCCAAGTAAAATGAAAGAAATTCACTTGTTAACATGTTGGACCTTTTTTTTCCTTTGTCTTTCTCTTCTGGGAAGTTCTGTGGCCACCAAATCGCACGCTGTTGGCTTTATTGATCTCTTTTTCTATAGCCCCTGTAGCCAAGTTCATTCCTAAGCCTGTTATTTGCAGACCTGTATCTGAAGTTTTTCAACAAAGGTGGAGAATGTAAATATGGATCTAAAGGAGAAAGCACTATAGGAGCCCAAGAATCAATTTCCTTGATGATGAGAAACTAGACCAGTGTGTGTTGTAGGGCTGTTGAAGTCAGGAGCCGTGGCACCTGCAGCCTTCCTTGCTTGTCACTTGGCTGTCCAGTGACTCCATGTGCCCAACAGTAAGTCCCACATTTGAGGCCTGAAAATGACAAGAAACATAGACTGTGATCCACTCTCACCCTTAATGGTAGAGCAGAAAGCCCAAATTTATCTCTCCAAAAGGAATCCAATGTAGGCTAAGGGGGAGTGTTCTCACCATCTTATGTAGTATCGAGAACCATTTCTCTCATCCCTAGAAAAGGCATAAGTGACACTAAGGAAATGTTTTCTGAGGTGATGGAATCTTCCATTGCCCACCCTCTCTTATTGAGGGCTGAGGGGTAAAAGTGATGGGCTCTAAAATGGTGTCAGAGGGGACATTCCCGCGTGCTGCCAGGAGCTTCCCACTTGTTGGAGGTTCCAGTTCATTAAGAGGAGTCAGCTGCCCTGAGTCATTAGGCTCTTCATAGCACTCTCCAGTTCTTTTCTGAGTAACTGAAATGAGGGTAATGATTAAGAGCTGTGAAGGCCAAAATTGCCTAAAACTTGGTAAGAATCTGAGGTTCAGAAATTGTCTTATTTCCCACTCCGTCCCAAATGTGTACATAATTCCAATATCAGGTAGCAAAAACAGGCACCAAAATCAAGACCAGCTTAAATACAAGTAGCAAAATTCACTATCACCAAATGCTGATTAGCTCCGTGGCCTCAACCAAGTTGCTATTATTGTGCATTCTTTATTACTTTCTAAGTCCTTTTTATGTATCTGCCTGGTTCTCCCGTGTTTTATCCTGAGTGCAATAACCTTCTCAAGTCACATCTATGAAGGATTTGCCTTTTTTATCTGTAAAATATAGCAGAAGTACTTTTTCTCCTCTGTGCCTGTGCTTACCCAGTACAAACATTTTTTCCCTCTGAGTGGTGTTGTTTTTATTTTTGTTATTTCATTGGAATGTCTTCAAGCCCAGAGTGCTGGATGCATCATCCAAGAGTATGATCATTTTTAGTGACTTGTGCAGTGCCAAATTGATCTCCTAAAACTCTGTACTAATTTAAAATGCCAAATGCAGTGTTTGAATATGTTTCCACACAATCCGCCAATATGGAACTTTATAGTTTTTGTAATTTTTGTTGGCATAATGAGTATGGATGGTGCACTTTATTTTTTTAATTTACATATAATTATTTTTTAGCTAAATGCTTTTCTCTGGGTATATACACTGCTTTTTTCCTGTGCAAATTCCTTGATTTTGTTTAAAGGTTTTTATAATGATTCATTCATTATTTGTGTTTAAGGCAATGCCTTTTTATTCTGCCGCATCTATATTTTGGGGCATAGATGACTAAAACATCATACGTTGCTTTTTTCTATCCCCCATTTGTTCTGTTGACAATAAAGGTTTATCAGCGGAAAATTAGAATGAGGTTTTTATGTTCAAATGGAAGGGCATGATTCAGGCCAAGAAAGCACTTTTGCCTCATTAATTGGGTGTTACCGGTGAATGTGGGTTTTTAGCCTGAATTAACAGAATGATTACTTCATACACCCCTTTAAGTAGGAGTGTTACCGTTTGGGAGATAACTTGGTGGGATAAATTTGTATTACTCGAGACTTTAGAAGTACATATTGTAAAAAGGCAAAGGCATAAAATAATAGAAAGCTAGATTAAAAAGGGGGAAATCAATGAAATCCACAAAACACTAAAGAGTGTTTAAGCAAACAAAACAGTCATGGACTTTTGGTATCTTCTATTTTCCCCTCAGTAATCAGCAATCTGAGAAGAGAAGTTGTCTAATTAAGGGCTGTAACACTTCAGCATATCCACTGTAACCTAGGGAAAAATAAGGTGGGTCCACAGTGTCCACTGAGTCCTACTGATCTCCTCTGAGCAGCCCCCAGTGCATGTGTAGCTCATAGGTTAGATTTTGCCGGTGAAGGTAGGTGTTACGCTTACCCTTATTTCATACATGAGGAAAGGTTTAGAAGTGTGAAGACCTGTCAAAGGTCACATAGCCAGTGCCACCCTCAAAGGAAAGCTCTTTGGGTAACCCAGTTTCATTCTAAGTTATTAAAAATCTGAAACATACTACAAAGTACAAAGAACCCCTCATACACCCAGCAACTAGGTACAAGAGCTATCAATATGTAGCCATATTTCTATCTATACTTTTTCTTTGCTGAAGTATTTGTATGCTCATTTTGCTCCTGTATACTTTAGTATGCAAAATGAACACATTATCTAAATAGTGGGCTCTTGTTTTTAGATAACCATAATGCCTTTAATCACTTAGTAAAATAATTCTTTGGTATCTTCTAATACCCAGCTTATAATCAAACTTCTTTGATTATTTCAAATAATTGGTTTACTTGAAATGAGATTCGAATAGGATTCATTTTATTTTGTTGTGATCTCTGTTAGGTCTCTTTAAATCTTTCTTATTAAAAAAATTTTTGTTTTTTGCCACTCCCTAACTCATAATTTCCTTCTCAGACTAATCTTCGATTTGTCCTCTTACACATTTCCACAAAGCAGATTAAGACTCTTCCCCTCAAGAAGCTAAAAATTTAGGGGAAGAGAACTTTACTTAGTTAGGGCATGGGGAATCAGGGATACCACCTAATAAGGAAATAGAAGTACTTAATATATTTTTAAAATCATATTTTAAAATATGTTTTAAAAAGCCTATCTTGAGCAATACTTATTTGGACAGTGGATTTGTATTTCAAATACATCATAGCCTGTGTTTCACGGTTAAAGAATAGAAATAGAACTCTACCTTTTTATGGTCAGCATACATTTCTAGATGTCTTACTCCCTTGATTATTGGTAAAATCCATTTCATTATTCATCACCAATGTATACAGACAAACCTAGATTTCATTCTCCTGTCCCATTCTCCCATCATAAGGAAAAGGCTTTTCCTGGTGTAATTCACCATGAAGTATTCTTGACACCACAAGGAAGCACACTGAAACATTTAGAATATGAGCCATTCTGTAGGAAGGCTATGCCAGGTTCTGCAACAATCCTCTCTACCACTAGGTAAGCTGAGTATCAATGGACAAGTCACTTAACCTCCATGGATCTCAAGGCTGTAACTCAAGGCATTCTTCCAAGTATTTGGAATGTAGCTATTTTCTTATGTGTTATTTAGTCCTGTCCTAGAAACAAATTTTGGAATAAAAATCTTACACCATAGGTTACGTTTCAGCAATAAAGTTGGCCATACCATTAGCCAAGTAAACATAGTGGTTAGAAGTGAGGAAATCATTTGAGGGGTTGGGTGGCAGGGTGATAAAGTATGCCTTTCAAGCATTTAATGTTATAACTCTTTCAATTTCCCAAAATAAGATGGTAATTTGAAATTAAGTGTTTTAGCATTGCTATTGCTTTTTAATTGTTTACAATACTTTTAGGTATTTATTTCTACCATGTATTTTACTATTTACAGTTATCAAGGAACAGTTAAGGAGTTGTGTTCTATGAATCTATGATGCAGTAATTTGTTCAGTATTAATTGATACCTGCCTCTAGGCATGTAAACTGTGTGAAATGTAACAGGTGTCCTAATTCTAGAAAAATGTGTGGTAATTGTTTGTTTGTCAAACAGATGAATAAGTATCTTTAGGGCATAGCTGGTCCTCAGGTGGTGAGCATAAATGGATTAATGATGTGACTCTGGGAGACACGCTTGTTTTGCAGCACCCTCCTCCGCCGATTGCTGAAGCAGAACAAATATTAATTAACAGGGGCGGGCTGGTTGGCAGGTTGGCTTTCTCCAGCTGATTTGGCAAAATGGTTTAATCCTTTCCCTCCATAAACCAACCCTTTTAGTTATTAGACAGACATTTTCATACTGATGTTTAGTTAATTTCTAATTTTCTTAATTAGGATGCATTTCATCTCTTGCAAACATATTATAATGTTTATAGTTAACATTTTTAAAAATTTAGAGGGGCCTAAGATTTAAGTGTTAAAAGTTGACACTTTAACATTTGTTTCTCAAAATGTAGATAATTCTTCCAATGGAATTATTCCAAAGAATCGTTCACCATCTTTTTTTGTATTCTTACAGTAACACTAACCCCACTCTGGAAAAATTATAAAATCACTCATGGAGTAGTTTAATACTCTTGTTCTTCTTTCTTGAATTATTTCTGCAACACTTTCCTGTGTCCAACTTACGTATTTTGTTCTGTGGTGATTTGAAGTAGCTCAGCTATCTTCTGGGTTAAAAGACTTTCTACACGTGGGACCCCACCACTTTAATAAGGGCTGTAATTTTGGACTTAGAGAGTCATATCTGATTACTACCATGGCAACTGCCTTGTGAAAGGGTTGAAGAGAATTCAGGCTTCATGAAAGAGTAATAGAAAGGAAGTTTGCTGAGGGGCTGAGTAGTACTTTCTGAAAGAGTTTTTGATGCTTTTAAATAAGGTGGCTGTTAAATGAAGATAATACAGTTATTTCAAAACTCAGTAATGCTGCTTAGACTTGGCAAATCAAAACTTGAAATGTTAGTGTTGAATACTTAGTTATTTTTCTTTGAATCTAAATATTGAATAAAATGAGTCACATTGCTTTATCAGATTATTCATTATTTAGAACCAATCCAATTATTTTTGTATGTAATAAATTTTACTGCTTTAAAAACATTTTAAGCTGAGAGTACTAATATTGTAACTTAAGAAATTCCCGCTCATTTGTGATAGTTGCAATTGGTGGTTAAGTACCCTCCTCCTCCCAACCCCTGGGTTCAGTTTTGCCTCTAGTTTTCCTTCACTAGAAACTGGAGAACAGCACACACATACATGTAATCCGCTCACGTGCAGTCCACCTTTCTTCCCTCATACTGTTTAATATTCCATCGCCTCTGCAACCACTAAATGTTCATGAAAAGCTTACACTTTCCCTCCCCTTTTACAGAAATGCAGGCAGTGAGGTGGAAGTTAAAATGTCTGAAGTATTCTTGTTTTAAGTGAACTTTCTAAGATACGGTGATAAGGGTGAGCATGAGGAATTCTTTTTCATGGAAATGGACTCATTATTTAATTGTATCATATCCTGAAGGATTCTTGAATCTTCTTTTTTAAATTGCTATTTTTCAAGTTGCTGACTTCAAATTTGAGAAGAGAAGAGGGCTGGGGGAGGGGAGGTAAATAAGTTAGTGATGCCACCCAGTGAGAGAAGCCAGTAGACTTATATAATAAGATCTCCTTGTTATTTATTGCTCCTTATGGTCATTTTAATTATTCTGGAGAATTTTGAGAATTCTATTCACTTATCTTTTTTTAAACTTCTGTTTTCGTGAGCGACATTTGGCCTTTTGAACAACAAAATAAAATTGGACATGCTAATGTTTTGAGCCAACTAAAGGAGGAAAATAAAAATGTCACCATGGTAACAAAGCTGCTTTCTAGATGGTTTCCTAAGATATGCCTGAACTAGAAGCAGATGTCTGATTTGAGAATCTTGCCTCCTTCAATGTAAACAAATAACTTCTGGGCAGGTGTTGGAAATAATATGGAAATCCTATTAAGGGGCCCCGGGTTCCTGTCAGTCAGGAAGCCCGTGCCACAAAAGGGCTGGTTGTCGCATAAAGGAGCAGAGTAAATTCTCATTAGGCTTGAGCTTTTCCCAGGAAATGATTGTCTCCGTGTGTTCTTTCTCCTGTGAATCTGAATGTAAGCTGTTGCTTCTATTGATCTATTCACTGGCTTTATTTTTCTCCTCTTCATTCCAGATCCTTCCTCGCCCCCACAAGCTTGTGTTCTCCCCCTCACCCACCCCTTCCCTTTAGATTAACACTTGATCTGTGCTACTGCTCTGAGTGTCGTGACATTTGTGATTTTAACCTCCCAACCTGGGTGGGGGTGGGGCTGGGGGTGGAGAAGGAGGGGAAAGTTAGCCTTGTTCCCTCAGCCTTTTTCACAAAGACTCTGGCTGATTGGAATTCGCACAGCTAGTGGCAACGGCAATCATGAAGACCATTCTGTGTACATTTACTTGAAGTTATATTTTTATGAATTAAGCAGAAACTAAAAGCTTGAAGAGACAGCTTTTTAGGAACTTTTAAAGACATACATAGTTGTCTGGTAAGCCTCTAAGGCTGCCCTGTGCAATATGGTGTAGCCACTAGTCACGTGAAGCTATTTAAAGTTAAAATGAAATAGAATTTTAAAATCCATTTTCCCAGTTATATTAGCCACATACCGAGTCCTTAGTAGCCACACATGGCTGTAGAAACTGCCAGAACGGCAGAGATACAGAACCTTCCCACTGCTGCAGAGAGTTCTATTGGATGATGCTGCGTCTCTGACAGACTCTGATGAGGCTTCCTGGTTCTGACGTTCCTTCTGGCTAAAAGTGACTCCTGATACTCAAAAGCAAGGTTCCCCTGCTTTCATAGAAAACAAGGCATGTATGTATTCGGGTTTGGGTGGTTGATATGGTTAGCTGCACTAATATAGTAGTGATCTTTAAATGGTTGTAGATTTTTTTTTTTTTTTTTGTCACGGAACTGGTTGAGCAATATAAACATGGGTCTTCCCAAAATGGACCCCTAAGAGATGCAATTTAATGTTTCTAGATAGAAAGTTGTGGCAATTTTGGGGAGGAGGGAGGAGTACTTGAAAGCTATGTGTAAGGGTGCTCTTTATAATACTCAGAAGGTTAAATGTGGATAAACACAAAACAAGGCTTCAGAAAAGCCACACTATTATTATGCAGCGTTTCTCGGACTATAGTCCCCGAGATGCACTTCATAAAGCCAATAAAGCGCGCACTGGTGGTCTCCCGTTGCCCTAGCAACGGGCCATGGGGCACAGTGTATGTGAAATGCATGAACATCTGTGAATTAATCTTTTTTAGTTTGTTCTTTTCTTGGCACTGATTGGACCACTCGGGCTTGTGCCTGTGACACTGCGTGCAGAGGGGTAATCTGGAGCAGTCCCCAGGGCCTTGCCCTAAAGTGGATAGCGGAATGGAAAGTGAAGGGAGATTTATCCCGGCAGTGCATTCAGCAGTGCAGGGATTTAGCCTGACAGCACTCTCGGCGGGATGTTATTAGCTTACTTTCTGGTGCATGGGGAAATGAATAAAAAATTTTCTAGTAAATCTGGGCATTATTGGGTTTATTGGGTTGCCCTGAAAAAATAATCTGCAGAGAAAATTGAAATAATCACTTGTGTTTGTACCACAGTTATCAGGACTTGAAAGCTGAGTTATTCCACCTCCTTGGCCCAGCCCCCGCCTCAGGGATTATAACCAGACCATATTGGACTGTCACTGCTCTGAATGAGACTCCTGAATTGGATGCGTAGGCTGGGATCTGTTTTGATGATAAAATCTGGTAGTAACCTAGTCTGACCTTATTTAAGGAAATTTTAAACTAAGCTGGTGACATTTTTGCCTTTGGGAGAATAGAGCAAACAATGAGTAAATACGTAAGCATCCAGGAACAGTACTTTGGTTAGTTAGTTACTCCTCCACCCCTGACCTCTTCTGTTCTTTCCCTCCTCCTGCCTCCCGCTGCCACTTCTTCCTTCCATTTTTTCAAATTGCCATCCTCCTTCTAGACTTCAGCATGACTGTACAGACCATGTTCAGTTCCTCCTGTCAATACCAGATGTTCACTTGTAAACTATTTTGCTCACCCTTGTCATTTTCAATTCCTGTCTCTTTTCTTCCTTTTTTCTCTTTGTGCCTCCCTTTTTTTCTCTCTCTCCATTCTTCCTTATGGGTCAACCCTCTTTCCTGGGGAGAAATGAAAGAAGAATATTACATATGAAATGTTTCATGATGGATGTAGTCTATTTGATTATTAGGGTGAAAATTTCCTTTATAACAAATGTATTAAAACAAAAGTTTCTGCTACATAATAGTCCATTTGATTTGTTTGATTGCATTAGTACTGAAAGGTATTTAGGTGGGAAGAACTCCTTGTCAATTCTGTATATGTTTTCCTTTGATTATTAAAAAGGCACAGCTATACCTCTATATGTAGCTGAGAGATTTTTCTGATTTTTTTTTGTTAGACAACTGACTAAAAATTATTTTAATGGTTCCTGACTTTGAAACCTGTTGGTATTGATAGATGAACTTGCAGTCTAAATAAAATATTTAAATCAGTAGGTATTGATTCAGCAGCTGGAGGGCAAACAGGCCTGTACTGCATTGGGGATGCACAGTAAAGATTAGATACAATCCCTTCCTTCAGATCATTTTCCTATTAAAATATGGAACTGCGATATGCTGCCTTCTGAGTAGAATAAAATATATTAATGGATCGTTCCTCTTCATTTCTTAGAGCTTCTGGTGAGTCCTGAATTCTTTAAAATGTGCATATAAAACCAGTTTATGATGATTGGAGGACTAGCTCTGAAGGCAGTCTTCCCAGGAAGCTGCCAGGGCTGATGTGCAAATACATGCAAACATGAACCTTTAGCAAACGCTGACAGTAATGCCAGTGGCAACATTCTGTCCACCCCCAATCTGGATATGGGCCTTTTACTCGAATTCAGAAAGTGTTTTGAGGAATCAGCAAAACAATTGAACTATAGAGCTAAAATATTTATCATCTGATTTTTTGGCATTTGAATACCCTCACTTGCTTTTCAGGTGGTTTCTCTGTTTTAAAAATAAGTAAATTTATTTGTTCCTTTGCTGCTCCCATTTAGCTCTGATGATGTTTTCTTCTTTCAAGAGTATTTTTAAAAATTGCCAGCTTTCTAGTTGTTACTTGAAGCCAGCTTCAGAAGTAGAACAGTTAACACGGATTGTTAGAGACCTTTAGAAGGAAGTAAAATTCTCAAATTTTGTTTCTATGTCTTGGACTATTATTTGGTTTTTGAAAGCACAATTTTTTATGCCAAGAACTAAAAATCTCTGGACACTGGTGGTAAAACGTAGAAATTCCACAATTACAAGTGGCAGTGAGTAAACTGGCTAGAGTGAGAAGTGGGAATGAGGTGGAATGAGTATGAATCTCTGCTGCTTCCTTCATCTGTGTGTTTTTGTTTTTGTTTTTTTGTTTTTTTTTTTGAGATGGAGTCTCCCTCTGTCACCTAAGCTGCAGCTGGAGTGCAGTGGCATGATCTCGGCTCGCTGCCTGGGTTCAAGCGATTCTCCTGCCTCAGCCTCCCAAGTAACTGGGATTACAGGCACGTGCCACCACTCACCTGGATAATTTTTTTTTTGGTATTTTTTAGTAAAGATGTGGTTTCACCATGTCGGCCAGGCTGGTTTCGAACTTCTGACCTCAAGTGATCCACCCACCTCAGCCTCCCAAAGTGTTGGAGGCGTGAGCCATCGCACCCCACCCCTTCATCTGTGTTTAACAGTTTCTTAAAATCTCTATCATGTTCCTATGTACTAGGCTGGTAAATAGCCATAATTCTTGAATTTTATTTTTAACTTTTCGACTCTTACTGTGTTTTAAAAGCAGTAATAGAAATAAAATCAGCACTTTAATTAGTGTTGTAGATATGTGGATCTATAAAAGTGAAAATGTTTAGGGGAAAAAAATGCTGCTTGTTTTCTTAGACACACAACATTACATGGAAACATTTGGTGATTGCAGTGGCTTCAGCATTTCAAGACTGGACTACCAAAAACTGTACCTGATACTTACCTGTTGGGCCTACCCAGGGCCAGTGAAAGAGTCCAAATGGAGGCCCTCATACCATATACTGAAGTATTTAAAAGTTATAAATCCAATAAATAAAAACACCTTCATGATAACCTGAAAGACCAGGTTGGAATTTAAAATTCTCAGGCACTTTGGAGTTCATTGCTTTAACCATGTGGGCCCTCATGTATTTTCTTGTACACACCCTAGTTCTTACTTCAAAGCTTCGTCGAACCCCCACAGCTGCGCCCAGATCTAGACACACTCAAACCAGCAGCTTGATCTAACCCTGGGAGGCCTCAGGAAGAGGACTGAGTAAACCCTGGAAGTGGGCCTGGGGTGTTAGGGCAGGGAATTTCAGGGTCCTGGGTACCCAGCTCATGGTGTAGAGGCCACAGACAAAGGCTGTGTGTGGGCATGCCCCCTTGGTCTTACAGGGTGGGGCTCAGCCAACTGAGGGCCAGGGCCCAAGTCAGGGGCCCTTCTCCTCGCCAGGCTGCTTGGTTTGTACATGATTTCATAAGCTATACACTTAAGAGGAAAGAAAGGGAACTTAGAACTGTTTTATCTTAAAATAATTCTTTGTTAAATAAATGTCAACAGTTTTAATCAAAATTCATCCAGGGAATTCTAAAATATAACATATACATACACACACACATATATATATATATATATAAAACATAAAAGGTAATCTCTTTGACACTGTGTTTTGTGGTCTGTTTACAGATGTCTGTGTTTTTATACTCCATTAAAAATCCTAAATGCGTATCCTACCTGTTGGAAGCGCTTGTGAAAAGAAGGTGGAGGGGGGGGTATCTTCTAAGCTGAGCAAGGTAAAGATAGTGTGGAGCTTCGAAGTCAGGATTTTCTACACAACCCCACCCTCGATCTGGTCCACATAGTAAAGATTGGACACTAGTGAAAATGCCAGGCAAGGGTTAGGCCTAAAAGGATTAGTCATGAAGATTCGAGATTCTTAAACTAAAGATTATCACTGGGAACTAACTCGGGTCATGATTTCTCTTTTCATCTGCCTTTGTTCCTTTTGTGCACTTCTGCAGTTGGACAGCTGGAAGTGCCGCAGAAATATTTGAAGAGCCCTGTTTAGTAGTTTACATGAAAAGTCGTTGAATAATTCACATAACAAATCATTAGACAAGCACTTGTCCATCTGACTGAATTATTCTACATGTTTGCCCAAGCAACAAAGGAGAACAGCGTTTCCTCCTACAGAGGGTATACAGTGGCGGTATTGACCCATCTAGTTATTGGGTGGGTTTCAGTCTTATGTTGACATTGTTGTTAATGAAAGCAGCCCAGACGAGCTGTGAGCAGCTGGGCTGGATAATTGTGAAGGATTCATGCTTGTTGCTGTTACCCCCAGTGTTTGCAGTGGGTTGTTTGCTTTGACTTTTGTTGAACTGTTGACAAAAGCATTAGATACAAATGGGAACAAATAAAGTGGTGAGATGCCAGGAGGGCTTGGCAGGAGTAGTGGTTTTCTTTCTGACTTAAGTGGAGGATGTCGGAACGTATCTAGATGGGAAATGGAAGGTGTATTCGGTGTGTGTGTTTAGCAGTTTACCCTTCTGATACCAAACTGGAAAATTTTGTTGCTTATGTACCTTGGCTCACAGAGGTGAGAGAATCAAGGAGGTCACCATGTCTTGTAACCCTCAAAAAGCCACACTCTTTACCATGACAGTCAGGTGGCTTGCAGGCCAAGAATGTTACAACAGAAATAGTTTCCAGATTCCCCCTCCTCAACTTAAAACAAAATTTAAATAATAGAAGTATTTTGGACTGGGGAGATGACAGGCATGACTTTGAGGTGGGGAGGATTAAGAAGAACAGTATATGCTAAAATAGTATAGCTAGCAAAATGGAAGTCATCTACTGGAACGCTTTTAATTTGCTTTAAACAAAATACTCTTTTGTATATTCAAATGGGGAGTAGCTCAGCTGTTGTGAAGCCAGAAAATTAATGGTATTTTTAGTGAAATAGCAAAAGCATGTCAACAATGTAGCTGCAGATGATAATGCTGGCATTTTATTCATGAGGAATTATCAATGCAGGTTACTGGACAACATAGTGTGACTGAAAATGATTGAGTGTCGGAGAAGCCCGCCATCCTTCTGCTCGATTATTTTATTTTGCATTTAGGCTTCCCCAGGCTTCATTTGTGCATGTATTTTCCCTATCACAAACCAAAATATAAAGTCTTCCTGGCTTAGAATTGTATGCATATTTCTTCCTTTAAAATGTCTCCGAATGAAAGTTCCCCTTGAGTATTGACTCAGAAGCTGAGGGGTTCATTTTCAGTGCACACATGGTCAGTGGAGGTGGTTAGGCTTCAGAGATAGGTCCTTCCGAACAGTTTATCTAAATAGGTCTATGGCAATTGTTTAAAAGCCAGCAAAACTCACCACCGTTTGACAGATGGAAATTGTCACGGAATATGCCTTCTCTGACAAGTAGAAGATTTGGAATAAGTAGTGAGGCCGGAAAAATGTTTAAAAACATGGGCAAGAATAGGCAGAAACTGTATTTAGGCAATTAAAATGCCTTTTGGAAGAGTGCGTTTCAGTGATAGTTGAAGAGTTACTAAAAATATATTTGAATGGTCAGGAAAATTAAGCTATATCTTTTTGTTTGGTCTGCAGTTTTGGTCTATGGCGCTCTGGGCACCATCACTCACTTTGTTTTGTTGGTATTATTTCACCCAGTGTCTGAGCAAGGAAGAGGCTAAGGCTTCCTCTCAACATTCTGTTCTCCAACCTCATTTATTGGATTCCCCTCTGCAACTGGTGACAAAAAGAATGGATTATTCCTTTGTGTAATTGTGCTTGTTCCAGTACTTCATGTGACCAAATCAGGAAAGAATAGACATTTACTGAGTTTGTTAAAAGTGGGAATGGCCAATTGTTTTAGTCTTTGCAGCATCTTGATCCTAGAGAGCAGTTCCCAGTGAGAAGAGGTCAGGATTTTCTCAGAAATGGGGGCATGCATTACATGGCTGTGCTCCACTCAAAAAAGGTACATGAATGCTCCCCACGTTTCAGCTCTCAGAAGATATTTTGCTTGTTTCAGTACTAGATGGTCAAGTGTAAAGGCCTAGATCTGAAGTTCATGAGGAAGAAACCCCTGAAATGACAGACACTGAATGGGGATAAATGCATCTATGTGATTAAGCAGTTGGTAGTTCTTCCAGGGTTTATTACTCAAGAGAGGAGGTAGGGAAATCGTGCAAGTAGAAAACTTGAAAAGACTCACCTTAGAGGGAATATCTAAAGAATAAAATGAGTAATAGTTCAATAAGAAAAAAAAGAAAAAAAAAACTTGAGAAGACAATAAGGCAAGAAGTTTATCACCATTAACAAGGCAGAAGAAAGAAAGACTGAGACTACACCGACTTGACTCAGCATGACTCCAAAATTTTGAGACCCTGGGCAAAAGCACAACAAAAGGCTCACAAATGAAAATGAGTTCAAGAGAAATTTACTTAGGCCACGTGAAAAAGATTGGTACACTGCACCCTCAGGCAGTGACCAGAGATGCAAGGGTAAGCATATTCTGGAAAAGACCTGTTTTGCAGACAGATATGCCTCAGTCTTTCCTCCCCCTCCTTTCCCACTGCTCAAGCAGGTATTCATGTTTGCTGTGCTTTTAAAGCTAAAATATCACCCTTGTAAACGGTGACTCAAGGTGACTCTACATACTCTGTTCAAACTGCATTTCTTAAGGTTGGGAAGCTGGTGTGTGTTGGGACCTGTCTACTTCTGTGCATGTGACGTGCTATGAACTCTAGACAGCCAGTAGGCAGGAAACAGTGTAGCAATACCAGCTAGACACTCATCCTCTGGAACCAGGTGGTCTGGGTTCAAATCCTGCCTTATGCTGTTTACCATCCTTGTGATTTTTGGCAATCTCCTTCTCTATCTGTGTAACATGGGAGTGGTAAAGTTGCCCAATATAGTAGGTCCTTATTTTTTTGTTTGTTTTTTTTTAGTGTACAGTATGAGTAATTTGAAAATGACCTAGTTATGTTTATTCTTTGGAGGGTTAATATTTAAATTAACTTGCATTCCACAAACAAACACTAAATTAACAGCAGAAAGGAGCAAACTAGAAGTGTGCCAGGCCACAGGGAAATTATTCTGAGATTAAATTTTGCCTAAAAAAAATCTACAAAATGGATCTTGTACATGCAGATGGTTGAGAATTAACTTTAGCTGATCCGAGCACATATTTAATTCCATTGGGGATTTTTTGTTTAGGGATAGTTCAACCTTGGCTGAGAATGTGACTTTTATGTATTTTACAGCAAAACTACTTGCTGCTCATAATGGATGAAATTGGAGACCAAAGAGGGAGAACCTTGTGGGTTCCTGTCAGTCTAAATCCTGGTTTTAAAAGACATTCACCTGCTGTGCTAGTGTTGTGTGCTTCTACTGGTAGGAAAAGCTAGTAACTACCCTGACGAGCTGAACGAGTGGCCCGAGGACTGTGATCTCACAGTTTACCGTTTTTGCAGAGAGCCTCTTTTATTTTCATGTCAGATTATCTGTAAAATGGACTTCTCCCTCCAGTGTTGTAAACCATAACAATTCTGGCGTTCCTCTAATTGTGTGGGGAGAGGGAGTATACCCAACAGATGCTTGTCGAGCAGGAGAGACTCTTGCTGCTTTTCATTATTTTACTATTAATACACCTAATCCCTGTCAATAAGGTTGGCTGTTTGGGGAAAGAACCCACATCCCTGCACTGTAATACTGATTTATTTGCAGCTTCTTTTCTTCAGACTGAGTTAACTGAGGAGTCTCACAAGGCAGTGAGTCAGCCTTGGTATGGACTTCGACAGAGGTATGACTGAAGGGAAACGAGTGATTGCAGTATTCAGGGTGCTGGGGAACAGCAGACCTGGTTCAGCAGGGGAGGTTAAGGACTATACTCCCACCTCTATTCAAGACATGAACGCCTCTCATAGTGTGATCGCTGGCTGCTTTGTTTGCAGTGAAGATTAGCCTCAGTTTCTCCGTTAAAAAAAAAATGTCAGTCTGGAAGATTTTATATGGCCTATGCGTTTTAGGCCATTGAAACAAAACACTGGTTTTTTTTGTTTTTTTTGTTTTTTGCAGGGGTGTTGGGGGTGAGGGGGGTGGCCTTTCAGTGATTAGTGCCCTGCTACATAGTTGTCTTCCAGAGCTACAACATGAAGGAGCCCTCCTGTCCTGGGGAGAGAGGGTGCCCAGAATGGAAATTCAGGTTGCTCAAAGAGTTATACCAACAGGGCTCTAGCAGATTTCATGTTTTCTTAATAAGAACGACAAAGGGGCCAGAGTCCTGGAAACAAGATACACACTGGGCATAAGAGTGTTTGCCCTCATGGGAAGAGTGTGGTTTTCCCACAGGAGAATCCAGAATAACCAGCCAACATGGCCAAGTTTCCCACTGTGGGCGGGCAGTGAGGGGCCCCTGAGCAGACAGGATTTCAGCTTCCCACACGAGCCAGGGTGGATCTGGCAAAGGTTTAGGAGATGTCTTTCAAGTGGATCTGTTTTTCTACATGTTTTCTACCTCTGGATGTATAGAGTCAGCTTCCTGCATGACCTGTTTTTGTGAGACAGAGGACCTGGGAAATATGAGGCCATATTTGAGGCAGTTCATTCTTACCAACTGCCAGACCTTTGTTTTTAGAGAAGTGGAATCTTCACCAAAGGCCCAAGAAGCCTTTGTGGGGTCAGCTGTGCTTGAGAATTCTTGAATCTTTGTTACTCTTTACTTTATCACCTACCTGAGATGCCACTTTTGCTTGCTTAGCTCAGGTTTGGAATTTGATTAAGAGGGATTCACATTGCTCTGGTTACCAGAACTTAGCATCAGTTGTGTTTCTTTGTAGAGATGTATGTTACTTAAAAGATAAGGGAAAGGAACATGTGTTTCTGTAGCTCAGAAAACCCTAAGAGGAAGCACCAGATTAAGTGGAAACTTTCTACAGCAACGGTTAGAGTTCTGTTAAAGAAACAAGTGCAAGTGAGGGCAGGTGGAGCACAGAAAACTCTCAGCACAGGGACTCAATTAAAAATGCTTTTAAAATATAATTCCAGTCAATGTGGATAGTCTTAGAACATTGCAAGATGTGTGAAAACGTGCTTTAAATGCCAGCAACCAGTGAAAAGGGCACGGTTTTAGAAACCCTGCTATAAATTATGTGCCTTTGGCTTTCAGGAACGTGGAGGATACATCACTGAAATATTCAGAATAAATATCAGAGAGAATTGTACAGTCTTTTCATTCTGCAAGGAATGAAATTTTGAAAGAGCTAGTTGTGTTTGGCCTAAGATCCTGAAATTTTTTTATAGTGTCACAACATTTGTTTTGGGAGATGTACAAATCAAATCTGATTATAACAAATATTACAACAAAGATATCCCTCTAACCAAACAATTTCTAGACCCCAGCCAGTGGTCCACTTACTTAAAACAATATTGAATGTAACCCAATTCCATTAAGGCAAAATAATGTGAATTAGTCTTGGAGTTTTTCTTTCATGCGTTCCTTACCTCTTGGAATTCATATAGGCAATTGGCAGTGATTCCAAAAATGTTTATTTACCTTTGGAACTATATGATTTTAAAAGTGTAGTTTACCTTTCAAATTATTTTCTGCATAGTTCCATTTTACAGTATGTGTTTTTTGTGGGAAGAGACTACTCCAAATGAAATTCTGGTTTCTGATTGGTTTCCTCCTTGCCTATTTTAGTTTCTTATACTTTTATACCTGAAAAGTTTTTCTTGCATTTAACAGAATAATTTCCCACTAAAAACTATTGAAGTAGTAGCATAATTTATATTTCATTTCTTGTCAGCCACCAAAACCACAGGGTACAACCTGATCAAACACAGTAAATATGAAACAAAACACAGGCTCAAAATAGAGTGGATGGCCATTGCTGCATGTGAGTGGTTTTTGCCCCGACCCCTGGTCAGTTGGTTCCAGTCATGCCTCTCCATGCCTTCCTGGGGTTTGTAGGGCCGTTCTGCTTAATGTTTCCTGACTCTACCTGTCCCTGGGTTCAGAACCCAGGGTTCTTCTTCCTCCTAATTACCCTTGCCCTCTTTAGTCCTCCCAGGCTTCAGGCTTCCCTCCCCAATGGGGATCGCTTCCCAGATAAAAGAGTTGAGAGGTCGCTTATTGCTTTTCTCAACGTTTAAGGAAAATCACTAGAAGGCTGCTTAGTATAGAGTGAAAACCATGTGCTTTGTAGCCATTGCAATGGGCTCTGGAGACAGCTCTGCCCCTGCTAGCTTTATGACCTTGGACATGAATAATAATTAGCACTGTGGGTGCATATACTCTGTGCTATCATCAGAAGAGCCCATTAGGGTTGAGTTTGCTATCATCTCCATGTTGCAGATGAGGAAAGTGAGACACAGTGAGACTAAGTAAGTTGCCCATGGCTTACCCAGAACATAAGTGATGAGCTGACTAGGATTCAGTTAGTCTTCAGAGCCCATGCTCATTCTCTCTATTATAGGGTCAGTTTTAAACCCTTATCTGGATGTACCTTACTTGGTGTAGGCAAAACGCAAAGATTAGAGATAGGAGGAGCCCCAGCAAGGGGCCTGCCACTTAGGAAAATACTTAAGATTATAGGAGCTTCCTTCTTTTCCTGTCAGATCAGCAAAAATCCAAAGTATCGATTTTGTATATGTGTATTTATAATAGTGCTGTTGTGATGTGTTCGTTTCATGTGACTTGTCTGTCGTATGCCCTTAGAGTGTAAACTTGTCACGTGGGGCAGGATGTTTTAATACTTCACATTTTGTGGACTTTCAAAATGGTGGTTCAAGGCCATTTCACTTTGGAGCATGTTGGAATGTCATCACACAGTCCCGTGCGTGTTTTTGTGTTAAATTTCTCATATCCAACAGATGTATCCTCCTCTTCTACCAGCTCAGAATCTGCTATCTGATTAATTAAAATGTATGCAGATGAAAAATCCGACAAAGATTTTAACTTGTAGCCTCATCAGTTTGCTGGAGGTTAATAGGAATATTCTTGCAGTAACAGAATCCCCAAATTTGGATTTTCTAGCTGGATGTCATTTTTATTTCATGAAGAAAAAAGGGTAGTTTTTGTTTGGTTGTTTTTTTTTTTTATAACCACTAATCAGATGTAGTGATAATACTTTATAACTTAAGTAGCTATAATTTTTAAATCTCTTTGTCCTTTCTGCCCTTCCCTAATTGATGAACAAGCACTTATATTTGCAATGTTTTGGCTCTTGTTTCCTATCAGCTGACTTTTGGAGATTTACGGCATGGATTAAGTAGGGACCACTTGCGTATCCTACTTTTCTTTGTTTTCCTTTCCAGTCTTCCATTCCCTTTTTCCCTGCCATCTCCTCCTGACCCTCCAGAGAAGGACATCTTAGTACCTTAGTTGGGTGGCAGTCACAGAATAAAACTTGATTCCAGTGCTATATCAAATTGTTGGGGCAGCCTAAGGAATTAAGTTGAGGGCTGCATATCATAGTGATTTATACTTTAAGAATACCAAATTGGGGCCCATGGCTTCACAAAGGCATTTTCTTGTATTAATTTGTGAATCTACATGAAAACAATTAAGACATGGAAATTAAATTTCATTTATTCTTCATTTAACCAACCACTTTAAAACAAACATAAAATCCTGAAATCAGTATATCCTTAAAATCCAGAATGTGTAGTCATGAACAGCTATTTGTGACTGGTGGCTTAATCATTTTCAAGATTCTTCTTTGATTCACTAAGCACTGTCACTGCCACTGTGGTTGGTCATTTTGCTTCTCTTTTAAACACAATCCTCAGCTTTACATTAGGGAGCTAAAGTGAGGTGAGCAATGATGTCTTAGAATGTTATACCAGTTCAGTATCCCTTATCCGAAATGCTTGGGACTAGAAGTGTTTTGGATTTGGGTTTTTTTCAGATTTGGGAATAGTTGCATTATACTCACGGGTTGAGCATCCCAAATCTAAAAAATCTGAAATTTTAAATGCGCCAATGAGCATTTCCCTTGAGCGTCAGGTTGGTGCTCCAAAAGTGTTGGACTTTGAATTTCAGATTTTCAGGTGAGGGCTGCTCAACCTGTACTGGCCACTTTGAACTGGTTAGATAACAGGCATCACACAAGATGCTTGAAGCCAGATTGCCCTGGTAGAGTGACAATAAGGGATAACTACTTTACACTCATTTTATACTACTGCCATATTTGATGATCTGTTAATTGTCAGTCATGTTTGTTTAGATATTGTTTGGTCACTGTGCCTCCCCAAGGCCTTTCTGGCAAAGGGCACAGCAAATAGAGTAAATAAATTACTGCTTTTGTTACCACTGAAACTATTTTGGCTCAATACTCTAACTTATTGAGTGTATTTTATTTTATTTTTTAAATAAAATATGTGGAAAGAGAGAAAAGCCAAACAGAAATATGGTAGAAAGAGCACTGGACTAGATTCAGGGGAGGGGTGGCCATCGTCTAGCCTTATCTATGAGTCTCTTCTCTCTGAGCCTCAGTTTCCTCGACTGCATAACCACTTAGGTTCTTCTGATGTATGATGAACCCTATGATTTCTTTTATTTGATATTTAATAGCAGCGCTTTATTATTTTAAAAAAACTCAAATTATTAGTTTCAGCTAAATGTTATTCTGTATAGATATTCTCAGTGAAATGTTGGAGCTGCCTCAGACATGTAAATCAAAGATTTGTTCAATATTTTAATTTATTTCATGTGTTTGAAGATGCATTTCCCATGCATCCATGGTTTTAGCCATGAATAAAACGTAGTATTACAGAAGGTATAGTGGTATAAAATCCAAAAGGATAGATTTGGGCTCAAATCGCAGACTAGAGATAGATGACTTAGCAAGTTACTCAGTTTTCCCCAACTAGATTCTTTTTAATAGTAACAATAGCAGCAATAATAATATCTATCTTTTTGGGTTATTAAAAGATTAAATGAGACAGTGTGTATAATTGCGAAGTGCCTGGCATTTTACTCAGTTCTCAGTAAATGTATCATGTATTCAAAATAGTAATTTTGGCTAATTCAAAAACACTATTTGCATGCTAAAAGTTGTAGTGCCTAGTATTAATTTAGTTCGTGGCCTCTTTATGACTTTCTGTCCTTTTGAAGATGTGTCCATGACAGAAGTAATAATAACCAGACAGCTAGAGCATCCTGAGCATGTGTCATGGACCAGGCATTGGGCTGTGTGCTTTATGTATGTTGTCTCATTCTAAGATTTCCTTTCCTTTTTCTTCAAAATGTTAACTCTACTTACCTGAAAGTATTGGACTACGATAACAGTAGAGACAAGATGCCGTGATAGAAACTTTTTTAATTTTTTTAAATTGGTAATCATGGGTCCTGATAACTTGTTATAGTTGTTTCTTCATTTTTTTTTTTTTTTTTTGTAAAACAATTCTGCGTTTTGAATTTGTATATAATCTGAGATGGATTCAATTTTTTTTGGTTTTGTGGAAACAAACTTAATTGAGCTTATACTATTCCAGAAGTTTTAATATGTGGCATCTTCACAACTATCCTGTTTGTGAATTTTGTAGGCTTGTCATTGTTTTCGCCTCTATAAAAATGTGGTCAATTTGTGGATGCTCCTTTACTTATAGAATCAGAAATGGGTGGTATAAGAGATTCTACACATTTATCTAACTATGGAACTTTAGAAGGAAGAGTACTGAAAGGTTAACCTTACCAGGTACTTCTAGTGTAATTTCTCTCTTCTATTTTGAATGCTTGTTTATGTATAAAGATGAATATCAAATTCAGTAGCTTGTTAACAAAGCAACTAGTGAGTGATGTCATTGCTAAACAAATTCAGTACACTGTTTTATACTGTATGCAGTCTCTGTCTCAGTTAAAGAAATTAGATATGTGAACTGTAAATATATTAAATGAGGCAGAAAAAATCATGCATAGCCTCATCAAGCATCTAGATGCATAGGTCCACAGATAATGATCTCTGTCAAGTTATGTACGTGAATCTGCCTGTTCAATAATTAGTACCATTCTTTCGTCATAATCCTGACTTTATAATAAACCTAATGCATTAAAGCAAAAAAAAATTGTAGATGTTAATCTATGTACATTGAGTAAATGTCCATGTTTATCAGCAGACTTTCATTGCAAGCTTGCATTGAAAACCACATACAGACCTTTCCCTAATCCTAACTTCACTTCTTACTAGCTGCAGGACCTCGGACAAGTCCCTTCACCTGTATTTTTATTAATACTTAGTATTTAACACCAAAATATTTGGACTAGGAGTTCTCTAAGTCTGTGAATACATCCAAAAATTAAGATTCACCCTGGGGAAAATTATGTATTGATGAAGTAGAATGAGTCTTGGATATACTTAATCTGCTGTGGTTAAAGGAAGTCACTATCAGCGAACTCAGTAATGTTATTTTGTTTTTTATGTTTAGACGTACAAATAAAAATAGCTGTTATATATTTGTTAGATTTTGATAAAGAGCTTGCTTCATATGGTAAAGAGCTCTTCACATACATTGTTGTAGCAGAAGTGAAGGTCCATTGGATATAGGCTCTTTCCTTATAGAGTGACAGCATACATACCCAGTAAAGTCGAAAGATCTCTAGCTTTCATGTTACTGGATGTTAGGACATTTCTCTCAGGAATTGAAGATCGAATGTCCACATTAAGGACATTCTAGACATTCTAAGTCCTCATTCTAAGGATACACTGACTTTTCTAGCTACATGGATACAGATCTGTTCAGTGGTTCCATGGATAACTTTTTAGGAAAAATAGGCTACATATTTTCCAAGGATTCCTTAACTACTTCCTGGAGGGAGGGAGGGAAGGAGGGAGAGAAAGAGAGAGAGAGGGAGGGAGGAGGGAGTAAGAGAGGGAGAGAGGGAGTCAGAGAGGGAGAGAGAGAGTGTGTGTGTGTATGTGTGTGTGTAATTTGGTATATAATATAGTTATATATAATTTGATTTTTTTTAATGACTCTTGGATAGCATAAGAAAATGTTACCAAAAGAGTGAAATCTTGATTAGTTTGAACTTACTTCACTGGTGTCTCAGGTAACCTGTTAAGATGTGGTGCCATAAAGAAGGCCACTCAGATTCAGCACATTGGCATTTGGTTGGAGTTTGGATCTGGAAGCATCCTATTCTGTGGTTTTCTTAAGTTAAAACTTATTTTAAAAGAGAAAATAAATATACAGGTTCTTTTTAAGATCAGGCAGGCCCACAGTCTCTTATCCACTATTCTGAAATCCAGAAAGCTCTGAAAACTGAAAGGTTTTTTTTGCGTGTCATTCAGTAACAAAACTGAACCTGGCCTGAAGTGATATAAAAGTGTATTAATATTTGATTATAGACTGTTATTCCAGCCCCTGTTAGAGTATATGTATCATATTGCCTTTAGGAAATTCCCCAAATACTGAATTCTAAAGCACATCTGGCCCTCAAGGATTTCCTGACATGCCTTTTCCAAGTCCAGCCTTGGAACTTGTGTGCTTACCTTATCTCTAACTCTTTCATTGAAAAGAGGCAAAGGGGTCAAAAACCTTGTCCTTTTCAGCTTTGAGCCTTCCTGCATTCCTGTGAGGGGCCTGCGTTGTAGTAGTCATTTGTCACACTCTTGAATAAATCAGTGAAGGGAGGGAGGAATGTTCAGCCAGCTGTTCCAAACCAGTCAGCCAGCAATTTCCTGTCCAGTGTCCTAGGCATAAATTAAGCCATGAAACTCAGGTGCCTGATAACTGAAGTTATCAAGTAACAATTTAGGACCTTTCCCCTGCATTTAAAATCATGAGAATGAAAATGCTCAAGCATCTCAGGGTGGTAAAATGACTCTTGGTTGGGGTTGCAGATCACCCTATGCCCACAGCCATTATCTCACCTCCTGGATCCTATTGAGAGCATCCTAAGAAGAGAATGCCGGAAACTTGTTATGACTGTTGTGGTGACAATCATCAGGTTATAAAAAAATGTAGGAATACACTACATTCTCTTGCTCTTACACAGACAAAGGGATGAGTAAACTATGGCCCACAGGCCAAATCTACTTCCCAGTTTGTTTTTGTGTGGCCTGTGAGGGAAGAATAGTTTTTACATTTTTGACAGGGCGTAAACAAGTAAACAAAGAAAAAAATATACAAGACCTTATGTGGGTTGCAGAGCCTAAAATCATTGTTGTCAAGCTGTCAAACACTTTACAGAAAAAAATGTGCTGACCTTTGATGTAGACCATCAGTTTAACTCCCAACCTTACTGCTCCTATTTTTAAGATTGATTCTTTCCTTCTCCATTCCTATTCTCCTTTGTCTTCAAGAGTCGGCCGACTCTGTGGTCATTCTTACAGGGCTCATAGTTACTTTTTGCATGAAATGAGAACCCTAAAAGATGTGTACATTCCCCTTTTTGAAATGTACACAGGAGGAAACTCTTAGGTAGAATTAAATTGAGCGTAAACATGAAGTTGAAACTTATTTTGATATTCAAATGTGGAGAGAACCAATTAAAGAGTTTACATGGTACCTATGCCAATTTTACAAAGGCACCATTACTCTGGTCCCTTAATCAACAATGAGCCATGTCTAAATTATGTAATTCTGGAATACCAGTATAATTTAGGAATCATACTGCAAGCCATTCTATTTTTTTTATAAATTATGTAAGTTACATCAGCATACAGCTTTTTATATCTTGCCTTTTAATCCATGAACTGATAAGGTGTGGGTAGTCTCACCGATCTTGAAATATTCTCTGTGTTTTGTATTAGGAGATTAGTAAAAAACAGTTGAGACCTAGAGTCAGAAATATTACATTCTAATACCAGCTTGACTCCTCTAGCTTTGTGACCTTAAGCAGTCACCTAATCTCACAGGAGTTCTGTTTGCTCATCACTAACATGGTAGTAATAATACTATCCAAATAAAGTTTTGTGGAGGGCATGTACAGTGATGGAACGTGCAGAAATGGTGTTGGTGAAGCTGAATGAACTTATGACGATGGTTTATCATTTATACATATACTGACTCATTTCTTAAGATATCCATAATTCCGTAGAAAGGCTGAGAACCAAAAGAAATGAGGTTGCTTTTTAATTTACATTATTTTCATCTATTTCTAATATGGATGTCTTAAAAATGAGAAGGAGTATTTATTCCTATAATGCATATCCTCAATTAAATGGTTATATTAGCAATTACTTACTACCTAAGAACTTTCTCCAAAACATACTGGTATGAAATCGAAAGCGTTTGCTACATCTCATTAGTCTCTGTGTTGGCTCTGGTGGAAGCTTTTCTCTCTAGGCCGGGCTTGAATTTGCTTATATGTCTACAGTCAGCTGGGTGGTCTAGAACAGGGATCCCCAAACCCCAGGCCACAGGCCGGTACTGACCTGTGGCCTGTTAGAACCCAGGCTGCACAGCGGGAGGTGAGTGGCGGCTGAGTGAGCATTACCACCTGAGCTCCACCTCCTGTCTCATCAGCAGTGGCATTAGATTCTCATAGGCATGCGTACTGTATTGTGAACTGTGCAATGCAGGGATCTAGGTTGTACACTCCTTATGAGAATCTTAACTATTGCCTGATGATCTGAAGTGGAACAGTTTCATCCCAAAACCAAACCACTACCGCCACCCCACCTGCGTCCATGGAAAAATTGTCTTCCATGAAACCATTCCTTGGTGCCAAAAAGATTGGAGACCACTGGTCTAGAACGTCTTCAGCTCAACTGACCTGGCTCTCCCTCATGTATCTATGGTATCCCTCTAGCAGGCTAGCCAAGGCTTGTTCTTTTGGCACTAGTGCAGAGTCTAGGAGAGCCTCTCTTTGCATCATGTGTGCTACTGTGCCATTGGCCAAAGCAAGTCATATGGCTGAGTCTAGCATCAGTGACAGAGCGTTACCAAATGTGGATACAGGGAGGTGTGAAAAATTGCAGCCACTATTGCAGTCAGTCTAACACAGTAGTTTTAGAAGTAAAGGAAAGTCTGCCCAAGTGGTGACTGGCTTGTAGCCTGGCACATGCGTCATGGTTGGGCCCGTGTGCATGTGAACGGCTTGGTAATTTCAGTGCTTCCCTTCTCATTTCTCATCGCTGCACTAGAACCTTGGCAGCCTTACCATCTGACTGCTTCACAAGAAATAGCCCACACCCAAATACATACCTCTCGTGTTTGAAATAACACAAAGAGTATTGTCTCCAAGACAACTTTGATGAAATGTCAGCTTTCTCTGGGTTCTAAACCCATATAAGAAGCATTGTTATCCTCATTCCTGCTGGGTAATTTGTATACTGCAATAGTTTGAAAACATGCCCGTTGTTCTTTAAAATATGCTTAATGCTAGATTAGAGAACAGATTTTTTTTTTTCTGTTTATGCAAGCTCATTTCTAAAGCATTTAAAATAAAGAGCTTGGGCATGTATGGTATTTAAAAACCCCTCACATGATGTTTTTAAAACAGATCAATTTCAGCATTAAAATGTTAGGAATTCAGCCAAGGAAAATTCAGCTTGGATTGTATAGCTGTAATGATAATGTATTATAACCATCTTCTTTGAAAGTGATTGTAGCAACAGAAATGAACCTGGTGCATTATATAATTTAAGAGTGTTCATCAGAATACTACTCTAGGGGGATTATACAAGCCTTTCCTAAAGCAAAACGAAACATGGATTTTATTATGAGGTACTTAAATCACAAGAATAGTCATCACAAAATACCTAAGATAACTCATTTGGATTGAACAGAAGGTCATATGTCTGAACATCACTTATCACACTTAACTACTTGGCAGAATATTAGTATGTAAGAGTGCATGATTTTTGTTTTTTAGCTACTTTGGCTTGAATTAAAAATGTCTTGAGTTTGCTTATTACTTACCCAAAAGGTATTTTCACGTCAGAAGTAACTTCATAATTGAGACATTACTGATTTCACAAATTGACTCCCAAGTACAGATGGCCCTCTATATTCCTTGGTTCCACATCCTCAGATTCAACTAACCACAGGTTGAAAGTATTTGGAAAAAAAATACAATAAAAAGTTCAAATAAAAAATATAGTGTAACAACTATTCATACAGCATTTACATTGTATTATAAATAATAGAGATGATTTAGATATTATAAAGAGGTATTATAAGTAATACTATAAATAGGCATTATAAACTAGAGATGATTTAAAATATACAGGAGGATGTGTCTAGGTTATATGCAGATACTATATCATTTTATATCAGGGACTTGTGTGCCCTCTGATTTTGGTATCTGCAGGGGAGAGGGAGGAGTGTCCTGGAACCAAACCCCCATGGATACCTAAGGATGACTGTAATTTAGAAAGTTTATATATCAGTCACATTATTTAGGCATATTAATCTTTTTAAAACTTTTTTAAAAGCTTTGAACCAACCGGTTTCTAAATATCGAAACATCTGTAATGTTGGTTTCTCTTCCGGGTTGAATTGTGTCTCAAAAAGATGTAATAAAATTCTGATCCCCGGTACCTGTGACTGTGACTTTATTTAGAAATAGGGTCTTGGCAGATGTCATTGAGTTAAGATGAGGTCATCTGGGAATAAAGTTGGCCCTGCATCCAGTGAGTCATGTACTTATAAGGAGAGAGAGGTTTGACGATACAGAGGAGGCACAGAAAGGAAGGCCATGAGAAAGCAAAGAGGAAAGACTGGAGTTGTGCTGCCACAAACCGAGGAATGCCAAGGATTGCCAGCAACCACCAGAAGCTGGAAGAGGCAAAGAAGCATTCTTCCCTGGAGCCTTTGGAGGGAGCATGGTCCTGCCAATGCCTTGATTTCAGACTTGCAGGCTCCAGAACCGCAAGAAATAAATGTCTGTTGCTTTAAGCCACCTAGTTTGTGGTGGTTTGTTGTGGCAGCCCCAGGAAGCTAATAATGGCTCCCAAGAGCGAAGTTTATCTGTCAGTTGTGTTTCATCATCAGTGAAGTACTTGCTGTCTGATGCTAAATCTAGTGAGCATCTACATTTAATAAGCCCCAGAACTCTACATGTTAAAAGCTTTTAAAATTTTGTCATTTGGTATCATCTAGTCAGGTGCAGACACTGCACTTAGGCTTTGGGGATACTGTGGTGAAAACCCTGAGTAAATTTCTGCCCACATGCAGCTCACATTTCACTGGGAAGACACACATTAATTATAGATTAACAATAATGACAGTATTGCCTCAGTTTGCGTTTATGTAGCCTACATTCTTCTTCTCTCCCAAATCCTAATTGCCCTTGGATCCAGCCGTGGGTGATGCAACGAGCTCACCATGCTCCTCACTTGCTCATGGGCTTGGGTTAGTGTTGCCATGGCTACATACAAGTTATGCAGAAGCGCAATTCACATGAATCTACGATGTTATGGTGTTTCCCGGAGTTGTAGCATCTATATCCTGTGTGGTCATATGTGGTGGCCCCATGGGTGCCAAATTTTCTTCCTTGTCTCTCCCTTCAAAAATATCTCTCAAATGGAGATCTTTTCCTTCTCTAATCTTTTCAGAAAACAAAACAAAATAAAATATTGTAACATTCTTTTTTCCTCGTCTTTCATTTTTATAGAACTTAAGTAGTTTTCACTTCTTACATGTTTGATAGAGTTCTCAGCCTACATCAAATATATTTGAATCCAGAATTGTCAACCCTAATGAAGCAAGTCCCTTGTCATTCCTTGGCCCCTTCCTTGCCCTCTTTTCTTGATGTTGCCTTACTGCTCTTTGTACAGGCTGGTTTCTTTTCACAATACACAAGTGTAATTTGCTGAGCCTCCTATAAGAGGCAGTCCTTAAAATCAGAGGCCTGTCTTCAGCTATCAGCCCTTTGTGACCTTGCATGAGTTACTTCATCCCCTAGGATTCAAGTTTCCTCCTGTTCAAAGTGAAGAGGTTGAGATAGACAAGTGCTTCTCAAATTTTTAATGAGTGTTAAAAGCACACGATTCAGTAGGTCTGGGAGGGAGACTGGGATTCAGCATTTCTAACAAGCCCTCAGGAGATGCTGTTGGACAGTGGACCACACTTTTTTGAATAGCAAGGGGCTAGATGATTTCCCTGGTCCCTCCACCTAAAGATGAGAACTTCCTTCCCTTGTTCCACATTGAGAAGGCCCACCTTGCTGGTCTTCACATTTTAATAGTCTCACCATCTCTGCACACTGTGTACCAAAGGAAAGGTCACAGTATACTTGGTGCTGTCCAATAGTGCTTATAAGGACCTGCCATCTGCAGTTCTTATTTTATAGCTTGGCCTTCTCCCCTTCAACCCCCAAAAGACTGAAAACCCACTATCTAATGCTTACTTAGAATTAGCCTTCAGGTTACATAGTTTTTGTGACTGTTTCCCCTGTGTGTCTGCCATTCCTTCATTTCACAGTAATGGTAGATTTTTAACAGTCCTCATAACTGATTAAATGTCTCAATTCTTTTGCTTTATGTGGCATTCTTGGGCACCTAATTATACTACATTAAATGGTGTCTTGTTGCTGTCAGTGCAGTTGGATTGCAGTATGGATAGCATCTTTGGATATTTTTAAAAATGTTCCTATCATACACTTTAAACTTCTAAAGAGAAGTGCTGAGCATGCATAAATGTGTTTTAAGAAATTATTTCTTTATTACTGTTTAGCTGAACTGATGGTGACACTAAACACCGAGGCTTTGATGTTTTATATGATATTCTTCCCCACTAATTAACTGCACTAATGAAGTTAATTGTGGGGAAGAATGCCGTATAAAACATCAAAGCCTCGATGTTTAATCACAACTTAAAAAGAAGTTTTATACTCTTCGATTGCCAAATACTTTCCAATTAGCTGAAGGAAGGTCAAAAATTCTGTTTTCTTCCATCTCATCATCAGAGCTTTTCTGGTTGACCATTGGTTACCTGAGCTGCCTGAGTGTTAATCTAGACAAGCTGACAGTGGCATGTGGCGGACAACATATCCTCCCCCAAGCTATAAACCAGCATAACTGAGAGACTCAGTTTCTGCAAAAGGCAGTGATGACCTCTTCTGTAATGTATTGATGAAAAATGAATGAACTCACAGAGTAATGCATTTCTCTACCCTCTAATTTTATTATTAGCTTGACCACCCACTACTCCATTTTCCTATATGTTTCCATATGTTGCTCTTGTAAGCCACTTTAATTTCTCATAGGCATATTTCCTTGACGAATTCAGATTGCAAAACCAAGGAACTGTGTGTGTGTTTGTGGGTATGTTTAAAGGCATAGGGTGTATGTAAGTGGAGGCTTTGCAAAGTTGATAAGAATTCTTAAATGACCAGTAGTAGAACAAGAACTCCTTCTCAGGTCATTTCCCTGTGGTACGTGTTACATCAATTTTTATTGGTTTTTTTTTTTTCCTTAATCAGGCAGGGTTTACAATAGCAATAATGTAATTCAAATAAGCAATTATTGTAATTGACCTTGGTGATGAGTATCCTTGGCTTTTACCACAGTTTGCTTAATACCTGAGGATGGGCAATTATCTCATAATGCCTACTTTATTGAGATTATTGTTTTAATTATGGCACTCAAAATGCATCACTTTGTCAGCATTGTAGAGTCAAGCATGGAAGCACTGCATTCAGTATTCAGAAATGGATAAAGATCATCTTGCCTCATCTTATGACATGGTTATGATTGTGTTTTTTCTCTCTCCCAACTGTGGTTTTGAAATATGGTTCATCCTGACATGATTGGCTGCAGGGAAAGAAAGTCTGGGATTTGTTGCTGAGCTAATTGTGCTCTCAGAAAGGATGAAGGTGACTTGTGCTGATAGGTAAGCAGGTCTAGTTGATTAGGAGTGGTAATTGATAGCAATCACAGTGGCTTGTTGATTATCTGAATATGCCTTAGGTCAGAGGTTGTCAACTTTAGAATCACCTGGGAGCTTTTAAGATTGTCTGTATCCAGGCCACTCACTTAAGCCTACCCTCTCTGGAGAGAGTCTGATTTAATTGTTCTGGGGTGGGGTCCAGATGGGGCGTTTTGAAAGCTCCACAGGTGATTCTGTTCCCCTGCCAGACCTTAGAACCACTGCTCAGTCCTTTGAATTATTTACTCCTTGCTGATTTGTCTCATTCCAACCATGACCCCATCCCAGATTATAAGACTCCTTTTGGGGGTCCTTGTTGCTCTATACCTTACTCTTCCCCTCTTTCTTTCCAGACTTAGTCTAAGCCTAGCCACTCACATGCACATGCTTGAAATAGCCTCAGTGCAGATTTGGGTCCTAGTAATGCTTATTCTTCCCAAGCAGTTCCAGGTCTACCCCTCCCATAGGAAGTGTCAGTGGGTAAATTTCACCTCTTCATAAACCTGAAGCGTCATTTCTTACTAATGCCTCATTATGCTCTTTTAATTCAGTTTTCTCTTGGTCACATAAATATGGTTTAACTTTTATCTAAGTTTCTTGAGTAAGGATCAGAATTTATTCTTTAACATCTGTCTTAAGTACTGGGTACCACTTTGTGGAAATTTAATTCTGGTTGATTAGATCAGTAGTTATGAAGTTCCTAGTTGTTTTTCACCTTCTTTGATAAACCTGGAGGATGCTGTTCACACGTATCTTGCAGTCCCTTGATTCCCCTAAGGATAGGAATATTCTTTTAGAGTACCTAAGACTCCTGCTTTTTTTTTTTTTTCTTTTCTTTTTTCAAATTTTGAGACAGGATCTCACTCTCACTCAGGCTGGAGTGCAATGGCACCATCTCTGCCCACTGCAGCCTCCCAGGCTCGAGATCTTCCCACTTTAACCCTCCCACAAGGTAGTTGGGACTATAGGAATGTGCCACCACTCCTGGCTTTTTTTTTTTTTTTTTTTTTTTTGTATTTTCTATAGAGACAGGGTTTCGCCATGCTGCCCAGTCTGGTCTCGAACTCTTGAACTCAAGCAGTCCACCTGCCTCAGCCTCCCAAAGCAATGAGATTACAGGCATGAACCACCATGCCTGGTGATTCCTGCCGTTTTTAAACTAAGAACCTGTATCTTATTGCAAATGCGTGAAGATGGCATCATTATATTGACAAACTTGATTCTATTCTAATTTTGTATTCACATAGAAACACACATTTGTGTGAAGCGAGTCACTCATTTATGCCCTAACATCTCAGATTCATCTTCTTCCCCCTTCCCCAGTAGCCCAGCCCTCCAGTCTAAACCACCAGCATTTCCCCCTGGACCACAGCAACAGCTCCTTACTGGCCCCCTGTTTCCCCTCCAAGGCTCTGTTACCTGCCAGATCCACTTTAGCCCACACCAACAGCATGAGTAAAGTAGGGGCACCAAAAGTGGTAAAAGCTCAGCTTTGATGATCTGATTCAGAATTTTGAAACCAGAATTCTACTATTTAATGTTAGCATACACGGAAGGTTTATATTGTACACTTAGTGTTGTTTTTAATTGCAAAGGATGGAGGTAGGCAATGTAATCTTTTCTGTTCTTTAAGGGCTTTAAAAATTCTTACTGTGATTCCAGCCTCCTCTCTGAATGATTTTTAGGATATGCGTGTCATCTCAACAGTCCCCTCCAGTGGCCCTTAGAATAAAACACACACCTCACTGTGTGCTGGGCCTGCACACTCTGGACCCCCTTTCTCCCAGCATCACCCCTCTGTGCTCTCCCACCTGCTCCCTCCACGTCAGCACCCAGTCCTCCTGTGTGCTCCAGTGCCACTGGCAGCTTTCCTCTTCTTAAGAGCTATGCATGTGTTATTCCCTCTTTCTAGAACAGTCTTCTGGCTGTCAGCAGGGTTGGCTCCAGCTTTTGCTTCAGGTGTCAGCCAGAATGTCATCTTTTTGCAGAAGCCTTTCCTGACCACCTGGCTGCTAGTTATTCTCAGTCTCAGCATCTTATGTTCTTTGTAACACATTGCCATTTGCATTTATTTTATTTTTTATTAATGTTATTAGCAGCTTGTTTTACTTGATTTTTAATGTCCCTTAACTAGAACCAGTACTCTGTGAGAACAAGGTCCCCATTCACCCTCTTAATTGTATTTCTAGTGTCTCAGGGCCCAGCAGAATGCCTGGCAAATAGGGGGGACTCAATAACCCTCGTGCTTTGTTATTGATAAGGGATTATATGTCTGCATGCCCCCCTCCCCCATGTTAGTTTTGAGGCCCCACTCACTTTAGAGCACTTTAGAGTTATTTGTCAAATTCCAGTGAAGTCAAGGGTGCAAAACCTAGTCTTCACTTAGCATTGTAACTCAAGGTTGCCCTAGAAGGCACATTTGACATGAGTTCTGCAAGTTGGAGGAAGAGCACGACTTCTGAAGAGAACACCAATCCAAGAGGGCAGGAAGATACCCAGACTTCGGAATGTGCTGTCTGAAATTTTGACTGTGGAGAAGTGGAGTGGCTTTTCCCCAGAGTCCTGAGGCTTGAAAAAGTGTCCATTACCCTCTTTCAAAGGCTTAGAGGAGACATTCACAGCAGCTCTCCAGGCCTCCTGCTACCCAGATTGGTTTGCTGGCAGAGACTTGGCCATTGCCTTTTAGGACAGATTCCAGAAACAAACATGAAAGGAAGGGCGGTATGCCTCCACTTCATGTAGTTATCTCATTTAATTGTCATGGCTATCTTAGTTTGTTTGGGGTGCTATGATAAACTACCATAAACTGGGTAGCTTAAATAGAAATGTATTTCTCACAGTTCTGGGGCTGGGAAGTCTAAAAACAAGGAGCCTCTATTAGATGCTTGATGAGTGCCTGATTTGTAGATTATGCCTTCTCGCTGTCCTTACATGGTGAAAGGGGCAGAGGAGCTTCTCTAGCCCTATTTTATAAGGGTGCTAATCTTATTCCTGAGGCTCTACCCTCCTGACCCAATCACTTCTTAAAGGCACAACCTCCAAATACCATCCCCTCAGGGGTTAGGTTTCACCATATGACTTTTGATGGGACACACACATTCAGACTATAGCAGTGACAATCCTGTAGGCGAAATATCCTTATCTCCGTTTTACAGGTATGACAATTAAAGCCCCAAGGGGTTAACTTGCTAGGAGTCACACAGTTGATAAATGTTGGAGCTGAGGATTGAAACCTCATTGAGTGCATGTGTATTCCCTTCCCTTCCCTTTAGACTCTACTGTCTGATCTCAGTGCTGGCTATAAAGCTGGTGCCTTTCTCACTGTTGTGTTTCCAATGTCTAAAACATTACCAACACAGAATAGCTATTCAACTTATGTTGCAGGATTCTTCTGGTATTACAACATGAATCTCTGCTTGTGAAGTCGTTGTTATTCTTCAGATAGAGGAGTAAAGACTCATTTTTCCATCTACCTGCTAGCATTGAAAACCCTTAGGCAGAATCTCCCCCACCCAACCTCTGTGGTCTAGCTGGCCCTGTCAAGGCTGCTAATAATCTACTCTCTGTTCTCAGTGGAGGAAGGTCAGTGGGTATCTGTTTTAGAAATGTTGTCAGTGGCTCAAATGTCTGTGACATGACATTTATTTAATCCCATGCTCCTGGATACTTGCCTATACATATTAGGTTGTGGGATCTTCTGCATTTCGATTACTATACCCTGGAAGTTTACAAACCATACGACTTACCAGATAGCAGAATGTTGGCTGTGTTAGCAGAGAGCTGTCCTGCGGTGGGACATGCATGCACACATGTCACACATGTGCATGCATGGAAAGAGAAAGACAAACTCGACCACAAAAGTTGTACCTCTGCTTTGAGTTATTTTAATCTTCCTTCATTTGTTCAGCAAACACTTATGAATTGTCCTTGCATTAAAAAGTACATCATGTCCTTCGAGCCATATTTAGTATTAAATAATAAAAGCGCATCACTGAGCCAGCATTCTTTCTTTTTAATAAAATAGTGATTGATCGAATGGCATTCACCTCATTTCTCTGTGTGGTGAGTGAGAGTATTTTCTTGCAGTCCATTTTCAGCATGCTGCTATTACTGCACCATTTAGCTTGATGCCAAATTGCCGTTGGTTCCATTCATTTCTGTTTACTGAGTAGCGCTGTAGTGATTAAATGTCACTGGGTACACCGAGTATACAAAAGTAATTAACCTAAAAGGACATGTTAGAATAAGGGTCAACAACCTCTTTAGCCCACAGTGCCACCAGCAAGACAGAGTATTGACAGAGGTATTGCTGGCAGGGCAAGGGCGGAGGGGGGTGTATGGAGAACGGAGAAGAGAGAAGCAAATGGAAGGAGGACGAGGCAGAGGGAAAGGTCAGAGAAGCAGGAGCGATAGACCAGGACTCACAATTGTCTGAAATGGCAAGTAGAATGGGGCTAAGATATTTTTCATCAGTCACTTATAATTTAGCTCTCTGATCTGTGATCTTTTGCTGGGGGAGGGTGAGAGATTAGATCACAACTTGACTTACCTTTCAACATTTCAGCACTGGTTAGTGGAGTGCACTTGTCTGGTTAGACCAGAGTAATTTTGGCACATGCTTGGTGAATCAACCTGTTCTTCCAGTGTTTTTTATGTTTCCTCTAAGTCTCCTGCGTCTTTAGATCTTGTTATGTGAAAGCTCGAAATCATTTCTGTAGAATGAACTGAAATTGTATCTCTTAAGTACCTGTGTCTCATTTGTTTTCATTCCTCAGCATACTGAAGTTACTATCAGTCACAACTGATACTAATAATGCTTTATGTTGCTTTATATAGTAAAAATTTACATAAAGCACCAGGTAGTCATCTATGACTTAAATATCAACCAATGTAAACCTCTTCCTTAAAAAACAAGTATTATATCTGTCTGCCTTATATTTGGCTTTTTCTTTCATCATCTGTGTGTGGTGGCTTACTACCCAGAAAAAAAAAAAAAAGCAGGGGGGAGGACTAAGGATGTTTTTCCTTTTACCACATACCTCCTTGGGGGATAAACATTTCAAGGAGCTCCCCAGGGTCACTATTCTCTAAATGAGCGGCACAGAAAAACTGCTGATGCCTGCATTCTTCCTTGGGTCTGTCAGGCGGGATTCCCTTAAATCCTGTCTTTTCAATAATGGTCAGACTTAAGTAAGATTTGTTTCCCTGTGGTCACAGACAGCTGAGGAGTGTGTGATGAGAGACAAGGAAAGGGATAACCTGTTGAAAATTTTCTCTCTTATAGGAAAGATTAATTTCTATTACATTTTTAAAAAGGTGGCCTTCATACATTTATCCAACAATGAATTTTCATTGCATGCCCACCCAAAGGCCAGGACTGGGCACTGACCTTGGGGGAGGGGCCTGCATCCTTGATTGGTGAGGAGAGCAGCAGTGAAAAGGCACCAGCTTTAACTGTCTTTTCAACATAGTTCTGAAAATTATCTTGTCACCCTATTACTTTCAAAATTACTGTTTTTGAAGGCTGCTTCCCTCTTTTGGTGTGCCTACACATGCATATCTCACACACACACACACACACACACACACACACACCACTGTTCTTGTATTACAGGCATTAAGCACTGAGGATGCAAAGAAATAAGACACAATAGTGCATGACCTTTAGGAATGCATAATCTCCTATCTTAATATAATGAACATAATATGGTAACATGAAGCATACATGAGCAGAACCAAGTTTTGTGCCCATTCATTTGTTCAGCAGCTGTCAATTAAAACACTGAAGTACTGGATTTTTGTGGTGATCGAAACGGGCATGGTCCTTGCCTTCATGGAACTTCTAGTCAAGTAGATGAGATAAATAATCAAAAGAGTAGCCACAGCCACAGTGCTGGGAAGGAAGCACACAAGGGAGTGTGTTAGAGATTGGCTGGAGGGAGCTCCTTGGATAGCATTACAGATAAGACCTTTCCGAAGATGTGACATTTAAGCTGAAACATAAAAGATGAAAAGATGCTAGCTACTCAGGCTGGGAAAGAGAGTTCTTGGCAGAAGTCTGCACAAAGGCTCTGAAGGATGAAAACGTTTGGGTTGTCTGGTGCTCTGAGAAGGAAATTTTCAGATCAGATTGGAGAATGTGGGCAGGAGCTAGATGACACCCGCTACTTATATCAAGTGTGAGATGTTTGTCTTAATGGGTGTTGATTTCTGTTGTGACTCTGAGAACTTTTAGACCTGTGTTGTCTGACATGGTAACCACAAGCCACATGTGGCTTTTCAGCAGCAGCAATGTGGCCAATCCAAATTGAGGTGTACTGTCGTCAGTATAAAATGCACATCAGATTTTGAACACTTAGTACTAAAAAAAGAATGTAAAATGTCGCATAATTTTCACATTAATATGTGTATTGACATGGTATTTTTTGAAGTATTGGATTAAATAGATGACCAAAATTAATTTTACTGTTATACATTTAAAAAAATATGACTATCCAAAAAGTGTAAAATACATAGGAGGTTCACATTATATTTCTGTCTGTCAGCGCCATTCTAAAGAATAACTTTAATATTTTAATGAAGGCCCTTAAGACCAATCAGTTAAGCGATAATTGAAAACTGTTTAGCCATTTTGTGGTGATATGAAGAAGACCAGGAGTTCCTGATTCGCGACCTTAAAACTTATTAGGCGGCCTTCCTTTAAATTGATATATTGTCATTTCTTTCTTTGTTCCTGTCGTATTACCCTCAGACATTGTATAGAGTATATTTGCATACAGAATACCTAAGAATATATATGAGAATCTGTGGAATTAACACTCTTTGGAAAAAAAAGTTTAGCCTTTCAAATAGATTAAAGCAGTTTACTGGAAAAAAAAAAAAAAGCAACATGAAAAGACTTTCTTTTCTAATAAATGTTAATAGTTACTAAAATGAAGATTCTGGTCCATTAAGATACAGCTTGCCAAGTCCTAAAGCTTAATAACTTATTTCTCTGAGCTGCTACCCTACTTCAGCTTTGTCAAAGCAGCTATTATGATTGTGTTGATATTTTCATTCAAAAACAGAGCACAGTGCAGGAATAGGTATAAAGCCAGTGCACCTTCCATGAACATCCAGGAAAGAGATTTTTGCCAACCCTCTCCACTTTTGTTTTTAGGGCAGTCAAACTCATGTACCACATGAGATTTGCCAGTGAGACTTAGTAACATTGGTTATAAAGCAGTAGGTGAATGAGTAGTTTAGCATATGTTTTACAGGTCATATACTGAAAAAAATAATTCCAGAAGAAAGTGGCCAGTGCATGTGACTGTAATTTACAGAGTTGCCATACAAGATTTGTAGAATTTGTATTAAGGAGAGCAGAGAATTCTTGCTGGAGAACAAATGGATGCAGAAATGTTAGGCTTTGCAAACTTTGAGGAGGTCCATTGGATTAAAAAGTGTGAAATGACTTTGGGGTGATAGGTAGTTTAAACGATGAACGCAATACAAAGTTATATGCACTTGGCAATTTTTATTACAATTTCTGGTAGACTGTTAATACCATGCCATCTCTAAGGATCAGGAAAGGGATTACTTGATTAATTTGGCTTGTACTTTGGATTCTTCTCTCCATCAGTAGTGAGGGGTTATACTTGTTCCAACTCATTCATCTACTTGCTTCCTTGTGTGGCCCAACACTTGCACCACATGCAGACTAGCTTTCAAGAGAGGGCGACTAAGCTCCCTACGTCAGAATCAACCCTGTGTCTTTGGCATCAAAGCATCATGTCCCAGCAGCTCAGTTTATCAGCTAAAGTAACTGTGTTTAATGAAATTTCTGGGGTGGAGCCAACAGCTTTATTCCAGGAAGAGGAAGCAATAGTGAAGAAACCCCCGAGAGGACATTAAGATAATGTTCTAATTTAAAATCAATTTTATTGATACCTTATAAATTATTAGAGCATTTTATACTGACCAAGCAATACATAATGCTGAGGTCATGAAAACAGATCATGAATGAGTTAATATTGAAGTGCTGTATTTTCTACTACACATGAAGAAAAAAATATGTAATACTTTTGTATCCTAAGTATTTTGACTCAAGGAGCCCTACTGAAAAACAAGGTGTATATTTCATTCTTCAAGGTGTGTATTAATATTTTATTCAAGAACATTTCATGTGTTTCTGTACTTAATGGGTTGAATACTTGTTGAATGAGTCCATAAGTAGACAAAAAATACGCAGTTGTTTCCACATTTGCCAAAAAGGAATAGCTGTCTATGGGGGCTTACTAGTACTAGATGCTAGGTTGAATTCTTTATACTTATGGCAACTTACAAGGAAGTGCTGCAAACACCCTCATCTTACCTACTGGAGAAATGGAAACTTAAAGAGGTTCATTAAATGTTCCCAAGGTCACATAGCAAGTGTTACAGCCTGGTCTTGAACCCAAGGCTGTCTGACTTTTATACCTATAGCATGACCATTGTAGACACTGCCTCTCTTCTCAGTTATTCTTCTGACTGTTGGTTCCTCTGGTTTGATAATATTTTGATTACCTGCAAAAGAAATTTACCTTGATCCAGGTTTCTCTTACCAGCAGAGAAGCAGAGACAAAAACAATAGAACATTTTAAAGAATATATTGTTCATGACATGTTATAGAAGGTGAAACATTTGTTAAGGATAGACTCATTACTTCATATGGAGATTATATTAAATCTTCTTTTAACAAGGGCAGGTCTTTAGAAAGTCCCAGTCATTTTTGAAGGTGAGTTTTGATTTATGTTAATTTGAAAAAAGCAAGTTCTGTGAGTTTTATACAGATTGTGCTTTTAATGACTTCCTTAATCAAGCAGGTTATTAAAAAAAAAAAAAAACCTCTTACTGTGATGAGCAGTAAACTGACACCAGTGACTGGCTCAGTCAGAGCTCTACTATATTCAAGTTTTTTACCACCAGCATGCTATAAATTTTAAGTTCATTTACATAAATTTACATGTGTTATGTGTTAGTATGTGAGACTTTAGCATTTTGACCAAATAATTTTCATTTTAAAGGTTTTATATTTACTTTTTCCCAATTGAAGATTATTTCCCCTCTCTCTCTCTCTCTCTCTCTCTCTATATATATATATATATATATATATATATATCCTGGTGGTTTCCCGGTAAATGAGATAATAATATGTTAAAATGTTTTATCAGTTATAAAGAGCTCAATGAATGGGAAAATAAATATTTTGTGTAATTCTGTACAATGAAATCCAAGCAGAAACCAGCTGGGTTATGGTACAACGGTTTGATGTACGTAGGTTTATTCAGGATATTACTTTCCAAACTTACTCAAAGTAGTTCTAAAATACAGAAATACAGTGCTTTGTGGTCTGGTGAACATGATGAACTCTTTGGATGATTCATGACTACAGAGTCACCAGTGTTCATTTTTATTTTTGACATGGGTCTTTTGCTTTTCTAAGGGGTTGCAGAGGAAAATATGATTGAGAACTTTGGTTATGGCATCAGTAAAGGATCTACAGGGGCCTTCCTCAGCTTTCTGTCTCTGTGCCCCCACCCCCATCCCCATCACCAAAAACAAACTCAACTTGAATCATCCCTGACTCTGATTAATGTTTGAGAATTCCTATAGTGACTGAACTATAGTTAGAGTAACTATAATTTATCGTCTAAACTTGGCCGTTTTTGAGAGTGAAGGGGAGTCTGGACAACAGGCGTAGAAAGGGCAAACCAGGACTTGCAATTACCCTTGACAGATTTTAATGGTGTCTTCTGACTCCTCATTATCCCATTTATCTGTTTGAAAACTGATTTACCCTTTTGTACCATGTGGATAGTATTTTTGAAGGCCATAGCTGATGAGCAAACAAGCCATAACGAATGAGTTTTAGGCTGCTTGACCATGGTTGTCCATGCGACCTTTAGCATGTTCTTTCTGGTTGTTATCTTCTATGGGCAGGGACGTCTAAGCACTGCACCTATGTGAATGGAAAGCAAAATTGGCATGGTGTGCATTTGAAATCAAATTAGAAAGTCCATGGTGGAGATGGTATTTGCAGTCTTGCCTCTGTGCAGTATTGAACCAAAACCTTATCATGATTGTTGAAAGGAGAAAAGTTTTGGTGAATAGTAGCATATTAAAACCCTACAATTATGGGGCATCAGAATATCTATGCTGGGGGAAGTCCTACACAAATGTCTAGAAAAGACCTAACATAAGGGTTAAAATAGAAGATCCACACTAGGTCACCATCCCAATCTCTAAAGTAAGTAGAATCAACTGGAGTCCAGTATACAGTGATAGGACTAAGTTGCACTGTTGAGGGGCTAGGCTATGTGCCTGGTACTGCACATTGTACTTTATGTGGATTATTTTTCTTGGTCCTCAAAGCAGCCCTGTGGGGCTGAGAATGGTGTGTTGTTACCCCAGACTAAAGAGAGGCTGAGACTAAGCAACATCGCTTATGGCTACACAGCTATTAAGTGAAGACTCTAGACTCACACCAGGCAGTCTGACTCCAGAGAGATGCTCTTGCCTGCTATTAAAATCTGTGCTCCCTGTTATTAAAATTAGCTAATTATAACAACACCATCTTCTTTTGGAGGGGGGAGTTACTTTATAGAAGTCTTTCTCATACATTGTCATCTTTGATCTTGAAGTGGCAGAGGAGTAAAGGTGGAGGGGTGGGGCCATCCCTTTCAAGTTGCTGGAGGAGTCAGTTTTCCATCTGACTTGGTCAACAGCCTTAGTAAAGTCTGGTTTGGTCTTTAAACTAGGAACTAGAATCTTCTCACAGTGGAATTAGAACCTGATTATAGCTTTTTAAAGCTTACCTTTTGCTACCAAAGCAATTTGGGTTTCCATGTAATAAGTCTTTTAATCCTTTATTATTTCTTTCTTGGTTTCTCCTTGTTTTCGTGCTCTTTTTCTTAAACAGATCTACCCTGTTCTTTTTAAATATCCCAGCATAAGTGTTTACTTTTAAAATCCAGAGCTTTACTAAACATTCACATTCAGGGTATTTTGATTTCTCTGGATCAGCCATTGCTTGTGACTGTGACTCTCCAATCATAACAGATTTGCTGAGATACACACACACACACACACACACACACACTCAAACTGTAGTGAGAAAGACTTGTGTTTAATCCTTCTAAATTTGTAGATTTATAGAGTCACAATGCAGCTTCAGTTTCTTACGTAGTAAACTTGAGAAATATCTAAATTGAGCTTTTAAAATAATAATAGAGTAATAAAAAATAATAAAATAAAAAGCTTTTCTAGTAAAAACATGACTTTATCGGTATTTATTTAATTCCTCTTATTCACATGCCTAGCAAAGATCCAAGTGGCATTCCTGTGGCAGAATGGTGGACTTACAAGATTCATGATGAGAGTCTGTGGCAAGTCCAATTTGATTCCAGAGTAATTATATTATTAGAACATTGCTGACTGCCCCAGTGCCTATTGTGCAGCTTAACCTTTAAATGCTAGTGATAATTAACTACTTTATCATTCTACCAGGAAACTCCAACATGTAACTCTGTTCTACAGTCAAATTCAAAAATACAACGCTGCCTGCAAAACCGGAAACAGCTAGCTTAAGAAAAATATAAAGTATTTGGTTGTACATATGAGCCAATAAATGAACATAAAATCTAAATCTAAATAGGCATTACCTTTTAGTATTTTTAAGAAATTGTTTTGTTTAGAAATTTTTCCTCTTAAACAATGTGGAAATAACTTTCAATAGAATATAGCAGAATCAGAGAATTATTAATAAAAGATACATATACTCCATTTTTCTTCTTTTTGTAAAATATCAAATTAGCCAGATGTAGTGCATCTAAAGGTAGGTAAAGGAGCAAAGGTGAGGAAGGAGCTGAATTGCCCTATTACCAATTCCAAGGGCACCACCACACAAATCTTACTCTAGTGAATGGTCTCCCAAGGAATTGTTCATCCTAGTGATGCTCAGAAAAGGAATGTATCATAAGAGATTTGGAGTGAGATTGAGGCGTGCAGAGGGGATGTTCAGCCATTTGTGTTGAGAAATATTTCTGGGCAGTTCCCTTCTGCTCATGATGCTAGGTGCCCCCACCCTCAGGGAGCCCACAGCCTGAAGTGAAGTGGGAAGTGGCCTTGTAAACACAGCAATAAATTTATTGTGAGTGCTTTACTCATTGGAGGAACAAAATGTTAAGGGAACAAAGAGGAATGAATGATTAATTCCACCTGACAGCATCTGAGGAAGCTTCGAAAGGTGACATTAGAGCTGATTCTTAAGGATAGTGGGAGATTTCAAAAGATAGATCTTGAGAAAATAGGCATTGCTATAAGCCAGAAAAAAAGGCTACAGATGCAACGAAAATACACAGAGCCCAGGGGAACACTGGCTCATAGTGCTGATGTAGGATACAAGGCCAGGACTCTGGATTGGGGTGTGGAGTGAGGACTTTGGAAAACAGCCATACTCAGAAATATTGAGTTTTTTTCCCCCTGTGAACAGTAGGAAACTGTCCTTTTAAAAGAGGAGTTAAAACAGGCTGAACCTCTCTTTGAGAGGTATGAATTCCAGAAGTGAGGTGGATAGACTCGAGAGGGGAAAACTAGAAACTGGATTGAGGCATGAAGTATGGTAGATAGTAACCCACAGATGATGATTGCATGCATGGTTTCAGTGGTCATGAAAACCTACTGAGTGCATTGGGTTGTGTGAAAGCAAAGCAGAAGTGTTGACCCAAGTCTCATGGCTTGGGAGTGAGGTTTGGAAACTCAGCAGAGATACACAAAAGTCAAGAAGTAGTCCACTTTCAAAAATCGTTTGGCTCGTAATGTTTTGTGTCAATCTTCAGCCTTACTGAATAATGCCTGCAGTCTTTTCTGCCACTAAGTTTAAGGCTGAATGTTTGATAGGGATAGAGTATTCATATAAAACCTCAAGAGGGGCTGGCACAGCAGGGAAGGATTTAGAGGTCCCCAGCCTCTCCCAGTGGGCACCCACTCACTGGTCCCATTTCTCTCCCCCACCAAAGTCCCACCTGCACACCTTTGGAGCTTGTAATAGAGTTGCCATCACCACAGGTATGAAGAAAGACTATCAATCTTCTAACAATGTGCTTTGAAAGTTCAGAAATGCCACAAAAGAGATTTTGACATTATGGCTCAGTGGAAATAAAATGGAACATATACCCAAAAGTTCTGGGTAACACACTTTCTCTCATAGTTAATTAAAAGGCCCTCATAAATGTTATATGTTTTTATAAACATCAGTTATTACCAACAGACTAAGATAAAGCAAAAAAAAAAACCGTTCAAAGAGTTAGTCTTATATGAAATAAATTTATATATGAGGAAGAGCTTTCCTGACCAGTTTTCTGAATTGATTTGCATGCCAGACAGAGATGTTCCAGTGGTGATTGTTCTTTCTATAACTTTTTTTTCCATAGAGATTTTCAGATATTCTTTCTAGTACTCTCCAAGATCAGCCCTTTCTTACCCTGGGTTAGGGTCATTCACACTTGGGAGCCCTGCCCTGGTGCCCTGCCAAGGGACTGTGTTACTCAGGTTTTTGCCATTCACCACTCAGCAGGATAGCGCAGCCCTCAGCTCCTGCTCTCCCACCTCGCCTGCATTTAGATCTTTTCTTTGGTCTGTCTGAAGCACAGTCACTAGGCAATTGTTAAGATTGTTCCAGTTTTCATTGGCACTTTTTTCACTTCTTCATCCATGATTTTAAGCTCTCATATGATCTAAATGTGCCAAATAACCACCTGACCTTCATGGCATATAGAGTCATTCTCTGCTTCAGGTCTTGTCACCCATGTCTCTTGTGTGCATAGGAGACTTCTCCAGTTGAGAGCTCCTTGAAAGCAGAGGTGAAGCATACAGGTTGAGCCTAAGTGTGGTCCCAAGAGGCATGGAGCATCTTTCTCCATTCCCTGGCCCCAGCGGCATTCCGACATTCCTAGGTTTCCAGACATTGAAAGGTGTGGGTTCATGAAAACTATAGGAGTGAGAAAGGAATTAATACCCATTTTTGCAGGTGGTGTTTTTCCTGCCACTCTGCATCTTCCAGGCCCTAATATATGGCGCTGAGCAAAACTTCATAAATATGACCTACATGTCACATGACTGCCATCTTTGGTTGCTCAAATCCCCCAAAATTACTTCTCCCCCTTTTTTTTTCATTGACTTACTAATTATCTCTTAAAAGCTCTACTTTATAGTTTCTCTATCGAAGCTTGAAATGCTGGCTTCCCATTAGCCAGCAAACTTTAAAAAAAAAAAACACGGCTTTTTCTCCTTCCCTTTTTTCTCATATATGCTTCCTTTCCCAACTTTCTTTCTTTTTTTTTGAGACAGAGTCTCACTCTGTCGCCCAGGCTGGAGTGCGTTGGCGCCATCTTGGCTCACTGCAGCATCTGCCTCCCGGGTTCAAGCAATTCTCCTGCCTCAGCCTCCTGAGTAGCTGGGACTGCAGGCACGCCACCATGCCCAGCTAATTTGTTTTGTCTTTTTAGTGGAAACGGGGTTTCACCATGTTGGCCAGGATGGTCTCGGCCTCCTGACCTTGTGATCCGCCCGCCTTGGCCTCCCAAAGTACTGGGATTACAGGTGTGAATCACCATGCCCAGCCCCTTTCCCAACTTTCTGAAGGCACTTCAACAGTACAATATATCCGTAAAACCAAACCCATTCTGTTTTGAGTTTACACTAATTCCTGGCACCCTTTTTAATTCCTCTCATCCCTCTGTCCCATCTCTCTGCCTCTTCTCGCTTTTTCTTTCTTTCCCATTATCTTTCCCTCTTGTCTTCTGCTACTTGTCTTTCCCTTTATATCCCTGTTTTCTTCCTTTCGTCTCCTCCGCTCTCTCCTGTCTCCTCTTAACAGCTTTGCAAGTATGTACTAAAGAACAAAAGGAAAAGAAAGTCTCAGTGACTTAAAAATCACTCGGCTAAATAGATGATAATTTCTCAACCATGCTTCCTCTCCTTCTAATTCCAGAGCTCTTCGGTATCCCCATCAGCCAGTTTCCGAGGTGCTGAGAAGCACAGAAACTCTACAGACTACTCCTCAGAGAGCAAAAAACAGAAAACTGAAGAAAAGGAAATTGCAGCTCGTTATGTAAGTTCATTCACCTTTGCTTTAGGGGAGGCCAGCTTGCCTTTTTATCTGCAGCCATTTTACCCTTTGACTATTACCAGCCAACACAGGAACACAGGATAATATCCTTTAGGAGACAAAAAACATTTATTGTATTTACAGCTCTGTAGCCATTGGCTAGCTGAAGTCCTGTGTGTGTACAGGTGCATGTGAGGATAGAATGCTTCATTGGGCAGCTAACAGAAGACCTGGATGATCCATATTATTGTTTCTATAGGTGTATATTTGCTTCCCCATTTATTTCAGAGTGGTTGGATTTTCTGTGGTTAGCTGGAATTGTTAAGGAAAAAAATATAAAATCATAAAAAATGTGTTTAAATGCCTAGATGGATTCATGTGCTGAAGGATATACCAAATGTTGTGGAATAAAACATGGAGAGACATCCAAGATCATCCCTAGCCTGGAATGAAGCTCATTTTCCTCTAGTGGCTGGGCAGGTCACAGGAGTGAGATGGGGGAGCAAGCTGGATGAAGCAGTGTGGAGGCAGGCGGCCCCTGCTCTGCTTCCCTGCTGGTGTCCTACAGGGCTGCAGGCCTCATGAAAAGCTGGAAATCTGGATTTTTACCTCCCAATATGCAGTTTTTTAAAATACCGACAAACCAGACCACACCTGTCTGTAGGCCGGGTTTAGCCTGGGCCTGTCGGTTTGCAGCCTCTACTCTAGAGTAATAAGCCAACCATCAGCTTCAATTTTGTAAACCGAAAAATGTAATCAGGTCACCCTCTTGGTGCAGTGGGCAGTGCATCAGTCTCATAATCTGAAAAATATATTACCCACCTCCATAGCATCATCATGAGGATTAAAGAAAATAGGACATTGTCAAGTATTTAACACTGTTTGGTACAGCTCATCTTTATAAGATATGAAGAATTAGTCTGGACTTATTTAGGGTAAATGTGGTATATTTTGTCGGGGGAGAAGATAATGCTTCTCACTTGTCAATGCAGGACAGTGATGGTGAGAAAAGTGATGACAACTTGGTGGTTGACGTTTCCAATGAGGTATGTTTGTGGCTACTTTAATTTTTTGCTCTTGCCCAGCCATATCAAAGACTAGTTGTCCAAACAGTTAGTATCCAAAATATCTTGAGGTTTATCGTTTTGTTATTGTTGTTGTTTTTTGAGGCAGGGTCTTGTTCTCTTGCCCTGGCTAGAGTACAGTATTGTGACCACAGTTCACTGCAGCCTTGAACTCCTACACTAAAGTGATTCTCCCTGTTCAGCCTCCCGAGTAGCTGCAACTACAGGCACGTGCCACCACACTTGGCTCATATTTAAATTTTTTTGTGGAGATGGGGTCTCATTATGTTACCTAGGCTGGGCTCAAACTCCTGGGCTAGGATTACAGGTGTGAGCCACTGCACCCAGCCCAAAACATATTCTTGATTTCTAAAGGGACCCACTTTTTATTTACATAAAAATTATATACTACTGATTTTATATGTTATTGATCTTTTTTTTTTTTGTCGTTGTTCTTATTCTATTAAGAGTAAAGTGTCGTTCTGTACTGCAGTGAAGGCACACCACATCTCTGGTCAACCTGCAGGTCTCACTGACGTGCAATTTGCAGATGGGTGGGGTTTTGATTTTTCTTTGGGTTTTGAATAAGTACTATAAATACTATAATTTTGGGGCCCTCAATACTGAATATTTTCATTAGTAGTTTCAGTGAGTATTGTTATCTGTTCTAGCACATTTGTGCTTCTAAGCATGCATTAAATGCTTTTGGCTAGAAATGTCCACACCCAACAACCCCAGCATTATAAATGTGCTGTGCTTGCGTTACTATCCATGATGTTCCTTTGTAGGATCCATCTTCCCCTCGAGGGAGCCCAGCACATTCCCCCAGAGAGAATGGCCTGGACAAGACACGCCTGCTCAAGAAAGATGCCCCGATTAGTCCAGCCTCTATTGCATCTTCCAGCAGTACTCCCTCCTCCAAATCCAAAGAACTTAGCCTTGTAAGCAGTTCCTTACCATCTCTCTGAGTGTGGCCTCTGCCAATTTGATGTTTTTATCTTTATATTTCTCACATTTTTTACAGGACTTTTATTTCCAAGTGTATATATATGTTCGGTATTTAAGTTTAATTGGCAAAAGTATGTAGAGCAGAATAAGTTTACTAACCTGTTGGTGATGAGTGTTTATTTTGTGATTCTTTTTGCAAGGATAGAAGAGGGATATGGGGAAATTGAGTGAAACACGTCTTAGCGAAGATGAAAAATGCACATTGGGGTTACAGAGATGGTTTTGTCGCCTGTGGTTTATGGTAAATTTAGTTTGGGGCTTGAATGTGATTTTGTTGCTAGCTTTGTTTGAATTACCAAGCTACATATGACTGCAATAATTTTCCCTTCTTATCTAAAAAGTAATCTGTCATTTACAAAAGTCTACCTTGACTCACATCACAAATCACAAATGCAAAAATGAACTGCTCACCCATCAGGATAATCTCCCTACACCCTATTCTTCTGTGGCTGTGTAGTTAATTGCAATTTTGTGTGGTGTGTCTTTTTTCCTCACCAGTTATTTCCTTGTAACATAACATTTAAAAAAAAAAGAATAAAAAGACAAATTCAGTTTTCTAATAACCTCTGGAATTCACAGCTAAAGGAAAGGAAATTCCTCAGTTGGTCTGCAAATTAGGGGGGATATGTGTGACAGGGGCTAGATTGTTGGTTTTTTTTTTTTTTTTAATTTTATTTTCTCTTGGCCTTCTGGCATTCTTTTAATGGCACCTGCTCTCTGCTTAGTCTCTATGACAATTCAAACTTGGATCTGTTTTCTAATGTGACCTGTTCACCAGGAAGCCTCTTGTGACATGAACAATCTGCCAGGAGCCCAAAGTTACCCCAGTCTTTACCAAAGTCACCAGCAAGTGGCCACAGTTAGGACATCCTGGTTTGTGAGCCTCATCTGCCTCAGACCAATTTCCTAGAAATGAGCTACTCTCCTCTAAATTCAGCTTTAGTTTATGTCTTCCCAAATATTAGGTCTGCTGTCTCAAGGAACTCTTTTGTTTCTTTGTTAGCTTTTCTATTAAAGAAAATCAAGGCCCAAGCTGAAGAACCTCTTCATTTCTTTTCCTCCTTTCCTTTTCTTTACCTTTTTACTGTTTAACGTCATTGTTAAAACCATGTTCTAATTGCTGGTACATGTCATTTCATCTTGTTAGAATGAAAAATCTACTACTCCTGTTTCAAAGTCCAATACTCCTACTCCACGAACTGATGCGCCCACCCCAGGCAGTAACTCTACTCCCGGATTGAGGCCTGTACCTGGAAAACCACCAGGAGTTGACCCTTTGGGTTAGTAAGAAAAAGGTTTTTTCTGTATTTTTATGCTTGTTTTTAAAGAATTTAAAGCAATTTAAAGAGTACAGTACATTAAAAGTGCTAGTGACCAGCATTGAAGGGCTGTTAGACAAAGTTACTTAACCTGAACTGAGCACCTGGGACCAACCTTGTCTGGCACATGGTTAAGTGTTCAATAGAACAAAGTGAATGAGTGAACTCTGAAGGCTTGAATGACTTTTGAGAAGGTTAAAATAAGCTCATTTGAACCATAGATTCTATTTTGTGACATGTTTACAAATGTCTTCACTGTTGTTTCCTGTGTTCTTCATTTTTCTTCCATCCATTTTGGTTTGCAGCCTCAAGCCTAAGGACCCCAATGGCAGTTCCTTGTCCATATCCAACTCCATTTGGGATTGTGCCCCATGCTGGAATGAACGGAGAGCTGACCAGCCCCGGAGCGGCCTACGCTGGGCTCCACAACATCTCCCCTCAGATGAGCGCAGCTGCTGCCGCCGCTGCCGCTGCTGCTGCCTATGGGAGATCACCAGTGGTGCGTTTGTGAGCTTCACAAAATAATATTTTAGCACACGGAGGATTGTCATGCTTGATTGATTGCTTGATTGATTGAGACAGGGTCTCGCTCTGTCACCCAGGCTGGAGTGCAGTGGCATGATCTTGGCTCACTGCAGCCTCCTCCTCCTGGGCTTAAGCGATCCTCCCCCCTCAGCCTCTCAAGTAGCTCGGACTATAGCATGCGCCACCGTGCCTAGCTAATTTTTAAAATTTTCTGTAGAGGCAGGGTTTCACCATGTTGCCCAGTCTGGTCTCGAACTCCTGGCCTCATGTGATCTGCCTGCCACAGCCTCCCAAATTGCTAGGATTACAGGCATGAGTCACCATGCCTGGCCTATGTATTTTTTAATGTAATTTATATAATCTAAAGTATTTAGAGATCTGTGGGTATTTATAAGTTAAGCTACATGTGATTATAATCTTGAGATCCATTTTCTTTTGTAAGGTGAGGAAGTTGCTTTTTTATTTTGTATGTCTTTTAAAAAGAATACTAATTTTAAATTTTCCAAAATGATACTAATTTTGGAAATTTCAAACCTACAGAATTAGATCACATAGTATAATGAATGTAATGACTCTTTGATTCTACCATGAGCTTCAATAATCATTAGTATAATTTTTTAATCTGTGTTCCACCCCAAGTATGTTACCATTAAATCCTAAACATTTTATCATTTCATCAATAAATGCTTCTGTATATATCTCTAAAACCTTATTTTTAAAGGATCTATTCTCCCAGGTTTTAGAATAGATTTTGAGAAGGATCAAACAAGTCAAATGTAACTGTGCTTATTTGTGTTGTTTGCTTGGGAAAAATTCTAGGTGGGATTTGATCCACACCATCACATGCGTGTGCCAGCAATACCTCCAAACCTGACAGGCATTCCAGGAGGAAAACCGTGAGTACCTTTTTGCCTCTGTACTCATTGTGTGTCAAACTCAGGTCCCTTGCTGGCCCCTTAGACTTAGAGTACCACTAGACAGTGTTGGGGGAGTTCCCATGACTTGTATTTTTTACCTTGCAAGGTATTTTTCATTTTCTCTTAGCACAAGAAGAGGAGTAATTAAGTGGGGTTTTGCAGTGTAAAATTTTGAGCTTTAATATGTAAACACAAATTGCAGAGACATCTCCAGTAGTCAGGTCTTCTCTACATCCATTGCAGATTTCAAGGCAATTCTTTGTTCCAAAAGTCTGATTATTATGTGCAAACCTGGATGTTCAAAATTTGAATATGTTGGGAAAAGACATGCCGAACTTCAAAGGCTGAAAGGAAATAAGGGCACTATTATGCTAAGTTCTGTTTTCAGAAAAGGTGACTTGCTCAGTTCGCTTCTTATACCGTGCTCTGGGCATCTGGAGCCTCTGTATTCACAGATTCTTTGAGTTAGGAAAGACAAAACACAACACACCAGTTGTTCTAGCCTTCTCTGAACGGATCTCATTCCAAATACTTTATTTTAATCTAATACACCTTTTTATTACTACCTAATTACAGTTGTCTCTGCTAATTGGCTTCGTCTTCCCAGAAACAAAGATTTTACTATAAAGTAGCACTGGCTCTTTCTTTAAAATCCCAGCTGGCTGCTTTCTCTCGCCTCTCCTTTGGGAAGCCTCCTCCGCAGATCCTCCTTGCCTTGTTAGTCACCTGTGTGTGTGCATTTATTCTCATCACTCTTTCTGTGGGCATCCCGTCTGTCACTACACATGCCGTATATGTGCTGCCTCCCCAGTCTCCAGGGCTATCCAGACCTGACCCTCAGTGGCAGCTGAAGCCCCTTCTCCCAGAGGCTTCCCTGGTAGCTTGCCTGCCTTGAGGTATTTTGTTCTTACTGTCCTTCTTCCTGCAAAACTTTCTGTGGCTTAGTGTCTCATTTAGTTATCTAAGATGTCATTATGTCAGAGCGTTCTGCCCTGACAACCCTATTATCCCTCTCTCCCTTCCTCCCTATTCTTTCCTGTTCTACTACCTTTTTAATGCTTATTTATAGCCATTATCTGCCTCTCCCTCTTGACTATAAGTTCCATGAAAACAGAACAGAACTTTCTGCTATTCAGTTATAGTAGTCTCACTGCCTAGAATGGTACCTGGTTCATAGTGGTGCTCACAGTATGGATTTGTTCAGGGAATGGATATTTGCTGATCTCTTTCTTCTCAGACCTCCCATTGCTTGTTTATTCACTACTACACACTCGGGCACTTAGTTTTCACCCTGGTGTTAATTGCATGCCCTCTTCTCCCCACATCCCTTCAGTGTTGCCTAATCTAGACCCTTTCTTTACTTTCCATCTGAGGAATCCGAATCTCAGTTCTCCTTTTGTAACATATTAATACTTCTCTACAGACTCTATCCTAACCTTCCTTGTTGCATCAAACACAGTGCTGGCTCCATAGCCAAGTTTCTTGGTAAATATTTGGCTGATTAATAGAGGAGAAAACACAAATTAGAGTTCCTCAAGAGTTGAAGGTATAAATATCAATTACCATAAAATTCTGTATACCTGTGTGGGTTTTGCAAATAGTTGTTGACTGACTGACAAGTCTTATTGACCAAGAACTCTGATGTATTTGAAGGTGAAAGTTGGGTCTGTTTCAAGCAATGCTAAATAACAAGGTTATACGATTAATCAAATAACGACCCAGATACCTACAAGTTCCATATGAACTTGTGGGGAAAGTGGAAGGGTTCCTTTAGGGAAGAAGTACTATCCCTTTTTTATGGTTACTTCTTAGGTAACCAACAGTTGTACCCAGAGCTACGGCATAACTACTAGAGCGAATGAGATGATGCTTCTTGCCTCAGCTGCTGCTTTGAGGGGCAAAGGGTGTAAGTGTCTTTAAGGAAACACCTTGGCTAGGGGATTCGGACCAGTTAAACCACTGTGGAATCACAGCTGCTCTGACTCAGGTGGTGCTTCTGAGTCTTGAGCTGACTTCCCTTCATCAGTTTTGACTTTTGATTTTATAAAATGTTTAAATGTTTAAGATCCTTTAGGGTGGATTAATGGATTTGAGGATTGTTGAGAATTTTTGTTTATGAGAGTGACAGAGTCACATCTACTGCAGTTAGCAAGTGACACTTTACCAGGAAAATGACACTACCAAAAAGCATGTGGTGCAGTCAACAGAGTATGGTTTTGAGAGTATGACAGGTCCAAGTTTGAATTTAGACACTGCCAGTTGAACCACTGAGAAGAGTTGCTTTATGCACAATTTCTTTGTGAGATTGTCAGCTCACTCATGAATCAGGGATGGCCTCTCCTCAACAAGAAGGATGTGAAGATAGGAAGTAAGATAATATGTTGTGTGTTCATTCAGTGCCACATTTGTTACATGGTGGCTGTTTAGTCAACCCCAGCATTATTTCCCTTTCAGCTTTGTCCCAGCACATTATTCATTTTTCAGCTACTTATGTAGTAGGAGGTACATTGTGTTTTAGGGGCAGAAGTGACCCAGGAAGATGGGTCATTGGTGTGTCTTTACGTAACAGAGCATGAAGACATATAAAGTTACATTCACTTATATGCATTTAGAGATAATATACTATTATAGATTTTTACAGCAGAAATGAATGTAACAGTTATGTGGCGCTCCAGATCATAAGATACTGAATTGTGCAACATTGTCTTGTGCATATTTTTCAAGACAAAACTTTTTTAGGTGTGCTAGAAAATAAAATAAAAAATCACCTAAAGTCCTCCTCCACCATACCTACCCACAATGTAACTAGCTTTCTCCAGAAAGACTTATAAAAGTTGTGCGTCTCTGTTCTAATTATTTCACACAGTGAATTGCTAGATATTATCAGAAATTATGATTAAATGCATGTTCCAAATTAATAAAATGGTGTTTATTGTATAATTCACATTGAGTCCTCTTGTCTGTTCAGGTGAATTAGCAGAGGTTCTACTTCATATGTAGTTGGAATGACAGCATAGTTTAATTTCAACATAAGCCAAAAATGGCCTATGACATGTGAACACAGCAAAAATAGAAGATCTCAGGTTAGTGGATTATAGGCTGCTCACAATTCAGAAATCTGACTCTTTTGCATTGGTTTATTTTTATAAAGCAAGATTTTCAAATGAGAATAATGCCTGATACATAGTAAAAACCTTCAACGAGTATTTGTTGGCTAACTCGCTGGTCTGTATGCTACTTAACCGAATTTTCTATTGTATGTCAATGTAAAATACAATAACCAGACCTCTCATTGTGACCTCAAGGTCGAGTCCCATCTTGTGACACATTGGAAATGTGGAGAAGGTATTGTGCGTGTGAGAGATGAGCACAGCATAACAGAACTGGGCCTCAGAGAGGAGAATGAGGGGAAGGTGGGAAAGCCAGTGACCTTCTTTAAATATGCTGGGTCTTTGTCAAGATGATAATCCATGTGTAACAAGTTTGATGCACATGTTTTTAAAAAAGCAAATTACATGTGTCTGGATTGTTCAAAGTGTAGTTATGTCAGAGTCCAAGCCTAGCATTTTCTTCAACTGTCTCTTATTCTCATCGCCATGTTTGTTGGAGAGCTACTCTTTGCTCATAGCAGCTTAACCTGTGGTGTGTGTGTTCCTGTTGAGAGGAGTTCAGGTCACTCTATTTCTCTGACTCCCTGCACCCTCTCCCTCCAGCCCTGTATTTCTAGTTATTTGTTGGGCATCTTAGCTAGGGATCTTGAGTGCATGTTACTTGCACCACAAATTATTATATTCAGAAAGTACTTTTATAAATTAGGTCCTCTTCCCAGTTTGCCCTTTTTTTGGTAACTTACAAGTACCATGTTTCTTTCTTCCTGAGATCAGAAACTCAGTTACTCTAGCTCCTCCTCAGATCTCATCAATTTAGTCCTACAGGATTTTATATCCATTGTACCTTCTAACTTGTCATTCTTGCCCTTGCCTGGTTCAGGACCCCCAGTACCTCTTAAATTGTTGGAATAATTGTTGTTGTTGTTGTTGTTGTTGTTTTTGTCATTGTTGTTTGAGAGAGAGTCTCGGTCTGTCACCCAGGCTGGAGTGTAGTGGCTCAGTCTCAGCTCACTGCAACTTCTGCCTCCTGGGTTCAAATGATTCACATGCCTCAGCTTCCCAAGTAGCTGGGATTACAGGCACATGCGCCACCACGCCTGGCTAATTTTTATGTATTTTTAGTAGACATGAGGTTTCACTGACTGGTCTCCGAACTCCTGACCTCAAGTGATCCATCCCTCTCGGCCTCCCAAAGTGCTGGGATTACAGGCCTGAGCTACCGCGCCCAACAGGAATAATTGTTTTTAATTCCTCCCGTCCATCCTACTCCTTGCTACCAAGTTTATTTTATGAATAGCTTTGCCCAGTAATGGCACACTCCCTCTATCCCTCAAAAATCCCTTCAGTCAATTCTGGGAAGGTCTCAGGCTGGCATTCTGGTCCTTCCCTTTTATAGCATTACATTGATTTAATTATATAGAGATATAGATCTGGTATGTTTTTTCAGACTGTGCTTGGCCAGTTCCTCCATCCACCTACTGTGTGGTTATTGTTGAATGAATTCCTGGATTAAAACCAATTCAAGGATTTCCCAGCTCATTTTACCTCATCCTTTTGGAACTTTTGTTCTCTGCTATTCTTGCTGTCTGGAATATTTTTTCCGTCTTCCTCTTTACTTGATGATATCTTTTCATTCTTTAAAAACCCATCTCTATTATCATGTCTCTCTCTCATGCAACATAAACTCTCTTTCCTTTCCAAAACGCTTCAGAATACTTTCCATTAGAATGTGACCTGATATTGTAGTCACTTCTGTACTTTTCTCTCATCGTGCTAACTGGATTGTTAGTCACTTGTGGGCAAGACCAAGTGCATTACCTAGTTTTGTATCCTTAGCATGACGTTTGCGTCAGAGTATATGAATGGGAGGCACTTAACACATTGTGCATTAAATTAGTTAGAAACAGAATAGCCCTTTGCGCCTGGGTTTCTCTGATTCCTAGCAATGTTGACTTCCCTCATACCTTCCAGGAGTATTTGCTAGTTACAGTCAAAGAGTTTATCGAAATCCGGTAATAAGTATGTACTAGAGCTTTATTATTTCCAGTTCTGAGTGCCTTCTATGTATACTAATAGCAAACAGAGGGCCACATTAATGTCATTAATGAAAGCAGACTCTTGGAATTCATTTGGACTCTTTGAAAGGACTCTTCCAGGAATATAGTAGGTGCTCACAGAGTGGTTGTGGTTGAGGTGAAGGCTGTCCTGTCGAAGGCCTTGAAGGAAATTGTGTGCCTGGTTTCTTAACTATTTAAAATCTCAGTGCTCTTTAATAACCATTTAGTGATTCTAGACTAGAGAATGAGATGACTTTTCCAATAAATTATCATTAAGAATGTATAACACCATCTAAACTTGGAATAATCTTCCCTTCTCTTCCTTTAAGATTTAGTCTTCATGACCTCCTAACTGCTAAATCAATTAGCCTTTTTCTCGGTCATCATCCCTCAGAACCTCAGCCTTTCACGAGCATTACTGCCGCCTTCTCCTTGTCTGAACTGAAATCTGGCCGTCTCCTGAGGTCACCCCTTCACTTGCAGCCCTATATGGGATGACCTTTCCATTTCATTCACTGACCTCAGCACCAAGGGTGGGGTTAATAACAGCTGTGGTTGCCACCCCTTCCCCAGCCTCTCCATGAACAGAACTTTTCTACCTGTTTGTGAAAACCTTGCTCCTTTCAGGCTCATGCCATTGGACTACGCCCTCTTCCACCTTGTTGGGAGTATTTCCCCAGTGTATTAAAGACTTGATACATGGCCGAGAGTCTTCCACCACCCAGAGGCTGCCATAATCCTGGTTGACTCTGGTATCTACAAAGACAACCCTCCAGTATCTTCATCGTGGTCTTGGACCCCCTCATCTCTAGTGAACATCTGCCCTCCTCACCTTCAGTTACCTGTATTTACAGGTTCACAAAGAAGAGCTTGTCATCACCCCTGTGTCACCTCCAGATTCTAAGCATCCCATCCAGTGCAACCTACTGGGGCTCCAGTCAGCCAGAGTACTCCACGTTCTATTTCCAACTTACCACTGTCTCCCAGGCTCTAGCCACTGCTTCTCCTCTAGATTACTGTATAGTCCCCGGACTAGTTGCCTTTCATTTTGCCACCTACCCTCCATTCTTCACCCAGCAATCAGAAGGTCATTTGAAGACGTTAACTGAATCATGTCACTTTTTTTGCACAAGTCTCCAGAATCTTATCTGTACTCATCACAGCCTACATGGCCCTTTTTAGTTTGGCCTTGCCTGTCTCTTCACTCTTATATCCTATATGCTGTCTACCGAATGCACTCTGGCCTCCTTGCTTCGTTCTGGTCAAGGCCTTTGCATTTGCTCTTCCCTCTGCCTGGCACATTCCCCATTACTTATTTGTAAGGCCTGTGTCATTCCTTCAGCTCTCAGCCCATATGCTGCCTCTTCAGAGAGGGCCACCTGACTGCCACTCTGTGCTCCCCTACTCTCTTTTATCTGAAAATGTGTGTGTATATTTAATGGTATTTTCCACTGTCTGAGGTTACTTATTTATATTTGTCCGTTACCTGTTTTCCTCTCTAGGATGTAGACTAGTGTAAGGATAGGGACTTTGTCGGTTTTGTTCACCTGATTCCCCAGCACCTGATGGTAACTGGAACATACGAGGCATTTAGGAAGTATTTGCTGAATAAATGAATAATTAGCATGCTCTCTTGCTCTGGCCTTCGAATTGCCATATTCCTAATCATCATACTGTCTTCAGACAATTCGTACCCATTCTTTATATTGCAGCCCCGTTGCCATTTTCTCTGTCCTTTTCACTCTGTCAAATTCGTAGACTACCATGCATTGTTCATCGCACTGACCATCTGACATTTTGATAGTTACTTATGTGCATATCTCACTAATGAATGTGCCCCTCAGGCTGTAATTTCAGGAGAACAAGGTGTGTGCATTTCTTTTCTTATTCCATTCTTACCATAATGCTTGGCACACTGGGATACTCAAGAAATATGTGTTAAGTGAATGAATCTTGGTAAATTGTCATGTGATTGAACAGCTTCTCCCCCTTTCTATTTTATTATCTCTACTAATAATTTACTTCCATAACTACTCTGGCCAGAGATTCCTTAAATGTCCACATTCTTTGGGATTCTGTATCTGGTCTGCTTTTCACTGCATAATCTCCTCTGGGATTCTTCTTTCTGTCGCCTTAGCTTCAGCCGTCACTTCTTTATGGATGATTTCTAACCTGACCTCTCTCCTGAATCACAGCTGTTTGGATTTCTGCCCTGAAGTTCAAGAAAACCAATTCCTTCACCTCCCCATAGGTGTGCCCTTGAGTTATGCTTCCTTGTCATCTTCAGTAGGTAATGCAGTCTACCTAGTCACCCAGGTTCTTAGCCGTAGGGTCCTCTTCAGCATCTCTCTCACAGATCACACATCCAGTGTATCTCCAAGTCCTGTTGATTTGATTCAAGAAATGTCTTCTGTCCATTGGCTTCCTAGCTTCCCACCTCCTTCCCCTCCAGCAAGTCTCACATACTATGTTCTTCTACAACACTCTGTAGTCTGCAGAGGAAGTAAAAGCCCGCCACTATCTGGTGCCCTCATCTTCCACAGGCACAATGCATGCTTCATTTTTTCTGGGAACATTCAGGCAGCTGAGGACCATTCGATAATGGACTGAATTTTGATGAACATGGCCAACCTGTAAATTTTTGCATTAAGGAACGATAAACTGTTTTAATTTAATGCAGTTTGGTCCAGCTTCCTGTCCTTTGCGTACCCACAATGCTTTCCCTTGGTATGTCTTTTGTAAACTATTTTCCATAAGCAGAGCAGATTCCCAAGCTCCGTGCCCAAGTAGAGTAGCATCTTTTCCAAAATGGGCTGTTGCCTATGATAGTCCCCAAGATAGGCCCAGCTGCCTCCTACCTGCCATTGGCATCTTCTGCTTCCAGAAACCTAACATGCCTCACAACAGCCTCACTCGTCCCTTCCTGACTTCAGTGCCCTAAAAATAAAAATGAGTCTGTTGGGGGAGACGCTGTTACTTAAGTTGCATTTTAGAACCAAATGCTTACACCACCTGAGGACTTTCCCTGGAAATGAACTGGAGATGGAACTGCCGAGAGATACTCACAGGTGGGCCTTTGGGGCTGTCAGGACGCTTTTTTAGGTTCTCATTCCATTTGGATTTACTAGGATTTGTGATTGTCAAGTCTGATCAAGGTTTTAAAATAGGGCTTTATCTTTTTTTTTTTTTTTTTTTTTTTTTTGGCACATCTGTCATTTCAACATCTAAGCGCAGAGGCTCTTAACTCCTTAAAGCTTCCTGATTTTGGCCTACTCATCTCCCTTAGTAAGTCCCTTGCCGGGAATGAATTGATCTATAGGCAAGGTCTCATCACAGGCCTCTGATTCATCCAAAGGAGAAGGCAATGCAGGTTTATAGAGCATCCCTAAAAGGTGGCTACTGCACTTGACATTGGTTATCTCATTTAATTCTGTGAGGTATAGGTAGCGTTCTCTTCATTTTAGAGATTAGAACTGTAGTTTAGAGATTCTAAGTAACTACTGATGTCCCACAGCAGCTTGTACAGTCAGCTTGAGATCTGGCCCTGTAGCAGCCTAGCTATATGATTCTGGAAATTATGTTCTTTACACTGTATGGGTAAATTTGATTTGTTCGTAAATCGCAAGTGGCACTGAAGGTGTTTTATTTCTCATCTCATTACACTGAATAGTTAAGTGACATTTTTTACATTCCCCTCTTTCTTTTTTCCTCTCCATTGCCTTAGCGCGTACTCCTTCCATGTTAGCGCAGACGGTCAGATGCAGCCTGTCCCTTTTCCCCCGGACGCCCTCATTGGACCCGGAATCCCCCGGCATGCTCGCCAGATCAACACCCTCAACCACGGGGAGGTGGTGTGTGCAGTGACCATCAGCAACCCCACGAGACACGTGTACACGGGCGGGAAGGGCTGCGTCAAGGTCTGGGACATCAGCCACCCTGGCAATAAGAGTCCTGTCTCCCAGCTCGACTGTCTGGTGAGTGAACATGGATGAACAAGACTTAGACTTTCATTCAGAAAACAGGAGGGGATGATAAGAGAACTGTATGTATGAGCAACACCACACACTATTGATCCCAGGTGGATAGTTGCTCTTCAGGGGATTGTGATCTTTCACTTGGAGGTGTGTCTTTTGCTTCCTAGAGAGACAGTGATCTAGTTCGTCATGTGTAGCACATGCACCATACTGATTTTCTTAACTCTGCCTCCCATGGGAAAAGGCAAACCACTTGTTTTCCTCGCTGATGGTTAAGCAAACTAAGAGCCCATACAGTGACTATGAGCGTGCACCTAAATATCATCTGTCACATGTAAAGAGTAACTTACTGCCTCATGTGGCAAATACTAGATAGCCCCTCAGCTGCTTCATTGGCCTTTGCCCTTGAGTTCCTTAGGAAATGTCAGTTTAGTAGAATTTTTGCTATAGCATGAGGCTACATCAATTGAACATAATTAAATATACATAAGATTCCCGTAACCTCATGAGCTAGGAGGAACTTTTTTTTTCTGTTACTTAACACTCCATGATCAAGTCTTGCCTCTGGTGCAGCTTTCATCAAACGCATGATGCCCTTTAGTCACGTAATGCAGTCCCAGGCAAAAGGAACAGACTGCCAGGGATCTACCCCCTGAAACTTTCTTGACATCAGTAGCAAGAACTTTCAACAGCAGAACTGAGCCTGAGTCTACCAAAGTTCCAAGTTTGGATACTCCAAGACTGTGAGAGCTCGTGCATTAGCGTACGTGTGTATCTGTGTATGCAAATGATGCAAGCAGTTGGTTAATTTGGTGGTGGTGGGAGTGGGTCTAGAGCTTTGCATTTTGATGCTAATTAAGATTAAATATCTCAGTACTACATTTGGTAGATCAAGTTTAAGTACTTCCCTAATTTCATGTAATTTTCTAGCATTAATCCACTTTATCATTGTCATAAGTATAAATGGCTCATTAAACCAGGAGGGAACACAATACTTTTATGGATTTCTGCTCTCATGTTAATGCTGTTTTCCCTTCCTCATGAGTAATCTCTTGATGGTTTTTGTCTCTACAGAACAGGGATAACTACATCCGTTCCTGCAGATTGCTCCCTGACGGTCGCACCCTAATTGTTGGAGGGGAAGCCAGTACTTTGTCCATTTGGGACCTGGCGGCTCCAACCCCACGCATCAAGGCAGAGCTGACATCCTCGGCCCCCGCCTGCTATGCCCTGGCCATCAGCCCCGATTCCAAGGTCTGCTTCTCATGCTGCAGTGACGGCAACATCGCTGTGTGGGATCTGCACAACCAGACCTTGGTGAGGTAGGTTAGCAGGATCTGTTACCAGGTTGTGAGGAGGAGCCGATTTTACTATATTTTGCCAGAGTGCTGTGTATATAGGTATGGGGATGTGTGTGTGTGTGTGTGTGTGTGTGTGTGTGTGTAAAGATAAAATTATCTTACTAAAAATTGTTCAGAACAGGTCCATTTTAAGATGTTAAAAATAAGTTATCAGTGTAAAAATCTTGTTTTCTGTGGTACTTGAACTTCATAAAATGAGATTTTTTTTCCTTCCTTGACTTATACTAAAGCATCACCAATTTGTTTTAACAAAATGAGGTCAATTTGACATAATTAATGTACATAAAGTTTCTATGACCTCATGAGCTCCTTGGACATCTGTAATTTGCCATCTGTGCTTGCTAACAAACCATTATTGTTCATAGAGCCTCATTGAGAAGATTCACAGTGTATGATACTGTCTTGAGTGCCATACACATCTAACAGGTTCATTCCTTCAGCAGATATTTACCAACTCCCATGGGCCTATGCACTGTATTGGGTGCAACTCACTCTGAAATGGTCTAGATTATCTGTTGTCCCACCTTTGAGGTTGGATAGATGTAACTTTACAAATGAGATTATAAAGGATTGGTGTTGGTAGATGGGAAAAACTCTGAAATGATTTTCTAGATGTCAATACCTAAGAGATTAGCAAGCAAGTAGAATGATAAGCTACAGGTATGAAAAGGTTGTAACCAGAGGTAGCTACAAGTCAGGTGTGTAAAAGAAGAGGGCTTTACTATCTGTTATTTCAAAGGACTGAAACCTATAGATTCCAAAACAAATCATCACTTTCATTGCTTATCAGGCAGGCTCTTATGAGAAGCTGCTTCTAACCCTTTTTTCTCCTGGTGACCTTGGTACGTTTTGCCAAGAGTGATTCCTGGGCCAGTAGTTCTGAGTGTCTTTCCAGGTGCCTTACTTGAGAGCCTCACCTTCCGTCTTGCACAGCCACCCACAGACACATTGCTGCTCACCGGCAGGACTGGTTCTGTCGCTCCCTGTGCCATCCCCAGTCCTTCTTTAAAGGGAAAATTAAATTCTCTCTCCCTCATACCACAGTGATAGAATAGGTCTCAGAATATATCTTTAGTTAGTTCATATACGTGTGGGCATGTTTTCTTTTGTTAATTTCAGAGATTTTTTTCCCATTAGTAATATCAGTCATGTTTTCATGAAAAAGTAATTTGAAGAATTCCTAAGCATTCAAAACCAAGCAAAAAGTACAGGACATGTGGCATCTCTTTGTATATGCTTTGTTATTACTTTGAATAATCAGAAACCATAATCAACCAAAATGAAATCTACAAATAAGGCCTACATTGAAATTGAATCATCAAGGAATTCTAAATTGAGTTTAACTAAAAGCTAACTTTTCAAGGGCTTTCCCTCCATTTTGACATTTTCAGGCAATTCCAGGGCCACACAGATGGAGCCAGCTGTATTGACATTTCTAATGATGGCACCAAGCTCTGGACGGGTGGTTTGGACAACACGGTCAGGTCCTGGGACCTGCGCGAGGGGCGGCAGCTGCAGCAGCACGACTTCACCTCCCAGGTATGATCTGTGGCTGAGGCATTTTAAAGATACGGTTTTAGGCTGAGGTGGGCGGATCACCAGGTCAGGGAATCGAGACCATCCTGGCCAACATGGTGAAACCCCAACTCTACTAAAAGTACAAAAATTAGCTGCGCATGGTGGCGTGTGCCTGTAGTCCCAGCTACTCAGGAGGCTGTGGCAGGAGAATCGCTTGAACGCGGGAGGTGGTGGTTGCACTGAGCTGAGACTGTGCCATTGCACTCCAGCCTGGCGACAGAGCAAGACTCTGTCTCAAAAAAAAAAAAAAACAAAAAAGATATGGTTTTATGAAACATATCACCTACTGAAAGAAGAGGCAGTTCACTTACCATGTGATGATGTCACTTTTGACTCTGGATTAACCACTTTGAGATCTCATTACTTTGAAATCACCCATTTGACTTTGGTTCTCCCCTGTACAATTCAAATTATCTTGATTTTCTTCACAATTTAAGTAGTATCTGCAGAAGAGATAGTACCTCCCAGATAAAAGAAGCATGTCCACTGTGGCCACTGTCACCATCACCTGTGTTAATTCTAGATCTTTTCTCTGGGCTACTGCCCAACTGGAGAGTGGCTTGCAGTGGGGATGGAGAACAGCAATGTGGAAGTTTTGCACGTCACCAAGCCAGACAAATACCAACTACATCTTCATGAGAGCTGTGTGCTGTCGCTCAAGTTTGCCCACTGTGGTAAGCAAGCACCTTTTGTCCGTTTTCTGTCAACCAGAATTGCTCCTTCCCCCTTCCTGTGTTTTTATTTCCAAGTCGAATCCTTGAGTTCATTGCCATGCCCCTCTTCAGAAATTCTATTACTTCCTGATACATGCCTACTTCCCCAACACCATGTAATTTTCTGGCATTAATCCACTTTAACCTTAAGGACTAATGACTCATTAAATCCAGAAAGATAGGCTTTATTTTTGAAGTGAAAGTTATTTTTTACAAATGGATGAGTTTTCTGTTACTAGTTTGGTGTTCTATAAAGCAAATCTTGGTGTCTGACAGAGTAACACAAACATTGCCTTTTTCAAAACTCTTTACCTATAGGCAAATGGTTTGTAAGCACTGGAAAGGACAACCTTCTGAATGCCTGGAGAACACCTTATGGGGCCAGTATATTCCAGGTAACATGGAACTTGTTAACTACCACTTAACGTTTGTTTAATCAAACTCTCCATGCATTCTCTCAGATTAATAATGTGCAGAAGTGTCCTGGGAGGTCAGAGCTAGTATTATGCACATTGTACAGAGAAGGAAACTGTGTCCAAGGGGAGGTTAAGTGTCACAGCAAAGCCATGGAACTGGGGATAGTCCCCATTGTTCTGAGCTCAGAGCCAGTGCTGTGCCTGATTCAGCACTCACTGTTGCTTCATCATCAATCCCTTTTTGGAGTAGAGGTTTTATGTCTTCTGAGAATTTTGTACATGTATGTCTTTTTTAATTTTTAATTTTGAAAGTTGAGCATTTTGCTTAAATACACTTTTGTTAGTAGGAGTAATTGTTTTATTTTTTCCAAAGAAGAGTGTTATGGAAAAGTTTGATAAAAATCAGTTTTATAAACTTTTATTTTTCCTATTGACTCAGTGGAACTTTGTATAGCTTGTGAAATTATTTGTAGAAAGACCAAATTGTAGACATAGTACACATATATGCACGTGTGCATACACATACTCCCCTCCTCTCTCCTAGTGGTATATGAGAATTTCATAGGCAAGGTGAAAGACTTGCGTTTATTAACCTTCTATATGTAGGATGTTATTTCCTAGTGTTCTTTTTTAGAAGTAATATAATAGACTTGCAGTTTTCTTGACCAAGTGGTATTAAGTTATCAAAAAGTAGATTAATTCCATTGAATCCAAAATAGTATGCAAGATAATCAGTAGGACAAAAAAAGCCAATTGTTGCAGTCATGAAGCTTAGAATTTAATACAGCATTTTTCATATCATGGATTATCACTTGTTAGATAGTCCCAACTGCGCTTTAAAAAAAAAAAAAGTAGTACATTTTTTATAGTAAGCATAAGTACTATGTCTTTAAGTGTTTAAAATATTCAGAGTCCTGGTTAAAATCCTGTGTTGTTTTCATTTTAAATGAGCACAGTTTAGTTAAAAGTTAACATTGAATCCTTCATACTACAGTTGAATATGGTATACAAAACTCTATGGCATGTTTTTCTTTTTAACTGTTGAACCTCTCCCCTCGCAAATTTGTGTTACGTTTTTACAGTGGGAACATTAAGCTTTTTACTAGGAACATTTTTACATTCTTTTTTTTTTTTAATGTGTTTTCAGTGCCATTTCTCATATCTGATCTCACTGAACTCTGCCACGTCCCTCTGAGGTGGTAGACAGGTAAAATGTCTACCTGTTTGCTATTGTAAGGAAACTGAGGTACAGACAGGTTAAGTGACCTGTGCCGTGTTCCACAGCTCAACCTGACTCCAAGCCATCTGTTTGAAGTTAAGGGTTTTTCATGCCAATAACACCCCGTCTTAATGGTAGAATAGGGTTTGAAATAAGGTCTTATTTGCCAGCAGAGGTGCTCATACCTTTGGCTTGCCTGCCTACCTAATGTACCCAGGGCAGAAACCTCCTGACTGACCTGATGAGGTGTCGCCAAGGGTGGATCCAATCCACCTCTGCCATTTTAAGAAAGTACCACGTGGTGGCTCATGCCTGTAATCTCAGGCATAATTTGGGAGGCCAAGGCAAGAGGATCTCTTGAGCCCAGGAGTTCGAGACCAGCCTGGGCAACTTAGTGAGACTCTGTCTCTACAAAAAAAGTTAAAAAATTAGGTGTGATGGGACACACCAGTGTCGTAGTCCCAGCATCTCAGAAGACTGAGGTGGAAGGATTGCTTGAGCTCAGAAGGTTGAGGCTACAGTGAGCCATGGTCACACCATTGCACTCCAGCCTGAGTGACTGAGGGAGACCCTGTCTCATTAAAAAAAAAAAAAAAAGCAGCAATACTGTCTGCGACCACCTTTCACCTTTCCTTGACTGGGCTTCTGTTTGGTCAAGGAGCACATTACATTTGCATTTGCTCTAAGTCCTCCATACCCATGGGATTTTCTTTCAGTATTTAACATTTTTGATTATATGTTTCTTTCCTAGTCCAAAGAATCCTCATCGGTGCTTAGCTGTGACATCTCCGTGGACGACAAATATATTGTCACTGGCTCTGGGGATAAGAAGGCCACAGTTTATGAAGTTATTTATTAAAGACAAATCTTCATGCAGACTGGACTCCTCCTCCTGGTAGCACTTTGCTCTGTCATCCTTTTTGTTCACCCCCTATCCCCGCATCTAAAACCAAGGATTTCAGATACTCATTGCAGTTGTGGAGTTTAATCCCCTTTCTTAACCTCACTTCCCACTTGCTATTGAATTGTGAATAGTCATTAAAAACCTGTGATACCAAATCTTCAGCCATCTACTTGGAAGAACATGGAATAAGCATACTTAACAGTGAACAGAATCTTTAATTATGTATTATATCTGTAATATATTTATTTTGTTTAAAGAAGGCTTTCTAACAATGACTGACTAAATAAAGCTGTCTGCTCCTGCATTGATAATGAAGGTGCGTTGTATTTGATACCCCTCCCCCCCTTTTTTTGGCAAAGGAGGGGAAAGGAAGGTTTAAAATAATTGATTTAAAATGTCACTAAGTGTAGACTGATGACTGTATAGAGATGTGAAATGTATAATTACACATGGAAGCAATATGTTGCTGTGTTGTTATTAGGTTTTTTTTGTTTTTGTTTTCTACATCTTTTAAAGACTTTTGGAAATTTGGCTGAACAATTAGAACACAACAGGCCAACTCATACTCATTTGGATCTATTTAGACAACGTTAACCAATATATCTATAGCTTTAGATTATATTCGATAAAAGTAATTGGACTTTTTTTCTTTTTTTGACTCGTTGACAAGTGTCTTTGTAATATGTTTTTAGTTCCCTTTTTTGTTGTATTATAGGCAGATGAACAAATTAAATTTGGCCTCAAAGAGAGAACTTACTCCCTTCTGGATATTTTTGCCACGTTTCTTTGCAAAAAAGGAGATATATATATCTTTAGTCAGTTTTGTTGTTATGAGAAATTATGGGTTATTTTGTGGCATGCTCTTTGGGAGCTGCACAGTCATGGGGAGGACTCCCACTGCTGTGCAAGTTAAATCTTTTATAAAACAAGGACAGCAGAGGAGGGTTTGCAGAGACCTCCCTCTGAAAAACACAAAGAATGGACTCTCCTGGGATGAGGACTTGCTTTCTTTACCTCCGGTTCTTTCCATGTCTTAGTTGGATGTCCCTGAAATGGACACAGGCTGTGCCATTGTGCCAGAAACATTGTGTTATCTTTTATGTTGTTGTTGTTGCTGTTAAACTATAATATGTGACTTCTTTTTTTATTATTATTTTTGTTTGAATGCTTTAAAAATCTTTTAAGTCTGTGGATCTGCTGATGTACAGTGCCTTTGCTGCTATGGATCAAAATCAAAAGAACCGTGTAGATATACTTTATTGTATAAGTAGAAAATTACTTAATTTCATACTAGAAATGGATGGATGCTGCAAGTTGAAATGGACTGTCCATTGACGTTCCTAATGTGGTAGCAGAAAAAAAATGGTGTCTTAAGTGCTTAGTGTTTGATGTCATTAACAGTTTCGTAAAACTCTACAGTGTAGAAAGATTTTGATACTAAACTGTGCATTGTACATAGTTCTAATGCATTGTATTGACCACCAGTACTTCTATAATGGTAGATTGTTTGTGCATTCAGACTTTTAAGCATTAAACATAAATAACTTCTAGTATGCTTATTTTTCTAATTCTTTGTCTTGATGACATCAGTTTATTTTTTATCTTTGGCTGTGCCACTCCTATATATTAAAAATGCCTAGTTTTTTCAAGGGAGATTGTTGTTAAAGTAATGTGTTTTTTTTTGTTGTTAAAGTAATGTGGGTTTTTTTCATTGTTGCTATTTTTGTTTTGGTTTTGTCTTTACTTGAGAGGAGCTAGAAAAGATAGGTGATAGAAGTTAACAGTGACCAGTTGGTGCTAAATATTTATTTGAGTACCTCTTTGATTTGTAAAAATACTGCCTACCAAAAGGTTATCATGTCCCTCAAACCCTTGATGCTTTAGAGCTATGCTGTTCAATATGGTTACCCTAGGCATTTGTGGCTCTTTAAATTTATTAAAGTTAAATAAAACTAGAAATCCAGTTTACCAATCACACAAACTACATTTCAAGTGTCAAGTAGCCACATGTGGCTAGTGGCTACCGTATTGGACTGGACACATCAACATGGCCTTTAAGTTAGCCCATGTAAACCATTGCCAGCCATTTAGATTTGGGAAGCATTTCTAGCATAACACACTGAGATCTTTACATCAGGCTTCTTGGGCCGCTACTGGTTGGGTGTATGAAGATTCAGTGTAAGGAGGAGTTTAAATTAAGAATTCTAAAGTGCTGGGACTCAAAAATCCGACATTTTAAGGTTCTACTAAGTAGGAGGATTGGAAGCCCCACAGTAGTCTGGAGGGATCATCTATAAGAGATACTTCAGTTGCTGAGTTAAGTACAGTATTCATCAATTGGACTGGAAGCCGCACTTCCATTGTGATACCATGTGCGTTGTTACATCAAATGATGACACACAAGTCAGTCAAGGCTGGCTGAAAAATTAAAAACCATAAAAAACATGGGGGCAAGGGATCATCTTCAAAGATGTGTCCCTAGGCAGGATGATGGAGTTTATGTTGGACTGGGAAGGAATAATCTTCGATATCTGCTATGTACAGAGCACTGTACTGGCTTATATTACATATTTTTTATATATATGTATAATGTATATATAATATATACATACAATATTAGCCACCTACCCATTATCTCAGGTTTTTCACAGCTTGTGTACCTATATGGTCCAAAGATTTAGAAACCCTAAGGGAAAAGCAAGTCTGAGGAAGGTACTAATGCATCAAGTATATCTGTACACCCTGGAAGACTGGGGGCATCTGAAGTAAGAGGGAGGTGATTATCTAGGTAAGGCACAGAGCAGAGTTGTCCATGTGGACTGACACAGTGGACCACACATTGTCCTAATAACATCTGAGCTCTGCGTGGCTTTGGAGAGGAGAAGCTGGTGATCCCTCATAGAGTGGCAATCCCAGGGTCTGGACAGCAGCATCACCTGGCCTCTGAGAGCTTGGCTTCCCCTCCCCACATGAGACACTGCATCCCCTTCCCCACAGCAGGGATTGTGTGAACTTTCTCCTCCAGTGCCCGGCTATATATAGTAGTAGTGTATATATATATATATAGAGAGAGAGAGAGAGTAATCTGCTGAATTGGGCAGATTAGGAGGGTAGTGAGCATAGAAATATAAGTTCTTCCCACATTTAAAGTATTCCTCCATTCTTGTGTAACCTTATTAAAAATGTTTAAAAGATGAGAGATTTGGAGTAAAATAGCTTTGGCACAAAAAGTATGACACATGCACAGTGTGCACCTCTAGAAGGTGGAACGTGCCTGCCTCAAGGGGTTGGAATTCCTTTTGGGTATCTGATGGGTGAAGTCTGTGATGCCTTTAGTTATCTTTAGAGAAATCCAAAACATTGGCTGTTGAATGGAATAAAAAACTGAGATGAATGCATAGATTTAACTTTTTTAGACAACTGGGCATCTATTTCCTCTCATTGCTAATGTATTATCAAATTAAATTTTTATGTCTATATATAAATCTCAGTCCTGACTTGATGTGCACAGAGTCTTGATGTTCTTGATGTTGTAATTATAAATGTTAAAAGTAATTGCTTAAACTTGGTTTTTAGGTTTACCATAGTTTTTGCTTCAAATGTAGTCTTGCAGAGTCTGAAGAACAACAAAGATAGGAATCTCCCTGAACCAGAGAAAGCTTAGTTTCAATGAGAAAAGAAAGCAGAACTCTCAGGACACTACAAAGAAACCCAGAGTAAAGAAGGCATCATGACCTTCCTAAGATTGGTGGGTCAAATGGAGAGTGACAGACCCTAAGTCCTTAGAGTATTTATGGATACACACCTCGCTTTGGGCCACTCTTTAGCAATATGGGTTCATAGTCTGAGGTGCAAGAGATCCAGCCTTGTCCTAAAACAGTGTATGTTGGAACCTTAGCTGCAGCCTCAGAATACCTGCAAGTGGTTGGAAATTACACAGCCTTGGGATATGTAAAAACTTGGTTTCAAACCATCACACACAGCCATGTAATTCTGGGTTCCTGCAGCCAAAAGCAGGGGAAACTGATGTTCTTCAGCCAGAAGTAGTATTCTGGATAGAGGTGCTGTGCGCATGCTAGCCTTATGAACATATCCTCAACTGTCACCTCATCTACTTCTAGACATGCCTCAATCTGAACAGTTTTACAGTTGTGCTGTCCTAGAAGCAAAATGTCCAACTTACTTGTTGATTGATATTTTTGACAGCTTTATGGAAATTTGTTCTGAGATTCCGTGTCCAGCGTTGAGTAAGCAATTACAAAATTATGAAGATGTCAGGGCCAAAAAAATTATTTATTTGATATTCTTGGATGCTCATATCCAAAACCACCTAGCTTCTGCAACTTGCAAAGAGGCATTCAACAAGCTCCAAGATCCTGCGCCCAACAGTTTCTCACTGAGGCAGCAGCTCATAACCACCCCTGTTCTTTTGAGCTAATTGCATTTATCTGCCTTTCAGTTCAAACTTGCATTCAGAACTAACAATGAAAATGGCTTATTTTTAATGACCTGAGCATATTAGAAAACCTCTCATGTATTAGAACATTTTAAGAGTAATGCTATCAAGATAGAACTCTTACCTTACAAGTAGTTTAGTTTGCATTTTTGGCAGCATGTGATAGAATCTTGTGGGTCCCAGAAAGGAATTCACAGGAGACTCTAGTTTACCTGTCCTCAGGGAAAGAAAGTTCTCAGCTAAGACTTCAGATATTTGGCTGGCAGAGAGTTCCCACAGGGTTGCCTTTAGTCCAGAGGAAAATGATAAGCACAAGTGTTTTCATGAAAGTTGTTCCATCTGATCTCACTGCAGGCCTAGCCAGGGTGGACACTAGAATCCTGAATTTACACACAAGAGCGCTAAGGATCAGAGAAGAAAGGTGTTTACCCAAATCCGTTATCTCCTGGGGGTACAAGCTCAAGGCTCCTGACTTGTGGTCTAGAATTCTGTACTGTCTGTCCAGCATGGCAGGTTGGAACACAAATGGAAATGAAGGGTTCAAGACACTTCATTGATCTTTGTCCCTCAGTTTCACAGAAATTAACTGGCTTCTGGTTTCAGCATCACAGAACTTTTTGACAACTCTTGAAATCAATCACAAATTGTCTTCTTTGCTTCTGTGCTGTGTGTTCCCACTGTGGACTGAATGTGGTATGTACAATGCAGATACCCACTCGCATGTGAGTAGATGTCCCCTGTATGTGTGACCCTTGGCATCTGACTGCCACAGGGAGCCCATTAACTTCACCCTGCGGGGTGATGAGAACATTGGGAAGGTTATTTTGGAAGAAGATTTAAACTCACATAAATGTCATATTTGACTTGAGTCTAGCAAAATACACACACGAAGGTACTTGTGAAGTAGTTAAGTTTTCGAGAATTTAGGCAGCAGAATTTTGGGACTCTGTTTAGGTAGGATCTAACGAAACTCATGCCCTAGTGTTTCTGGATGGCCCTGCATTTCTCCCTAGACTTAAGGAGCAGTTGGCCATTACCCAGTCTCCACTAGACACCCCCCCGCCTCTTCCAAGAGGAACTACCATACTTGGTACCCTGGCTGTATCTTATGTGGCAGAAAGTATGAGATGAGCTAGGGAATTTTTTATTCCCAGGAGGCTGGGAAGTTGCAGGAGAATGAATGAGTGGTAGGAACTGAGTCAGGGGTGAAATGCAGGCATTGTGACCATGAGGGCTCCATGAAGGAAGACTGTCAGACCAAGCTTGTGTCCTTCCTGCTTGTCCCAGCAGCACAGGGACTGGGAGAGATACTAGCAGGATGCACCACAAGGACAGGAGTGAGACTCCAGGACCACTGTGCTGCAAGCAGTGTTCCTTAAGATGACTTCCCATTGCTTGAAGAACTTCAGTTGGACACCTCTTTGCCCTAGAAGAGTTGAGTTTAAACAAATACCTATTCACTTAAACACCTGTTAGGGGTCAACTTTGGATAATGTACCAAATGCAGAGAAGCCTGTTACTGCCAAGAATAAAGCATCCCTCTCAGAAGTCAGCTAGTCCTTCCCAGATACGTGAAAACAAGACTTTGTTTCTGGAGTAATTGAAGAAATCAACTGTTAAACCTTGTTCTTAAATCTCCGTCAGAGATTCATAGCCCCTTTCTTGTTTCCTCTGAGTAGGCAATCGGTGTTAATGAAATGTGATTTCAGGTTTTATGGCTGAGTCAGGAAATTCAAAGTTATCATTTCCATGCTGATGGTTATCCCACCACCACCTGTGCAGCTGTAGGCATCCAGGTTTTAGTCTGGGCAAGAACAGCCTCCTGGGCACAAGAAGGTTGTAAAGGTTACTTTGAGAACAAAGGCCTTGACTTGCAGACACTTGTTCCTGAGTGATGGTCTTAAAAACAAAGCCTAAAGTGCCGCTAATAAGAAGGTTAGTGGTGACTCAAGCTGACAAAAAGTGAAAGGATTTAACTGCAATCCCTGAGGGGTAGACTTACACAATTTTTAGTCACCTTTGCATTTACCTTGAGAGGCTCTGTGTGAGGTGGTTGGCTTGTGCTTTGCAGACATCCTGCTTTGTATGCAGCATAGACTTTGAGCAGGAGACTTAGCAACCAGACTTCCAGCGCAGCTCTTCCAACTTCAGCACACGGCATTTGCAGTGTGTGTGTGTGTGTGTGTGTGCGCGCGCACTTTTCTTGCCAAAGATTTGCTTGTGCACATATTACAGAGTACAGCGTTATGGTGTCTTTTTCATATTTCATACCACTGGGTTTCTAGAACTCATTTAATTTATAATCTGACCACAGACCTGCAGGAGAGAATAAGATAAGGCAATTTGGTGTTGTCCAAGCTTACAAAGTTTCATCTATTTAAATTGTTAAAAAATTTTCTTATTTTCATGGTGACAGTTGTAGCATCATAATTTACCTCTGTCATCTAACATTTTCAGGAAGTGAAAAATTGCATGTTAATTTTTTAGAAAACTGACATTTACTCCTTGAAAAACTGAAACAAGCTTTTTGATTGAAAAATGTTCAGATGTATTGAACTCTCTTCTACATTTAATCCCAAATAGCTGGGATTACAGGCGCCTGCCACCACACCCAGCTAATTTTTTCTATTTTTACTAGAGACAGGGTTTCACTGTGTTGGCCAGACTGGTCTCGAACTCCTGGCCTCAAGTGATCCGCCCACCTTGGCCTCCCAAAGTGCTGGGATTACAGGCCTGAGCCACCGCGCCCGGCCGAGTAATGCAGATTGTGTGTGCACCAAACTTTATGTCCCATTTAGTAGCACCCCATAATGAAACAACATTCATCTTTCTGGGGCAAAGCGTCTGAATGTTCATGTTCAGTGGAGTAGGTAATGACTATAAACATACACAACTCCGTTTAGGTTGGTTTTGTCCCCAAATGCATCATGAAAAAACTTCTAGCTTCCTCTGAATTTTTTATTTTGGAATTGAAAAGAAGGAATTTGTGGATCTGTGTTTTTGTTTTCATTTTGAAGTTAAGGAATCAGATTCACAGAGGTTAAGTGACTTGATCAAGGGACAGTGACAGAAGCTTGCTCTGATGCCAGAGCTGGTGTCTCAGCATCTGTCCACTGTCAGTATGTGCTCTCATCCTCAGGGACTGGGACAACGACACTATCTAGAATATTCTTTTGGTTCCCTGTTTTGTATTGTCTCCCACATACTACTTCCATATGTTCTCTGCATCTTTTCTAATCAGTCACTGAAAATTACTTTTTCACTATGCCCAATAAAAAATCCGTACTTCTTTAAAAAAAAAATAAATAAAATAAGGCATGGGCTTTGTTACAGACAGTGTGTCCTTGGCCCTGTGAAACTTGGTTTTTAATTTGATGCTATATCTGACTCATCTAATCTTTAGATGACAGGCATTGTTAAAAGCTGGCTGGGCACCGTGGCTCACGCCTGTAATCCCATCACTTTGGGAGGCCGAGGTGGGTGGATCACCTGAAGTCAAGAGTTCAAGACCGGCCTGGCCAACATGGTGAAACCCGGTCTCTACTAAAAATACAAAAAATTAGCCAGGCATGGTGGCGGGCATCTGTAATCCCAGCTACTTGGGATGCTGAGGCAGGAGAATCACTTGAACCCGGGAGATGGAGGTTGCAGTGAGCCAAGATTGCACCATTGCACTCCAGCCTGGGCAACAAGAACAAGACTCTGTATCAAAAAAAAAAAAAAAAAAAAGCTGTGTATGTGTGTGTGTGTGTGTATAGAGAGAGAGAGAATTTTATTTTTATTGTTTGTTTTTTGAGATGCAGTCTCTCTCTCTTGCCCCTGCTGGAGTACAGTGGTGCCATCTTGGCTCACTGCAACCTCCAACTCCCAGGTTCAAGCGATTCTCCTGCCTCAGCCTCCCAAGTAGCTGGGACTACAGACAGGCACTACCACGCCCAGCTAATTTTTGTACTGTTAGTAGAGACGGGGTTTTGCCACATTGGCCAGACTGGTCTCGAACTCCTGACCTCAGGTGATCTGCCTGCCTTGGCCTCCCAAAGTGCTGGGATTACAGGCATGAGCCAATGCACCTAGCAACTGTATATGTCAATGGTAATGAAAACATCAACAAAAAAACATGCAGCATCAAAAATGTCTTTAAAATTTTCTGACTGGAGACGTCTCAATCCATGTTTTATTTTTTTTCTCCTCCAAACTTAGATCAATGAGACAGAAAATTAACAACGATATTCAGGACTTGAACTCAGCTCTGGACCAAGTGGACCTAATAGACATCTACAAAACTCTCCACCCCAAATCAACAGAATACACATTCTTCTCAGCACCACATCACACTTATTCTAAAATTGACCACATAATTGGAAGTAAAACACTCCTCGGTAAATGCAAAAGAATGGAAATCATAAACAATCTCTCAGACCACAGTGCAATCAAATTAGAACTCAGGATTAAGAAACTCACTCAAAAGCACACAACTACATGGAAACTGAACAACCTGCTCCTGAATGACTACTGGGTAAATAATGAAATTAAGGCAGAAATAAATAAGTTCTTCAAAACCAATGAGAACAAAGGCAACGTACCAGAATCTTGGGGACACAGCTAAAGCAGTGTTTGAAGGGAAATTTATAGCACTAAATGCCCGCAGGAGAAAGCAGCAAAGATCTAAAATCGACACCGTAACATCACACTTAAAAGAACTAGAGAAGCAAGAGCAAACAAATTCAAAAGCTAGCAGAAGACAAGAAATAACTAAGATCAGAGCAGAACTGAAGGAGATAGAGACACAAAAAACCCTTCAAAAAGGCAATGAATCCAGGAGCTGGTTTTTTGAAAAGATCAACAAAATAGACCGCTAGCCAGACTAATAAAGAAGAAAAGAGAGAAGAATCAAATAGACATACTAAAAAATGATAAGGGGATGTCACCACTGATCCCACAGAAATACAAACTACCATCAGAGAGTGTTATAAACACCTCTACGAAAATAAACTAGAAAATCTAGAAGAAATGGATAAACTCCTGGACACATACACCCTCCCAAGACAAACCAGGAAGAAGTCGAATCCCTGAATAGACCAATAACATGTTCTGAAATTGAGGCAGTAATAAATAGCCTACCAACCAAAAAAAGACCAGGACAAGATGGATTCACAGCTGAATTCTACCAGAGATACAAAGAGGAGCTGGTACCATTCCTTCTGAAACTACTCCAAACAATAGAAAAAGAGGGACTCCTCCCTAACTCATTTTATGAGGCCAGCATCATCCTGATACCAAAACCTGGCAGAGACACAACAAAAAAAAAGAAAATTTGAGGCCAATATCCCTGATGAACATCAATGTGAAAATCCTCAATAAAATGTAGTTAGCTTTTTAAAACATGCACAACTTTGTGTTAAATTTTTTTTCTTTTTTTTTTTTTTTTAGAAACGTGGTGCATTTTGTTATGGCCTGGTTCCTTTCTTTTCTTTTTTTTTTTTTTCTTTTCTTAAAAACAAGTACTTTGTAACATGTACAACATTCTTGTATGATAGATGGGTCACAAGGGAAGCTTTTCCTTGATTACTTTTGTGTGTTTTGATTCATGAGCTCATAAAGGCCCAACCATGGTGGTTAAACACTCGTTTACAGTCATGTTAAAATTACACTAAGATAACAGGAGGCCCTGTTCACAGGATAGATTGATGGGCTTCAAGGCAAAGGACACAGGTTGCTTGAAATCTTGATTGCCACAATTCTGGGTGCACAAAGGCATTTTAGTCTGTTGCTCAAGTCTGAGGGCAGTCTGATTATGTGGCCTGAGGGCTCAGCGTCACATGCATGTATTAAAGAAGGCTGACTCTCTCCCCACTGCCAAGAACTTGGGGAATTCAGAGAGATGACTGTAGAGTTTTAATTCAGATCTCATCACAGAACTTGGACCAGTTAAGTTACTGTCTGAATTGCTTTCCTGTGAAAAACAAGGGCTGCCAGAGCCACTGCAGGATTCATAGCTATTTAGATGAGTGCATAATTGGCTCCCTAGAGGAGAATTGGGCAGCTATGAGTGTTTTAAGTGAGATCATCTTTTCGGGACGTTGCAAAACTATAATCCTATTCATCTGTAGTTCCTGAAAAATCTTTCCTGAAACCTCCACTGTCCAGGGAGGTATGACTGATGTAAGAATGGAAAGTTGACCCCTTGCTCCCTCCACCCTTGCTTTGGACGTAACAATAGCATGCAATGCCAGTGGGGGGCACAGAGGCAGTAATAAACGTGAGGTCTTCCCTCAATTCATTCCGCTCAAGCTAAGACTGAATTCTTAGTGAATATTTGTTCTTGGAACTGTTACTCGACTAATACGTATAAAAGTTGTCGTATAAAATGTGATAATGATCAAACAGATTGGTTAGAAAAGTTGCACAACTTTTTACAATTCAGATTGGGGGCAGATACACTTTTTTAAAAGGCAAATTCTGTTTTTACTGTAATGCTTTCTAAGAAAGACCATATTTTAATGTCTAAGTAAATACACAAACCATCAGATGTGTACGGCCACCTGTATTAAGGTCAAGCATTAGGTCCAGGTGTCTGGCTTGGGCAGCTGAATGGCTGGCAGTGTCATCCTCTGAGATAAGTGAGGTGTGGGGAATGGCATTTACCATGAGACATACACATGAAAGGTCTCGGAGGAAAGTGAAAATTAAGTCTGGAGCCATGAGAAGAACGTCTAGGCAGAGGTGATAGTTGTCAGTATCTTCACAGAAATACTGCCGTGGGGATGAAGGAGATGGCCTCAGTATGTAGTGAGGAGAGGAAAGGCTTGGACAGAATCCTGAGAATTAAGATAGGCAGATCTAAGAGAAGAGAAAACAGAGCTAAAATAAGTGGGCCACAGGCTGTAGTCACCAGCCTATAAGATGGCTGCTAGGCCGGGTGCGGTGGCTCACGTCTATAATCTTAGCACTTTTTGGGAGGCCGAGGCGGCTGAATCACCTGAGGGCAGGAGTTTGAGGCCAGCCTGGCCAACATGGCGAAAACCCATCTCTACTAAAAACACAAAAATTATCTGGATGTGGTGGCGAGCGGCTACTTGGGAGGCTGAGGCAGCAGAATCTCTTGAACCTAGGAAGCGGAGGTTGCAGTGAGCCGCCATCAGGCTACTGCCCTCCAGCCTGGGCGACAAGAGCGAAACTCAGTCTCAAAAAAAAAAAAAAGATGGCGGCCAAAGACCCCGCCTTGGGACTCACCTCTGTGTGCAGCCCTCCTCCACTGTACCAGGATTGAGCTGTGTCACCAGCGGGGTGTGGCAAAAGTGATGGCATATTAGGTTATACCAGATTATAAAAGACACTACAGTTTCGGCTTTGCTGTCTCTTACCCCTCCCATCACTCACTCTAGGGAAGCCACCTGCCATGTTGTGAGCATCCTGGGGAGAGTCTCCTGTGATGAGGATCTTGGGCTTGGCCAACTGCCCTGTGAGCGAGCTTGGAAGTGGAGCCTCCAGCCCCAGCTCACACACTGCACATTCATTGGAAACCCTGAAACACAACCACCTGGCTAAACTGCTCCTGGATTTCTGACTCACATTGTGAGATAATTTTTGCTGTTTTAAGCCACTAAGTATTGAGGTAATTTGTTTTACAGCAATAGATAACTAATACACAGGTTACCTGTAATTCAGATCTAGTTGACATTTTTTCCCCAACACTGAAAGAGAAATCCATCATCTAGAGCTCTTTTCGTCACATGTCTGGTTCTGATCTCCCTCCAAGTTGTTATTAAACCGACAATGACTTTCAGGGTCACTTAAAATCATTTCTAGCCATATGCAGAAACTAAAATTTTTTTTTTCTGTTACTTTAGTAGTCTTGTAACTGTAACTTCTTGGGATTGATTAAATCGTTTTTTGTTTTTGGAGTTTTTTTTTTGAGACAGGGTCTCGCTCTGTCATCAAAGCTGGAGTGCAGTGGTGCAATCTCAGCTCACTGCAGCCTTGACCTCCTGGGCTCAGTCAAGCCTCTCACCTCAGCCTCCCAAGCAGTTAGGACTACAGGTGTGCACCACTACACCGGGCTAATTTTTGTATTTTTTGTAGAGACAGGATTTTGCCATTTTCCCCGGGCTGGTCTTGAACTCTTGGGCTCAACTGATCCGCCTGCTTTGGCCTCCCAATGTGCTGGGAATACAGACGTGAGCCACTGTGCCCAGCCAGATTTTTTAACATCTAAGGAGTAAACTATATGAAGAAGACTTTCTTAAGTTATAGTGGAGAAAAGAAAGGACCAGGGAAATTGACCTGCCAGAAAGAAGGAATAAAAGTTGACAAGATGGAGAGATGTCAAGATGTCAAGATTGAGCAGACCTGCTAATAGCACTTGAGCCTTTCCTCCATGCAAAAATGGTCGCGACCATTTCAGGACAACTGCAACAGTTTTCCCTGGAAGGGTGGAAAGTTACGTAAAATCTAAGGTTTTGAATAGTTAAGAAAACTTTAAAGTGTTGATTATATTCTGATTATATTCAAATAATTCAATGATACTTAAGAATCAATGGGTATTATTGGTTTGGAGAATTCACTTAAAAAGCAACTGTAGTAATATTTCTGGAAAAAGGTATGGGAATTATAGTTCTTTATTTGCCCTTCAACTGACTGTTATGTAGAAGAGCACAGCAACCATGCAGATAACAAAACTGCATGAAATATTTGCAGCATATATGACAAGCAAACTTTTAATATTTTTATGTGTAAGTGGCTTTTACAAACTAATAGTAAAATGTACCAAATGACACAACTGGCCTATTCAACAAAGATGAAAAATGTTATTAGAATTTATAAGTGAATGAGTACAAATTCAAGATAGCATTTTTCACCTATCAAACAAGCCACAACAATTATTTTTATTCCAATGTTAGGGAAAAGTGGATAACACACATTCTCAATTCTCATGTATTGTAAATGAAAGTTGAAATTGATAAAACTTTCCTGAAAGGCTTTTTTTTTTTTTTTTTGAAACAGAGTCGCACTTTATTGCCCAGGCTGGAGTGCAGTGGTGTGATCTGTGAACTCCGCCTCCCGGGTTCAAGCGATTCTTGTGTGTGCCTAAGCCTCCCCAGTAGCTAGGGTTGCAGGTGTGCACCACCACACCTGACTAATTTTTGTATTTTTTTTTTCCAGTGGAGATGGGCTTTCGCCGTGTTGGCCAGGCTGGTCTCTAACTCCCGGCCTCAAGTGATCCGCCCACCTCAGCCTCCCAAAGTGCTGGGATTACAGACATGAGCCACTGTGCCTGGCCTGAAAGACTTTTTGGAAATGTGTCTCAATCATCTTAATGCACAAAAGCTTTGACTCAATGCATTTTCTATCATTTTACTCTAAATATTTCAGCGTATGTTCAAAGATTTTTTTTAAAAAGGGATTTTAATTGAATTCTTTTTTTTTTTTAAATATAATTACAAATAGCAGAAACCCAACGTGAAAAGGCTTAAACAAAAAGAGTTGACTGGCTAGGGAAATTGAAAGGTTTGAAGAACTGAGCTACAGAAGAGCAGGAATGCAGCTGGGCCTCAGGAACAATTGGAATTGGGGTTCCAAGGTTTCCAGGCCATACCCTTCACACTCATCTGCTGCTCTTTGAGCAGTCTCTTATATTTACTACAGACTGCCTTTTTCTCATGGTGGGATACATCACCATTGGTCCAACAGACCGTATCAACAAAGGAAAAGCTGACTCCTCTTAAATTCTCTAGGTTCTAGTTCAAAAACAATTCTATGAAGAGACTCTGAAGGCCGAGTCTGGAGGATCAGATGGCCACCCATGGAACAGTCGATTGTGATGCTGATGATTGACCTAGATTGTCTCAGGTGCCCTCTGCAGATGACTTGACTGTGGCCCAGATGTCGAAGATACCAGAAAATGCATAGCCATGCATCTGAGAGGAGGGGAAGGGTCTAGCAACTGGGCAGGCAACCCCCTAGATACCCACAGGAAAAGTTTGCTTTTTCACATGATAAGCCATACACTAGATGCGGTATGGTGTTTAAATTATGGAAACTGTGATGGGGGATGAGAAACATGGTGAATAGCAGAGAACCATCCGTGACTTCAGAATGATGGCAGAAGATAGGAACTTGGTAGCTGTGTCACTGAATCTACTGGTAGGTCACTTTCTTGAGGAAGCTTTAGCCAAATTCAGTTGGCATACTGGAGGCATGTAAAAAATATCACCCAATTCACATGTGGGTGTGAATGGAAGTGAAGAATCTGATATTTATTACATGCCTCTGGTATGTCTGACTCTGAAGGAGGTAACTATCTAACTAGTTACCTTAATATATATATTTCATATATTTCTGACTTCAACTCTATAAGACTTTGGAGGCCCGTTGTACATACAAGGACACAGAAGCCTGAGAAAAGTTAAATAACTTTTCCAAAGTCACACAAGTGGTAAGTGGCCAAGCCTTTGAGATTCTGCCTTTGATGTGCTGGCTCCTTGCATCCCCTGACCTTTCTCAAAATTTTCACTCCAAGATGTCTTAAAGATACGGCATAACTTTCACTTAACCAGCATTTCATATACCATTCATTCCGCATTTTATAAAGTTTGAGTTTATGTTGTTTGATTTTCTCCAATATGAACTTCACATCATTTCTGCATATTTGTAAAACCTGTCAAAGTAATCTGTAACTAAACCAATCCCAAAAAACGTAAATCCCTTACTCAACAGAGTCTCCAGTGCCTGTAGCGAGCTGGCTCTTCATAGAGGAAAGACAAATACTCCTCCACAAAATGCTGGTCTATCCATTCATTTTATTTTATTTGATTATTTTATATTTATTTATTTATTTATTTATTTATTTATTTATTTATTGGAGACAGAGCCTCCCTCTGTTGCCTAGGCTGGAATGCAGTGGTGCAATCTTGGCTCATTGCCACCTCCACCTCCCGGATTCAAGTGATTCTCCTGCCTCAGCCTCCTGAGTAGCTAGAATTACAGGCGTCTGCCACCGTGCCTGGCTAATTTTTGTATTTTTAGTAGACACGGGGTTTCACTATGCTGCCAGGTTGGTCTCAAACTCCCGACCTTGGGTAACCCACCTGCCTTGGCCTCCGAAAGTGCTGGGATTATAGGCGTGAGCCACTGCACCAGGCCTATACATTCATTTTAGAGTCATGATAGTTCAGCAAGCAGCTGCTATCTGATCAATCATTCTTTCATTGAACAAGTGTTGATTGAGGACATAGCATGTGCTAAGACTATATTTGGGGCTGATGGGCATGTTAAAGTGTCCAGGAGCCACTCATTCCTGTGCCAAGTAGTATCACACCAAATATCCTCCTATCCAAATCCCCACCTGCCAATTTAATGCCGAAACACTGAGAGCTCTGCTTTTTAGTAAACCTTTACAGCAAATTTCTTCTGGGCTGAAGTCATCTGTTGATGAGCATATCATGGAAGAGAGAATCAAGAGCTCTGTAAAATTCAAGCTCTGTTACATCTATTTAATCCCTCTGATCTACTAGGCCTGTCACTCTGTTTTAGAAGGAAATTAGATGGTTCTGACAAGACTGTTCTTCACAAAGCAATGTTGATTATTACCTAGTATTCTGTGATCTTATGGGTGTTTGCAAATTGATTTTTTGAAGATTTGTTCTAGTATGTTCCATGTATGAAAACTAAACTGACTGCTCTATGATTTTCAGGGCTGTCCCTTTCTCTTTTTCAAATATAGATCTCTCTACTTTTTACTGGTTTTTAGTGTCCTTGCTGATCCCTGTCGAATTTTTTAAATTGCTTTTGAAAAACACTGTTAACCTTGCTTCAAAGTTCAGTAAGAGAAAACACTTAAAGGAAACGATGACTTGAACATCTACAGTCCATTTTAGAAAAGAAAACATGATAATAAGCATTGTAATACAGAGCTTGTTACAAACTGGCAAACTCCCAGAGGATTTGCTAGGCCACCGTTCACAGAGCTAAGGCTGGCCTTAAATGCTAGCTAGAAGGTGGAAGATTGCCATTCTGTTTAGGGGCATAACAATAAGTAAATGTTTAGCGAAATGCTTAAAGGTGTTTAAGGCAATTTGATTCAAGTATGTCTTCCCCTTGGCAAGCCTGCTTTGTAAAAGACATACACAGATTACAGGAAAATATATACTTTTGAGATGTAAAGAGATTTCTTTAGTCCTCTGAGGAAGATAATCATCGATGGAGATAGCTTACTTGCTTTTTCCTGCCATTCGAGTAAGTTCAATATTGTATTGTACTAGAAGCATAGGTGAAAAATCTCCTTCTAACCAACTGAATTTGAAAATGTAGTCCACAACCGATTTAGACTGTTATTGTGTGGAAATTATGTCAAGACGACAACCTTTGAGGTTGTGCTAGGCTCACTGTATGAAAACCAGAGAACAGCTGTGAAATTCCCTCCTCCAAAACATCTGGGAGTAAAAACTAGGTGAATACACCCAGATGTGCTCCAGACAGAGAACTGATGGGATTTTCTTCATTCTCTAGTTTCTTTCTTGGCACCATCATAGGCTCATTGGTACACTTAGCTTTGGAATCTTAAAAGCAATAGTTCAGTAAAGAGAGCTTTGTGGCTCCAAGGCAGACAGAACCATTTTTCAATTGCAGAAGCACTTAATTCTTTCTCACTTTAAGTGTGAAAGCCATTTGGGTGATAGCCCAGGCAGGGTATTGCAGACCGAGAGTGAAAAACTCTTGGCCTCTGAAAAGGAACAGTAGGGGGGAACATTCAGTTACCATTTACTAAGAGACCAAGAAAAAAAAAAAAGTATTGCATTTCAAAAAAAAATTGCTTTTGGCAACTGTACTTAAGACTCTCCAATTTGGAAGTTAAACATGGGAAAATGTTATAAACGGGTTGCAGCGTATTTGTCTATCACTCTCTTTTTGAAGTGGCAATCTGGGTGACTGGAAAGTATGAACACATCTCTATTCTGGTGCAGCTTGCTGAGAACTGCAAGTTACAGAACGAAGCCTGCCTGTTGGGCTGCTGCTTATAAATAGAAGGAATCTGGTTCATACCATAGAGGGGGAGCTTCCATTGGAGTTTTTGCATGTGTGTGAAGGAAGCTAGTGTGTATTTGACAGGACGGCTCAGCTCTCATGAGCCAGCAAGTAGTGACAGAAGAAGGGGGCCCAGCAAATAGCCATTCTCTGAATGTGCTCCTTGAGGAGTTGGTATAGTTGCTGTAGCAGGAATCCTCATGCCTGGGTCAGGACTTGGGGGCTGGCAAGTGGCTCAGGGTTCTATCAGGGAGGCCTAGGGAGTTCTGTAATGCCCATAGCTATTCCGTGATGACGCATCCTTCCCAGTGACAAGCATTCTCTTCCTCTTCCTCCCTTTTTGATGGTGGTAGTCATTTTATAAGATGATAGACCTGTGGAAAATTTGAAAGGCTCATGGGATATTCATACTCAGATAGGAAAATAATATTTGAAAAGAGATAACAGTACAACCACTATGAAAAACAGTGTAAAGTTTCCTTAAAATTTTTAAAATCACACGTGGTCGTGTGTGCCTCTAGTCTCAGCTGCTTAGGAGGCTGAGGTGGCAGGATCACTTGAGCCTAGGAAGTTCAAGACCAGCCTGGACAACATAGCCAAATCTTGTCTCTAAAAAAAAAATCCTTAAAAAAATAAAAATATAACTACCATAGGATTCAGGAATCCCACTCCTGGGTATATATCCAAAGGAAATGAAATCAGTATATCAAAGACATATAGGCACTCCTATATTCATTGCAACGTAATTCACGATCATCAGGAAATGGCACCAATCTATGTGCCCATGAATGATGAATGAATAAAGCAAATGTGGCATGTATAATAAATTATCTATATAATATATAATATATATATAATACTATTCAGCTCTAAAAAGAAGGAAATCCTGTCATTTGCAACAACATGGATGAACCTGGAGGACATTATGCTGAATGAAATAATCCAGGCACAGAAAGGCAAATACTGCATGGTCTCACTTATAGGGAATATAAAACTGTTGAATTCATAGAAGCAGAGAGTGGAATGATGGTTACCAGGCCCTGGGGGTGATACTGGGATTGAGAGATGTTGGCCAAAGGGTACAAAATTTCAATTAGAAACGAGAAGTTCAAGAGATCTATTATGCAACATTCTGACTATAGTTAATAACAATATTGTACACTTGAAAATTGCTAAGAGAACAGATTTTAAGTGTTCTCACCACAAAAAAAGATAAGTGTATGAGGCAATATGTATATTATGAGCTCAATTTAGTCATTCTACAATACATGTTGTACACCATAAATAGATAAAATTTTTGTCAATTTGAAAAATAAATTTTAAGAAAAGAAAAAAGAAAAGTGATAACTATCTGCTGAGTAGGTTATGCATTTACAACATTTTATCAAAGGCGCACAGTAACACAGTTATGTAGGTGGTGCTAGCCCTGCTTAAATGCATGGAAATGGAGGCTCGGGGAAGCAAAGCGGTGGGCCCAGAGTTCATAACTAGTAAGTGGTGTGATCAGTTTACTCAACCGGTCTTTCACCGCCCGTCATCAGCCGCTGCACCTTTTCCTCCTATGGGGAAAAGCCCACCTGTGAATTGCACCAAGAACCTGATTATCCAAGGGGGAAAATGAGTCCTTGTCCTGTGGCCTGGGTGTCATTTATGTCCTTGCACTTCTACTGAGGAGGGGTGGGAGCACCAGCGGTCAGCCATTCTCGGGCAGTTCTGTTGAGAAACCACATGTGATAGTTCAGCACCAGGCCTGCTTTACAGCGGGGATTATCAGCCATTTGTCAGTGCCCTGTAAGCCCTTCAATTTTTCGGGCGAGCAAAAAGTCCTTATTCATTCCTCCGAGGATTGTTGTCATCCAGCTGTCATTCGGGCATTTAGAGTGCAAGAGTTTGTGCTTTTCATCTGGCCATATTTCTCACAGTGACATCTATGTTTCTCCCTCTCTTTTTCCCTAGACTCTGGTTCAATTTAGAGGTATATACTACTGTTTTTCTTATGCTTAATGTCTAAATAAACAAAAAATATCTTGATGGCTTGATGTGTTCGGGGACACTATCTTAGGGATGTTTTAAAGTCAATGCAATGAGTGATATTCAATTATTGCTAGACTTCTATCAATTTTGGAAACAAAGTCCTCACCAACTGCTCACACACACACACACACAGAGACACACACACACACACTGTGTTCTGCAGTCTCAAAACTCTTGCCATGTCATTCAGTGGAGAACCTGTTAAGAGCTTCATTTGTTCTGCTTGGGTGAACATACCTAGGCACCAGATCCCAAAAAATCAATCAAAGACAGAGTCATGTTTTTCATAAAACTTTCAACAGATTGTGGCAACAAATGCATGAACAAACAAACAAATGAATAGTAAGTGTAATAACTAAGTTTTCTTTAAAAAAAAACTACCCATTCAAATAGTCTTTAGTCTAAGTATATATTTTCATGATTGTCTGTATGTGCATTAGAAATGTCTTTTTCAAGAATTGATGGAGATTTCAGACGGTTGATGTTTGTTTTCAATGACCTATTTTGCCTTCTCCCTTCTGCAAATGGTCAATTCCACATGGATACCCAAAATTATCAAAAAATGTCCACTCTTCCCTGAAATTCTAAATGTGGCAACCTGTAATGTGAAATATGATGTTTATTGTCCCTACCATTCTACACCTGCACCCCCCGAACTCATCCGTGGAGACAGTCTAAGAAGAGTAAAGCAAAAGGAATTCGAAAGAAGAAAATGATCTCATTTGCAATAGAAAAAAACAGAAGGGGACATAGATACATTTAACCGATGTATTTTATTAAAGAATTTTAGTAAATATATATTTCATATTTACATATTGAAGTATATTTGTAGACACTCTTTGAACGCAGGTGAGCTGAATGTGTTTCATGGCTGCACCAGTGCTGAAGGTTTTTTTTTTTTTTTTTTTTTTTTTTTTTTTTAAATGAGATCATTAAGGTTAGAGGTTTTAATTTCTTGGAGGTGTGGGAGGTAACTTCAGGTTCTTTCTCATCCACTTTCCTTTTTTCTCTCTCCTCTTTCCCTCTTTCATTCTCACTTCTCCTTCTGAGTACTCAGCTAGACCAGGCAAGAGGGGCCCAGCCCTTGCCCCATAGTTTAGAGAGCCCGACACATCACATAGAGACACAGATTAATTAAAGAATATGTGGGCACCTCTGTCACTTGGGATCCAGTGTTCAGTGCTGAGACAGTGTGACCCTAAATACCCACCCTCATGCCTAACACCATTCAGGCCCCAGGCAAATACTTCTCTATCCTTGTCCTCTATCCAAATACCTTAAAGACCTATGGGCTGTCCTGCTGCCACCCACATAAGAGATGAACACGACTTTAGAGCCTGCGAAAAGATTTTGAGTGGCAGAAGCGCTTAGGTGAGAGAAAAGACAAATTAATTAACTTGTCAAATCATTTTTCTCCGATAGCGTGAATGCAATAGAGCCTCGTGTGACCTAGTATCATTTCCCAGTTGTGCTGAGCATCTACTTTCTTACTTCTCTTTGTGGTTCCACAGGTATTTGCAAATTAGAGCAGCATTCAGAACACTAGCATATGGAGTTTGAGAAGAATATTCTGAAATGGAATCATCCAAATTACTCCTACATCTTTATAGCTGCACATCTAGACATTTTGTGAGAAGTAGTCATTTTTCGTGTACGGCTCTAGATGTTGCTTTAAGAGATGGTGAAAATTGTGATATGACTATATATTAAAATGAAAATATTTGGTAATATTGTCTGTGGTAAAAATAATCTACGATGGACAATCCAAATACAATGTTTGAACATGATATATAAAGGAATTTTATTGACAACTCCAGTTGCTACTGTGTCAGCAGAGTAAATGTTCTCCAAATAGAAATTAGTAATAAAAAAACTACCTTAGGACAATAAAATTTTCAGAAAAGCATCTGTCTTGGCATTACTGTCAATAGAACACAAAATAAGTGAAAGTGTTGATTACAACATAATTAGTGTTCTGCTGAAACAATGGCAAGAAAAACCAACTTTGTGAACTGTATTTGTGAATTAACGACACCTATTTTATTATTTATCAAATACTACTGGACGATCAAGAAAACATCCGACACACAATGTAATTAAACCCAGTCATATTTGAGAGTTTGTTGACTTTCAGTCATGCAAAAACCATAGCTTAAAATTTTTTTCATTTTATCATTATGAATATGTGTTTGTCCAAGAAAAGAATAGAATAGCCATTATTTGGCAATTTGTTGGCTCATAATTATTTAGCTCTGTGGTATGCAGCATCCATTCATACCCTTGCCACATTCCACCATCTTTCTTCCCTCATTTTCCCTTCTTTTCTCTTCCCTCAGATGTGGCTCTATTTCTCCCTTGTATTCATCTCTTCTCTCTTCTTTGTCCTTATAAATCTTACTCCACAATCTCAAGTGCTTAATTAATGTAATTTTTTATTTTTAAAAATCAAATTAAGTTAATCTCGGAGTCTCCATCTCTCTCAAATGGCAAAAATATGCCCATTTCAGTCATTACGGAGGAGAGCATAAGAATGGGATTCTCTTCCTCTTTCTCTTTCTCTAGGGCCACATAAGAAATCCGAAAGCTTACACCGAAATCAGGAGAAGGCTCTTTCACTCAGGACATCAGACTGAACACTGAAATCCTGGGTCCCAAGCTAGGTAACTCACTGAAGGTGGGCAGTTCTCCAGCTTTTTTGTAAAGCTGGGACTCGGTTTGTCATTGTTGCTGTTGGGAACCCGGTGGTGGGAGTCCAGATTCTCCCAGACCCCACATCCATAGCCTCCTGAGGTCCTGCACCCTCTATGGTGCAGCGGGGAGGTGAGTGTGGGTCACACTGTTTGAGGAATGTGACAACCCCAACCCCTTCCCAGTCTGGGGGCAATATCTCTGCTTCCATTACTACCTTCAAATTCCTCCTTCCTCCCCATCCCTAGGATAATTCCTTCAGGAGTCCCATGATTCTGGAAAAACAAGCCAGAGTCAAATTATCTAAACACAATTTCTGCTTTTATGGATCACAAACAAGAAAGTGAACATAAAGGTCTGGCTATGTTCTTGGAAGAGGGGAAAGAAAAATACAAGAAGGGCAAAACAAATTGATGTTTTAGAAAATTACACATTTGGACTTTGGGCATGTGGGCGAAACCCTCTTGAACAGTGTCTGCATAATTCTGGAGATCTGAGGGGGTTGGAACATAAAGGTAAGGGCCCAGATAATTATGATTGATTTTAGATTTTAAGTGAAATTTCAGGTTTTGGTTCAGGCTATTCATTCAGCTCAGTAAAAAAGCAACGGAGATAGCGACTCAAGGTTCTTCTTCTGGCCAAGAATGAAGTCAGTGCATTTGGTTGGTACATTCCCTAAGGTGTATCTCTTGGGAATTAGTTTCCTACAAACTCCAGCCTCTGGACCCTGGAAGATCTGCTTGCTGCTCCAGACACACTTAACATATTGACAAAAATTAAACATGCTCACAGGTGAGTTTCTTCCCTCCTTCATATATTCACTTATTCATTCAACAAATATTTGTTGAGTGCCAGGCACTGTACTAGGTCCTGGGTGTACAGTGGTGCATAAAATAGACACAGTGTTTTCCTTTGGAACTTACAGTCTAGTGGGGAAGATATCCAGTAAACAAGAAAACAATTAATATAAATTACAAATTGTGCTAAGAGAGTGAACACAGAGAATAAGGAAACTGAAAGAACCTAAAACACAATTGTGTACAGAAAAACTAAAGGAATTAGGAAGATAGTTGTCTTTTTCATAGAAGGCTCAGAAGTTCTTACCTCTATGTAAATTTTAGAGGATGTCACATGAAAAAAGTACTTTTATTTCATTAATACTAAGGAGTTGAGCTAGCATCAAAACCTGCAAGTTTTAGGGAGATCCATGTTGGGTTGACCGGATGAAGAACTTTTTTTGCTGTGAAAGAATGGAATGAGCTGTTTGGGGGGGGTCAGGTCATCAGTTCCCTTGATTAAAAATAGACACAATTACTGCTCAGTAGTAAAAAGATGTAAATACACACCATGAATGAGTCTCAAAAACATAATGCTGAGTGAAAGATGCCTTACACAAAAGGCTACATATTGTATGATTCCATTTACTTGAAACTCTACATTAGGCTTAATTAATCTATGGAGGATAACTGGGACAATCATTGCCGGGGGGCGGGGGGCAGTGCAGTGGGGCTGGAATTAACAAGGAAGGTGTGTGAGAGAACTTTGTAGATAATGGGCATGTTCTATACCTTGATAGAGATTTGGCTCACACAGATATGCACATTGGCAGTGCTTAGCCAGTGGTTCATTTAATATATTTGCATTTCACTAGACACACATTTGATCTAAAAGTAAATAAGGAAAACATGAAGGAGGGAAGGAAGGAAGGAAGCAAAGGGAGAGAAGAAAAGAAAACAAGGAAGAAAAAAGAAAAGAAAGGATAAACAAAAGGAAGGAAGGAAAGAAGAAGGGAAGAGAAAGAACCAAAACCAAATATTAAACTTTAGTTAATGATATACATGCTGGAGTTTTAGCGGTGAAGTGTACTGATGTCTGCAATTTACTCTGAAATACATGAAAAAGAAAGATGAACTGATGAATGGATATTTAGATACATAAATAATAAGGCAAATATAACCAAACGTTAACAATTGTAGAAGCTAGAAAATTAATGTACGGGCATTCATTGTATAATTCTTTAGCTTTAGTGGTGTTTCAGTTTTGTTCTTAAAATATTAAGTAAAAAGTCACTATTTATTGAGGACCTACTAAAATTTGTTAGTTATTGTGCTGTGCAGGGTTGATACATTACCTCACATACTGAAGAGAATAATTCACGGTGGATATATATTTTTTGTGGATTAGTAAATTTGTAAATTATAAATTAGGAAATTGGGACTAAGACAATTCAACTAACATGTCCAAGACCATATGATTCAATGGCGAGCCTATCTGTTTGCAAAGTTTGCACCTGTGCTATCTAATATGGTACCCACAGCCACATGTTGCTCTTGAGCACTTAAATGTGGCTAGTTTGACTGAATAACTGAATTTATAATTTAATTTAATTTAAATTAGAAAACCAATGTTCAATTCAGTTATTGGAAAACTCAATTTAGTCACTGCAAAATTTCAAGTATGTTTGCAACAACTTGGATAAGTGAATCTACATTTTCAATGGTAAATTTTATGAAATCTAAGTACTCATTAAATATTTTTTTTTATACAGAGCCTTGCTCTGTTGCCCAGTCTGGAGTGCAATGGCATGATCTTGGCTCACTGCAGCCTCAACCTCTGGGGTTCAAGCAATTCTCCTCCCTCAGCCTTCTGTGTAGCTGGGACCACAGGAGTGTGCCACCAAGCCTGGCTAATTTAAAAAAATTTTTTTGTAAGACAAGTTCTCACTTTGTTGCCTAGGCTGGTCTCAAACTCCTGGGCTCAAAGTATCCTCTATCCTCGGCCTCCCAAAGTGCTAGGATTACAAGTGCGAACCACTGCACCTAGCCTCATGAAGTATTTCTTAAAAAAAATTTTTTTTTTGACACAGGGTCTCACTTTCTTGCCCAAACTGGAGTGCAGAGGTGTGATCATAGCTTACTGCAGCCTTGACTTCCCAGGCTCAAGCAATTCTCCTGCCTCAGCCTCCCAAGTAGCTGGGACTCCAGGTACATGACACCACACCCAGGTAATTTTTTTTTAAGTAGAGACAAGGTCTCACTACATTGCCCAAGACGGTCTTGAATTCCTAAGTTCAAGGGATCCTCCTACTTTAGCCAAAATGCTGAGTTCAGGCATGAGTCCACTGCATCCAGCCTTTCATCAAGTATTTCTAATGAAAACTTAGCATCTAAACCATAATGTGTCTTACATGTAAAATAAACACATTTTGAGACTTATTGTGAAAAAAAGAATGTAAAATATATCACTAATAATGTTTACATTGATGATATGTTGAAATGATATATTTTGGATCTATTGGGTTAAAATTTAAAATATTGAAATTAGTTTCACCTCTTTTTACTTTAAAAAAATTAACATTATATATGTGACTGAATTAGTCTGTTCTCACAGTGCTAATAAAAAACATACCCGAGGCTGGGTAATTTATAAAGGAAACAGGTTTAATAGATTCACAGTTCCACATAGTTGGGGATGCCTCACAATCATGGTAGAAGGTGAATGAGGAGCAAAGTCATGCCTTACATGGTGTCAGGCAAGAGAGTGTGTTCAAGGGAACTTCCATTTATAAAACCATCTGATCTCATGAGACTTATTTGCTACAATGAGAACAGTATTGGGAAAACCATCCCCATGATTCAGTTATCTCCACCTCGCCCCACCCTGATGGAGCTCCTGATGGAGCTAAGACACATGGGGATTATTACAATTCAAGGTGAGATTTTGGTGATGACAGAACCAAACCATATCATTCTGCTCCTGGCCCCTCCCAAATCTCACGTCCTCACATTTCAAAACAATCATGCCTTCCCAACAGTCCCACAAAGTCTTAACTCATTTTAGCATTAATTCAGAAGTCTACGGTCCAAAGTGTGGTCTGAGACAAGACAAGTCCCTTCTCTCTAGGAGCCTGTAAAATCAAAAGCAAGTTCAAGTTAGTTACTTCCCAGATACAATGGGGGTACAGGAATTGGGTAAATATGCCTGCTCCAAATGGAAGAAATTGTCCCAAACAAAGGGGCTACAGGCCCCATCCAAGTCTGAAACCCAATAGGGCAGTCATGAAACCTTAAAGTTCCAAAATGATCTCTTTTGACTCCATTCTCAAATCCACAGTGTGTTGATGCAAGATGTAGGCTCCCATGGCCTTGTGCAGCTCTGCCCCTATGGCTTTCTCCTGCCTGCTTTCATGGGCTGGCATTGAGCGTCTGCAGCTTTTCCAGGTGCACAGTGCAGACTGTCAGTGGATCTACCATTCCAGGGTCTGGAGGACAGTGGCCCTCTTCTCACAGCTCCACTAGGCAGTGCCTCAGTAGGGACTCTGTGTGGGGACACCAACCCCATATTTCCCTTCTACACTGCCTTTGTAGAAGTTCTCCACGAGGGGCCAACTCCTGAAGCAAACTTCTGCCTGGACATCCAGGCACTTTTATACATCCTCTGAAATCTAGGCAGAAGTTCTCAAACCTCAATTCTTCACTTCCGTGCACTCATAGGCCCAACACCACATGTAAGCCACTAAGGCTTGGGGCTTGCACCCTTTGAAGCAATGGCCTGGGCTGTATGTTGGCCCCTTTTAGCCACAGCTGGAGCTGAACCAGCAGGGACACAGGGCACCATGTCCCAATGCTGTATAGAGCAGGGGGGCCCTGGGCTTGGCCCATGAAACCATTGTTCCCTCCTAGGCCTCCAGGCCTGTTGATGATAGGGGCTGCTGCAAAGGTCTCTGTCATGCCCTGGAGACATATTTGCCCTTGTCTTGGTGATTAACATTTGGTTCCCTGTTACTTATGCAAATTTCTGCAGCCGGCTTGAATTTCTCCCCAGAAAATGAGTTTTTCTTTTCTATCCTATTGTCAGGCTGCAAATCTTATGAACTTTTTTGCCCTGCTTCCTCTTGAAGGTTTTTGCCACTTAGAAATTTCTTCTGCCAATCTCTTGAAATCAGGAGTTCAAGACCAGCCTGGCCAACATGGCGAAACCCCATCTTAACCAAAAGGTACAAAAATTAGCCAGGCATGGTGGCAGGTGCCTGTAGTCCCAGCTACTCAGGAGGTTGAGGCAGGAGAATTGCTTGAACCTGGGAGGCAGAGGTTGCAGTGAGCTGAGATAATGTTACTGCACTCCAGCCTGGGCAACAGAGTGAGACTCGGTCTTGGTTTAAAAAAAAAGGCTGCATGCAGTGGCTCTCACCTGTAATCCCAGTACTTTAGGAGGCTGAGGTGGGTGGATTGCTTGAGGTCAGGAGTTCAAGAACAGCCTGTCCAACGTAGTGAAACCCCATCTCTACTAAAAATACAAAAATTAGCTGGGCATGGGGGTGCATACTTGTAATCCCAGCTACTGGGGAAGCTGAGGCATGGGAATCACTTGTGCTGGGGAGGAGGAGGTTGCAGTGAGCCGAGATTGCAGCACTGCACTCCAGCCTGGGTGACAGAGTGAAACTTTGTCTCAGAAATAAAAAAATTAAATTTCTTCTGCCAGATACCCTAAATCATCTCTCTCAAGTTCAAAGTTCCACAGATCTTTAGGGCAGGAGCAAAAACCCACCAGTCTATTTGTATAGCAAGAGTGACTTTTATTCCAGTTCCCAACAAGTTCCTCATCTTTACCTGAGACCACATCAGCCTGGACCTTATTGTCCATATCACTATTAGCATTTCAGTCAAAGCCATTCAACAAGTCTCTAGGAAGTTCCAAACTTTCCCACATCTTCCTGTCTTTTGAGCCCTTCAAGTCTCTAGAAAGTTCCAAACTTTCTCACATTTTTCTGTCTTCTTCTGAGCCCTCCAAACTGTTCTAACCTCTGAGTGTTACCTGGTTCCAAAGTTGCTTTCATATTTTCAGGTATCTTTACAGCAACACCCCATTCCTGGTACCAATTTACTGTATTAGTCTGTTCTAACATTGCTAATAAAGACATACCTGAGACTGGGTAATTTATAATGTAAAGAGGTTTAATGGACTCAGTTCCACATGGATGGGGAGGCCTCACAATCATGGCAGAAGGTGAATGAGGAGCAAAGTTGTGTCTTACATGGCAGCAGGCAAGAGACTGTGTTCAGGGGAACTCCCATTTATAAAACCATCAGATCTCATGAGACTTATTCACTACCATGAGAACAGTATTGGGAAAACCACTCCACCTGCCCCTGCCCTCAACACATGGGGATTATTACAGTTCAAGGTGAGATTTGGGTGGGGACACAGCCAAAACATATCAGTGACTCACATTGTGTTTCTGTAGTTTGACAGAGCTGGTCTACACTCTTTCCACTGTACTCAGCATGGATTGTGTTCATACACAGTCTAGGCATGCCAATTACCAGGTGTGGGTACAGGGTGAGGTCGGGGTGCACTAAGTCATAAAACTCTTCGTAACTTAGTTCCTCAGAAACTTTGTATCATGCTTATTATGTACCAGGAATGTTTTTCAAGACTTGACATTTATTATTTCATCTAACCTTACCACAATCCTATAAAGTAGATACAATTATCTGCATTTTACAGATGAGGAAACTGAGGCATAGAGGCATGTACACATATTTAGTCGCTGCTAAATCAAATTAAAGGAACAACTGCAATAGGGATATACACAGCATTTAAAACTTAGTCTTTCAGAACTTTCTTTAAATGGCTTTGATTTAGAGATTTGGTTTCAATTATTTGGACTTCTGAGAATGTTTTCATCCTCTTAGGACACTGGCCTCGTTTTTGTATGCAAGCTGCTTTCTGAATTGTACATCCCTTCCCAGAATTCTAAGGCATTTATTCAAACAATGTAGATGAAACTAGATAGTTGGCCAAGAGGAGTACATTGTGTCTGAGCAAATGGATTATTAGAGGGGTCCCATTTGAGAATTTACCATTTTCTTTCAGTAGAAAGGGTAGTTTAATCTCTTTTAAAAGCCTGCCACACCCTGTGGTAATTGACTTAGCAATGGAATTGCTCTTGAAGAAAGCTCCTGCTTTTCTATGCCAGAGATACTGATGGAAGACTTGAAGTCTGGGGAACAGCTGGGTTGCACTTCCTAGATGTCTGTTCAGGTAGGAGAGAAAGTGACCATCCTAAGGCAGTTAATTTTCTTTTCTTTTTTTTTCTGAGATGGAGTTTCGCTTTTGTTGTCCATGGTGGAGTGCAATGGTGCGATCTCGACTCACCTGCAACCTCCACCTCCCGAGTTCAAGCAATTCTCCTGCCTCAGCCTCCTGGGTAGCTGAGATTACAGGCATGTGCCACCATGCCCAGCTAATTTTGTAGTTTTAGTAGAGATAGGGTTTCTCCATGTTGGTCAGGCTAGTCTCGAACTTCCAACCTCAGGTGATCTGCCCACCTCGGCCTCTCAAAGTGCTGGGATTACAGGCGTGAGCCACCTCGCCCAGCCGAGGGATTTAATTTAATTTTTTTTTTTTTTTTTTTTTGAGCTGGAGTCTTGGTCTGTCGCCAGGCTGGAGTGCAGTGGTGTGATCTTGGCTCACCACAACCTCTGCCTCCTGGGTTCAAGTGATTCTCCTGCCTCAGCCTCCTGAGTAGCTGAGACTACAGGTGTGCCACCACGCCCAGCTAATTTTTGTATTTTTAGTAGAGGCGGGGTTTCACCTTGTTGGCCAGGATGGTCTCGATTTCTTGACCTCGCGATCTGCCCACCTTGGCCTCCCAAAGTGCTGGGATTACAGGCGTGGGCCACCGCACCCAGCTGAGGCAGTTAATTTTCTAAGTGCTAAGCTTTGTTCATTTTGAAGGGAACCTTGATTGGCCAGTGTTCTAGAAACCATAGTAAAGAAACTCAGAGAAGACATCATAAGTTACTGGAGCATTTTGGACAGGCAGGCATGATTGATTTTCTGTGTGAGAGATCAACCTCTACCCTTCTTTTACGAGTATGTCTTAAAAGTTCAGGTCAGTGCTGACGCAAGTTATGATCTATGTCTATTGCATGAAGGCAATGCCTGCTATAGTCATTAGACCCAGCATGCTCTATGCTGCTAACACATTGGCAAATCTTTCAAATAATAATAATAATAAAACAGGGAGCTTTGTAAATTCAGGAAAAATGCCACCATAGCGTCAATTCTCTGAGGGTAGAAGGTGGTAACATGGAAAAATCTTGAAGAGCAGAACACTCTGAGGATAACAAATGTTAATTCCTGCATTCTCCTAAAAGCACAGAAGATGGCAAATATAAATATCTAAAAGGTGTTATGTTCTGAAACCACAAAATCAAAATATTCAGGTTTGTTAATCATCAGTGACAAATGGTGTGGAGCACCTTGCATTTTGTTTACTCTAGACCAGTGCTGCTCAGAGTGTGGTCTCCACCAGAAGCATCACCTGGGATCCTGTTAGAAATGCAAATTCACAACTGGGTGCAGTGGCTCACGCCTATAATCCCAGCACTTTGGGAGGCCGAGGCGGGTGGATCATCTGAGATCAGGAGTTCAAGACCAGCCTGACCAACATGGTGAAACCCCGTCTCTACTAAACATACAAAATTAGCCGGGCATGGTGTCGCATGCCTGTAATACTAGCTACTTGGGAGGCTGAGGCAGGAGTCTTGCTTGAACCCAGGAGACAGAGGTTGCAGTGAGCCAAGATTGAGCCATTGCACTATAGCCTGGGCAACAAGAGCGAAACTCCGTCTTGAACAAACAAACAAAAAAAAGAAATTCAAATTCACAAGCTTCCCTCCAAATCTAGTGAATCAGAATTACTGGGATTGGTGATATGAAAAAAAAAAAAAATCTGCTTTTTGAAGAGATATATGAGTTCTTATGTTCATTGCAGCATTTTCCACAACAGCCAAGATACAAAATCAAGCTAAGTGTGCATCAACAGATAAATGGGTAAAGAAAATGTGCATATGGTTTATACACACAATGGAATTCTATTAAGCTCTAAAAAAGAAAGAAATTCTTCTTTGTCATTTGCAACAACACAGATTAGCCTAGAGGACATTATGTTAAGTGAAATGAGCCAGGCACAGAAAGACAAATACTGCATGATCTTACTTATATGCAGAATCTGAAAAAAGTCGAGCTGGTAAAAGTAGACAGTAGAATGATAGTTACCAGAACTTGTGGGCTAGGGAGGGAGGGGTAGGGAGGGAAAGAAGTGATTCAGTTAGACAGGAGGAGTAAGTTTTAGAGATCTAAACTTAGAGTCGTGATTTCAGAATCATCACAGCATGATGATTTTAGTTATAATAATGCATATTTCAAAATTGCTAGAAGAGTAGATTTTAAAAGTTCTAATCACAAAAAATAAGTATGTGAAGTAATAGATATACTAATTAGCTTGATTTAATCATTCCACAATGTAAATATTTATCAAAACATCACATTGTACCCCATAAAACCCCATAAATACATACAATTATTATTTGTCAAGTAAAGAATCTGCATTTTGACAAGATCCCTAGATGAGTCAGACCAGTGCTTTCTAAACTATCTGTGGAGAAGGAGCTAAATTTCTTGTTTTTGTTTTAAGTTTGTCACTGACCCATTATTTTAGAAAACTTCTTGTTCAGCAAGACAAATCCAGTGATCGCTCACTGGCCTGCTGCAGGAATGTCCAATTGCTACAACATCTTTTAAAAAAACTTACTCTAACTTGTGTACCTTTCTTACTGGACACTGGTAACAAGAGTCCCTGGGCTGGTACCAGTCCATGAACCACATTTGAGTAGCATTCATCCAGACCATACCTCTCCAGTTCACTGGCCTTTCTGATCCAGAATAGCCACTGTTGCTGCCTAGAACTTATAGATCTTTGCCAGGGAAACACCATGAGCCTTACAGAGAATAAAGACATGGACATGCAAGTTAATCAGAAGCCACTTCTTCTATCTAGATTGGTCAGACAGTTACTAAACACACTTTCAAATGACCATTTTCAGCTTAAATAGATCAGGTGGATGGTTTCTCTCATTGCATTAGGATGATGAATTACAAAGATTTGCTCTTCATGTATTACTGCTGTGGTTCATGAAACTCACAGTTCCCATGAGTATGTAGATATTATGGAGCAAAGCAAATTTATTTTGATGTCTCTCTTCCAAATAGGGCTGAGTTTATAATTTTCTGCTAAAAGGTTGTGTTGCGAAATTTGGCTGGTCAGATGACATTTGGAGGCCATCAAATTATAATTGATGAATAAACACAAGAGACTATTTTTTCCCCAGACTTGAATTATGGAGCTGTCTTTGTCATAAGAGATGGAAGTATTATACAACTTTTGCTTTAGTCTTACTCCATTTGGCTATTCTCATCCCAAGGCGACATCCTTTTAAATCTTGTTAAAATACATTAGGGCTTAATGTATTTAAATCTTGTTAAAATATACCTCTTGTTTATATTAGGGATTCACTAAGAGAAGGTGTCAATGATGTAAACATCACATAAAAGTAAAGACTGCAGAGATGAAAACAGTGCTTAATGGAGCTGCTTTGCTAGTGGGAAATGAGTTCTGATATTAACCAGAACTGGTTCTTACTCTGAGATGTTCCCCACTTACAAAGAGTGTCAAACAGCCTTTTAGCAACCTTCAGGGAAAAAAAATCTAGGATTGTTTACATGAAAGTGTTTCAAACTCTTCCTCTGCTATAAATTGTCTACAGCCAAGTGGGTGCATTAGGATTTATACTGAATCTCTTTATCTGGTAAGATAAAAGTAATGTTTATGATTTCCCTGAAATGTATTTGCTTTTCTCACGGCTTTTGATAATACCCCCAAGGAGGAGCCATTTAAGAAACAGCTGTTTAACCTACAACACAAACAGTAGCATAAGCCCTTTGGTATTTTCTAATATCTAGAAAATGAATAATTGTGCTTTTCCAATTATTCAGCCTCTCCTCTAAGAAAGGGCCTAATTTGTGAAGTTTTTCTGGTTTTTAAGGATACAGGTGGCAAAACGTTTCTCATTTTGGTTTCTTGAATTCATATATGATGAAATTATGCCCTAAAGAAAATACAAACTAAAAGCACAATGAGATACCATTTTGCAGCCACCACAGAGGCAAAAAGAGAAAAAGGCCAACAATACCAAGTGTTGGTGAGGACATGTTGCAAAGACACTTACACAAGCTGGTGGAAGTGTGAATTGGCATAGCCACTTTGGAAAACAATTTTATCTTATCTCATAAAGTAGAGCATCTGAATACTGCACAATTCAGCATTTCCCCTCCTGGGTGTACACCCTAAGGAAATTATTGCATATATGCACTAGAATATATGCAAGAATATTCTTAGTAGTGTAGTTTTTAATAGCAAAAATCTCAAACAGTAAATCCAAATGACCATCTAATAAGAGAAAAAGTAAATTCATTTTGTTATGCTCATACAATATAGTATTCTGCTACATGCATCAGCGTGGATGAATCTTAATATTAGATTGAAAAGCAAGTTTGAGAAGAATACATACAGGAAGATTCCATTTGCATAAAGTTAAACGATGTGTAAAACAAAGAGATTCTATATGTGAGATAAAATGATTAAGAAATGCAAGTGAATTATTAACACAAAGTGAAATAGTGGTCATCTTTTGGGAGGAGGCAATCAGTGGAGGTGAGTTGGGTCATCTTTTGGGAGGGGGCAATCAATGGAGGTTAGTCACCAGTGGATCTTGAAGGAACTGATCATGTTCTATTTCTAAAAGTGCATGGTAGGTTCATATGTGCATTTTAAAAATTAGGCAGGTATGTTATATATAATTTGCAAGTGTGAAATTTTTATAACAAAATATAAGTACACGGAAAAGAAGAGTATGAATAAAAATAAATCACATGGGACCTATATGTCTCATTAGTTTATTCTCCAAATTCTCAGTGACTTAATGAAGTAAAAAATTTTTTTTCTCTCATGCTACATGTACAGTGAGAGTCATCAGGGGCCTCTGATTATTGTGGTAACCCAGGGACTCAGACTCAAGAGTTTATATGGAAAAGAAATTCTGTGATTACTGCCTGTGGGAAAAGTTATCACCAGATCATGACAGGGTTGGGGCAGGGAAGGAGGACAGGAACATGATGAGTCAGGCACTGGCTCTTCAGATTTCTATCTGGAAATGACATGTCACTTCCACTCACATTGCATTGGCCAAGTCAAGCCCTAAGGCCCTGCTAACTTCAAAGATGTTAGAAAAGTACAATCTCACTGTGTCTGTAGAAAGAGAAACTGAATATTTGTGGACAGACTTAAAGGCCATAATTTATGACTACCGTATAACCATAGCCAAATTTTGAATTCATTGCTGCTGCTTCTATCCCAAGCTCTAGAAGAACACACATTTGTGCTTATTTTCCATTACAACTCTAATAAAGATACAAAGTGCTGACTTAAAAAGGCTTCCTTCTTGATGATCTTGATAGTCTTAGGAGAGAATTCCTTCTGAAGATAGGATACTCTTAGTCCAAACAAAAGTCATCCTCATGGAGTAAAAGCCTCTTATCTGGATAAAAATTCATGGATTTTGTCTGTTATCTGCAGGGGTGAAAGGCTCACTGTTCTACTTCCCAGAATTGTAGAAAGTCATGTTGGGGTGGCACTAAAGATGGATAGGGGATGGCGGGCAGGGATATCAACAGAAATCCAAGCTTACTGGAAAACATGGCCACCGGGGGTTGCAGGTTTATGCCCAGAACCTCCCCTTCTCTTTGTGTTTCACAGAGGATGCTGGCCAATCATTTTTGTTGGACACACCTGCATCCAGGCAATTGAGGGAGTGAGAAAACACACGCCAATCATCTGACCTGGGTGGTGAAGCCAACCTCTACAGTGTTGTCCTCAAAGCTGGGGCAGAAACTGGCTCTTTGCTTTCCAGCCCCATTTCCTTGTCCAGTGCACACTGCAAGGCTACTTAGGTTAGGCTGTGGGGTCTAAGTTCTGGATAAGGGAACATGTTACATAGGATGTGATGTCCAAGCCTGATGATGGAACAGCAGCCTAATATTTCATACTTTCTTATGTCACTTTCTTTTGGCCAAATGCAGAGGAACCACTCTGAGGAGCCACCAGATGTTAGGAGCCTGTGTTCCCAAATCACCACATTGAAGGCTGGCCACTGAAAACCCAATTGGATGATGATGTGAGCAAGAAATAAGCCTTTATTTTATGAAGTCAGTGAGATTTGGAGGTTGTTAGTTTCATGAGCTAGTGTTAGTAACCATCAAAAAATGTAAAAGATCATAGCTCCTTTCTTTAAAGATACTTCTGACAAGGAACTCTGCTGGGTTGAATTCAGATAATGCTCTAGGACAAGTCTTTCTGATTGGTATAAAAAAGAGTCTTGTCATCTTTTCTCACTACCTTTAAAGTGGCTAGGCAAGCCAGGCTCTGCCCACGTGTTGAGTGATCATTCAGAATTGGTATTATAATTTGGCACACAAAATGCTTTGATTGATTAAAACAATGGATCCCATTTAGAGTTTTTTGGGTGTCTGGAATTTTGAACATTGGTTTACCTTTGCAAATGGTAAAATAATTGCGGGTATTTTTAGCAGAAGGTGTGATATGATTTAGGAGATGGCATAATAATTCTGCAAAAGTCTGGACAGTCTACTTTTTATGCTTCAGGTTAGATTACACACAATAAACCCATTGGATGAGGGGAAATACAGGCCACAGATGCTATTTTATGTTTGTGGAATGTGGGGAGAGAAATGAGCCAAGGGAAAAAGGCTAGAAACCAAAGTGAATGAGCAGGTAAAAATATGGTCAGAAGGGGAGTTTTCCAGTGATTTTGTTTGGCAGACATTAAAAAATATACAAAATTGCAGATTGTAGTCATAGTAATGGAAACTGTAAGGTGACACTTTTGTGCCCATGATGTAGGCATGGTGATCCTACATGAGTTTATTCTTCTCTACAGAGTGGGTAGGAATAAGACTGTACTTGTTTGATGTAAGACACACAGTGACATTGGAAAAACTATAATATCTGAGTGGCCTCTCAGAGGAGTTAGTTACATACACATCAGCTAAGGCATTTGATGTGTTGGGCACTTGTCACATAGAGCCATGTATTCTTATTTTTCATGTACATGTCCATGAGGCAGCCTGGTGCAATCATTGACTCATCAGTCAGAAATCTAAACTTAAATTTTGACTCTATCCCTTATTCTAGGTGTAACCCTAGGCAAATTCTATAACCCCTTGGAGCTTTAATGTCCACTTCTGTCAGATGAGGATCACACAGACATTTTATAAGATACAAATGCAAAAACAAAAACAAAACAAAAACAAAAAAAACAACCATGTGAAAACCATGACAGCAGTACCTGGCATATCACTAACATTCAATCCATTAATCCCTTCTTTCTGTTTTCCATTTGATATGAAGTTCCTTGAGGGAAGGGATCAGGGCCCGCTCATTTTGCATCACCTTAAGGGCCTGGCACATTGCAGATACTAGATAAATGTTTATTAAATGTACAAATGAAAAGGGCCAGTGGTCAGATTATGGGGCTAACTGGACTCTAGTAAATTAAAATACTGATTTTTCTCCTCTCATGAAATTTCCCTTAAGATGGGTGTATTAGATAAGATTTAGTTCCACAGTATTCAACAGAGACTCAAGGACAGTGGCTAAAAAGATAGAAGTTCATTTCATGCACATGCAAAAGCCTTACTATAGGCAGAGCAGGGCTGGTGTCCTGGCTCCAGTGGAGGTCCCAGGGGCCTTTGACCTCATTGTCCAAGATGGAGGAAAGGGAGGAAGAAGCTGCCCCCAGACACTGTCTTTAATGAAACAGCCAAGAAACTCCCTCATGTCCTCTTAGCCAGAAATTGTAGTTGCAGCACCGGGAATGTGATTTTTAGTTCAGGTGGCCACGTAGCTTCCATTAGCTTGGGAAAGGAGAACAGATAAAACAGTCTAAAATTCCTCCCATAGACTTTCTTCTGTAACACTGCTTCGAAAGTGGAATGATTGCTGGTATCACATCCTGGACCATGAGGGTGGTAATCATGTCCCAGTGACGGAGGAGAGAAAGGACAGAAGCACCGGGACTCCCAGATAAAGGAGGAGCCACCCGACAATCTTGAATTGCCCGTTTAAGTGTGGGAAATAAATTCCTTTCTGAAAACTCCGAACCTTTTGGATCTTTGTTGCCCACAGCTAAATTTCTACGCTAAGCACTACAATCCAGCTGGTGCACACATGCGCCTGCGTGGCTCTAGGTGAGCTTGGAGCGCTTTAATCCTTCCGCGCATGCTCAGCCTTAGCCATTGCCCCGATGCTCCGGTCTGCTCCGTTGTCGTCCTGCCTGGGCAGCCCCATGGACTGGCAGTGTGTCCGGAATTGGTGGGTTCTTGGTCTCACTGACTTCAAGAATGAAGCCGCGGACCCTCGTGGTGAGTGTTACAGCTCTTAAGGTGGCGTGTCTGGAGTTGTTCGTTCCTCCCGGTGGGCTCGTGGTCTCGCTGGCTTCAGGAGTGAAGCTGCAGACCTTTGCAGTGAGTGTTACAGCTCATAAAAGCAGCATGGACCCAAAGAGTGAGCAGTAGCAAGATTTATTGCAAAGAGCGAAAGAACAAAGCTTCCACAGTGTGGAAGGGGACCCGAGCGGGTTGCCACTGCTGGCTGGGGCAACCTGCTTTTATTCTCTTATCTGGCCCCACCCACGTCCTGCTGATCGGTAGAGCCGAGTGGTCTGTTTTGGCAGGGCGCTGATTGGTGTGTTTACCATCCCTGAGCTAGACATAAAGGTTCTCCATGTCCCCATCAGATCAGTTAGATACAGAGTATGGACACAAAGGTTCTCCAAGGCCCCACCAGAGCAGCCAGACACAGAGTGTCGATTGGTGCACTCACAAACCTCGAGCTAGACACAGGGTGCTGATTGGTGTGTTCACAAACCTTGAGCTAGATACAGAGTGCCGACGGGTGTATTTACAATCCCTGAGCTAGACATAAAGGTTCTCCACCAGACTCAGGAGCCCAGCTGGCTTCACCCAGTGGATCCTGCACCGGGGCTGCAGGTGGAGCTGCCTGCCAGTCCCACGCCGTGCGCTCGCACTCCTCAGCCCTTGGGTGGTCGATGGGACTGGGCGCCATGGAGCAGGGGGTGGCGCTCGTCGGGGAGGCTCTGGCGGCACCGGAGCCCATGGAGGGGGTGGGAGGCTCAGGCATGGCGGGCTGCAGGTCCCGAGCCCTGCCCTGTGGGAAGGCAGCTAAGGCCCTGTGAGAAATTGAGTGCAGCGCCAGTGGGCTGGCACTGCTGGGGGACCCAGTACACCCTCCGCAGCCGCTGGCCTGGGTGCTAAGCCCCTCATTGCCCGGGGCCGGCAGGGCCGGCCGGCTGCTCTGAGTGAGGGGCCCGCCAAGCCCACGCCCAGCCGGAACTCCAGCCGGCCCGCAAGCGCAAGCGCAAGCGCCGCGCGCAGCCCCGGTTCCCGCTCGCGCCTCTCCCTCTACGCCTCCCTGCAAGCTGAGGGAGTGGGCTCCCGCCTTAGCCAGCCCAGAAAGGGGCTCCCACAGTGCAGCGGTGGGCTGAAGGGCTCCTCAAGTGCCACCAAAGTGGGGGCCCAGGCAGAGGAGATGCCGGGAGCGAGCGAGGGCTGTAAGGACTGCCAGCAGGCTGTCACCTCTCAGCAGGAAACCGTTCTTCTCTCCACCCAGCTGTGGCTTCATTCCGTTAGGCTGGAATTTAAATCAGGGGTGAGTTAATATACAGAATTGTATCCCAGTGGCCTCCAATTTATTCTCTTCTCACTTATGGGGTCAGGCCCCATATAGTTATGTTTTATACTAGCAGTACAAATTGTACAAGACTCTTACAAAAATCAAGCCAATCAGAAGTAATAAGATGATAAAACTCAGCCCTACCTCACTGTAAGAACTCTCAGTATGTGAAAATTTATATATGTAGAATGATAATGCCTCTACAAAAAGATGGATCCCATTACAAAATAATTACTGAAAACCTAATAATTTGCTAAAGACCTAAATACACATAAATAGGAGCATTACCTTACAAATTTATGGTACTGTGCCCAAATTTTGCTCACTTAAAATGTTCTCTTACTCCATCTGTTACACAAAGATAGACCAGCTCAAACACCCATCCTGGGTCTGGATAAAATAGATGGAATTTTATCAATGTAACTTTTTTCTTCAGTGTTGCTGCTTTGACATTAAGTAGGCAGTATGAATAACCTGAAGGAATAGTAAATAAATACATTCTAAAGAAATAGTAAGGGAATTAAAGTATAAGTGGTGTTCCGGTGTTCACACAAGATCAAGCTTTCTACGTTTCTTCTCCATTACATTTTATCATAGTTCTGACACACCTTTTTTTCACATTTTAGAGTTCATGCCTTGTGTACTTTACAGTTTTATACCTTGTATATTTTTAATGTCATTAAAACAAAAAACCTGAACTCTAGGCATTTTCACTTCTTATGCTGTGGCTGATACTACAGAAGGTTGGAACTAAAATAATCATGACCCCTTAAGGCAAGACCTCCAGCTTTTGAAGTGGGCCAGACTTCATGCCTAACAGCTTTAACCTCTAATAACACAGAGGGATAGAAAAAAGCCCAGGATGAGAAGCCAGCCTTTCATCTGGGCTGTCTTTTCCTTCTGCGTTCTTATAAAGGACTACTTTAATTATCTATTCTGTTGCTTTTCTTAGCAGGCAGAAAATTTTCTGGGTTTAAATGTAACATCTTTCTTTACCCATGTATCTATAGAGAAGTCCACTTTTCATGAGCAGTCAATTAAATCACTCATCAGCTCTGCGGCCCTAGTTCCATTTGCAGCTCACACTGCCACTTCATGAGGAGGAGAGGTGCTGGCAGGCATCCAAGTCCACACACCAGGCTGCAAAACCAAAGTTTGGGAAGTGTTGAGTACCATCTCTACAGGGTTATGCCACCACAAGTGTGCCATTGTGAACCACCGTCAGAGCCCTGGATTAGGTTTATTATCTCCTCTTCCATTCCCTGGGAATGCCTGCTCCAGATAGGCAGGGATTGGCAAATCTTTTATTGGCATTCTAAGTACAAGTTTATGGAACAAAATTCAGTTAGCAGAGGGAAAGGCACGCACAGATACAGACCATACATGATTGTCATGATTGTACAAACATCTGGCTTCCACCCAGAATATCCACTCTACAGTCCATCCTTATTCTCTGCCTCTGGAAAGCAGGATGCTCCCTTTCCAGGGCTCCTCATCCAAGCCTGCCTTATCTAGGGGTTCCCCCTGTGACCAAGGCAGTGAGCTCTGACCTGGCTGGAGTCCCCTGGTACTTCTCCAAGATTCCAATGGAGCGTGCTCATTAGGAGTTTTGCTTTTCTTGTTTCTAGGTTCCCCACATTGGTTGTTGAACTATAGTCACTCCACTTGGAGAAAGAAAGCAGAGAGAACCCTCGGGGGTTCATTCCTAAAGCACTGACTCACTTTGTCTTCTTGCCACTGTTGCTGGCCTATCATCTACCTCCATCTGTCTTTATGCTGGACCAAGCAGACACCAGAGACATTAAAAAAAAGTCTCTCTCTGCATCAAAAATGATCAGCAGAACTCCATCTAACCATAGGTCAGGTGCTTCCAGCCTGAATTCGTCTCCATGACAGAACCCCGCTGACAAACTCTGGTGGCCACTTTCTGTTCTGCCTTTTGTTTTGTTCCTGTGTGAACCACAGTTGCTCGGCTGAGTGGAGGAGGGCGGGGTGGAAGGAAGACAGTGCTGAACTTGAAGCGGCAGACAGCAGTTTTGATCCTCCTGGCTTGTGAACTTAGTGTTGGTGTAACCTTCAGATATTGTTTAACCTAATTGAGAATCAGTTTCTTCACCAGTAAAATGGATACATGAAAGCCCCTGCTGAGTCAGCAGGAGCTAACAGAAACCCCTTCCTCAGGCCCTCAGACTTAATCTCCATATGATTAAGGATTTACTACACATGTTCTGTTTAGTAGCCAAAAGCCAGACTCACTTGAGAAAGTACAAATGAAGCCAATATCAAAATCTAGAGACTCTATTAATTGATAGAAAAAAGCTCAGCAGAGTCTGATATACAGTGGAGATTCAGCGGGATTAGCACTCTTTGCCTTTACAGCAGTCCCCTGCAACACCTGATGGATATGTTTTCACTCTAGATTCCAGGCAGAAATCCCTAGGAAACCAAGGAAGAGGAGGTGAAAAGTATTATATCCTCATTGCAAGACATTCGGCATTGTTAGGATTTCTCTTACAGAGCAAGCTTGTTGGTGTGTGTTCTCTTAAAGCAGAATGGTAAAGCTAAATAGCACTTACCTGATTCTGTTCAGGAGTGATTGTTGAAGGTTTGTAAGTGCCTCGAGGTGAGGCTTCTCTAAACTTCCCAATCTCCTTATTGATTGTGATCTGAGGTGGCAGAGCCTGAGCTTGCCTGAGGTACCTGACCAGCCAAGGAAGGGATTCCCGTGGTGTGTGGTCATTTAAAAAACCACACTTGTGGATAAGGCAGTCAGTGCAGGGGGTCGGTTTGGATGTGAACGGGAGAGCTGAGGCTATTACCATAGAGGAATTCTTTCTTTAGAAAGGCTTCTCATCTCTCTTCGTGTGTGGTTTTGGGGCAGAAAAGAGGTGGGAATCAAATTCTGCTCAGCTTTCATCACTCCCACGTCACTCAGATGGGGCGCTCTTACTATTGAAATTAATGCGTTTGGTATTAATTCCGATAATACAGCTTCCTTGGAAAGATTGATGGCTGACCTTTTATTCATTTGCCCTGTGTGCACATTTACTGAGTACTTATGTGACACATTTTGTTTTTCAAGTGCCCTGCGGGTCTTAGCTCATTTATTCCTCACAGCATCTCCATGAAGTGGGCACCATTTTTATCCCCAATGCACAAAGGAAGAAACTGAGGCAGAGAGAGGCGAAGTTTTCTTAGCACCCTTCTATTGCTAGGGATCCTTTATGTTGTACAGCTATTGACTTGAAGGTCTCAGTTTCCAATGAATTTTTCCTAAATGATCTAGCCTGCACCATTTGCTCACTAAGCAATTAGTATGTTTGTTTCACACAATGACAATCTGGACAGTGGGGGGAGAGTACCACCGGGAGGCATTGCTGATACTAGATCCTGTAAGTCATAGAGCAGATGGCCTGGATGGTCGTGTTTATAGAGGACACCTGTAATTTTAAGAGATTTTCTCAGTCTCTGACCTCATGCCTATGGTTCTGTAAAACATCTCATATTTCCTTCCAAAGCAAAGGCACCAACGTGAATGTCTTCTCAAATGACTTTTTAAAGCAGTCTTGATAGTCTATTCAGTTAGAATACATTTGTGAAGCAAATTCCAAAATTGCGTATTATATCTTCTGGAATGGTGCTATGGTTTGGATATGGTTTATTGGTCCTCACCAAATCTTATGCTGAAATTTGATCCCTGGTGTGGCAATATTAGATATATAGCCTGGTGGGGTGTGTTTGGATCATGAGGATGGATCCCTCATGAATGGCTTGGTGTCCCCAGGTTTGTACCTTCTTCGCACATACTTGCTTCTCCTTTGACCTTCTCTGCCATGTTTTGACTTATCACAGAAGGCCTCACCAGCAGCCAAGCAGATGTAGGAGCCATGCTTCTTTCACAGCCTACAGAACTGTGAGCTAAATAAACCTCTTTTCTTTATAAATTACTCATTCTCAGGTATTCTTTTATAGCAACACAAAATGGACTAAGACACATCATTACTGTAGAATAAAGGAAGATTTTAAAAAGTGGAATTAAACATCCAGTTACTCCATAGACAATTAGGAATAATTTGGGCAGCATGGTAACAGCCCGTGTACTGCATTTGGGATCCACTCCTGCTCTTTGAACCCAGAAGAACCTGATTCAAATTTGATTGACAACATCACCAGGGTAGGATGCCTAGAGCTGGGGTCTGGTTGAACTGAGATGGGATGATCAAAGCAGGTCATCTGCTGTAGTAGAATGGTAAACCGGGATTCTTGTCAGGATGCTGGCAGACAATATTGAAAAATTGGAGTAAAGTGAGTAAGAAAGAATGTGGAAGGCAGGTAAAATTGATGAAGGCAAGTGATTCAAATCCTAGGCTGTTAATCCCAAGTGTTGTCACCATGCTGTTTTTTTATAGTAGCTGGCATAGGTGAAGTGCCACCCGGGAGCAGGCTAGACAGCACTGGATTTGCTCACGTATAAGCCAAAGAATGCTGAGTTATCTGTGACAACTGGTGTTTTTAAGGATGGAAAAGGAGCAGGGTCTGATTCTCTGCTCTGTTCTTAACCCCATGAGTCTAGTGACAACACATTGTGTGTTTCCAATTTTCCCCCAATGCCATGACCTTTAGGAATTCCATCCATTTGGCCCCTTGGCCTGGGTTAGTCCAATACAGGTTGGCAATATTGGGAATTCACCTATTCTCAGGTAGTCAAACAGGCTCTTCCATCCTCCTTTTCCCTCTCCCACCTCTTGAAATACTTTACACCCTTCAAGGTGCATGTTAAAGGCTACTAGTCTACAAGGCTTCTCCAATATTGTTTCCTCCTCTCTGGAGCTGGATTTAATCTTTCTCTCCTTTGTGCTTCCTGTATTATAGCACACACCAACGACTGTCTTGTATTTATCTTTATTATTTGTGTTCATATCTTACCTTGACTGAAAGCTCCCTGATGGTAGGATTCATATTTTCCTCATCATTGCTGCCTCCATATCACCCTTCGTAGTGCCTTGTGCAAAGTGAATGCCCAATGACTTCTTGTTGAATTGAAGCAGATTAAAAATCTGCCATAGTCCAGGTTGAAGTGAGAACATCAAATATTTTTGAAAATGTGTAGATTTGGGTGGTGGGTTGAGGCAGAAATAGATGAAGCCCCAGAGAGTAGATACATTTGCAAGTTTGATTTCTACACCAAGCCCGTGTAGATCTGCTTCCCCCCTAAGCAATCTATCATTTTCATTGTTTTCTCCTATACGGTCTGTTTGTTCTTCTTGCTTTTTCAGAGATTAACTGAAGAGCATTCATTTTTCTGGCATTCTCTTTGGGTTATAGCAGAGCTTTTTTTGTCAGTGGAGGGGAGGGGCTCTCTGGGCTCCTGCAGGGCTGCTCTCCTCCCTCTCCTCTCCCCTAGTCTGGAGTGCAGTTCTGACCTCCTTTCCCTGTGAGGGAGAGTCTCATCTGGCCACCAGGCTTGGACTTGTTTGGCGCCAGGAGAAGATAAGACAATGTAAGCAACAAGTTTTCTTTCATACCAGCTGGTTGGGGATTAGCCTCACCAGCTCCAAGGCAAAGCTTGCCTTTGCTGTTTAAAATAATAATCTATGCTTGCTTTTGTATATCTTAAGGACTGGGTGCAACAGTTCACAAATGAAAAGCTAATACAGAAATTCTTCTCTTCCTACGCTAATGTTTTCATTTTGTTTTGGGCCATTTGTTTTAAAACAGGGTATGTTCTATGTCTGCAGTGGCCCCCTAACTGAAATATTAGACAATTTCTTTCTTGACAATAATTCCCATCTCTACGAGCCTGGATTTGGGGAAGGGGGAGAGAGGGAGAGAGGGAAAGGGAGAGAAAGAGAGAGAGAGAGAGAGAAGTCTGAGGGCTTGGAGAAGGAGTTTCTCCTCAGCTCCTGGTGACTCGGCTGGGCTGTCTGGGCTATGGAAGATGCAGGAGAAGAGAGGCATTTGGAAGCAGATGAATGAAATGATCCAGCACATCTCAATCAGGCCACAGGGGCAATAAAGGAGACATGAAATGTCCCCTAGTCCTTCCAATCCATCTTGGATATTTCAGGCCCCAGTGGTCTTTGGTCTTTAAGAATTTTCATCGTCTCTAGTCTCTTTCTGATCACAACCAGGATTCAGTAAGTGAAAGCACAAGAATTTCACCTGTCCCTAAGTGCTGGCAAGACATCAGAAAACAGTAAGTGTAAATCAGGAGTAGAAAATACAGCTTCACGCATATGTAACCAGTGGGTTTTACAAGCATCAATTGGGTTATAAGCAAAACACAGCATTACAGTCTTTCATCCAGCATATCTGGAAGCTCAATTAAGTGGGATTAATTTTCTCCTGGCTTGGGATGTCAGCTCTGTGGATCTTACTACTTTTGCCTCCATTCTTATACAGAAGGTACTCCAAGGTCACTGTAGGTTGCAAACACATTCTCAATTCAGTAATTAGAATGTCATGGTAAAGATGCCCATCAAAACTTTGAACGTGATAGCACTGAATCATTTCCATTTCTTCAGTGCTCCTGCATTGGGCTCCATCCTCTGGTTGACTCTTTCTCAACTGCCTCTCCCTACTCACCTTTTCTTCCCATACATTTTTTTCTTCCTTCTGGTTCCTTGCCAGGGTCAAAGGTGGGAGAAGGAGAGATAAGGGCACATTGTGGTTTTTACAAGACTGAGTAGCTCTGTTATCTTTGGGCCTAAGGCTGCTGTCCCGAGGTAGGTTGTGGATAAGAAGATGATTAAAACAGACCCTTTCTCCATGGATGCTTTTTTGGCCTCTTTGATGTACCCTGATGAGCTCCTTCTCCTGTGGCTTCCTTTGCCTGTGTGGATTTCTCTCTTTCAGGTGGCCACTTGCAACTTCCCTATCAGCCTGTAGGATCTGGCCGTACCCTTTCAACTCCTGCTGAGGTCATCCCACCCTTCTGTGTTACCCTCTTGGGCAGGACCCAAGACAAGATGAGCTTGGTCTCTCTCCAGGGGCATGGCTCACCCCAGTCCCCAGGATCTTTTACCCAACAAGTCCTGGGCTTGCAGGCTGACCCCATGTGGAGCACTCTCCTGGCTTTGTCATGAAAGAGTGAGACAGTTCCTTGCTCCCAGCACAGTGCCTTGCTCCCCACTGGAGGGCAGGCCTTAGACAATGCTTCACTTTGGCTTTCTCAGTCACGAGTCAGGAACCAGTCCTCTACCAACTGCAGGGAACATATTTCAAAATGTATTGTGGGGTTTTAGACATCTCCTTCACCAGCCTGTCATCCTATATCTTTGTCCCCTCATAATTTCCCAAAAAAGGGAGAATGGGGGTTCACAGTATAGCAACACCTCTAGCAAACAAACAAAAAAGTCCTTGCCAGTTTTCTTCTTCTATCTTCTCTGATGTCCTTTTATCATTTTGACCTGGCTAGAAGGTTCAAGATTCACGGGACAAGGTTTTGAGGCCATGTTCTTTTCCCATTTGTATATGGAGGTGAAGGTCTTGTTTTATTCACTTTGATATGCAATATCTGTTGTTTTATCCCAGTCAAAGCTGAGGCTAGAAGGATTCAGTTCTCACATATGGCTGCACATGTTACCCAAAGTAGCTCTGACTAGAAAGTGATGGGCCTTTAAGTCTGCCCCTGCCCAGCAATATTGGGCAAGCCATATGGGTCTGCCAACTTCAGAAGCCACAGAAGAATAGACCTGTGGTGACCAGTCCTTTTTATTAACAGCAAAAGGCATCTGGGCAGGGTGGCTCATGCCTGTAATCCCAGCACTTTGGGAGGAAGAGGCAGGCAAATCACCTGAGGTCAGGAGTTTGATACCAGCCTGGCCAACATGGTGAAACCCCATCTCTACTAAAAATACCAAAAAAAATTAGCCAGGTATAGTGACAGCACCTGTAATCCCAGCTACTCAGGAGGCTGAGACAGGAGAATCGTTTGAACCTGAGAGGCAGAGGTTGCAGTGAGCCGAGATAGTGCCATTGCACTCCAGCCTGGGTGACAGAGTGAGACTCCATCTCAAAAAAAAAAAAAAAAAAAAGCACAAGGCAATGCCAGTATTTCTATCCAATTCTTGGAGGTAGAGGTGGGGAGGGTAATGAGCGCTTAGGAAGGGTTTTAGCTCATTGTTGTGAGGGGAGAGACAGAAAACTTGAGGATGTTTTCTCCCTAGTGTTTCAATGTACGGGATGTGGTAGGAAGGGAGACAAGCATATTCATTGTATTTAGGGGGAAATCACTAGATTCCTTCTCTAATCAATAAGTTCACAAGTTCCACTATCACATATTTCCCTTATGGGCTATTTGACTATCTTTTAATATAATAATGCTTCAATACAAATGACCACAGGCTTGGTGGCACATAACAGGCAATATGTATTGCTCATGATTCAGGGGGTCAACTGGGGGTCAAGTAGATGGTTCTGCTGATCTGGCTGGGCTCACTCACTTGAATAAAGATTAGATGGGTGATTGAGGCTGACCTTAGCTGTAGCGACAGTAGAGACTTCGCTCTGTTCCATAGATATATTTTATTTGTTTATTATTATTATTATTTTTTGAGATAGAGTCTTACCGTGTTGCCCAGGCTGGAGTGCAGTGGTGCCATCTTGGCTTGCTGCAACCTCTGCTGTCTGGCTTCAAGTGATTCTCCTGCCTCAGCCTCCCAAGTAGCTGGGATTACGGGCATGCATCATCACGCCTGGTTAATTTTTGTATTTTTAGTAGAGACGGGGTTTCACTGTGTTGGCCAGGCTGGTTTTGAACTCCTGGTCTCAATCGATTCGCCCACCTTAGCCTCCCAAAGTGCTGGGATGACAGGCTTGAGCCACAGTGCCCAACCTCATATACATCTTTTATAACAGTGTAGCTCAGGCAGATAGAGACATAAAAGTGAATGAAAATGTGCAAGGACTCTTGAGGTTTAGGCTTGGAACACACATACCTCATTTCTACCTGGATGTCCTGTATTTTTTATTTGCTAGATCTGGCAACTCTACACTTCATTTTACTGGTTGAAACAAGTCACATGGCTGAGCTCAGAGTGAAGGGGTGAGGGAGATCACCTTGTTCACCATCAGAAGCTGTGCAAAGCTACATGGCAGAGGGTGAAGGTCTAGAGACATAGTAATGTGGCCACTCTACTACATGGATGTTTGGTGAGCTTCTGTTTTCTGGCTAAGGACCTACACAATACATAAGAATCTTCCTCATGTTCTTTTCACTGTGTTACTGGCAGTAATCTTTGGATTTTTTTGAGGACCAGAGTTATTGCCTACAGGATGTGTTGAGAGCCATGCAGAGAAGCTAAGTGAACACAGTCCCCTGTTAAACTGACTTCTGCCCTCACAGTGGCTTTGCAATACTTAAGATTCAAATTCCTGCTTTGGCAACATGACAAATTTCTTTGCCTTTTGGCCGGCACTCCATGGTTCTGAAGAGTCAAAACTGTAAATGTTAACTCTGAGAATATCAGCATGTTATGGTACCTAAATCACATATGAGAGAAAGAGAGAGTGACAAGGTGAGCTGGAAGAACAAGGTAGGTTGCTAAATGGGTGTTAGAGAGTTGGGAAGATGGACAGAAGAAATGGCAGGAAGGAGGTTGGAAATGGAATGCAGCTCAGGCCATGGTTTCCAAGGCTATATGATTGTTACCTGGTGACATTGTAAGTTCCTTAGTTCCCAGTGAGGATTGGGAAACTTCCGGTTCATATCAACTATAGAGACAGCAATCCAGTTCTTCAGCTGGGTTCCTTACAGGTTAGATACATGTTAGTATGAGTGGGATAGCTCCCCTTGGTAGATTGAAAATTGGTTGGAAAACTTTCCTGTGTGAGAACTAATTGCACATAAATATTATTTAATCTCTCTTTTTCTCAACTGCATTTTAATTTTATAACCAACATTTCTTGACATTAGAGAAAATAAGTAAAAACATTGTATTTGATTCATTGTATATTCTCTTACATTTTGGAGTTGCAAATCCCCCCAAAGATAAATCAAGCCAATTCCTTATTACTATGGATATTCAGAATTTGGTTCCCACTTTTGTTAAATGCAGTAACCTTAAAAGTTTTATGATCTATAAGTATTTGTTTTATGAAAATAAGGTTTGGGAGTTGGAAGAAGAGAGGGCAGCTATTAGCACGACTTAATTTTTATTGCTTTTGAAGTAAGAAATATTCATTGACTTGAAGGTGAATTGTTTTATTTCTCTAAAAAATATAGTTTACAATGAGTGAGGGATGATGATGATGTATTTTTTTGGGCAAGTACTTTCAAGAAGAGTATTTCTAAATGCAAAATGCCAAGCAAAATCCCTAGAAGAGCAATTTCCATATTGCTTTAGTACTTTCCTAGCCATGTGCTATACCCCTTCCATTTCCTCTGTGCTTCTTAGGAATCCTTTCTTTATATACTTAGAATTTTTTTCTGCTTTGAAATGAAAATGAAATACTCCACGGAGAAATTACTTTCTATATCTGTTTTAAACCTTTATTTTAGTTCATTAAAATGCATATTTAAGAGTTATAGTCTGTGCAGCTTAGATTTATGACCCTACACACTTAAAGTCAACAGTGTATGAAGTCTGGTATGGTTATGGGGCAGAGAAAATATGTAGTGCAAAGTACTGAAATTTTACAAGCTTTGGCAATAAAGGGTAAAGACCTATATTCATTTAGAAACTAATGTTAGAAAACAATGCTTTGTAATTTCAAAGTTTATCATCTCAGTTGATTCTCAGAATAACCTTGTGTGAGACAGGCAGGTCAAGTTCTTATATCCCTATGTTAGTAATGAGAAAATTGAGGCTCAGAGAGGTTCAGTGAATTTTCCAGCATCATCTTGCTGATACACTGAAGAACTAGTTTAGGAACCCAGATGTTCTCTACCTGAGTCCTGACCTCTGTGTTACAGCATTATGATTTTCGAGATAGAAACGAATAGTTAGGGCTAGCCCTGGAGATACAAAGACAAATGAGATATTATTCTATTCTCTATCTCCATGAAATCAAGGTTGGTTAATAATAAATAATAAATAATAAATTCTAGTGTCCAATAGCTATGTAGAATGGCTATAGTTAATAATAGTTTGTTGTATATTTCAAAATAGCTAGAAGAGAATATTTGAAATGTTCCCAACACAAAGAAATGATAAATAGTTATGGTGATGCATATTCTATTAATAAATATCCTTATTTGATCATTACACATTGTATGCATGTATCAAATTTATCAAATGTACCCCATAATTATGTATAATTATTATATACCAATATAAAATATAAATGAGACATCTTCCCTGTTTTCAAGGGCTTTTTTGGGGGTTCATCTGGGAGACAGAAAAGCCAGGACCTTTGCAATACAATTTGATAAGAACAATCATAAGAGCTACAGAATGAGGCATAAGGGAAGGAGGGCCTATTTCTATTAGGATGGGGGTGAAGGGAATTCAGGCTGTTGTGTTTAGGAGAAGGAGTTTTGGTCCATGGCAATATTTCACAAGCTCTGGATATAAAAGAGTGATTTTTCTTTCTGTGGTCAGGAGACTGAGTGATTGAGGAATTAAGCTGACGGTTTTGAATACAATTCCAGCTGAGCAAGAAAGTCTGCGGCAATTAAAGAATTCTTAGTCTGAGAGTAATGGGCATTCCCAGAGAAGGCAGCAGGGTTAAGTCCTGTAGTAAAAGATGGACCCTGAACTTTGACCCTACCTGGAATTTCAGAATGCCATTGTGGCAGGTGGCATTTTCCAAAGACAGCTACTATATGGCAGGTGGCATTTTCCAAAGACAGCTACTATAATCTCTTTTGTCTCTCATGCTTTTCTGCAATGTGACCTTCTCCTCTCCTATCAAGAGGTTGAGTCTGATTCTCCTCCTCTTGAATCTGGGTGGACTTGTAACAGCTTCAACCAATGGAGTATGCAGAAGGGATGCTGTATGGTTTCCAAGGCTGGTCATAAAAGGTGAGGCAGCTTCTGCATTGTTGTTAGAACACTCTTGTTTTATTCAGGGTACTTTCTATGAAAATTAAATTGGTACCATCAAGGATGAGCTAAACCATTTATATATCACATCTATCTGTATAATCTGTCCAGTATCTATGTGCCTATCTATCTATTTACCAAAAAGTACCCAAGACAAGTCTCAATTAAGAGATTTATTTTGCCAAGGTTAACGACAATGACCTGTGACACAGCCTCAGGAGATCCAGAGAACGTGTGCCCAAGGTGGTTGGGTTACAGCTTGATTTTATACATTTTAGGGAGACAGAAGTTACAGGCAAAGACATACATCAATACATGTAAGGTATACATTGGTTAAGCCTAGAAAGGTGGGACATCTCGAAATGGGGACTTTCAAGTCATAAGTGGATTCAAAAATTTCCTAATTGGCAATTGGTTGAAAGAGTTAAGCCCGGCCTGAAGAGCTGAAGTCAGCTTGAGTTAAGGTAAGGGGTGGAATTGGTTGTGGAAACAAAGGTTCTTATCATGTAGATAAAGCCTCCAGATAGCAGGCTTCAGAGAGAATAGATAGATGGTGAATGTCTCTTATTGGACTTTAAAAGCTGTCAGACTCTTAGTTAATTCTCTCCTGACTCAGGAAAAGACTGGGAAAGTGAAGGGAATTCTCTACACAATGTAGATTTCCCTGACAAGAGATAGCTCTGCAGGGCCATTTCAAAAGATGTCAAAAAATAGATTTTAGGGGTAAAATACTTTGATTTCCTTTAGGACCTATTATCTGTCATGTGATGTTATACCAGCATCAGGTTGGAGTTGTATCTTATTGCTACAGAGAGTCTGTTCTGTTAGTCTTAGAGTCTCTATTTTAATGTTAATGTTGGTCAGTTGTGTCTGAAATCCGAAAGGGAGAGGGTGTAATGAGGCATGTCTGACCCGTCCTTCCTGCCATGGCCTGAGCTAGTTTTTCAGGTTTCTTTAGAATCCCTTTGGCTGAGAGGGAAGTCCGTTCAGCTGGCTGGGGGGGTCTTGGAATTTTAATTTGGTTTACATATTCATCTATCTATCTCTCTCTTTCTCAATGTGTGAGAAAAGTGTTTCTATCACAATTAATTCTATTTTACTATTTTTTGTTTTACTGTCGTAAAATTATAGATATGTAAAATTTTTTATTACAAAGGATCAGAATAAAAGTTGAAGTTGGAAATGGGTATATTTGTTTATTTAGAAGACACTAGAGAAAGGAAAAGGCTAGTTAAAAGGGAGGAAATATTGTACACTGCCCTAAAAGAGTCTAATGTTACTCTTCCACAACGTCTTGTATTTTGGGGGTTTTCTGCATCTCTTAGGCTTCCCTTACTCCGTTTTTTTGGTAGTCTTTTTTTGCTCTGTCTAACTTACTTTTTGGTGGTTTCCATGGTTACTTTGAAGGCCCTGTTTTCCTTCCTTTGTCTCCTTTTTATTCCCATATTTCCCTTCCTTTCTCTTTCCCTACACTCTCCAAGGGTGAGCTTATCCCCTCCTTTGGCTTAATTACTATTTATTGCCAGCAGCCATTAACACTGCAAACATTTATTGAACGCCTTCTGTGTGCCAGGCATTCTTCTAAGAGCTAGGGATACAATTGTAGCTTAAATTATTTAGTGGTTTTATACTTGTGAAATTTATTTTCAACTGGCAGTTATCACCAGAGAAATTCAAGTATTGTTGTATAAATTTATATTAACATAAAATATGTGTTCTGAAGATGAGTGTTTAGGAAAGAGTGAGTAACTGTTAGCAGCTTGAGCCACAGACATTTCCCACGTCTCTTGACTTGGAGAGATAGCTCTTTGTTCTTGGAATTAAGGTAGCACGATTGATGAGAAAATAATTTTCCCTTTTGACACATATTGCACTGAGTAGGATGCAATTGGGAAGTCCTCTATGATGACAGCAATTAATGGCAGAAAATCTGCTTGAAGCAGATGCCAAGAGAAAATAACCAGGAAGTATCACCTTACTTTGTTTGGTCTGCTTGGCTCTCATACCTGCATTGCTGATTAAACTGGATCACTGTGAGCCAGGTTCCTGGACTTTAGATTAATTTTGATAGACTTTTTTCTTGGTCTGGGGTTGTTTGGTAATATTAATAGAGACTTTCAAGAGGAATAACTAGAAAAAATACCATTAAGCCATTCATACACTTGAAAGCAGACATCTTTGGTGATATTTATATTGAGTACATACTATTCCTTATTTTGGGTTATGTATGAGGACTTTCTTGACCTCCAGCAAATTCTAACCCTAGTGTAATTTGTAAAATTATTTGTCTTGGAAAAATACAGAAAATCACATTTTAAATTGTTATGTAGCTTTTATTTCCAATCCACTGAAGAACTTAAAAATCAACATAAAGCTACGTCCCACCAGTGCTATGTATTTATTATTTCGACTATGTGACTTTTCCATTTGGAAAAGTCCATCTAAATCAAAATAAACAGTCAACATCTTTTCATAGACTGTTTGCTTCTAGACTTTCTGCATATTTGATATGTTTTGTTATCATGCTGTTTAGGACTCTTTTTCCTTTTGAATTCAAGACACCCAAGGACCTTGTTATGAAACTACCCTCCATGAAAGCAGCTGGTGGTCTGTTGTACACACAAAGAGCCATTAACTTTGCAAAGCTCAGCCTCTTCTTCTTTTTTTTTTTTTTTTGAGACGGATTACAAGCATGAGCCACCGCGCCCGGCCCCTCTTCTTACATCCATGTTCTGCACCGTTCTCAAATGCCAGTTGTTACCAACTGTCTTCAACTGTGTCACTCTCTTGAGGGCCCTTTGGTATTAAAACCTACAGAAAAATTTCTCAATCAGACCCAACCCTGGTGATGGGTTTTGTTATGGGCAATTAGTTTGAGTTCCCTTTTGTTTTCCTTGGTCAAGAAGTTGCCAGCTAACCTGAGGAGAAATACAGATGCATCTGTGATAGGAATGGGATAGAAAATAGGAGAAATTAATAACATAGTGGAGTGCATCTTTGGGTAATGGCAATATGCAAACTTATAAAATTTTTCTAAAGCATAATAACTTCTGAGTATAGCAGAGTAGCAAGAGAGAGAAGGAACAAAGTCTTATAGAAATATCTACCTTACCCTTTGGGAGGCCGAGGCGGGTAGATCGCTTGAGCTTGGGAGCTTGAGACCAGCCTGGGCAACATGGTAAAACCCTGTCTCTACTAAGAAATGCAAAAATTGACCAGGCATGGTGGTGTGCACCTGTAGTCCCAGCTACTTTGGAGGCTGAGGTTGGAGGATCACCTCAGCCCAGGGAGGTTGAGGCTGCAGTGAGCTGTGATCGCACCACTGCACTCTAGCCTGTGTGTCAAAGTAAGACGCTATCTCAACAAACAAACAAACAAACAAACACCTACCATGTAACAGTCTCTGTGGTAAGATTTTCCTAATTTTTCTCATTTATATCTCACAACAAAACTAAGACATTATTATCCCTAACTCACAGATGAGAAAACTAAAGTTCAAAGATGTGAAATGGCAGAGCCAGGATTTGACCCCAAATTCAAATCTAAAAGTTTAACTTGTTTCCAGTTTACTAATGTTAGGGCTCAGAAAAAAATACCCCAAAGTATGGTGCTTTGGCATCCTGAGTACTTTGAAAGCAGATTGGAGGGCCTGAGAAGCAGCCTGAGAAGAAAAGTTCTCTTGAACCTTCTCTTGCTTTCCTGTCTTCCACTGTCTTTCTCCCCCAAAACAAGACATGGAAACCAAAATTCCTCTTCCCCAAGGAGGTCATAGAAGATAGAACCTCTCACAAAGCAAGCCATAAAACCTAGAAAGGTCACTCTCTCTCTCTTCTCCCTCGAAGACTCTTATTCCAGAGGGGACCTGCCCCACACCTAGGGGAAGGAATGCTACACGGAGAGGCCAAGAAGAATCTGAACAGACAGGCCTGGCCAGACTTCCTTCCTCAGTCTATTTTCATTAGATTATACCCTCTGTCCAATCACTTTTCTACATGCTGTTCGTTCTTCTTTGAATCTAAGCTTAAAAGCAGATGGATTCTGCACCCCACTCCCGCACCAACCTCCTTTGATTTTTGGGTCTTCATTTCTTTCTTTTTCTTTTTTGAGACTAAGTCTCACTCTGTTGCCTATGCTGGATCAATCTCGGCTCACTGCAACCTCCGCCTCCCGGGTTCAAGCAATTCTCCTGCCTCAGCCTCTCCAGTAGCTGTGATTACAGGCGCCCACCAACATGCCTGGCTAATTTTTGTATTTTTAGTAGAGACAGGGTTTCACCATGTTGGCCAGGCTGGTCTTAAACTCCTGACCTCAGGTGATCCACTCGCCTTGGTCTCCCAAAGTGCTGGGATTACAGGCGTGAGCCACTGCGCCCAGCCTGGGTCTTCATTTCTAAAGGCTCCCATGCTACATAAAATTTGGATTAAATACATTTGCTATGCTTTTCTTGTATTAATCTATTTTTTGTTATAGAAGTGTCAGCTGTGACCCTTTTGATGGGAAAGGAAAGGCACCATACCCTTCTGCCCCTACTCTATAAGCACCATACTTTATATGGTATCCCCTGACTATTTCACGATGACTCAAGAAAGGGTGGGTCAAGACATCCCCACAAGTGCTTTAAATGTGACATTTGACCTCCCTAAGTGAAAATAACCAGAGGAAACACCCTCACAGAAAACCAGGAAAGCAAGTTAAGGTTTTCGAATGTCAGCCCAAGATACAGTCTTGACACTCAGATTGAGAGTCCCTATTTGCACTATAAAAAAATTGCCTCAAAACCCATGTCTTTCATTCTCCTATTATAACCATAATAATAATAATAGCAATATTAACAATAATAGTAATTTTAGAAGGGAATCACTATGCTGGTTTTTCTGTGTGTTGAAAGAAAGGTGAAAACGCTGCACCTTGATGCTGTGGGTCTCCCCTCACCTTACACTAATTGGCTTCCAGAAGCTTTTTCTCTAAGTCTTAACTAGAAACACTCTACCTGGTGCTTTAGAAATGTGAATATTCTTTTTGTTGTTGTTGTTAAGCAGTTCTTAAAAAAAAAAAAGGAAAGAAAGAAACTTAATTCAAAGTTTAGTTTCAATATGCTTGAATTTTAATCTCACATTTCTTAGCTGAGGCACATTTTTTCTTTTGGATCAGAAAGCACTCCTGGCTGCTATCGATAGTAAGAAATACCGTCCTGAGACAGATGTCTGTTTCCTCTGCCAGGCTGGTGTGGAAGCCGACCCATGTCTCCTCCCTCTTCTGAATATCGGAGGAAGCAGAAAGGAGGTATCAAGCTTTCCACCCAAAACATTTTTTCTCACCCTAATGCTCTTGCCATATCCAATGTCGTTTAAAATAGCAGCAAAATGGCTCTGAAAGTCTATGACGTCAGCCTGAGGTCGGTCCCTGCGAGCTCTCTATTTATGAATCGTGCCTATACTGAGAGCGGGGCAAGCTTTGAATTAGGTCAGACCTGGATTTGAATCTCAGTCCTAATACCTTAATTAAGCAGCTTTGCCTTTGCATAGTTATGGAACACAGTGTAGCATAACACCTTTCCTGAGATCTAGGAATTTCAATGAAGTCTCATAAACTGAAACAATGGGTGGTAAGTGCCCATACTTTGCAAGAAGTGCTGACATTTCTATGTAGACTTCCTTAGGAATTGGCCAGACTCATCGTTTCACAATTTGCCCCCATTGCCCAGCTTCATTCTATAAAAGAAAAAGTTGGGTGATACAGTGGAGAAGAGGAGGATTCACTGAAGGGCATAACAGGCTTAGAAAATGCCAGTTTTTCTCCAGTACTCCGTTCTTGGTCTCAATCTCTGGAAAACCATTGTTAGAGACAAGGGCCATCTGACAGAAAGAAAAATGGACATTTCACAGTCCTGTTGTTTGCTTTATGGACTAGAGCAGAGATCAGCAAACTTTTTTGCAAAGAGCCAAATAGTAAATATTTCAGGTATTGTGGGCATTAGGTCCTTGTTGCAACTATTCATTTCTGCTGTTGTAGAGTGAAAGGTGTCATAGATAATACATAAATATGGCTGTATTCCAATAAAATTTTATCTTCAAAAATAGACTGGTCAGATTTGGCCTGTGGGTCATAGTTTGCTGACCCCTGACTTATAGATTTATCCTTTAGTTCTTTTGGTTGGATCACAAATGAATTCCTGGAAGAATGTCTGATGGGCATATGGGAAAATAAAGACTAGAGTATCTTATGATGGCCTTGTCGGGAAAAATTGTAAAAGGTTTTGAAAGGAGCAAAAAAGATAACTGGGTCTTTTTTAATAGAAAGCTAGACATTTCCTAGAACATTCCCCATAGGTGTGTGATTTCCTGGGGTCTCTTTCTTCTGCTTTGAGTAGCTTTACAATGCTGTAACTTATAGAAAACTGAGTAATGCAAATTATTCCTGTCCATAGGCATGCAAGTGAACTTTGTCTAATGGAGAGGCGCTTGATTTCCCTCCCTTCTCCAAAGAAGCAAGTTTTATATCTAAGGAAATTATTTTTACTTCAGCATTATCAAGGGCCTAAGTGTAAATCTGCATTTTGGATTCTTTTTTGAACCAGTTCTAACATCTTACTGGTTCCCTCATTAATTAATGACTTGCAGATAATCTTTATACATGCTCTTTTTTTTTTTTTGAGATGGAGTCTCAATCTGTCACCCAGGCTGGAGTGCAATGGCACCATCTCGTTTCACTGCAACCTCGGCCTCTCAGGTTCAAGTGATTTTCCCTCCTCAGGCTCCTCAGTAGCTGGGAATACAGGTGCCCACCATCACGTCCAGCTAATTTTTGTATTTTTGTGGAGATAATGTTTCACCATGTTGGCCAGGCTGGTCTCGAACTCTTGACCTCAGGTGACCTGCCCAAGGTGATCTTGACTCACTGCAACCTCAGCCTCCCAAGTAGCTGGGACTACAGGTGCACACCATCACACTCAGTTAACTTTTTAAATAGTTTTTGTAGAGATGGGGTCTCTCTATGTTGCCTAGGCTGGTCTTCACCTCCTGGGCTCAAGCAATCCACCCACCTTAGCCTCTCAAAGTGCTGGGATTTCAGGTGTAAACCACTGTGCCTGATGATTTTATCCTTTTGAAAGCAATTATTCTTTAATAGCCAGGAAAGGAGAGAGGACTTAGAGAAAGTGTGTTGGGCATCTCTTGTGCATCACTTCAAAGGTTTCTTGGCCACCTACGGCTCACTCCAATCACTGCTGCCCTTTCCTACAGGTGCAGTGAGACAGGTCCTGGCCTTAGGCCCACACTGTATAGCCTTCCCTTCCTGGCCTTCTGTTTCTCTGATATAGTGACCCTGAACTCATTTATATTCAACTTGGAATTGTGGGGGATTAATACCAGTGGGGCCACACGTCGTCAACCAGGAATGAGAGACAATAAATAAATGTTTTCCGCTTTCCTCAGCTTACCCGCCACCCCCCAACCCTGGCCACCATCCAACCAGCTCCGAGATGCATTTCAGAAAGGTCCATAGTCGGCCATGACAGGATGACCACCCCTGTCCGTTCACTGGGGTCAACTTCATAAAGCATACCTGCTGTGGCTCTGCCTCCTTCTGTTTCTTTCTAGCTTACCTGCTCTCTTGCTTCCTAGGATCATAATCCCAAGTAAACTACCTGCATGCAAGCCTCTGTCTCAGGCCCTACTTTTACAGAACTCAGGCGAAGACATGCAGAGGCCTGCACTTGAATTGTTTGTTGGGACAAGGATTCACAATGTTTCCTGGAGGCTAATTGACCCTGAGCAGGACAATCAAAAGTGAACGCTGTTAGAAAAATGCTGTCCAGGAAGAATGTTTGCTGGGACGACGGGGTCCCCACAGAAAGAGATTGCATGTGGTATACAAATAGAGCATAGGGTTGAGGTGGAGTGAAAGAAACAAGCTTGAAATTGCATCCCTCACCCTGGGGAAATGGTGTAGTGGGGAGATCTCTGAGGAGGAGACGAAAACATTTAAAGTGAACCCCACAGAAGAGCCAGAGTTTGAATGACTGCTTTGCAAGAGCTATTAGACATATAAAAAAGAACTATAAAAAAGCATCAGCCAAGAAAAAAGCTTATTCCACTTACTGCTCTTGACCGTGGAGGAGCCACAGCCAACAGGATGAGTAGGTGAAGAGCTGGATTAAGGACAGGGAGAGAAGAGACCATGCCTCCTCTACTGTCCACTCAGGGTCTGAGAAATGGTGGGTTCAGATTAGGGGTGCAGGACAGGAGAAGTTGTTAATTGCTAAAGAGATTGAAGTTTTGATTTGGACTGGATTGGATTTTTCTTTTTTTCTGAGACATAGTCTTGCTCTGTGGCTAGGCTGGAGTGTGATGGCACGATTTTGGCTCACTGCAATCTCTGCCTCTTGGGTTCAAGTGATTTCCCTGCCTCAGCCTCCCGAGTAGCTGGGACTACAGGTGCATGCCACCACGCCCGGCTATTTTTTTGTATTTTAGTAGAGATTGGGTTTCACCATGTTGGCCAGGATGATCTTGATCTCCTGACCTCGTGATCCACCAGCCTCTGCCTCCCAAAGTGCTGGGATTACAGGTGTGACCCACCGTGCTCACCTGGATTGGACTTTTCAATATCTGAAAAGGAAACTCTTTCAGTGCCTAAAAATGACTGAAAATCTGTAGAATCTACCTCAGGTATTGTCAATGAACAGGGAACGAAAAGCTGATGGTATTTAAGATGGTCTTTCTTGAGTTTGTCCCATTTGAGAAACCAGTTACAGCAGTTCTTTAACGTCTCTGGTTTTATTTTTCTTGTCTTTAAGATGGGGATACTAAACCTATCTTATGGTTTATTTGTAAGGATTCAGATGCTTGGTGTGGTGTATGTTGACTAACTGATTCACTAAAAGAGAGAATGAAGGCACATACTTGCCCAGGCTGTGGCTGTTTTTAACTTCATGATTAGACTCCATTGGACAGATATTTTTACTTTTCGAGTGATCTCAACTCAAATGATCATCATCAAGTGTTGCCACCTTCCAACTCTTACAGACTCTCTTGCTTTAAATACTGTTTAAATCATGAGTGTCCCTTTCTCAGGTAACTCAATTGGATAGATAGGATATTTTGATTGTGGCTTGGATGACATTGTTTCAGTTTCTGTATTATTCCATCAGGGTAGCCCAACACTTTTCCCATTATTTTTTCCTGATGCTCCTCTGTGTAATTTCCCCATTGTTACCTAAGAACATTAAGGAACATTTCTGCCAAACTTAGCAACAGTATTAGTAAGGAGCAAGGGGCTGCAATGGAAATTTTTTATTCTCAAATGCTCTACCCTGAAGAATTGACTGCTGGGAGCATATACATAAATTTCTGCTTAAAGTCATAAGATGTTATTTGTCACTCAATCAAAATAAAGATGTCATTTTTAAGATGAATTTACAGAATTGCCAGAACTTAATTTTTCTGAGTGAAGCAGGAGTTGCCTCCCTCTTTGCTCCACTGTGCTTCTGACTTACACTTTGTTCTTGTTTTTACCTTGCTGACAGAAGCGTATGACAAAGGATTTTGTCTGGGGACTGTGGCCAAGTATGACTTGAGAACATTTTCCAAAAACTCAACTATCAACAGGAGATTATCTCCTCACCCCCACCTCTGCCATTGTCTCTTCCATCTGAATTTACTTTGTAAAATTTTTTTTTCCAGAAGAGAGAATAGTCTCATTTGGGAAATCATAAGAAAAAAATTCCTTCTGTGATGTTGGTGATTATACCAATTGCCCATAAAGCGTTTACAGAAGAGCTATGCATATCCTGTCTTTAATTCCTGGAATGTGCAGAGTCTCACTGACACCAGCAATAGCACATCTCCCACCAGGCTTGATCCAAATATGTGCCTGTCTCCTTTGAGGCAGAGAGGAAGTCTAGAAAATGACATGTCTATTTGGGTGACTGGTGACTGTGTGGAAGCATATATAGCAGCAAGTCTCTAGTAGGGTTGGCCTTTAGCAAAATATCCAAGTCACAAACACTTGGCACAGGTACATTTTGGTTATTATTTTAGCTTGCTTTTTTCTAAACCCAATCCCAACCTCACTTCCATGTGTCCGAAGCTGCTCATGGTGCCTTGCTGTCTTCTCAGTCCTACTACCTTGAAGAGGATGGTGGCTGGCCACACAGTCATATATACTTTGTTGGAAATTGCTGACAATATATTCTAATGTTACTGTTTATACAGGTAATTAACTTAAACAGGTAATTATTTTTCATATACCCCCTTCTTTTTCTTTATGTTATTTTAAATTATAGAAAATACATGCTTTTTGTAAAATGTTACATTGATACAGAAGAAGATACAATAGAAATTGAACATCTTCTTTTGTCTTCTCTCTCACTCCTCAATCACACACTCTTTCCCAGAAGTAACCACATTTAAGAATTGATGTCAGTGGTCTATACTTCCTTTTCAGCTATTGTTTTTGACCTTCTTTTACTTAATTGAATGTTTATTAGCATGCCTATGGGAAAATAGATGAACACATTTAGAATGATATCTCTTGAATTCGGATATTTATGTGAATATTAGCGCCGGTTTGGTGGAGGGTAAAGAGCTATACTGTACCCGAATTCTAGTTTCTTTTGAGAGCTTTCCATTAATTAGGACAGGCCAATGTTTCCCCAGTTACCATGGCTAATTCAATGCTGACTATCATACAGATTGGTTTTACAGATTATAACATTGGGTATCAGATTTTAAGAAAGATTATTTTAAAGAGTTTCCTTGTATTCTACTGTAAGAGAAAGATCCAACTTGGAGAATACGAATGAGATAAAGAATCTGAACTGACACCAAAATGAAAGCCTGTGTGCTGTGAGAAGCATTCAAATAATTTTTTAATGAACTGGTTCCTTTGACTTATTTTAAGATCTATATGTAGGGGGTAATAAATGCATGACAGGAATAGAATAGATGGAAAAAAATCAAACAAGATTCTGCCCCATTAGTTATGACTGACAAGGAAAAGATAATAGCCAAAACGCAAATGGAGTTTGTTAGCAGAGGGAGATAATGATAATGGGACTTTTACAAATATCTCAGGGAAGAAATAGATAAAAGTTTTTTAAAAGTTCAATAATCAGTAGAGATGGGCATAACGTGAATGACTCTAAAATGGCTGAGCTTCTAGTGTTTAAATTTTGTAATTATGAAAAGAAATAAAGAAGGAGAGTTTAGACCACTGATGAATAATGAAGAAAATTGCAAACATGGCTGCTAAAAATGCAGATAAGTGACAGTCTGTACTTGGAACTTAGATATATCAGCACATCTGGTTGGTATGCCTCCTCTTGGGTAATACAAGAATTAGCTAATGTGTTTGCCAAACTACTTATGATGCATAATTTTTATATGATAATTGTGCTCATTTAACATGAACTAAATATCTAAATGTATTGAACTCTGGAGCTGCCAATTTTCAAAGAAAGAAAGGAGGGAAATTTGAGTAACAAATATTTGAAGGCACCAGCTCTATGGTTTTATTCTTTAAATTGACACCTCTCCACTTTAGCTCAGAAGGCCAATAGTTGAAAAGGATTATGCATAATCCCTTATCTGATGTGAATTTAAGCTGAGAAAATGTAGGCATATTCTTCATCTCATTTCATTCTCTCTCTTATTTGTAAAAAGGGAAAAAAAGCTGTGTTAGTTTATCAAACTCAGGGAAATAATATGGAAGATTTTCTAGTCTCCAAAGCATGTCTCCACAGAGGGATCAATTGAAATATGGGAGAAAAACAGTAGTGCTTCTCTTTATCTCTTAATCTTCTACTTCTATTAATATATTCTCCAAAATGAGAAATGGACTAAATTTACTGAAATTTAATTTATTGGTTGGCTTGGATATATTTATTTCAGTGTTCCACAAAAGAGGAGGTGTTGGTAGACGATTGATGATTTGCTTGCTTTCAGCATCTTGCAACATTTTATAGCCAGTCTGTTAAGTGGTTCTATTTTGTAAAAGTAAGCAGTTAATTTTTTAGAAATGGGGGTCTCACTCTGTTGCCCAGGCTAGGCTGCAGTGGTGCAATCATAGCTCACTGCAGCCACAAACTCCTGGGCTCAAGTGGTCCTCTCATCTCAGCTTCCCAAATAGGACTACAAGCATGTGCCACCATGCTTGGCTAACTTTTTCTTTTTGAATTTTGTAGAGATGGGGTCTTGCTATCTTGTCCAGGCTGGTCTCGAACTCCTAGGCTCAAGCCATCCTCCTGCCTTGGCCTCCCAAAATGCTGGGGTTCTAGGTATGAGCCACCTCTCCTGGCCTTATGTGGTTTTATAGACAATGTTATCTTGTGTGCATCTCAACCTTTAGATGGCAAGTGGACTAAAAGATTCTTGCAAAGATACCAAAGATAAAATATATTAATAACAATGATGTAAGCAACAGGCAAGCATCAGAAAAAAAGAGACAGAGCTGACATTTTTGCTACCCCCTACAATATGAGTCCATGGTTAGCCACTTAAGAAGTAAAAGCAATGACAATCTAATTATCTAATTCTTGGACGTAAAGCTTGGAAATTTTCAAGAAGCCCTTTTGACATGTGAATTTATACCCATAACAAAGGCATTAGCTACCAATAGTATGAAGTCATCATGATTGGCAGAATGTTTATAAGTAGTTTTATCTAACTTTGCTATAGTTTGTTTTGTTTCAGTCTGCCAAATCTCATGTTGAAATTTGATCTCCAGTGTTGTAGGTGGAGCCTAATGTGATGTGTTTGGGTCACGAGGGTGGATCTTTCACTAATGGCTTGGTACTGTCCTTGAGGTTGATGAGCGAGTTCTTGCTCTATTAGTCCCCCAGAGAGCTGGTTGTTAAAAAGAGGCCCCACCTCCCCCTTCTCTTGCTTCCTCTTTCTTGCTGTGTGATCTCTGCACATGCCTGCTCCTGTTTGCTTTCTGTCATAAAAGAAAGCAGCCTGAAACCCTCATGAGAAGCAGATGCAGGTGCCATGCTTCTTGTACAGCCTGCAGAATGGTGAGCCAAATAAACCTCTTTTCTTTATGAATTACACAGCCTCAGGTATTTATAGCAACACACAAGTGAACTAACACACACTTTATTTCATCTTTTAAATTTTCTAAATTTGCTACATATAAGATGTATAAATAAGTATCTATATTTCTGGAATGCTTGCTAAACATTTATTGATGGCATGCTGAATTAAAAAGGCTTGAAGATCACTGTATGTGAGAATGCATTTTAAAAAGAGTTGCTGTAGTGATTCCCCAAGGAGTGCTCTATAAAGTGTATGTGTGTTTATTACCTTATATGTCATATTTAGGTGTAAATTTCATGTACACAGTTTGCAATTGCTAAATTCCTATGCCTTTCAATGAATTATTCTACAGGTTGGTCATGGAATTTTCTGTTCTTCCATGGTGTGGAAATATGTGAAGACCAACCAAAAGCAGAGACTGTTTATTCAGAGGTTGTTATAGCAAGGGAGTCAGCTACCATTGCTTGCATTTTAGCAAAGACTCAAAGGCAAGCAGAAGGGTAGGAAAGCTCTATAGTGGAAAAAAGGGAAGGGTTCAGGTATATTCTGACTGATGTTTGTTGGCATGGGTAAGTTGGTGGGCAGGCTAACTAGAAGTGGGGCATCCTGTGTGATTGGTTAGGGGTACATATTTGGCTTTGTCTGGTTGGTCTTAAGTTGGAAAGTTAGAAATGGGGACGAAAATGAGGGAAGCTGTCAGGTTAACCAAATCCTTGCCATTTTGTGCTGCTGTTATAGAAGTTATCATTAAGCTTCTTGGATTGTTATTAGACATAGGAGTCTGACTTTCTACAAGTTTGATTTATATTAGGCTGGCTTCTTGGGCTGCTTATTGTAGGTGAAGAGTTGGTTTCCTGGGCAGGTTGCTTCAGGTTGTGGGTCAGTGTTCTACTTTTACATATGGTCCAGCCATTGTCCATTTGTATATTTATCTCTCAGTGCCTGTTTAGTTTTATGATGCTCCCTCTACAACTCTGCTTAAAAATGCCTTCCAAGATTTTGCATTAGTACTTTCTGTTTTGACAGTTTGCTAAAAATTATACAAAATGCTTTAAAATAATTTCCACCTTCTGAATGTTGCACAACGAAGACAATAGCCCTGAAATCACTGCTCTGGATACTGCTGGGTGCATGTTAATTCTTTCCAGCCTTTGGGGAAGTAGATCTACAGCATCTATAAAGCTCTGTTCCAGAGGGTCTCTGGGGTCTTTCTAATGCTGGGCCTAAGTAGAATAAGTGTGCTTTAAAAAATTAAGTATATTCCACTCACAGGTGCCCAGCTTCAACTATAAAGATGTTTATTCCAAAAGGCAAAGTTCTTCTCATTTTCTTAGGATAAATGTATCAAATTGAGATAAAAATTATACGGCTTATTAAGAAAAAAGAACATTTTAAAAATACCTATTTTAAAATCTATTGAAATCACCATGTACCTTGGTTCTTAAACAAGTATTTATTAAATTTTATTAAATATATTAAAGGTTTTAGCAATACTTACTCATGAAAGGGAATTTGGAACAAACAGAACAGTGAAAAGAAGGTAAAAAGAGTTGTGAAATCCAAAGGAATTCAGCGTTATTTGAAAGTATTTCCTTCTAGTCTTTTTTTTCCTAGGTAAAGAATTTAGAAATAACATGTAAATAGAGCCATTTTTTTCCAAATTTTTGTTTTGTCTTCTTGCTCACTTCAACATATAGAGCATTCTGTTCTTACAAAAAAGTTCTACAAAGCATTTCCTGTAATTCTGCCCCATTCATCTTATACTCCTTATCTGGCTCACTTGTCTGGCTCACTTGCTAGAAAACCACATTGAATTGTGTCATTGTGTTTCTATTCACCAACCTGTAGACTCAGGAGGAATTAAGGAGAAATGATGTGATTAACCAGTTTTCTATATAAGCCAATAAATATACATGCACATTCTATTAAGACTTCCCTGCTTTATCCCTCCCCTCTCCTACTGTTTCCACAGCAGCATGGACCCTGAGGCTGACTTGTCTGACACTACACAAAAGGAAAGAGGGAGTTGTACATTGATTCAAAAAGGGTGTGAAAATACCTGTATTATACGCTTATAAGCAAGCCGAGTGCGGTGGCTCATGCCTGTAATCCCAGCACTTTGGGAGGCCAAGGCAGGTGGATCACTTGATGTCAGGAGTTTGAGACCAGCCTGGCTAACATGGTGAAATCCCGTCTCTACTAAAAATATAAAAATTAGCCTGGCATGGTGTTGCGTGCCTGTTGTTCCAGCTACATGGGAGGCTGAGGCAGGAAAATTGCTTTAACCTGGGAGGTGGAGGTTGCAGTGAGCCCAGATCACACCACCGCACTCCAGCCTGGGCAACAGAATGAAACCCTGTCTCATAAAAACAACAACAAACAAACAAACACAATAATAATATGCTTATAAGTAAACATATTTTGCTATTTAATTTGAACATGATGTCATTGAACACAGTATGAATTTTGTTTTTTGCTGGTATTTTCAGTGCATGTGCTCCCTAACCTCTTTTGTCCCTGAGGGTTATTTTTACCTACTCTGGGATATGAAGGAGTGGTAAAAAGAAATTTAGAAATGTTGGATTTACTGTAGTTGCTGTGAGTTTGTCCTGAATTCTCAACACTTGGGGGTCCACAGCTTTTCACAGATGGATATCCTTAACCATCTCTAAGGAGGTGGTCAATATCTATCAACAGCCGTGGAGAAAGGGAACCATTCTTCTCCATGGGCCAGATAATTCTTTACCAGCACGTCTCTGAAAGAAGGGTTTTAGGTAGTGATTGTTAATGCCCCTTGGAGATAGGGTGGGGCAGGATGAGGGTGGGTTGGTGGATCAAGTATTATACTCTAATCTGGTTACCTTGTATAACACAGGAGACCTCACTACCAAAGCATTAGGTGAGGAGACAGGATTCTAAAAATTGTAGAAGTGAATTTCATGGAAATTTTGATTTTTTGTTATGCACAGATTAAAAAGGAACTTCAGAGTTATGTTTGTCACCCAGAGTCAATAAACATCTGGCCTCTATTTAGTCTTGGTCATCAGTCTTAACACCAAAAGGCAACTGTCAACTTAAGGCAACAACTGAAAAAGCATTCCACAGTTCTCTGTACTACCTTTCTTCTCTAACATCCGTCCTTTCTCGCCTTCATTTTCCACAACCCATAGCTACCTCCTTTATAGGAATCCTCTCCCCGACCTCAATTCTCTTTCCTCCCCATCTCTTGCATTTCACAGAATAGGCTACTCCTCAATACAGAAATAGTGATATTCAGAGAACTCTTTGCACTTCGCCAATTTTACACTCTATCTGCTCAGTGAATGCCAAAGCTTCTCTACCTCCTGATTTCTGCTGCCTCTGCAGAAGTCTTGAGGGGTGAGAAGATAAAAGGGGAGTCAAACTTTTGACTCTGGACTGTAGTTAGTTTATCTAATTTTTGCTACTTTTCTTATGGTCTGTTTGATAATTTTTCTTTTTCTCAATATTTTTACCTTATGCAATGGGAACTAATAATCTTGACTTTGATCATATAATAAGAGAGCATTATTCATTCTTCTTGCTTGCTCTAGGAATGTATAGAACAAAGCTTTCCTACAATGACAGAACATGAAGGGCACCTGCTCAAATCATTTCTCATTTTATTAATCCATAGGAGTTTCTAGAATGCTGCTTTAGTCTGATAATTCTGAAAAGAGTTTCTATGAATATTCAGGAAGATTATCCTACTAGTATAATGGTAATCATAAGTATTTTCTATGTTAGAATATTATTAACATCTTTTGTTTCAGATTATGTCCCATTCCATCCATGTTAAATAATTTGCTAAACATTTCAAATCATAGCTAATATTTAGGTTGTGGCCAATTAAATTATTATACGTAAGACTGCTCTGAACATCTTGGCATCCCAGAACAGAAAAAGTTTTCTAATAAAAAGAGGCTCTGCAAACACATAGTTCTTTTATCTTTTCCTTTTTATTGATCTTTAAAAATCAACATAATACATTTTTCAGTATTATGTTGTTAAAAATAATCCAATTAATATATGTTTCATTATAATACCAAAGGTCAATGAATACTTATTCCCTCCACCTTGTCTTTCTATTTGTGTATTGTGTTAGTATTTAATAGAACATGTTAGTGAAACTTAATTTCTTATTTATTAAGTTAAAAGTACATTCTTTTAATTGAAAATTAGTTAATGTGGCAGTTAAATAGTGAAATGTTAATTCGAAGAAATAGACTGAATTATGTGATTACTTTCTTGAATATATTTTCTGAATTGCTTACAAACCGAAAGATATTATATTAAATTCTTCTCCAAAGGATTATACCAATGGGTAATTTCAAAATCTGAACCAATTTATGTAAAAATAGAAATAAATTAAGATTCTGTTTTGAATCATCTATAAAATGAAAAGAAATTATTATTATTACTTCAAAATTTTTATACCCATTAACACTTCTAGTAAAAGTGATTAATCTCTGCATATTTCCTTATAAACTTAGTTTAATTTTTGAGAAACCTGGCCAATAAATATAGAGAGTAGGAAAGTAAATCATTTTTAGGTTTTAATTTGACATCTAATCAAATATGTAATGATCATCTGTGTTGCACAGAATAAAAAGAAATGCGAGGTAAACTCATTGCATTCAAAGAATAGTCAAAATGAAAGAGGCAAAACATAGACTTATATAATGTTAATTAATTTATCTAAACCTCAATTTAATTGGAGAATTGGACCATCTGAGTGTCACAAGTAATACTATATAAACACAAAAATTTTAATCAAACTTTTATGATGAAGTATAATTTGATAAACAGCCTAATTGTTTTGGGAGTGGGCTAGGGAGTATGTCAGGGAGAACTCCTGAGAGACAAGGGATTTTTATTCTATCCAAACCTCGCTCATCAGTGGCCACATGGAGAACCCATGGGAGGTGTGTAAAGAACAAAGCTTTCCTACATGGACAAACTATGAAGCACGTCCTGCCCCAATCACTGTTCTTTTTATCAAGCCATAGGATGGCAATTGTGCAAGGGAGTTCCACAACTATTTAAGAAGGTTATCCTGCAAATATAACACTGACCGGGCTGGGCGTGGTGGCTCACGCCTGTAATCCCAGCACTTTGGGAGGCCGAGGCGGGCAGATCACAAGGTCAGGAGATTGAGACCATCCTGGCTAACACGGTGAAACCCCGTCTCTACTAAAAATACAAAAAAATTAGCCAGGCGCGGTGGCGGGTGCCTGTAGTCCCAGCTACGCGGGAAGCTGAGGCAGAATGGCGTGAACCTGGGAGGAGGAGCTTGCAGTGAGCCGAGATCGCGCCACTGCACTCTGGCCTGGGCCAAAGAGCAAGACTCCGTCTCAAAAAAAAAACAAAAACAAAAACAAACACTGACCATAAGTATTTCATGATCTGCAGTTTCTCCAAATCAGTTTGGAGCACATGAGTCCTGGTGAGTGAATAATAACAATGGAAGACTATCTTCAGAGAAATATAGAAAATCTGACAGAGGTTATTGCAATTTAAGCAAAAGTACCATGAAATTTATATGACAAAGATGAACAAGCATAAGGAGTAAACTTCATTTTCACTGAGTGTAATGGGTTGAATGGGTCAGATGCCAAGACAGATATACTAAGAAACATTGGGGAAAGTGTCCAGAATGATAAAAAGGATAGGGAGCAGATACAAGTGGAGAAAGCCTTCAGATCATAATAAAGGTTTGACCCCTATGAAAGGAGAAAGGGAGGAAAAGAACATCACTTTGAAAGAGCCTCAGACTGCGGGACACATGGCGTTGGAGAAAATCTCAACCAGGCATAGAGCCAAATCAAGGCAGAGGCTGACTGTGCCAACTCCAACCATAAAGAATGAAGACATTTTAAGTAAGATCAAAAGTAAATTACACACGAAAGCTGCTTGATTTTGCAGTAGCAAAAGATTACAAAGGGAAAGGAAATATATTTTAAAGACAGATGATTGGGATTTCAGTTTCTGGCAATATATGGCAGACTAGATGGCATAAAAATAACAATAACAAGAAAATCTTGGGCTATACAACAGCTGAAACTGTTTGGTAAAATATAACAAAGGCATTTCTAAATGAAGAACTGAGCAATGCAGAAACTCAAAGGCATCCTAGGGACCAAAGATGAAAAGGAGCCTGAGGAACTGAGCTGAATGTGGGAGTTAACTTTTGACTGCCTTGGGATGGAGGTGGAGTGCTGATTCTGAAAACTAGGGGCATAGTTCCTGATCACCAGGAAGACAAGAGGAGCTGAATCTCTGGTCTATGTAAGGAATGGAATTAGAAGAGAAACGGACTTTATCTTAAATTTCCACATATAGAAGCCTAACAAGAATTACCCAAATGACAGTGGTGTAGGGGAAGCCAACTAAGAAAATGTAAAGAAATGAATACCAAACTACAAAGCTACCTACCAGCCCAAGGAGAGGGGGAGAACAATCTTGTTTTTTGACTTGTGTTCTTGGTGGGGGGCAAAAGTGTGATTTCATAATTGTGGCTCTACGCTCAAGTAGGTTTGTTACACTACTTTTATAATTTTGTAATCTGCAAGTCAAGAATTTATGGTCAACAATAGTCTGGATCTGATGATATCTCTTGGTGGTCTGACAGAGGCAAACACAAAAGATTGGTAGGGGAATGTAGGATTGAGGAAGGCTGAATGGAAAGGAATGGGATAAGATACGCAACAGAAACATTAACCTGGAGTAAGCTGGTATAGCTACATTTAATTCTGGCCAAGAGCATCTTTAGGGTTAAAGTATTACTAGACCTGGTGCAATGGCTCATGCCTGTAATTCCAACACTTTGGGAAGCTGAGGCAAGAGGATGCTTGAGGCCAGGAGTTGGAGACCAGCCTGGACAACACAACGAGACACCATCTCTAAATAATAATAATAATAATAAATTAGCCGTGTGCTGTGGCATGTACCTGAGGTCCTAGCTGCTTAGGAGGCTGAGGCGAGAAGATCACTTGAGCCCAGAAATTCAAGGTTACAGTGAGCTATGATCTCGTTGCTGTGCTTTAACTTGGTTAACAGTTCAAGACCCCATCTCAAAGAAAAAAATTTCAGGAGGCAATATGTGCTATGAAAAATAATGAAATAGTGTCAGGGGAGAAAGAAAAACAACACAGGGGTATTACTTTTCATAGGGTGGTGAGAGAAAGCTTTTAAAAATACTATGACATTTGAGCTAAGGCCCAAAGGAAGGGCAGGAATAAGCAATGTAAACATACGAGGGAAGATCTTTCACAGCATAGGGATTAGCAAGTGCAATGTCCTTCAGGTAAGAGTATGCCTAATGTGTTCATGGGACACTGAGGAAGCCAGTGTGATAGGAGTGGAGTGTATCATGCAGAAAGTGGCAAGAAATAATGTCCAAAAAGTCACAGGAGTCGGATTATGGAGACCTTGATGGCCATTTTAGCAATTTTGGATTTTTTTTTTTCAGAGTGAAATGGAAAGTCTTTGTGTGTTTTGTTTTAAAAGACTTACTTGGGCTGTAGTACAGAGTTTGGACTGTTTGGAGGGAAAGGAAGGAAGCAGAAAGACCAGTTTGAGTGCTATTGCAATGGTCCAGATGAGACACGATTGTGGCTTGGACCACTGGAGGTGAGGAGAAGGAATCAGGTTCTGGGTAAATTTCAAAATAGAGTCCATGAGATTTGATGGGAGAGAAAAAGAGGAATGCAGATAATAACCTCATGAATTCTAATTTGAGAACCAGAAAAACAAGAGTTGTCAGTTACTGAGAAGAACAGCAGAGAAGTAGCAGGTATGGGTGGGAAAATTAAAAGTTGGACATGAATACCTAATAAAGAAAATGATATAATTTCAAGGAGCAGAGGATAATTTAACAGTCATAGTGTGGATTGTAATATACTTTTCCCTTTAATGTGCTGATCAAGTAGACAAAACTTCAAGTATAAAAGATTCGAACAGTGTCATTAAGAGGTTTTATTTAATGGAAATATATACACTCCTGCAAGCCATGGTGTCTTTTAAAATGTGCATACAACATTTACAAAAACTGTCCATGTACTGGACCAGAAAACAAGACTCAACAAATTTCAAAGGATTGGTAATCCACAGATTAACCACAACACAATCAAGGAATAAATCAACAACTAAAGAGAACTAAGGGATAATTAAAAGAGAGATAGCAGGCTGGAAAGAAAAGGACTTTAGAAAAATGAAGTATCACTAACAGTATTTTCAAGAAGCTATAGCTAGATCTGAACAAGCTCGATGTCTTTGGTTATATCTGGGCATGTGATAGGCTTTTCATCTCACCTGGTTCGTGATTAGGAGTTCCCTTGAACGAGGCTAATTTTGGTTTTCTTCATGAACAAGTCAGGGATCCCTGTAACTTGGGCAATTCACTTCAGGGTGATTCATTTCTTGGAATCTGTAAATCTCTTAAGAATTTTTTTCTTTTTACACTCGTCCTAAAATCCACATCATTTTAGCTTTCCAAAAGTAGCTATGGTCATTGGACCCGCCAACCTTGTTCTGTACAGGCTTGAGTGTCTGGATGGTTCTTGGAATGCTAAAGCTGTCCTGAATTCAAAAATATGGCAGAAGACAGGGGCCTCCTTGGGTGATTCTGCTCTAGGTGTCAAGGACTTATCCTTCCCTGCTATGTAACTGGCACACATGGTTGTGTTAGGAAACCAGCCATGAGCTGTTCCTGACTTGCACGGCTCCCTTAAGCTACTGTGACCATCTTAGAAACATGCACCAACAATGCATAAAGTGAAGCTCTGTGGCTTCCTGCGATGCCTGGTCCTGTTTCCGAACTTACCCCTGCTTGGCTCCAGCTCTCCACTTCTGCTTCTGGTCTTTCTGGCTGTGGACTTTCCTCCTCATACCCATAGGGTAGATACTGTTGTGTTTCCACATATGACATTGAAACATCCATTGATTGGCTTCATGTGTTTGATTTTTATTACTCCTTTACACCATGTTATTTTTTCAGTTAAACATCCCTCTCTAGGTAGTTTCAGTTCAGTTTAGGAATCTGTCTCCAGTACTTTGGGGCCTGGGCTGAGAAGGTGCAGAGCTCACAGCAGACAGCCTGCAATCAGGGCCTGTGCAGATTGGGATAGTTATTCTATAGTTTTCTAATTAGGGTTTTTTTCTGACTATAAAAGTAATAAGTAATTGTAGGAAACTGAAAAATAAAAAGAACATAAAGAAGAAATTAAGCACTCTTCTAAGAAGTCAGTGGGTATCCCTTGTTCAGTGGGTATTCCACTTCTAATACTCAGGGTATCCTTTGTTAGCATTTTGGTGCGTGGTGTTAACAGTTCCTACTTAAGCTTTCTATGCATATAAATTACTAAATGAATGGATTTTTAAAAGAATTTAATTATACTCGGTGTACAGAGCTTTAGGCTACTTTTTTCTTTAACATAAATGCATATTACCCCAAGTTTATAAAAATCTTAATAAACACAATTTTAAATGCTTTTTTAATATTTAAGCATATGTGTAGCCTTTACACTTAATATTTTATTGATAATTTAAAAATTTGTGATATTTTTTTCCTGGGAGGCTTGTATTTTTCCTGATGAAACAATGACATTTGCTAGTATTATTTATTTTTTGTCTTATTTTCTAAAGTCGATGTCTTACATATCTAATTATTTTCCTTTCAAAAAAGGAATAATAAACACTGGTATTCTTAAAGGAAATATAATTTTACCTTTGTGAAATAATTCAATTATTTGAGTTTCCTATCATGAGTAAATTAGCTTTGGATATTTTTAAAGATTCAGGGTCTTATTAACTTAACAGAGTAACAACTAAATCTCTAACTCCTTTAGGAATGAGACATAATATCTCAGGAAGGCCAGAAAAGCAAAATTTCAGCTTTACTTTCCATTTCTAGGGATAGTAAAAATCACACTTCTAAAAATATTCCCAATGCTTCCAGACCAACAAATATCTCCTTTTATAAACGATTATAAACTTGAACAGAATAATTTTTCATTTCATCTCTTTATCTCCACAATATTCAGCCCAAGCTCCACCATTTGCTGGTTGTGAGTTTTTGGACAAATTATTGAATCTCCCTAATCCTCAGTTTCCTCTTGTATAAATGGAGTAATAATTGTACCTTCCTCATTGGGCTGTGGTAAGGATTAAACATACTATGCACAGTGGCTAGCCTGGATCATTGAATTTTAGATATTATTAATATTGTTGTTATATTATTGGTGGACATAGCAAAACATGATAGTTAATATTGTGGACTCTGGCGTAAGGGTTGTTGGTTCAAACTTGGCCTGCCACTTACTAGTTCTGTGGCCTTGGGAAGGCATGTAACTTCTTATGCCTCAGTTTCTCATTTGCAGAAAGGATACAATAATATTATCTACCCCATGGAATCTTTATGAGGAGATATATATATATATGTGTGTGTGTGTGTGTGTGTGTATATATGTATAGATAGATTGATAGATAGCAATGAGAACAATGTCTACTAATTGCTATCTAAGTGACTGTTTGACTGAAATAAAATGCATAATACATTTTTAAAGCAAAAAGTGAAAGGTGTAATTACAAAACAAACTAAATCATGTCACTCCATCTTCTTACATGTGCCAATATTTCTTTTTCTCTGGAGTGTTCAGTAACCAGCTGAACTGCAAAATCTGAGATTGTTAGCCTGAAGGGTCCTCAACTTGACCAATATCCAAGGAAGCACTTGTCGTACTGGTAGGGTGTGAGGTTACTGCTTCAGAATCATCAACATCTGAGATGAGTCAGCGGATGCCTACTCGTAGATTCTTCAGTAGAGCCCAAGAATAGTAAAGAAGTATCATGAATAGGTGGCCTTCTCTCTATATGTTTATGGGACTATTGCCATCCTTTCAAGCACAGAAAGGTAGTTGTGGATTAGAGAGATGAATTTGCTTTTAGAGATTCAATGTCTTGGACTGTTCCTGGGCAAAAAGGAGTTCATGTAGAAATGAAAATTAAACAATGCAATTCCATTCCTCCTATACTAAGACTCTTACATAAAGTATGACCCAATAGAGTAGAAGACTTTTAAGCAAAGGAAAATTATTTTTCACAAGGCAAATGAGCATTTGGATTATTTCCCTATGTTGTAGACATCTTAAGAGTTCTTCAGATGAGGTCCAAAGTGCAGCAGAACATAATCATCCCACTTGGAAGACAGCCATGGAATGGAATGACTGAATAAATACTACCATCTAGCATCATTTCTCTCAGTCTTTAGTAGGATGTGGGCAAGACTGGGGAGGGATTTCTTGCCAAATTCTGAAGTTAAACCCAGAGAGAAGGCAGTCCAGTCCAGGGGCCACTGTTCCTCCATTATGAACCTCCATGGGCTATTATTTACTTATTTATTTTAATGATAGATTTAGGGAGTAAAAGTGCAGTTTTGTTACATGGAAATACCGCATAGCGGTGAAGTCTGGGCTTTTAGTCAGAATAGTGTACATTGTACCCAATGCTAGTATTTCATCCCTCACCTCCAACGTCCCACCATCACACCCTGCCAAGTCTCCAATTTCTATGATTCCACCCTCTGGTTCCATGTAATTTCATTGATTACTTTAAAATTGTATTTTGATTGGTAGGAGGCAGAGTTGGTTTTGAGCATCTATAATTTGAAAATGTGACTGGAAATGTGATAGTCAGTTTGCATGGATAGGAATATACTTTTGCTGCTGGCCTTTTCTTTAATATATTATTCTGCCGACAAATTAGGGCCATTAAAAATTCCTTGCAGTAGAGGCAGTTGATTGTTTAAGGTAAGACTGTGGATACCTCTGTCAGCCTTTGACAGAAGACACACACCATAATTCGGAACCTGTAATGTAAACCTTGAAACAACTGAGTAACTTAACAGACTTGAATCAAGCATAAACAATGAAGTGGTTTGAAAGGGTTGGTCTCCCCAAAATGTCACGTTCCATGGAAGAATGCTTTCTCTATTTGATCTGTCACTACAGCTCTCAAAACATGACACTCCTTGAACACAATATACTTTCATGATAAACTAGATTAACTTTCCCAGTACAACTGAAAGGCCACCTGTTGCCAGAATGGCCATATTCCTCGTTGGCTGTCTTGTAGCTGTCATCACTTCAATGCAATCTGCAGCCGACATGCTGGAATATAATGAATATGTCAGAAGTTGGAGGTCAGCCATCCAAGTACATGAAAACTTGGCTCGCCTACAGTGTCAGCATGGAGGCCTCCCTATCATCTTGTGCAAAGGATTTCTGCACCACTTGATTTGTTTGCACAGGGTTTGTTGCTGTTGGATGGGGCGTATTTCTGAGAGGCTTTTTGACAGCCCATTCAAATATTTTCAGTGTGGAAAAACAGGGCTTCTGGTTTCAAGCTCTTCAAATAATAGGTGTTGTGAAATGCTGTGGAAGCTGATGGTGGTGGGGATCTGTTGTTGGTTTTAGTGTAAAAACACCCATAGAGACTGTTAGAAGTGTTTTGGTTGGACTGGAGAGGAAGATGGGTTGGAAGATCAGAGCTACTGAGGAGATCTCAGTAGTGCTCAATTCCTACCTTCTCCTGCCCACCCTTCACTTTCAATGGTATTGGGTCTTGTGGACCACAAGTTCTAGGCACTGGAAGGTATAAAATAGCACATCATTTGTAGTTACATGCTATACATTTATTATAGAGAGAGTGCAATATGCGTCTGTTTTCCCAGGCCACAGTGCTGAGGAATAACGAGAGGCTTTTGTTCACTCATGGCATGCCTATTCTTTCCCTGTTTCTTCTCCCAGTAAAGTCTGCTTTGGCTAACAGCACCAGAAAGATGCCCTCTGAAGTCTTGGTCAGTGTAATTAAAGGATCATGAGTAATTCCACTGGCTGAAAGTAAGAGAGTTTAAAAGCAGTCTTAGCTGTTGTGAAATGTTTGCCCCAAACGTTTAAATATGAACTAGAAGAATTCTGTCCTTGGCTGTAGCTAGGGCAGAATTTCTCAGCCTTGGCACTCTTGACATTTTGGATCGATAACTCTTTGTTATTGGGGGCAGTCCTGTGCATTTTAGGATGTTTGGCACCTCCTTAGTCATGACAATGAAAATATCTCCACATGTCCCAAATTGAATATCCCAAATGTCCCCTGGGGCCCACTGTGGGGCAAAATTGCCCTCAGTGCAGAACCACTAAGTTAGGGGCATACAAAGATCCTAAAAGGATATTACATTGAAATATCATAAAGAAGCAAATTATATGCATAAACCCATCCTCCCAACTTTACCTCCTCAGTTTTAACATTGAAATATCAACTGAAAAGGAGGAGGATGTTTATTGTACTCTACACCATAATTCACATTCATACATCCTAAGCGTGTAAGTTTGGGTGGCCAAGGATGCAAGATCATCTGTTTGTTTTGGTAATAGCAACACGATTAGTTCTCATATATTGAGAAACTGAGCCGTGTGCTAAGTCACCTGTGTGTATTTCACTTGCTCCTCACGACAAATGTGGGGTTAACTATATTATTACCATACTTTCTTGTCAGACGAGTACGCTGAAGTTTTGAGCATTTAAACTGCTTTCCCAAGCTTGTACCGTTTGTAGGTGGCAGTGATTTCACCCAGAGCCCGTATGTTGAAGTCCTTCTGCATAGTTCTCCCTCTGTGGCTGAATCACAGTGAAAGGAAGCCTGCTCCTGGGGTCTGAACTGTTACTGGTCCTCAACAGCTGATGCTCGGCAGATTTCTTTCTAGCACTTTCACATAATTTAGGCCTCAGTGAGTCACATCCTATAATCGTTTTATGAGAACAAAGTGGCAAATAGCTAATTTAAAATTATCCCTGTCAAAAGAAGATAAGAAAATTACGTGTGGGTTTGATAAAAAACATTTTATATCTCTTCTAAAACACTTGTTAAATTTTATCGAGCTGTGACCTTATAAACTTAGACCTATAATGTATCAGCATTCTACATGCTCACTAGGAATCCAAATCCCCACTCAATATTCACTTTGCATTAATTAACTCAGTGTTTAATTTTGCTATTTGTTTCCATCATCTTTAACATTTTCTACATGTGGTGACAAGGAGAAATATTTGACTACCGAATTACCTTTTTTTCCTCTCTCTTGTTCAGCTAGTGGAGGTTTAAAAACTAGTGAAATGGTCAAGAGTCAAAAACATTGAGCAAAATAAAACAAAATGAAAACAGAGACACCAATTAATCCACAGCCTGGAAAATGAACTAACAAATTTGCCCTCATCTGTGTTATCTTAGTCCAATGCCAGAGTTCCTTTCCTCCTTTATTTATACATTTTAAAAATCTTCCCTTCAGTTTATCTCTATTTATCCTGCTACAATTCCCCAAGTTGGATATAAAAGTAATGTAAGAAGAGACTTTCCTCTTAGTTTCTATTTTAATCTGTGCATTAGGCCATTTCTTCATTACTAGTTATTAGACACTCAGCAAATGTTTACTGTCATAAAGATCTCAGTTGACAAATCAGACTAGAAAACACATCAAAATGGAAGAGATAGACAAAACTTAGCTATATGGAAAAGAACTCTACTGCCATTAAATGGTGCAGGACAGAAAGAATGGTGAATTGTTAATGCTATATTTCACGGATTCCTTTTTAAGAACTCTTTATCATAGAGAATTTCAAACATATACAAAAGTAGAAAGAATAGTAAATGAACATATACTTGTCACTTAGCCCCAAAAGCTAACCATCTGTGGCCTTGTCTAGACTGCATTAGTTATCTATTAAGATGAAATGAGCCATCCCATATTTTAGCAGCTTAAAACAAAATACATCTATTATTTCACAGTTTCTGTGGACTTGGTCTTTGCATCGGGCTTATTCGGGTCCTCTAGCTGCGGTTCTCTCACAGGCTGCAGTCATGTCAAGACTCACCTGGTGTATAAGCTTTTTGATGTGCTGCTGGATTCGGTTTGCCAGTATTTTATTGAGGATTTTTGCATCAATGTTCATCAAGGATATTGGTCCGAAATTCTCTTTTTTGGTTGTGTCTCTGCCAGGCTTTGGTGTCAAGACGATGCTAGCCTCATAAAATGTGTTAGGGAGGATTCCCTCTTTTTGGGCTTCATCCCTGGGATGCAAGGCTGGTTCAATATACACAAATCAATAAATGTAATCCAGCATATAAACAGAACCAAAGACAAAAACCACATGATTATCTCAATAGATGCAGAAAAGGCCTTTGACAAAATTCAACAACACTTCATGCTAAAAACTATCAATAAATTAGGTATTGATGGGACGTATCTCAAAATAATAAGAGCTATCTATGACAAACCCACAGCCAATATCATACTGAATGGGCAAAAACTGGAAGCATTCCCTTCGAAAACTGGCACAAGACAGGGATGCCCTCTCTCACCACTCCTATTCAACATAGTGCTGGAACTTCTGGCCAGGGCAATCAGGCAGGAGAAGGAAATAAAGGGTATTCAATTAGGAAAAGAGGAAGTCAAATTGTCCCTGTTTGCAGATGATATGATTGTATATCTAGAAAACCCCATTGTCTCAGCCCAAAATCTCCTTAAGCTGATACGCAACTTCAGCAAAGTCTCAGGATACAAAATCAATGTACAAAAATCACAAGCATTCTTGTACACCAATCACAGACAAACAGAGAGCCAAATCATGAGTGAACTCCCATTCACAATTGCTTCAAAGAGAATAAAATACCTAGGAATCCAACTTACAAGGGATGTGAAGGACCTCTTCAAGGAGAACTACAAACCATTGCTCAATGAAATAAAGGAGGATACAAACAAATGGAAGAACATTCCATGCTCATGGGTTGGAAGAATCAATATCGTGAAAATGGCCATACTGCCCAAGGTAATTTATAGATTCAATGCCATCCCCATCAAGCTACCAAAGACTTTCTTCACAGAATTGGAAAAAACTACTTTAAAGTTCATATGGAACCAAAAAAGAGCCCGCATCGCCAAGTCAATCCTAAGCCAAAAGAACAAAGCTGGAGGCATCACGCTACCTGACTTCAAACTATACTACAAGGCTACAGTAACCAAAACAGCATGGTACTGGTACCACAGCAGAGACATAGATCAATGGAACAGAACAGAGCCCTCAGAAATAATGCCGCATATCTACAACTATCTGATCTTTGACAAACCTGACAAAAACAAGAAATGGGGAAAAGATTCCCTATTTAATAAATGGTGCTGGGAAAACTGGCTAGCCATATGTAGAAAGCTGAAACTGGATCCCTTCCTTACACCTTATACAAAAATTAATTCAAGATGGATTAAAGACTTACATGTTAGACCTAAAACCATAAAAACCCTAGAAGAAAGCCTAGGCAATACCATTCAGGACATACGCATGGGCAAGGACTTCATGTCTAAAACACCAAAAGCAATGGCAACAAAAGCCAAAATTGACAAGTGGGATCTAATTAAACTAAAGAGCTTCTGCACAGCAAAAGAAACTACCATCAGAGTGAACAGGCAACCTACAGAATGGGAGAAAATTTTGCAACCTACTCATCTGACAAAGGGCTAATATCCAGAATCTACAATGAACTCAAACAAAGTTAAAAGAAAAAAAACAACCCCATCAAAAAGTGGGCGAAGGACATGAACAGACACTTCTCAAAAGAAGACATTTATGCAGCCAAAAAACACATGAAAAAATGCTCATCATCACTGGCCATCAGAGAAATGCAAATCAAAACCACAGTGAGATACCATCTCACACCAGTTAGAATGGCCATCATTAAAAAGTCAGGAAACAACAGGTGCTGGAGAGGATGTGGAGAAGTAGGAACACTTTTACACTGTTGGTGGGACTGTAAACTAGTTCAACCATTGTGGAAGTCAGTGTGGCAATTCCTCAGGGATCTAGAACTAGAAATATCATTTAACCCAGCCATCCCATTACTGGGTATCATACCCAAAGGACTATGAATCATGCTGCTATAAAGACACATGCACACGTATGTTTACTGCGGCACTATTCACAATAACAAAGACTTGGAACCAACCCAAATGTCTAACAACGATAGACTGGATTAAGAAGATGTGGCACATATACACCATGGAATACTATGCAGCCATAAAAAATGATGAGTTCATGTCCTTTGTAGGGACATGGATGAAACTGGAAACCATCATTCTCAGTAAACTATCACAAGGACAAAAAACCAAACACCACATGTTCTCACTCGTAGGTGGGAATTGAACAATGAGAACTCATGGACACAGGAAGGGGAACATCACACTCCGGGGACTGTTGTGGGTTGGGGGGAGGGGGTAGGGACAGCATTAGGAGATATACCTAATGCTAAATGACGAGTTAATGGGTGCAGCAAACCAGCACGGCACATGGATACATATGTAACAAACCTGCACATTGTGCACATGTACCCTAAAACCTAAAGTATAATTAAAAAAAAAAAAAAAAGACTCACCTGGAAAGGATCCATTTCCTAGGCCCGATTCAGTTCCTCGTGAGTTGTTGGCTGTAGACCTCCCTCTGTTCCTTTTCATGTGGGCAGCTCTATAGAGAGCATCTCACAATATGGGGTTTGCTTCATCAGAGTGCCAACAAGAAAGAGAGAGCAAGGGAGAGCTAGTAAGATGGGAAGATTCAGTCTCACGAAAGAGGTACCAGATCGCCCTTGCCATGTCTATTCCTTAGAAAAAAGTCACTAGGTCCGGCCTACACCCAAGGGGAGGGGATCACATGCCAGGAGGCAGGAATCCTTGGAGGCCACTTCCGAAGTCTGCCTGCCATGCCTCCGTTCATCTCTACCCTTCAACATTATTTTAAAGCAAATCCCAGATATCATGTCATCTCTTCTGTAAATATTTCAACATACATGCCTAAAAGATAAGGGCTCCTTCAAAAACTACATAATCAAATATGTCAAAAATATTCTCAAATATCCAGTGTTCAAGTTTTCAATTGTCTCATGACTATCATGATGCATTGAAATTGATTATGTTTTAAAAATACGTATTAAGTCACTTTTAATCTATTATTTCTCTCTTCTCTCTTGCAATTTACTTGTTGAAGAAGCCAGCTTGTTTGACCTGCAGTTTCCTGTAGTCTGGGTTTTGCCAGTTGGATCCCTGTGGTGTTCATTCATCATGTTCTTTATATTTCCTTATAAATTGATAATCATTTATTTTTAAGATAGCATTTTTCACAAATTGAAATTAGGGCACATCTTATCAAAGGCATTGTATTATAATTTCTCAGGTGGCAGTTATGATACTGTTGTCATTGCCCAGCCTGTGCAAACTTGTCTTGGCTATTTATATTTTTATTGCATCAATTGAGTTGTGTGGTATTCGTGTGCTGAGTTTAAATGCCATACATTTTTTTTCAAAAGATTATGTATTGAAAGGAAAAATTACTGTGTGTGCATAAACACAGAAACAGAACAGAGGGGTATAAATTTGATATATTCATGACTGGACCTCAATAACTCCTGGATATTGGTAACAGCAAGCCAAGTAAGAACATTTGAGAAAGGAATGTGTGTCCTGATATTGCCTGAAAAGATCTAGGAAGCACCAGTATCAGCACTTGCCAACTGGGTGTCAGTCCTTTGGAAGAAAATTCCATAGCCAATAGTGGAGTATTCTATCATAGTATATTCAATGTATATATTATCTTTCAATAAAATAGTATAGAAAAACATAGATAGACTATTTAAAAAAATCATAGAGGCCAGGCACGGTGGCTCAAGCCTGTAATCCCAGCATTTTGGGAGGCCGAGGCGGGTGGATCATGAGGTCAAGAGATCCAGACCAGCCTGGCCAACATGACGAAACCCCATCTCTCCTAAAAATACAAAAATTAGCTGGGCGTGGTGGCGTGTGCCTGTAATCCCAGCTACTCAGGAGGCTGAGGCAGGATAATCACTCGAACCCGAGAGGCAAAGGTTGAAGTTAGCCGAGATTGTGCCACTGCACTCCAGCCTGGCCACGGAGCAAGACTCCATCTCAAAAAAAGGGAAAAATGAGAAAAAAAAGAAAAAATGAAAAAGAAAAACATAGAAAGACTAATTTCAAGGCATATCATTGGTGATTTTGTGTGTAAAAGTGATTCCTGCTGAATTTTTTCCTGAGAATTTTTTTCAGAATATTTATTGGCTTTGAGAAATATTAAGTGAAAATGATAAGAAACAGCATTGCAGAATCAATATTATCCTAATTGACATCCAGGGAGAAGATTGGAAAAAATGTTTCAAATTGCTACCAATGATGAGATTCTGGAACACTTATTTTTTCATTTATATTTTGTTTTTGTTTTTCTGGATTCTTTACAATAAACAAGGATATTGTTCAAAACCAGAAGAAAACCCCACAAACCCCAGCAAATATTATTTTTGTAAAGGCACCATGTCAGAAGACTAATATGCCGGGTTGTGGGATGGCTTTTGTGAGAGAAGCTCTGGATGACCTCAGGCTCACAGACTGGGCGTGAATTGTATTTCTTGACTGTGGAGGCCCTCGACAATCTTTGTGTCAATGGACCCTGCCTCTTCCTGCTTGTGAAGCAAGCAACCTATCCAGCCCTGACTCTGGTAGTCTTTGATGCTGACTCATGAGGGATTTTCTCCAATCCTTATTGGTTGTTTTCCAGATTACCCAGGTATAATGTTCTCATGATGAGCTTGGGTTCTTTCCATGAAGATTTTTTGGGTTCTTTCCATGAAGTTTTTTTTTTTTTTTTGGTAGTATCTTAACTGGTAGCATTTTAGCTAACGCTTTCATTGTTTTGGATACAGAGGAGTCTGGAAAAATAAATTTTAAGAAATAATTTCAATAAGTATAAAATTTAAAAATCTAAATAATAAGAAGGCATTTTTATCAGTTTAATTGGTAAGTTTTTTTTCCTTCGTGGCTATTAAAATAACTGTGTGTTTTTCAGCTAAGTTATCAGGTTTGATGAAATATATTAATAATAACAAAACTAAAAAAAAACAATAAATTCTCTCTTCTACAGCTAAGATGAGGAGATTTGGGGATTTATCTCTTTCTTCTCTCATCATATGTCTTTTCTTGTTGATAATCCCACATTTCCTTGACAGCAGACACCGTAAGTTGCTAAATACATCATGAACTGAATAACAGCTTTTCAGAAAAAAATAGGTACCTATAAAATTGCACAACTTTCTTTTTCCTGACAGATTTATATTCTTCAGTTCATAAGTTTGGTTAGAGCATAAGCTTTTTTGCATTTAAAGTCCAAATATTCTCCTGGGTCTATTTGGACACCATCCGTGGGATCATGGTGACTTCTCCACTTCTCAGAACCTGAGTTTTATAGTCTATTCCTTTTTAGCATGTACAGGAACAAAAGACGAGTTTCAAGGCATATCACAGTATTTCAGACTTCATGAACAGTTCCCGTGTGGTTAAAATCATCATTACATTTTTTTCCTTTTAATTGAATCACGTATTGATGGACATTAGACAGTTCTTAAAAGTCAGCTGGGAATTTCTGATGGATGGATGATGGTATCAGAGTGATAGTCATTTAGGATTCAAGAACAGACATCATCAAACCTTCATAGTTTTAAGAAACACATGCCCATCCTAAGAGATCTGGCAATTGCTATTGCATGTAATTGTACTACACAGAGCACGACAATTCTGCAAAAACAATACTCATTTGTTTCTCTGTAAAATTTTCATATGTTCTTTTCGAAGACATTTTAAATGACAATTGAAATCCAAATTTAAAAAAAGGTTCAACAACATGCCATACTAACAAGGCTTATATCTCAGCTTAGGTGAGACTCAGATGAAGCTCTAACCTTCTACACACATGCTAAATTTGCACATGTGCAGGCATTGACATCTATGTCACAACTCCCTCCTCTGCCAAGTTTCTTTTGGCACTGGTTATAAATTACATGCGAATTTGAGATATGTTAAAATGTGAAAAGTTCCGCATCTTAGACTTGATGAAATTCAGTAATAAATAACATTTATTGAGTGTGGATAATATGCTTGATTCTTTACTTATTTCACTTAGTCTTCATAATTACTATAATTACTTTATGAAGATTTACTGTTATTGTCCCCATTATACTGATGAAGAAAACTGAGACTTAGGGAATTTAAACTTAACAGTCGCTCAAGTGAAAGGCAGAACTGAGTCAAAGTTTGAACCTGAAAGCACATACTATATTTCCTTCCCCAATTTCATCCCAGTAAATAAAGCCTTACTTTTTAAAGCCTTGTGCTGTCCAAAAGAACTTTCTCTGATGAAAATGTTCTCCATCTGAGCTGTCTACTATAGTATAGCCAGTAGCTACCTGGGACTATTGAGCCCTTGAAATGAAGTTAGTGTGACTGAGCAACTAACATTTTAATTATATTTAATTTTAATTAATTTAATTTTAAACAGGCATAGGTGGCTGGTGGCTCCCATACTGAATAGGGCAGCACTGGAATGAAGGTAACTATATTTTCAGGAAAATACCAAAGAATTAAGGGACACAGAATTCACTTTTTGCTCTTGCAAAAAGTCTTGCAAAAACCTCTTGCAAAAAGTCATGTCTACACAAGTGCAAATATTCTGAAGTAATTACTTCTCTGGGACAGTTTGACTATTTTCATGGCCTTTTGGAAGCTGGTCAGGAGATCTCTGCTTAAACAAAAGGGAGCAGCTAGAAAAATTATCTTATTATTGCAAAGGGTATTTACTTATGATGTAGAGATGTCCTTTATGGGATTCTTCTTAAGTTTACTTAGGTTTACTGTGACCATATTTTTGTTGATATTTTTATTGATATTTTATATTGGTAAAATAATTTATATTTTACCTATCAGTTTCCAATTATCTTATAAAACTTTTCTAGACATCCTATAAGGTAAGCAGAATTGGTATTAGTGTTCCCATTTTACAGATGAAGAAACTGAGACTCAGGGAATTTGTATAACTTGCTTGGGGCCACACAGGTAAGGAGTTGACTTACCTGGAACTGGTACCTAGATTTTGTGACTTTCAGTCTTCCGTGTTTTCCATTACAAGGGGTTGTTTCTATACAATTGGATTCAAGCATATTTCACCAAACGAACTCTGCTGATAGAAACTCAGACCTTGGGCCAGGTACCATGGCTCACACCTGTAATCCGGATCAGCACTTTGGGAGGCCGAGGCAGGCGGATCACGAGGTCAGGAGATCGAGACCAGCCTGGCCAATATGGTGAAAGCCCATCTCTGCTAAAATACAAAAAATTAGCAGGGCATGGTGGAGCGTGCCTGTAGTCCCAGCTACACAGGAGGCTGAGGCAGAAGAATCACTTTAACCTGGGAGGAGGAGGTTGCAGTGAGCGGAGCTAGTGCCACTGCACTCCAGCCTGGGAGACACAGCAAGACTCTGTCAAGAAAGAAAGAGAGAAAGAGAGAGAGAGAGAGAGAAAGGAAAGAAGGAAGGAAGGAAGGAAGGAAGGAAGCAAGGAAGGAAGGAAGGAAGGTAGGAAAAGAAAGAAAAAAGAAAAGGAAAAGGAAAAGGAAAGAAAAGAAACTCAGAGCTTGAGTGAAGATGATCCCATGCAAGCTGGTGAAATGAGGTGTTATCCAGTGAAGCATTTGTTCCTCCCAAGGGGAGGCTTTACCAATGGTTTGGGTGCCCTTCAGTGTGCTTACATTGAGTGGCATCAGGTTTTCAGGTGAACTAACTTTAGTCCCAGTGGCTGTGGTGGGAGATCAGTTGCAGCTGTGCTAATTCTGCTCCCCTTGAATGTGGCCATACGAGCAAGTGTTAGGTTTGCACTTTGCAGAGAAAATGAATATGTCATAATCCCAATTCCTCCCTGGGTATTTTGGTTGGCTTCAAGTACCATTCCTTTTGTAATTAAGTGGGAAAGGGAAAACAGATGGTCACCTTGTCAAATCTTGTTTTCAAGTTAAATACACATAGCCTTTTTTCCTAAGTAGAATAATTCCTTTTTAATGGTAACGCTTTAAGACAGGGAAACACTGGTGGCTGTGTCTAGAGTGCAGTGAATCTGCGTGTATTGTCTACCTGCTTGAACAGTGAGCTTGGAAAAAAAAGTCCTTGATTTTTAAGAACATGCCACCTAGAATCTTCTGTGTTGTCTATAACCGTGATTATTTAGCTTCTCTCTTATTCAGTCTTCTCAGGGTTACACCTTCTCCACATATGGCTAAAGCGCATGCATGGAGCAGTGATATTTACCTGGACTAGACGGTACCATTCAACTGGATATTAAAGGATTGTGGTCTCACTATCTCTGCATTTTATTTACTTTTGGATATTGAGAAGGATCTGGAGAGGTGAAAGAATTGAATGACTCAATTCCTCAAAACTGGAAGCAATCTCTTATCCATTAGCTTCCTGGAACAATGAGGAAGAATTGATTAGGGAGCTCTTAGGTCCTTCTTAGACTGTCTCCATGCTATGAGGAACATAGAGAAAATACCATCATATTTTTCAAAAAATTATAAACCAATATAGTGAGAATCGATTGAATGCTGTGTGCTGGGCACTTTATGACCCTCTAAGAGTACATCTAGATCAATTCCTTTATTAGAATGATGAGATAACTAGTCCCCCTCCCCCGCTTTTTTGAAGGGATAGGGAAATGAGAAACGGATCTTGTCTTTGTTAATTCCAAAGTCTCTCTTTCACTCCCTTAAGTGCTTCTTTCTTACTTTCTTGTCCTCCTACTGTTACACTCTCTGGAACAGCCACACTATCCAGACAGAGAGAAAACCTTGATTCAGCTTCTATTCTAGAAAAACACAAGATTTTTGTCACTGCTTTGCTAGCAATCAACAATGATTTCTTGAGTGCCTACTGTGTGCTTAGAAGGGTGTTGGAGTCCTCCCTCTTTCCCTTAAGCGGAACACATTGATTTTTAGGACACTTCTAGTTAAGACTTTAATTTAAAATCCAATGTTATTTTTAAAATGTTTATCATTCCTCCTGGATTTCTGAAGTCTTTTCCTGCCTATGTGTTGGCTTGGGGGAAATTTCCTTTTTCTTTGTTTATTTCATTTTGTTACAAGTAAAGGAGAGACAATTTAAGCTTGGTATTTTTGTGAAGTTTCTTTAAAAGCGTTTTGACATTGTGGTTGGTGGTCTGATTAGTTCAGAAAGAATTTGTATTTAGTATAAGTGCTTTTTATCTAAAAATATATAGCTTGAGAGACCAGCTAATACTGTGTACTCACCTTAAAATATGCCTATGTACATATTTAAGCTCAGTTTGGCTAAAAAGTCCTTTGAACTAGAACATCACATACCATTCCCCAACTCCCATGCTCAAATGTTGGCTAACAGAGAGGACAGTAAAAGATAAAGGTCCCTTGAACATGTAGAACCTATATAAGTCTAAATTTAAACAAATAACAACTGGACTTTAACCACTGCTGGACAAATATTATCAGCTCAGAAATGGAGACCTAAATACTGATTCATTGATTGTTTAATTAAATTTATTATTAATAAATTAATTGTCCAAAAAAAAAAGTCTGGGTAGTATGAATTCCACTCTGAATGGGGCTACACAGCCAAACAAATGACTTTTGCACAGGATCTTGTTTTCCTCTATGATTCTTAAGGAAGGTCTTCTTTGCATTATTCACTGTTCTTGGCTTATTTATTATTCCTGGAGGAAAGGCTGCACAAAACCACAAATATTTCAAATGTCATTGTTATCATTGAAATTACTCATTCAGACTGCAAATGAAACCAGGAATGTTTTTGCCATTTAAAACTTCCAGAAGAAGAGTGAACAAAATACGGAGTCTTCAAGGTTAAGCAGATGTGGTAAAAGCACATTCGTTCAATGTTTGTTTTGCTAATGAAAGTGAAAGTTTAATGCATGTTACAGATTTCTCCTCTGCCTTTTGTTAAGCTGTTAGTTGATTATGAAGTTGAAAAAGGAAATTGTAAGAACATAATTTTCTTTAAGATCTGAAAACTCAAGAATTTTGATTGAGTGAAAAATATCTTTCATTTTTTAATTAATGCATTGATCTGTGTGGTATTGTAATTTATGATTTAGAAGTTATATTTTATTGAAAAGTGTTTTTAATAATGTTAACTGGTTTGTTCATCTGGGACAGTTTAATGAGTTCAACTTTTTGTTTTTATATATATGTATATATTTTTTGAGACAGGGTCTCGCTCTGTTGCCCAGGCTGCAGTGCAATGGTATGATTATGGCTCACTGCCACCTGGAACTCCTGGGCCCAAGCGATCCTCCCACCTCATCCTTCTGAGTAGGTGGGACTACAGGCAAGTGCCACCAGGTCTAGCTAGGTGTTTTGGTTTTTTAAAAAATATCTTTTGTAGAGATAGGGTCTTCCTATGTTGCTCAGGCTGCTCTCCAACTCCTAGACTCAAGTGATCCTCTTACCTCAGCCTCCCAAAGTGCTGGAATTACCTGCCTTAGCCTCCCAAAGTGCTGGAATTACAGGCGTGAGCCACCGTGCCCGGCCAAGTTCAACTTTGTAAGAAAACTGTGTTCAAGTTCCTCAGAACTGGTTTCTAAGACTTCGGTCTCTTTAAGGATGCCTTTTTCACCCTTGGCCTAGGTACTTGATCTTGAAATTCTAAAATGGGATTTTTCTCTTGGCTTGTATCCCAGCTTCCTACATTTTTTTGAGGGAGAACTTGAAGATGAATACAGGAATTCATTTTTTTTCCTCTTTGCATTTTGAAGATGAAGAAAACATTATCTGTGTGAAGTTTAAACTCATAGACGATTACTTAAAGTAATAATATTAGTATGTGGTATTTACCTGAAAAGATGCTATGAGTTAAGAAAATTTTAATTCTTATTTTTTAAAATGGTATTAGATTTAGGTACAGTTAAAAATATCACTGTAATCCCAGCACTTTGGGAGGCCAAGTTGGGTGGATCACGAGGTCAGGAGTTCAAGACCAGCCTGGCCAAGATGGTGGAACCCTGTCTCTACTAAAAATAAAAAAATTAGCCGGGCATGGTGGTGGGCACTTGTAATCCCAGCTACTCCAGAGGCTGTGGCAGAGAATTGCTTAAATACGCGAGGCAGAGGTTGCAGTGAGCCGAGATCTCCCCACTGCACTCCAGCCTGGGCGACAGAGCGAGACTCTGTCTCAAAAAAAAAAAAAAAAAAAAATATATATATATATATATATATATATATATATATATATATATATAACTGAGGTAGCTAATGGATGATGGTTGCCAACTGATTTCTGGTGTTGACAACTAGATTTCCTTTTTGTTCTCCCTTCAACTTCAGTCATCCTGTAGTTACCACTTGCTGTCCCTCCCTGACATGAGCACTTGTTTTTTTTTTTTTTTGAGACGGAGTTTTACTCTTGTTGCCCAGGCTGGAGTGCAATGGTGTGATCTCAGCTCACTGCAACCTCTGACTCCCGGGTTCAAGCAATTCTCCTGCCTCAGCCCTGCCAGTAGCTGAGATTACAGGTGTGTGCCACCATGCCTGGCTAATTTTGGTATTTTTAGTAGAGACGGGGTTTCACTATGTTGGTCAGGCTGGTCTTGAACTCTTGACCTCAGGTGATCTGCTTGCCTTGGCCTCCCAAAGTGCTGGGATTACAGGCATGAGTCCCCACACCCACCCTAAGCACTTGTTATTTCATACTAAGTAATGAATACTACAGTTTGTTATTAAGTTCAATGCCTAACTAAATATGACCAATTAATGCTTACCATCCACCTGAAAGTTAAAACCGGCTATAAAGCACCACCCCCCATCCCAGGGGTTACAACTTGAAATCAACATTTGCATATACCTTTAGAAAAATTATTATGGAAATTTCTGGAATGTTGCCATACTCTCTATTTGAATTCAAATGATAATATAGTCAATTCAGGAAAGAAAATCATCCTAAAATTTCGTATTATGATTAGAAGTGTAATTTTGCTGAAATAGAAAATTTCTGATTATTAAATTTGACAAGTCACCGCTCTCTAAGCAAAGATTCTGGGCACTGAGTCTTTGGAGACAATGACTACACTCGGCACTGTGCTTGCCACATTGTTAGCACTCTATAAATATTTGCTGCATTAAAATTTAAAAGGTCACCCACTCTTAAAGTCATGGAAAGCTTTACTAATTTTTCTTGTATTGTTTTAAAACAGCATGCTGATTAATTTCCACTATGAAAATAAAAAGTTTTCTGTCTAAATCTAGCTAAGAATTTAATAATAATGGAGGAGTAAGAGGATGGACTGAGAAAGAAAGAGAAAAGAAAACAGGAAGAGAGCCAGAGGAAGAAAAGAGAAGGGAGGAAGGAAGGAAATGAAGACAGTCTGCACCCGCATTTGGTTGCTGTCCTGAGATTAAGCCCGACCACATGAAAACCCAAAGGAAGCAAGCATCATTTAACATTCAACTTGCAATTCATTTTATGACTCTATCATTATGCCAGCTCATTTGTCTGCAGTTTAAAATGTGTTATAAAGTCAAAACTTAGAAGTAAAATTCTTTCACTTCCTGATACTAGAGTGAGCGTAGTACATCTGCCTGTTTTGGATCATTTCTAAGCATTTCTGAAAGGTTAGTTCCACTTTGCCTGAAAGATCGTGTTTTGAACCATTAAAAACTGTTGGCTCAAAACTTCATCAGATCACAATTTCTTTTTTAAAATTATCTCTTGGCAGATATTATCATTTAAAAGGTTTAACATTAGTTACCCTGCTCTATTAATTTTATTTCTAAAATGTCTCTTGAATATATCTGCTTTTATCCATCCCTCTAGGCACTTTCATTATGTCCTTAACACCTCTCACCAAGCCTGTCACTAGGTCCTAGGTTGCCTTCCGTTCCAATCTTCACTAATTTAATTATTTCTTTAGTCTGTTAGCAGGATTATTTTCCCAGGAAATACGATACATCCTGAATTGTTTTTTTCTTCCAAAACCTTCAGTGGTTTATATTTGCTTATATAACAAAAGTTTGGAGTACCTGGTAAATATTCAAGATCTTTTATCATTGACTTCTCAAATACCATCTCAGTCTCAACTTCTCCTCCATTCCTTGTTATATTTCTGTACCAATGAGTTACACAAATGCACTGGATAGTGTCATATTTCTTTGTCTCTGTTCATGTTAATTCCTCCATCCCCTTTTACAGTTTTGGAAATCCTAGCTCAACTCAAATATCACTTCCTCCATGAAACCCTGAGTGTATTACTCAGCTGAAGGTAGTTGTTCTTTTCTCTATCCCCTACGTGAAGTAAATAATATGATGTTAGAGATGGAAAAAGTTTTACACTTCAATCATTCTCCATTCAGGGATCATCTTGGTATTGGAGAGGCAATTTAGTTTTCAATGAAAGATACAAATGAGAGTAAATAAAATAAGTATTTATTGGCTCAAGTAACTGAAAATCCAGTAGTTGAGCTGGCTGAATTCAGTGCCTGGCTAATGTTCTCAGGGATCTGTCCCTTATTATATTTCCTGGCTCTGATTTTCTCCATGTTGGGTTCAGTCTTAAGCAGACCCTACACTCATACATGATGGGAAAGCGGTTCTCAGAAGCTCCAGATTTACATAGTATTTTTAGCTCTCAATCTCCAAAGGAGAGAAATCCTCTTTCACAGCATTTATATCAACTCATCATATGACTTGGATTGTTTGGAGGTGGGACATGTGTCTACCTTGGGGCTATCATTGTCTCTGGGAAGCCTGGGTTATCGGATTGGCCAGTCCAGGTCATAAGCTTGTTTCTGTGATGAAGGAGGTAGGGTCATGTGATGAACAGGCAGAATCATGTAGAGTGAGAAACGGTTTCCAAAAAAAGTAATTTTTATTCATTACATTCTCTATTGGGTACTTTCATTTGCCCTCTGTTACAGCTATCTGTTTATTTGTATCTCATCTTTGAATTTTAAGATTATGGAAAGCAAGAATCAAAACACATTTAATAAATGTTTGTCTCTTAGCTGAATGAAGGACCCAATAGGCAGACAACAAATGAAATAATATCCAAAGTCACCATTTTATTTGACTTATGTTCTTTCAGACCTTTTTAAAGCCATATTGACGAGACTTGATACTTTCCCGTAATTAAGGAAAATTGGCCTTCACATAAAATGGTGGACAGGATTAATTTTGAGATACAATCAATTTACTTAAAATATCAGACCCCAAATACTTCTAGCCATGATTTGGCTAGCGAAAGCCATTATAAATTAAAGTTTTCCCCTTTAGAAAAATTATTGCTTTTACTAGAAAAAATGTTGATATAGTTTATTACCATTACTAAAACAACACTTGATGCTTGCATTAAAAAATTTATCAGAATTTGACAGTTTTGTTTTATAGTTTTAGAAAATACAGGGTCTCTCCAAGTAGAGTATTAAAAACTTCAAAATGGGCCAGACGCAGTGGCTCATGCCTGTAATCCCAGCACTTTGGGAGGCCAAGGCAGGCGGATCATGAGGTCAGGAGTTTGAGACCAGCCTGGCCAACGTGGTGAAACCTGTCTCTACTAAAAATACAAAAAGTTAGCCGGGCGTGGTGATGCATGCCTGTAATCCCAGCTACTCTGGAGGGTAAGGCAGGAGAATCACTTGAACCCAGGAGGCGGAAGTTGCAGTGAGCCTAGATGGTGCCATTGCACTCCAGCCTGGGCGACAGCGAGACTCTATCTCGAGGAAAAGAAAACATCTTCAAAACGGAAAATTAAAGAGTAGTTCCTTTTTTCTGTTCTTAGTAACTTTAGCTAATCTAAGGAAATAAAAGGAAATAACCCCGCTTTGCATTCTTTGCTCAAAATAATCTACCTGCTTTATTTAAACTAGTTATTTCATTGGCATGATGTTCCACAAGACCATTGATCACCATGGCCATGACATGAGCAATACCATATTGTGAACATCTAATTTGTATTGTTTTCTTCAATTAGCTTTTTTTTTTTTTTTTTTTTTTTTAGATTGAGTTTCACTCTTGTTGCCTAGGCTGGAGTGCAATGGCGCAATCTCAGCTCACTGCAACCTCCACCTCCTGAGTTCAAGCAATTCTCCTGCCTCAGCCTCCCGAGTAGCTGGGATTACAGGCATGCACCACCACTCCTGGCTAATTTTGTATTTTTAGTAGAGATGGGGTTTCACCATGTTGGTCAGGCTGGTCTAGAACTCCCGACCTCAGGTGATCCGCCTGCCTCGGCCTCCCAAACTGCTGGGATTGCAGACATGAGCCACCACGCCTGGCCCAATGAGCTTTTAATAAAGTAATGTATAAGCTTGTTTTCATCAAGTCTGTGTTCTAGAGGTTGTGTAGTGTAAATGCAAGCATTCTGGATTTGGAACCAGACTTAACCTAATATGAAATCTAACTCTGCCACTGCTTAGCTCTTGGTGCCACAAATCACTTAGCCTCCCTGTCCCTCAGTTTACTGCTCTGTGAAATGGGGCTAATAATATCTGGTTCAGAGAACTGTGAAGAATAAAGGGGTAATGTGATATTGTTGACAGAGTATATGGCACATTGTAAAGGCTCAATCTAATATAAAGACTATTATCATTATGGCTCCTATTATACTGCTACTAGTACTAATTGCTTTCTAGAAAAAAGCAAAGCTGGAAATCACTGGGGAAGGAATATTTGATCGGTCTTACTAAAGCACTCCTGCTTAAAGTGAAAAATGTTTGTGGTGTAAATGTTGGCATTTGTAAGACAGAACAATGTTCTTATTTCACCACTGAAGAAATGCCCTGCTTTCAACCTTTTGATGGACAGATCTCTTTGCTGCTTTTACATCCCACCCCACCATGCTCTTCCTCCCTAACTGCAACTACCAGTATTTTGTGACAAAAGACTCTTCCTCCGTAGATAGACTGTGGGGATCACTAGGCCAGTCCTAGTGTGACTTCTTACTTCCCATAAGATAGAAATGTCTTACTCCATTTGAGATTAAATTTGATCTTTCTGGGAAATGTAAAGCTACTATACTCCAGTTTCTTAAATATACAGGTTGTGAGGTGAAGCAAGGCATAGCATACATGGAGATCTAAATAGCCATCCTAGGGTTCTAATGAGGCCACAAATCACAGAACTCCATTATGATCAGAGTCGTGGTAGTATTAGACTGACCATAGCTTGCTTAACCTTACTGGTGCCACAATTTTGGAGTAAGCACATTATCTCCCTGTAAAGCACATTTCTATTTAATACGTGCACATGCAGCAGGTATTTATTCTTACACCAGTTCCCCACCCATCGTTATTTGCTGTGAATAGTAATTTTAGAAAATATTTATTTTGCAATGATTTTGGACTTATGAAAGTGTCACAAGACTGGTTTAGAGAATTAAGGACTTTATTTGGATTCACCAATTTTATTCTGAAGGAGCACGTGCTAGAGGTTTTAGCTCACCATTAGTGAGGGAAACAGGCGAATATTACAGCTGGTTCAAAGGTTCGTTTATAGATCAGGAATATCAAAATACATTTGCATATGGATGCAAACTAGCTTCTTCTGCAGAAATGGAAGGAAGACAACCTCTACTTGACAGAATTTATTTACTGCCTCTCGACAAGAATTATTTTGCATTGCTCTGCTGATTCACTAATGTTTAACATTTTGCCACATATCCTTTATCATTCCCTTTCTCTAATTAAATTTTTCTGAACCCTTTGAGAGCAATTTGTATGCACCATGCCGCATACTCTTTAGTACCTTTAATTCACTGTGAATTGTCTAAGAAAACACATTCTCTTACATAACCACAACAAGTAATTAAATTCAGGAAACTTATCATTGATACAATACTTTAATCTACGGTTCATGTTTTGTCAGTTTTCCTAATAATGTCCTTGATAGCATTTTTTCCATTCTGTAGCACTGAATTCAGTCCAGGGTCACACATTTCATCTAGATATCTTTAGTCTCCTTTATATTTTTTAAAAATTTGAAGTTTGTCTACATTGGAAATTTAGAGTCGAAGATTGTGGCATTTCTATATTTGTATATGCATGTGTGTGTTGCTTCATTTATGATAATATCCTTAGCTATTATGTCAAAAGCTGACTTTTTTTTAAGTGCATTTCAACTCCAAAGTAATACTGAGGGGAAAATAGCAAGCATAAATCAGAACATCAAAGTAAGTCCCATCATGCCTACAGTGTACAAATAGCTGTTGATGAGTTTGCCATGCTTACTGAACTGAATAAGTATAAAAGCTTTTCGTGTGCATTCCTGTTTTCAGGCCCAATACAGTACGTTAACCTCAGAATATCAAATTGAATCAGAGGTTCGGAGAAGAGCAGCCTGCAAAGCCGTTAGAATGACACTCTTCATTACACTATCTAGATTCAGGTTTCAGACAACCATAACTGGGGCTTTCCCAACCTCTCACCTAAAGTCAAATGTGCACAGCCACCCAAATCACTGCCTGCCTTCCTGCAAGGGCTCCCAGACCTCTTAAAGTGGGAAGTCCACCCAGTCCCAGAAGGCTGAGCCCGGAATTATAAAGAACCTTTTTGTGATGACATTTTTCCTGGCGAGTCTCAAATAGACAGCCCCTGCAAGGCAGCTTGCCACACAGTGTGTCAGCACATATTATGCAGTCTGGTGCTGAGTGGATGTGTCAGCTGCCCATTAGACCACACTAAAATAGTATTGCTGGGAGCCTGAAGCATGAAGCATGATATTAGATAAAGTGATGAAATTTCACTCGATTAAAGAGCCGGGTCAAGGACAGTTACCTCGGGAAATTCCTTTTTTCCTCGAATATTCTCGCAACTTTGATGAATTTATCGTTTTCTTGCTTATTTTTCATTATTGTCTGGGGCTTTATGAACAATAAAATGTGCCCTCAGCAGGCGCTGACATATTGGAGTGATCAGAATCATAGGTTATGTTGATTCAAAGAAGGAAAGGGAAAAAAAGACGAGATTGACATTGCTGCAGGTCAAAAGCCCTTGGAAATGTTAGATTGATTTGTTTAGACAGTTGTTTGATTTCTCTCTCTCTTCTTCTTTCTCTAGCTCTTTTTTTCCCCTCAAGTAGAGGGATAGGAAAAAGAACAGAGAAGGGTGATCTTTTTTATTTTAGGCCAGTTGAAGGAGAGAAACAGAAGCATATGGCTTGGCAGAAATTTTTATTTTTACTTATTTGATTTATAAGGACAGGTGAGAAATGCTTCTTGCAAAGGGCTTCTTTTATCAAAAGGACTTGCAGGCTGAAAGTAAATGACTACATATCTGCATTGCTTTTTAAACCAGGGTTAGAAAACCACATCTGGCAAGTGTAAAGCTGACTGGCTGCTCTCAATAGTAGGAAAAACAAAACAAAACAAAAACAACCCACTTTGGTTTATTAGTATTTTACTCTGACATAATTTCATTTACAATAACATTTGAGAGACAAAAGAAAGGAAATGTGAATATTCAGAGCAGCTTTTGTTCTACCCTTAGAGCTTAATTCTACTATCCTTCCATCCCCCATTTTGCCACTAAAGGTAGAGTTCTTGCCAGCCAGACATCCCAGGAAAACCAAGTAGCACCAAGCCCAGCTAATTGGATGATGTTGAATTGTAATTCTGTTGTTTCAGTTGGTCCTTCTTTAGGTCAGAAAATTGCTTTAGGCAAATGTGCTGGTCTGGCGGACTGGGAACACTTTGGAGGTTTAAGTTTTTAGCACCATGTGGGGGTGATTACAAACTCTGAACTCAGTGAATGACTGAGTAGCCTTACTTCTGTGAATTTCCCATGTAATATTTTAATTCTCGTGCTCCAATTCCATTCTAGTATGTAACATGCTTGAGTTTTTAAGACTCTTCTTTCTTTCTTGTAAGATAGATATACTAGCATAGAATACCTCTTCTAACATTCAAGACTGTAATGAATGTGAAATAAGGTCATCTATTTCCAGATATGTTGTTCCTAAGAGGAAAGGTGTTATCTAAATTCTAAATAGTGCCATGATTATATTTTTATAACAATAATCTTACATTTTAATATAATAATCTTACATTTTAATATTGAGGGACAAAAAATTTACATGACCCAGTGAGCTGTACTTAATTGGACTATGAACCAGAGATGCACTTAAAATTTATATCTTGGCCAGGCACGGTGGCTCACGCCTGTAATCCCAGCACTTTAGAAGGCCAAGGGGGGCAGATCACCTGAGGTCAGGAGTTCAAGACCATCCTGGCTAACATGGTGGAACCCCGTCTCTACTGAAAACACAAAAATTAGCCGGACTTGGTGGCAGGCTCCTGTAGTCCCAGCTACTTGGGAGGCTGAGGCAGGAGAATTGCTCAAACCTGAGAGGTGGAGGTTGAAATAAGCTGAGATTGCACCACTGCACTCCAGCCTGGGCAACACAGTGAGACTCCATCTCAAAAAAAAAAATATTTTTCAGCAAGTTCCTTGGGTATTACATTAATGTTTATATAAATTAAATTTCTTTTTCATAACAGCACCTATTCATTAGGTGAGAGTTGATGTTTAAGGCAGAAATAAATAACAGCCTGGTGGGACAGGCAGGAAATGCAGGATGAGGAGTGTAATGTTGGTACTTCAGTTTTCTCATAATTGATAGGACAAAAGTGAGACATCAAAAATTTTTTTCTTTTAATTACAGGAAAAAAAGCCTGCACAGAGACGTTAGACAACTGCTTTCAGATCTGATCAACTGTAATCTAATTTTTCTTTTCTTTCTTCCTCTTGAGCCAAGGGGGTTTTGTTTTTTGTTTTTAAAATATTGAAGTGGTTTGAAAGATGGGAAGGCAGTTGTGCTAAATTTTCTATTATTAGCATGGAAGTGATAACAGCTTTCTTACCCCTTGGGAGAAGAGGTGGCAGTTGGAAGCCGAGGAATGCTCAGTGCTGTGTCGGCACACTTTTCACCAAAACAAAAAAAGGAGTAAGAATATCTGCCTGTAATAAAATAATGAGTCTGTTACTTTTTCTCAGTATGAAGTGAGGGTTAAATATACACATATTATTAGGCAAAAGAGAGCACCAAGAAATCGGTGGAGTTTTAAACCCTCCCTCTCCTGTCCGGTGGACACCAGGACTGCTTGGCTGCAACCCTCTGTCTTCTCAAGGCTCTAAGGGCAAGCAGCACCATCTCCCAGTGTGTTTTTCACTAGTTGCTTGCTTTGGAATCTTGATTTCTTTGCTAGTGTTGTTTTGTTTTGGCCTGGCAAAATCCTTCACTAAGCTACAGAATGCAGAGAGTGCATACCAGGGGTGAGTTGCCAACATAAGGCATAGTCAGTAAGGTGCAGGAGGAGGCATTTGATACACATTTCCCTCCTCTTCACCAAACACCTGGGCAGCACTCAGCAAGAATTGTATTCTATTTACGGTCATCTTGCTTATAATGAAAATTATATGTTTCATCCCAAGCAACAATAAAAAAAATTACTTTGAAACCTCTCACTGGCACTTCTAATGAACACAATAAATAGAAGAATATGCTCATCAAAAATTGTTCTCCTTTTCTCCATGATAAACCCAATAAATATTTCATTAGAACAAGGGTTTAGCTTCTCATGTGAATTGTGAAATCTCTTGGGTTATATTAAGGCTGTAAATGTAGTTCAAAGCAGCTCAGACTCTCGCTTTAGGGGATGGGTGCTTTTAATTTTTTATCCTTTCCCTAGAGAGTCTGATTAGCCCAGAGCTCATTTGGTGCAATAATGGAACAGGAAATTTTCTGCGACCAACTGCAACAGAGTTCCAGTTGAGAGTTTGCTACCTTGGGAGAATCAGGTCATTCTCATATCTGCTGGGGAAACGCATGCTCCCCAAGAGAAAGGAATTGGAAAAATAAATTCTTCTGACAAGTAGAGAACTTCTGCTGCAGAATGTTCCTGAACCTTGCCAGAGGGGGAGATTTTGTCTTCCTGATCTGATTGCCCTAGCATTTTCCCCTCTTCCTTTAAAATTTTGTTTTTATTTTATTTATTTTGTTTTAACATAAGAGAACTGAAAGGTCTAAATGCTCTAATGTGCATTCTTCTAATCTGAAGCGCTTGTCATTTCAGTTCTGAACACCGATTTCTGTCACTTTGGCCAACACAAAGGAAGAGGCACACTTCTTTTCCTCCCTGACACCTTTGATGACATGATACACAAATGATGGACTATGTAATAATTTAACCAAGCCTGATCTTTCTGCCTGGGGCACTTGCAGTACTTAAAGCCTCAGTGGGTCTTTACTTATTTATTTTTTAGATCACTCAAATAGAGAAACCATGATATGTAAAATTCACCTATTTTTAAATTTTTAACATGGAGATTTCATTTTTCTTTTTATTGCTGACCAACTATCCCCATAAATGAAAGTGGTAGAGTTCTAGTTAGAAGGAGATTCCACAAATATTTTAATTATCATTTTTTCCTTCGTTAATGTCTGGGGTTTTCGTATGAGCTCTCCTTTATCTGGGCACTGTGCAGAGAAGAAATTGCATGTCCTTCAATCTTCAGGGTGATCCGTTGGTTTTGTCACTTTGATTATTTTCTTTCCCAAGTACTACACAGCATATGTTTTCTGCTGGACTCAGCTAAATTCATTCCCCTCTGGTTCACTGTGTTGCAGATGATGTGATGTACCAGGGATCTTGCTTGAAGCCAGCGCTAGATTTCTTAAGAGCACTTGAGCACCTCTTGAATGACATAGGAATTCCTCTGACACCACTGACATGGTGATTCTTTTAGGACAAGGACATGCCATTTTTTTTCTTCTTCTTCTTTCCTGGTGTATCCAGGCAGGATTTAATATAGAGTTGGATGAGTAGACAGAAAGGAAGATGAGGTAGGTCTTACAGATCTGTCTTTTAAATTAACAAAAGCCACAAAAATATTAAGAATTAAGCTACATTTGAAGAGGCCTCAGGAGAAATCTGTTAGTCTCCAAGACCCAATGGCATTTAAATGTCACTCAAGACAAAGCCATGAAGTGTCAAATTGGTCATGAACTTCATCACAAAGTGTGGCAACAAAGAGGATGAAAAAACAGGAAGGCCTTAACCAATTTAGATGTTGTCAAAGAGCATTCTTAGAAGCCCTGTCGGAAAGATGTTAGTTTTGCCTAATGCCAATTATCACCTAATTCCAACTGAGATGGAATTTCAGACTGTGAGTAGTGAAGGTGAGAAGAGGAGTGGAGACTGGTGGTCAGTGGAGTTGAGAGGTGGGAGCTCTGGCCACTGGGAAACAGATGTTGCAATTTTTAATGCGTTGGTCAATGTCACTGACAAGATGGCATTTGATTAAAGCCTTGAAGGAGAGGATCAAGTCAGCCTTATAGAATCTTTGGAATGGAGACAAATCAAGTCAAAGGCCATGAGGTAAGGGTGTACATGGTTGAGTTTGAAGAAAACTGAGGAGGTCAAATTTCAGGGAATGTTGCTGTAAAGGGGAAATAGAGGATAATATGGGAGTAAGGAGGGGGTTCTTTTTAAGACACTTGATGCTGATGGGCATGACCCAATACAGAGGAAGAAATTCTTGATGTAGGGAGAGCGATGGGAGAGGAGAAGTTTCAGGAGTCAGGTTTACGTGAGAGAGAGGAGATCGAATCCAGGATGCATGTGAAGTGTTGGCTTTAGGGAGAAGCTTAGACAGTTCAGCTATAGCAGCAGGAGGGAAGGACAAACATATGGACACTGTTTCCAGTAAGGAAGGAGATTTGGGGTCAGGAGCTTGGGAAGCTCTTTTCTGATGTGTGTGTGTGTGTGTGTGTGTGTGCGTGTGTGTGAGTGCAAGTTAAGTCATCAGTGTAGAGTAAGGATGGAAAATATGTGTTGGAGGTTTGAGAAGAAAGAAAAAGTCATGAAATAATCATCTAGGGCAGTGGTTATCAATGTGTGGTCCAGATTAGCAGGGTCAGCATCATCTGGGAACTTGTTCGAAATGCAGTTTCTTTTTTTTGTTTGTTTTTGAGATGGAGTCTTGCTCTATCGCCCAGGCTGGAGTGCAGTGGTGCTATCTTGGCTCACTGCAAACTCCGCCTCCCGGGTTCACGCCATTCTCCTACCTCAGCCTCCTGAGTAGCTGGGACTACAGGTGCCCGCCACTGCGCCCGGCTAATTTTTTTGTATTTTTAGTAGAGACAGGTTTTCACCGTGTTTGCAAGGATGGTCTTGATCTCCTGACCTCGTGATCCACCCTCCTTGGCCTCGCAAAGTGCTGGGATTACAGGCGTGAGCCACTGCATCTGGCCTCGAAATTCAGTTTCTTAAGCCCACCTTAGATTGCCTGATTGAGAAACTTCAGGGGTCAGGACCCAGCAATCATCCTCCAGATGATTCTGTGGCAGACTCAGGTTTGAAAATCACCAGTTTAGGGTAACAGGGGAGTGAATGGATTATGGAAATATTGAATGATTGATGGGCAGAGCTCGAGACCTTTTTGAAGGTAGGGGTCATCAACTTAAAATGAGATCAGTCAGCAAGCTGTGTGGCTTTCTCCAGCCATGGCCATCTGTGTTGGTGTGCAGAGTAAACTGAGTTGATTTAACCTGGCCTTGGGCCTTGTTAATCTTCTTAACAAGATTGTTCAGAATGTATGCAAGAGTGTGAGATGATGGACCATCAGATCTAATCTAGGTGGGGGAGGAAATTGAGGGACCAAGATAAGCTTAAGCAGTCAATGGCTAATAGCTCTGAATGGGGTCAAGGTTTCTTGGAGTTGGGGCATTGGTGAGAGTGAGCTGGAAAGACAGAATGGTTGAAATTGTAATTATGGATTGCTTTACTAGTAATGATAAGGATAGAGTATGGCATTTGGAGGGTGTGGTTGAGGCAGGGTGGGAAATGTGAGAGTTGGAAAAGAGGGCCTTGAAAAACCAAGAGTCTAGGACATTGGAAAGATCATATATATATATATGGATATTGAAATTACCAAATATGTTGGAGAAGTGGTGGTGAGTTAGGTGCTAAAATCTTCAAGGAATTAGGGAAGTTACCTGTTGATCTGTAGGTAACAGGAATAAGCTAAAACAGTGATTGATAAGGACTAATCGCACGGTATTAAAAGATCAGAACTTTGTGTTGTTGTTTGTTCTTGTGGCAGGAAAAACGATGTTCCAGTGGCAGTATGAAAGCAGAACACCTGCCCCTACCTCCAGATCCGGCATTATGAGAACCTTGCAAGATACCACAGCTACCACTTTCAGACTGCTGGGTAAAAGCAAGTGGTTTCCTGAGAGTCTGTCCATTTACAGCAAGAAGTGAAAAAAAGTTCTGAGAAGAAGTGAGGAGGAGCTAACAATTGAGCATGACTTCCAGAAGACAGTGTGGACTGGTTTCAGGTATTTGGGATGAGTGGCAGAGTGGATGAGAAAAGGGAGACTATAGAGATAATTGAGAATAAGAGTCCAGGAAGATCAGAGTTGATTGGGAGCTGCAGGCTCCTTGTGAAGTTTGATGTACATGAGAGAATGGCAAAACAAGATTTGCCTTGATGTTCTTGATGTAAGCACTGAGGAGAAGGCTTGGAGTGTTCCAGGACAGTGAGTGGTGGAGTCTTGCTGGGAGTGTTCTGAGCCTTTCTCTTTATTCCTGACAGTGGTGATATGGGGCCATGGATGGAAGTCTTATCCTGACTGCTTGGACATCAGGGAGAAGTGTGGAGACCAGGGAAGGTTAATCTTTTTCAGTTGAATGTGTGGATGGCTCTTGAATCGAGTAGATTGGAAAGTGTGTAATGGAAAACAGTGTTGGAAATGAGTTGAGGAGTAGATGAGTCAAGGCTACTCTAATTTCAATGCCGCAAACAATGCCCAGCTCAAAAGTCACAGGGTGGTAACAACAGTTCCACTTTTCTATTCTTGTTAACATTAAGCCTCAGAAAGAAATAAAAATGGGGGCCTGTCTTCAGCATATCAAAAGCAGCTAAATTTGTGTCCATTTATCCTTTCATTGTTGTGAGATTAAGCAGTTGCACTTCATGTGCATTCACTGATATAATTTCTAGCAGGAGAGACCACTTCATTCCACATTGGTGCCCCACTCATCCTCCCAGCATGTTCCATACAAAGAGACATGTGGTTTGCAGAGATGCTCTTAGGAACCAGCATGGTTTGGTGGCTTGAGCACAGGTCCTGGGTGTGAGGAGTGTGCCGAGGATGCAATAAGGCATACTTTTCTGGGGATGCACACCTGGACTGCAGAGAGGGGGCTACCAAAAAGCAGTTGGCTCGGATGCAAAATACTTTCAGAACAGCTAGCTCCAGTGGAAGCCTCTTCAACCCTGGCAAGAATTCCAAGTTTTGAGAGCAGTGCACACTCAATTTTCACACCGTATGTGAGCCATTGCTTTGTGTGGAAATGCTTGAATGCAAGTAGAATTCTTGTAATGTGCCTTTAGTGGCATAATATTGCACGCAGAGCAACAAGCCTTAATGCACTGCCTCCCTCACAGCTAGGCTTAATAAGTGGCAAGAAAATGGCCTGATGCAAAAATTAATACCTTTTAATGAGTCAAGATTGATTCTAGAATTTAAAGAAGTATTCTATGTTTTCAAAGAAATAGGTAATGGAGAAAACTCTGGACAGCTACTGGCAATTTTGAATATCTGCAGAGAGCTAGAGGGATGACAGAAAGAGATTTGCTTCTTTAAGGCCTGTTTTAAAAAATGAAACAATACTGTATAATTCCAATTATATGACTTTCTGGGAAAGACGGAACTATGAAGACAGTAGAAGGATCCGTGGTTGCCAGGGGGTTTAGGGTTGGGGGTTAGGGTTGCATAGGTGATGCAGAGAGAACTTTAAAGTACTGAAAATACTCTGCAGGATACTGTAATTACACAAATGTATAATGAATATGTGTCATTATACATTTGCCCAAGCCCATGAAATGTACAACAGCAAGAGCGAACCCTGTTGTATACTATGAACTTTGGGTGATGCGATGTGTCACTGTAGGTTCATCAGTTACAACAAATGTACTACTCTGGTGGAGGATGCTCATAACGGGGGAGGTTGTATTCACATTATAGGGGCAAGGGATATATTGAATATCTCTGTAACTTCCTCTCAATTTTGCTGTGAACCTAGAATTGCTCTAAAAATGTCATAAAAAAACATAAAACCCTTTGAATTGTTAAGATTTCTGTCTCACCTGCTTCCTCTTCTCTTACTGTAGCTATTAACCACTGTGAACACTTTCATTAACAGGAACACCTTTGGCAACCTGTCCCTGGTGATGAACATTTAGGCGGATTTTATTTTGCAGCTACTACAGCAAAACTGTGGTGGACTTCCCTGTGCAGATGTATTTTTGTGCACTAAGGCAAATCTATCTTGCCTTATGAGTGGGGCACCAATGTGGAATGAAGTGGTCTCTCCTGCTAGAAATTATACCAGTGAATGCACTTGAGGTGCAACTGCTTGATCTCACAACAATGAAAGGATAACTGCCTAAAAGTATAATTTCTGGTTTAAAGAATGTACGCATATATTTTTAGTTTGATAAATAAGGCATTTTATTTTAGGTTCACAGTGTTCCAGCAAACCAATAAGTAAATGATGAATTAAAAAATGTAAAACTAGGTAAAGGAAAAGATAAGTGGCAGGGAAAAAATACAATGGGTTAATGAGCAAATGAAAAGATACACAATCTTACTCATCACTAAAGAAATGAAAATTAAAACAAGATATCATTTTACTCATAAAATTGATAAATATTTATGAGTTTGATCCCACATGGCATTGGTGAGAGGGTGGGAACCCAGCATACGCGTGCCTTCCTGATGGTGGTGTGAACCATCTCACTTGTTTTGGAAGGCACTTCAGCAAGAATTTTGCCAGTGTTTTAACTTTCTAATGCCCTGCAACTTGGCCTCGAGCTACACTCTGCTCGCTTGATCAGAGGAAGATCTTCTTTGGGCACCAATGATAGTTTATTTTTCAGTTTGGAAAGCTGTCTGACTTACCTCATTATGAATCAATGTATCAGTTTAGTTCTGAAGGCAAAGGCAATTTTATTTCATTCATTTAATAGATGTTTGTTAGGCATCTGCTGTGTGCCTCTGGGAACACAGTAGCGACCAGTGGGCATGGCAGGCAAGGCCTTTGCTCTCAAAGAATTTTTGTTTTGATGGAGGAAGGCAGGCAACAAGCAAACACACAGATATATGATCAATAGCAGGAGAGAGCTAGTACTGTGGTGGAATCAAAACAGGCGAAGTGATGGCAAGTGGCTGGGGGATATTGAGATCAGTGGCCAGAGGGTCACTCCAGAGATATGACATTCAAGCTAAATGCTAAATGACAAGAGAGAGCTGGCCATGCCAAGACCTGGAGAGGTCCTGCAAGCAGAGAGCACAGCATGACTGAAGGTCCTGGGGGCAGGAAGCCAGTGTTAGGGACTGAACTGTGTTCTCCCAAAATTCATATGTTCAAGCCCTGATCTTCAATGTGACTGTATTTGGAGACAGGGCCTTTAAAGTGGTAATTAAAGCTTTCTGAGGTCATAAAGGTGGGGCCCTAATCCAAGAGTATTGGTGTTCCTATAGGAAGAGACCCAGGGATGTGTGTGCACAGAGGAAAGACACTGTGAGGAGACAGTGAGGAGATTATGTGAGGAGACTAAACTTGCAGTCACCTTGACTTAGATGTCCAGGCTCCAGAACTGTGAGAAAATAAGTGCCTATTGTTTGAACCACACAGTCTGTGGTATTTTGTTAATCAGCCTGAACTGATTAAGGCAACCAGTGTGGCTAAAGCCTCATGACCACTTGGTAACAGAGGATTAGAATGAGCAGGGCTTTGAGGGCTGGCATAAAGATGCTGGATGTGGTTTTCAGTGTGATGGGACACTACGGGGGGGCAGGGGTTAAGTTTAGAATTCTCACTCTACTTGCTGTGAGGAGAATGGAATGAAATGGGCAAATAGGAAGCAGGAAGGACAATGAGGAGGCCTTATCTTATAGAAGTCCAAAAGAGGTTGGGCGTGATGGCTCATGCCTGTAATCCCAGCACTTCGGGAGGCCGAGGCGGACGGATCATCTGAGGTCAGGAGTTCGAGACCAGCCTCGGCAACCTGGTGAAATCCCTTCTCTACTAAAAATACAAAAAAATTACCCAGGCCTGGTGGTGCATGCCTGTGACCCCAGCTACTCAAGAGGCTGAGGTAGGAGAATTGCTTGAACCCAGGAGGCAGAGGTTGCAGTGAGCCAAGAAGGTGCCATTGCACTGCAGACTGGGAGACAGAGTGAGACTCCATCTCAAAAAAAAAAAAAAAAAAAAAAAAAAGTCCAAAAGAGAAGACAGATGATGGTGGTAGCTAGGGTGGCAAGAAAGAGATAGAGAGGGCTGGGTGAATCTGGAATATAATGTAGTATATGAGAGGGAAGCCTTGGGGACCTCTACCCAGTGGTGCACCCAGGAAGGGCAGTGGGTGTGGTCTGTCCTGGTGCCTGCAATAGGGGGTGCATTGTCTGGAGAGAATTTAAAGACAATGGTGGTAATGACAGTCCTCTGCTTCATATTATCATCATGCTCTGACACTTCTAGGCAATGTTTGGGATAGAACATTCCTCAGCATGAACATGGATATCTCCTGTCATCTCCCAGTACCCACCATCTCACTCCCTTGGCCCAGACGCTGGGGTGGGAGTGTGAGCCCAGTAACTGCACCACTAGTGCTGTGAGGCAAACTGAGGGCCTCAAATTCTCACCTATTAGGCTAGCGACTGCCTCTCCATCCCTGAAGGGTGAGTGGATAAAGATGTGAGTGGAGAAAAACCAGAATCTCTCCTGCCAACACATCCCTGCACAGTGAGACAGCATGAGCACAAACAGGTCGAGAGGTGGCCAGGTGTTCCCAAATTCTCCTCAGCTTTCTGTTCTCTGTCAAACTTTTGGACTGATGGTCAAGCATATGATCAGCCAAGCACATAGCTGTCCCCAGAGAGAAGGGGTCAGCAGCGCCAGGGCCACTCTGGTCCTTCTCCTGGGCCACTGCCCAATACCCGACAAGACTCTGAGGATCGTGTCCTGGCCCTAGAGAGCCACGCAGTTCAGTTTTTACTCCAGTAGAATAGAGAAGGGTTATGAAAAGATGTTAACTTATTTCAAAGGCCAAGCTGAATTTTAGGCTGAGTTCATGCCTCAGCCAATACCCAGGCACACTAACCAAAATAGCTTATCCAAGATTAGGGACTGGATCAAAATAATGCAATATTGATTCCCCAATATCAAGAATAGATAACTTGTCTCTTTACTAAAGTTCTAGAAGAAATTAGAGCTCAAAAGTGAAATAAAAATGGAACTCCCCTTTCCCTTGTCAACCAAAGAAGCATAATTCTAAAATACCTTCCTCCTCCATCACCCATTCTGCTCAGAGTCAGTCTTGCCTGGCTGTTGCAGGCTGCTCTGATTTCTAGGGAAGTGCTGCAGCTGCTATATCCTCCCAAGAGTAGATTCAGCCAACCCCAGAGCTCTAATGTGTCCCAGGTTCCCAAAGGGTCAAAAAGTCACCCTGACTCATGGGATGATTGATCAGAGCATCAGACCCATACAAACACCATTTATACATAATCTCCACAGCAAAAGCATTTCACAAATAGAAGCGATGTTCCCCTCTTACTTTAGCCAGCAATGGATGAAAGCAGAGAGTTGGTGTTGTTATGTGGAGGAAGTAGCACAGAGGAAAAAAAAAAGTATGAAGGGAAAAATCATCTTGTCTTTGGATTTGCCTGTGTGCCAGTTACTCTATGCCAGCTGTCTGGAGTATACAACATGTTCACTTAAACTCAGTTGGAAAAATTTTCCATCATGAGGTTCAACATACTGCCATATGCTCCTACCCGAGCCTTACATAAGGCCAAAGCTTCCTTCGCCTGCGCCGCTGCTGAGAACTTTCTCTTTCCGAATCCTGAGAAGTGAAGACCTCTGCCTGCCATGTGCTTCTTTTCTCAAACTTGCAGTAACTGTGGATTTCTTTAGCTCATTCTGGCTGACATAACCCCCAAAACATGTGATTCGGTGGTCCCTGAGAAATAAGAACCCCAAAAGCTTTTCCTTTTTCCAATTTTTTTCTTAATTCCCTCAGGCTTTGAATAAATTTAGCTGCCCAAGTGGCAGCACAAAATCCCTTTAACCACCCATGTCCTGATACATTAAATCCATAGCAACGGACAAAGGGGAAAAACTAAGCAAGTAACCTTGCCTCTCACATGCTTAACTCTCCAAACATCTCATCCATTTGAATTCTCCAACATTTGAATGTTTCTAGGCCCCTGACATGAGTCTTCTTTAACTCTATTAAAGGCCTTTTTCTTTCCCCTTCCTTCCTTCCTTCCTTCCTTCCTTCCTTCCTTCCTTCCTTCCTTCCTTCCTTCCTTCCTCCCTCCCTCCCTCCCTCCTTCCCTCCTTCCCTCCCTCCCTCCCTCCCTCCTTCCCTCCCTCCCTCCTTCCTTCCTTCCTTTTCTTCAGAGTTTCATTCTTTTTCCCCAGGCTGGAGTGCAATGGCGTGATCTCAGCTCACTGCAACCTCCTCCTCCCAGGTTAAAATGCTTCTCCTGCCTCAGCCTCCCGAGTAGCTGGGATTACAGGCATGCACCACCACACCCAGCTAATTTTGTATTTTTTTAATATAGATGGGGTTTCTCCATGTTGGTCAGGCTGATCTTAAACTCCTGACCTCAGGTGATCCACCTGCCTCAGCCTCCCAAAGTGCTGGGATTACACGCATTAGCCACTGCGCCTGACCTAAGGCCTTATTCTTTCTAGGGCTGTAGTCTGTGAAAGGCTCTGTGAGATCCTGAATTCTGGAGAAATTAGATGGTCCAAGAAAACTTAACTGATGCCAGATGAGAAGTCTTTATCACTGCTCCAGACCAGATCCCTGCTTATTCATTTTGAGATTCCAAATAAACAATAAGTCCCTTTTAGTTATAATTCCACCCGTGGCCAACTGCATTAGGATCCCTGGCACAGATACAGAAGATTCTCAATTGCTGGGGCCTATGATTGCTAGGTCCAGATTCCTTGGCCTTGTCATTCTAGAGCTGCCATAATGATCTACACTGTAAGCAGCAGAAGAATTGGAACAGAGAGAGGAGTGTGGCCTGCATCTCACTCACCATACCAATGGAACTAGAAAAAAGCTCATGCTTCTCTTGAGCATGTGAGAGTGAAAAAGGAAGCTGATCATTTAGTTTCTACTTTGCAGGCATAGAGATCCTGCCTTCTACTAAAAGTGGTCAGATGAATGTCTTGTCCTTTGTCCCAAATAGCTCCATAAACAAGGACTAAAAGCTAGCCTGTAAAAGACAGGTTGTGGGTCCCATGCAGATATGTAGGTATGTGTCAGTATTAGCCTGTTTGTATTGCTATAAAGGAATACCTGAGGCTGAATAATTTATAAAGAAGACAGGTTGATTTGGCTCTTAGTTCTGCAGATTGCACAGAAAGCATGGGACCAACATCTGTCCCTGGTGAGGGCTTCAGGAAGCTTTTACTCATGGTTCAAGGCAAAGGGGAGCTGGTGTGTGCAGAGATTATATGGCAAGAGAGGAAACGAGAGGGGAGAGAGGTGCCAGGCTCTTTTTAACAACCAGCTCTCACAAGTACTAATAGAGCAACCACTCACTCATTACCTAAGAACTGCACCAAGCCATTCATGAGGGATCTGCACCCACCAACCAAACACCTCCTATCAGGCCCCACCTCCGATATTGGAGATCAAATTTCAACATGAGACTTGGTGAGGCCAAACAAATCATACCCAAACCACAGGATTTTGCCCCAGTCTTCCAAATCTCATGTTTTTCTCACATGCAAAATACAATCATCCATTCTAACAGTCCTTAAAAGTCTTAACTTGTTCTATCATCAACTCAAAAGTCCAAAGTGTAAAGTTTCATCTGAAACTCAAGGCAAGTTTCTTAAGCTGTGAGCCTGTAAAATAAAAAACAGGTAATTTACTTCCAAGATATAATGGTGATACAGACATTGGGTAAACATTTCCATTTCAAGAGGGAGAAATCAGCCAAAAGAAAAGGGCAATAGGCCCTACACAAGTCTGAAACTCAGCGGGGCAGACATTAAATCTTTTTCTTTTTTTGTTTTTTCTTTTGTTCTGAGGCAGGGTCTTACTCTGTTACCAAGGCTAGAGTGCAGTGGTATGATCACGGCTCACTGCAGTCTCAACCTCCAAGCTTGAGCAACCCTCCCACCTCAGCCTCCTGAGTATCTGGGACCACAGGAGTGCATCACCACATCTGGCAAATTAAACAACAACAAGAACAACAACAAAAAGCCATTTGTACAAATGGGGTCTCACTATGTTGCCCAGGCTGTTTTTGAACTCCTGGTCTCAAGCAGTTCTCCGATCACAGTTTCCCAAAGTGTTGGGATTAGAGGCGTGAGCCATTGTGCCCAGCCAAGAAATTAATTCTTGAAGCTCCAAAATAATCTCCTTTAACTCCGTGTCCCACATCCTGGGCACACTGGTGTGAGTGGTGGGCTCCCAAGGTGTTGGGCATCCACACCCCCATGGCTTTGCTGGGTGCAGCCCATGTGGCTGCTCTCATGGGTTGTAGTCTGGTGCCTGCAGCTTCTAGGCTGAGGGTGCATGCTGCTAGTGGTTCTATCATTCCGGGGTCTGGAGCATGGCAGCCCTCTCCACAGCTCCACTAGGCAGGGCTCTGGAGGGCATTCTCTGTGGGAGCTCCAACTCTATATTTCTCCTTGGCATTGCCTTAGTAGAGGTTCTCTGCATGGGCTCCTGTGTCAGGCTTCTACCTGGGCACCCAGAGTTTTCTATATATCCTCTGAAATCTAGGTAGAAGCTGCCAAGCCTCTATCACTCTTGAATTCTGGGAGCCTGCAGATTTAACACCATATGGAAGCTTCCAAGGCTTATGGCTTATGCCTTCTGGAGCAGCAGCCTGTACAGTACCTGGGGTCCTTTTGAGCTGTGACTGGAGCTGGAGTGGCAGGGAGATAGGGAGCAGCATCCTGAAGTGGCACAGGGCAGTGACACCCTGGACCAGTTCCCCAAAACTGTTCTGCCCTCCTAGACCTCTGGGATTATAATGGAAAGGGTAGCCTCAAAGATTTCTGAAGTGCCTTCAGAGCCTTTTCCTTATTGTCTTGACTGTTAGCGCCTGGCTCCATTTTTTTTTTTTTTTTTTGAGACAGAGTCTCGCTCTGTTGCCCAGGCTCTGGAGTGCAGTGGCAAGATCTCAGCTCACTGCAAGCTCTGCCTCCCGGGTTCACGCCATTCTCCTGCCTCAGCCTCCCAAGTAGTTGGGACTACAGCTTTTCACTTTCCCTTGTCTTTCTTTTCTTTCACCATGCCTGGCTAATTTTTTGTATTTTTAGTAGAGACGGGGTTTCACCATGTTAGCCAGGATGGTCTCGATCTCCTGACCTCGTGATCTGCCTGCCTCGGCCTCCCAAAGTGCTGGGATTACAGGTGTGAGCCTCCATTTTATTCTTGCTAATCTCTCTAGCAAGTTGTTCCAAATGTTTACACTCTGTTTACTCTTTAATTATAAATTCCAACTTTAGGTCATTTCTTTGCTCCCATATCTGATCATAAGCTGCTAAAAGCAGCTATGACATTTCTTGAATGCTTTGCTGCTTAGACATTTCTTGTTCCAGAAAACTGAGAAAAGGAAAAGCTTTTGGGTTCATTATTTCTCAGGGACCACTGAGTCACAGGTTTGGGGAGGTTATGTCAGCCAGAAGGAGCTGAAGAAATCCACAGTCACTGCAAGTTTGGGAGCAGAAGCACATGGCAGGCAGAGGTCTTCACTTGTCAGGATTCAGAACAAGAAAGTTCTCAGCAGCGGCCCAGGCGAGGAAGCTTTGGCTTTATGTAAGGCTCAGGTAGGAGCATATGGCAGTATGTTGAACTTTATGATGGAAAATTGTTCCAATTGAGTTTAAGTGAACATGTTGTACACTCCAGCCTTTGTGAAAGGCTGGTATTAAGATTGATAAACTTGCCTTCCACAAAGCTCTTGGGCATGAACACAATGTGGCCAAGTTCTTTGCTACAGTGTAACAAGAGTGGCCTTGGCTCCAGTTGCCAATAAGTTCCTCATTTCCATCTGAGACCTTGTCAGCCTGGCCTTCACTGTCTGTATCTCTATCAACATTTTACTTACAGCCACTTAACCAATCTCTAAGAAATTTCACTTTCCCTTGTCTTTCTTTTCATAAGCCCTTCAAACTTTTCCAACCTCTGCCCATTATTCAGTTCTGAAGCTGCTCCACATTTTCAGGTATCTTTACAGCAACATTCCACTCCTTGCTACCAATATTCTGTCTTAGCCCATTTGTGTTGTCACAAAGGAATACCTGAGGCTAGGGAACTTATAAAGAAAAAAGATTTATTTAATTCACACTTCTGCAGACTGTACAAGAAATATAGTGCCAGTATCTGCTTCTGGTAAGAGCTTTAGGCTGCTTCCATTCATGGTGGAAGGTGAAGGAGACTTGGCGTATGCAGATCACATGGTAAAAGAGGAAGTGAGAGAGGGGAGGGAGGGAGGTACCAAGCTCTTTTTAACCATCAGTTCTCATAAGAACTAATCAAGCCAGAACTCATTCATTTCCATGAGAATGGCACCAAGCTATTCATGAGGGATTCTACCCCCAAAACCCAAACACCTTCCATCAGCCCCCATCTCCACCACTGAGGATCAAATTTCAACATACGACTTGGCAGGGATCACACGAATCCTATCTAAACCACAGAAGCATCCCACTCAGGTGTACATGCTCGAGCAGGATGCCAGTCTTGTTTCCGGTTGCAAGACAGAGTAACTCCACTCATTAGTAAAACAGCATGAGGCTTTGAATACCAGCCCTGGCTATTTAAATTGTTTACCATAGTCACTACTTCTTTCTTGGAAAAGAGTGAGCTTGGGGAACAGTTGGGGGGGTGAGGGGGGAGAGAGAGAGGCAGCAAGAGAGAGAGCAAGCCTAAGTGTTTATTATAATGCTTCCTCCTGCGTGCAGAATGTCAGATTGAGAGGCATGGGTAGTATATCAGCCAGGGTTTCAACAGAAAAACAGAACCACTAGAATGTATGTTGTATGTGTGTGTGTGTGTGTGTGTGTGTGTGTAAAATGAGATTTATGTGATTGTGGGGACCGACTAGGCTAATCAAGAATCTGTAGGGTGGATCATCAGGAAGGGCAAACTGAAAATCTCAACCAGTGGCTGATACAGTTCACAGGGGAAGTTTTTGCTTTCTCAGGGAAACTTCAGTTTTGCTCTTAAGGCCTTCAACTACTTGGATGAAGCTCACCCAGATTATCCAGGGTAATTTCCCTCCTATAAAGCCAACTAATTATAGACATTAATCAAATCTACAAAATACTTCAGAGCAACACCTAGATTAGTGTTTGAATAACTAGATTCTACAGTCTAGCCAAGTTGACACAGGAAACGGACCATCACAAATAGTAAGGAAAATAGCAAGCTTTCTCCACTAACTAGGTGACTGTGAGGGGGAGGGTGTTTCAGACAGTGGGAACAGCATGTGCATAGAAGCATTGAAAGAAACTCAGAGTGTTGTGGGTGGGATGGAAGGTGGCAAAAAAAAAAAAAAAAAAAAACTCAGAGTGAAGAAGGAAAAGATTTATAAAGGTGAGCTGAAAAAATCATAAGTTGTCTTGCATTTTAGAGATAGGAAGTTTAGATTTTATCCATATACTTAAATCTTAGAATTTTAAGATAGAGAGGGATATGAGAAGATATGTATTTGTAGAAAGATCAAGGAGGTGACTCTAAGAAGGGACTGGAAGAGGCAAAAATGGAAACATGAAGGCAAGATAAGAGACAGTGGACAGGATCCAGGTAAGAAATGTGTTTCTAGGGGTCAAGCTGAAGACAAGGTATAAATTCATCATCAATTTAGTCTATTTAAGAAGTAGAGTTTACAACACATGGTAAGGATTGAAAATGGGGTTGAGAGGTCAGAGGAGTCCAGGTGTTGGACAACAAACAGGGTTTTTGGTCATTCATCTGTGAAACAGGGAATTGGGAGGGAGATCTGATTTGTATGTCTTGTGCTCATCATGAGTGATGTGTATAGGGATTCTGTATAGAAAGGAGACTGTGAACGTTCACATGTGAATAGGTAATACTAGAGCCCTAGAGAGATGTCTGAGCTGAAAATAGAACTTTGTGGTCTTCTAATATACATAGTGAGTTACACAATTGGAAGAGATTATTTAGGAAGTCTATGAGCATGAGACTCCAAAAAGAAAAGGAAAAGAGGAAATAAGAGGATACAAGAAAAGAAAAGGGCCAATGAGAAAATTCTCAGGGTCACTAACATTTAAAGGATTGGAATAGAAAGAGCATGTTGTGAATGATGTAAAAATCAGATGAGGTGAAAGTGCATGTTCTTGTCAATAAAACTCCCTAAATGATGATATTCTATAGAGTACTTACTGCCTTTGGTCTTCTTAAATGATTTATCTAATTCCGTCTATTGCCAGACACCATTCTGGAGATACGATGATGAGCAAGTCATGATTTAGGTCTTCAAGTATCCTAGAGCAGGGTTTCTTAATTTCAGCACTATTTTTCATTTTATAATTTCAACTTTTATTTTAGATTAAGGGGTACATATGCAGGTTTGTTACATGGGTATATTGTGTGATGCTCAGGTTTGGGGTATAAATTACCCTGTCACTCAAGTGGTGAGCATAGTACCCAAATAGGTAATTTTTCAGCACTTTTTCCCCTCCCTCACTTATCTCTCTAGCAGTCCTCAATGTCTATTTTTTTTGATAGGATTCTTTTTTTCCAACTTTTATTTTAGACTCAAGGGGTACATGTGCAGGTTTCTTACACGGGTAAATTACATGTTTGCAGGCATTTAGTGTACAGATTATTTTGTCAGCTAGGTCATAAGCATAGTATCTGACAGGTGATTTTTTGATCCTCACCCTCCTCCCACTCTCCACCCTCTGATAGGCCCCAGTGCCTATTTTTCCCTTTGTTGTGTCCATGTGTAATCAATGTTTAGCTCTCACTAATATAATAATATAAAGAGAACATGCAGTATTTGGTTTCCTGTTCCTGCATTAATTTGTTTAGCATGATGGCCTCCAGCTACATTTATGTTGCTGAAAAGGACATGATCTCATTATTTTTTATGGCTGTGTAGTATTCCATGGTATAAATATACGACATTTTCTTTATCAAGTTCACTGTTGATGGACATCGAGGCTGATTCCATGTTTTGCCATTGTGAATAGCCCTGCAGTGAACATATGTGTGCATGTGTCCTTTGGTAGAATGATTTATATTCCTTTGGGTATATACCCAGTAAAGGGATTGCTGAATTGAATGGTAGCGCCAAGTTCTTTGAGAAGCCTCCAAACAGCTTTCCACAGTGGCTGCACTAATTTACATTCCCACCAGCAATGTGTAAGTGTTCCCTTTTGTCTGCAACCTCACAAACATCTGTTATTTTTTGGTTTTGTTTTTGTTTTTTTGTTTGTTTTTTCATAATAGCCATTCTGACTGGTGTGAGATGATATCTCATTGTGGTTTTGATTTGCATTTATGCTGAGCATTTTTTCATATGCCTGTTGGTCACATGCATGTCTTTTTAAAAGAAGTTTTCATGTCCTTTGCCCATTTTTTAATGGAGTTGTTTGTTTTTTTTTTATCTCTCAATTTGCATAAGTTCCTAATAATTTCCAGATACTAGACCTTTGTCAGATGCATAGTTAGCAAACATTTTCTCCCATTCTGTAGCTGTCTGTTTATTTTTGGCTTCTTTTGCTGTGCAGAAGCTCTTTAGTTTAATTAAGTTCCATTTGTCAATTGTCGGTTTTTGCAATTGCTTTCAGCATCTCCATCATGAAATCTTTGCCAAGGCCTATGTCCAAAATGATATTCCCTCGGTTTTCTTTTAGAGTTTTTATAGTTTCAGGTCTCACATTTAAGTCTTTATTCCCTCTTGAGTTTATTTTTGTATATGGCAAAAGGAAGGGGTACAATATTAATCTTCTGCATATGACTAGCCAGTTATCCCAGCACCATTTATTAAATAGGGAGCCATTTCTTTTTTGCCTGTTTTTGATAACTTTGTCAAAGATCAGATAGTTGTCTATGTGCATCTTTATTTCTGGGTTCTGTATGCTGTTCCACTGGTCTATGTGTCTGTTTTTGTACAAGTACCATGCCATGTTGGTTAATGTAGCCTTGTAGTATATTTTGAGGTTGGGTTATCTGATGCCTCTGGCTTTGTTCTTTTTGCTTAGGATGGCTTTGGGTATTAAGTCTCTTACTTGGTAACATATAAAGTTTAGAATAGTTTTTCTAGTTCTGTCAAAAATGACATTGGTAGTTTGATAGAAATAGCATTGAATCAGTAAATTGCTTTGGGCAATAAGGCATTTTAGCAATATTGATTCTTCCTATCCATGACCATGGCACATTTTCCCATTTGTTTGTGTCATCTCTGATTTCTTTCAGCAGTGTTTTTTTTTTGAGATGGAGTCTCGCTCTGTCACCCAGGCTGGAGTGCAGTGGAGCAATCTCAGCTCACTGCAAGCTCCACCTCCCGGGTTCACGCCATTCTCCTGCCTCAGCCTCCCAAGTAGCTGGAACTACAGGTGCCCACCACCATGCCTGGCTAATTTTTTGTATTTTTAGTAGAGACGAGGTTTCACTGTGTTAGCCAGGATGTTCTCGATCTCCTGACCACGTGATCTGCCTGCCTCTGCCTCCCAAAGTGCTGGGATTACAGGTGTGAGCAGTGTTTTATAATTCTCATTGTAGGGATCTTTCACCTCCCTAGTTGGCTGTATTCCTAGACATGTTATTATTTTTGTATCTATTGTGAATGTGGTTGCATTCTTGACTTGGCAGTCAACTTGGATGTAACTAGTATATAGAATTGATTTTGTATCCTGAAACTTTGCTGAAGTTCTTTATTCTTGGAGCTTTTGAGCAGAACTATGGGGTTTTCTAGGTATAGAATCATACAATCTGTGAGGAAAAATAGTTTGACTTCTTCTCTTCCTATTTGGATGCCTTATATTTCTTTTTCTTGCCTGATTTCTCTGGCTAAGACTTTCAGTACTATGTTGAATAGAAATGGTGAGAGTGCGCATTCTTCTCTTGTTCTGGTTCTCAAGGAGAACACTTCCAATTTTTGTCTGCTCTCTATGATATTGGCTGTGGGTTTGTCAGAGATGGCTTTTATTATTTTGAGGTATATTCTTTCAATGCGTAGTTTGATGGGGATTTTTTTAACATGAAGGGATGTTGAATTTTATAGAAAGCCTTTTCTGCATCTATTGAGATGATCATATGTTTTTTGTTTTTAGTTAGGTTTATGTGATGAATCACATGTGTTGATTTGCATATGTTGAACAAAACTTGTATCTTAGGAATAAATCTTACCTGTTCATGGTAAATTGGCTTTTTGATATGTTGTTGGATTGGGTGTACTGATACTTTGTTGAGGATTTTTGCATCTATGTTCATCAGGGATATTGGCTGGATGTTTTATTTTTCACTGTGACTCTGCAAGGTTTTGGTATCAGAATAATGCTATCATTATAGAATGGGATAGGGAGAAGTCCCTTATTTTCATTTTTTTGGAATAGTTTCAATAGGGTTGGTACCTGTTCTTTATACATGTGATAGAATTTAGTTGTGAATCTGTCTGGTCCAGGGTTTTCTGTGGTTGGCAGGCTTTTTATTACTGATTCAATTTTGGAACTTGTTATTGGTCTGTTCAGAGTTTCAATTTCTTCCTGGTTCAACTTTGGGATCTTATATGTTTCCAGGAATTTCTTCATTTCTTGTAGGTTTTCTAGTTTGCATGCATAGATGTATTCATAAGAATCTCTGATATTTTGTATTTTTGTGGGGTCAGTGGCAATGTCATCTTTGTATTTCTGGTTGTGTTTATGTGGATCTTCTTTTTTTCATTAGCTAGTGGTATACCATAGCTAGTGGTTTATTCTTTCAATAAACTGACTTTTGATTTAATTGATCTTCTGTATGGCTTTTCCCACCTCAATTTCATCCAATTCAGCTCTGATATTGGTTATTTCTTTTCTTTTGGTAACTTTGGAATTCGTTTGCTCTTGTTTTTCTAGATCCTCAAAAGTGTGATGTTACCTTGTTAATTTGAAATCTTTCTAATTTCTTGATGTGGGCATTTAGTGCTATAAACTTTCCTCTTAACACTGCTTTAGCTGTGTCTCAGAGATTCTTGTATGTTGTAACTTTGTTTTGATTAATTGTAAGGAAAATTTTAATTTTTGCCTTCATCTTATTCTTTACCCAAAAGTCATTCAGAAGCAAGGTGTTTAATTTCTATTTAATTGTATGGTTTGAGAGATCTTCTTAGTATTAATTTAAGTTTTTAATGTGCTGTGGTCCAGGAGTGTGGTTGGTATGATTTTGGTTTTTTTGAATTTGTTGAGATTTTTTATGGCTGATTGTGGGGTTGATCTTAGAGTATGTGCTATGGGCAGATAAGAAGAATGTATATTCTCTTGTTACTGGGTAGAGTATTCTGTAGATGTCTATTAGGTCCATTTGGTCAAGTGTTGAGTTTGGGTCCTAAATATTTTAATTAGTTTTCTATCTTAGTGATCAGTCTAACATTATCAATGTGGTGTTCAAGTCTCCCACTGTTATTGTGACATTATCTAAGTCTCTTCTTAGGTCTCTAAGAACTTGCTTTTTGAATCTGTGTGCTCCAGTGTGGGTGCATATATATTTAAGATAGTTGAGTCTTCTTATTGAATTGAACCCATCATCATTATGTAATGCCTATCTTTGTCTTTTTTATTGTTATGGGCTTAAAATCTTTTTTTTTTTTGAAATAAGAATAGTGACTTCTGTTCTTTGTTTTCCATTTGCTTGATAGCTCTCTCTCCATTCCTTGTCTTTGAGCCTATGAATGTCATTGCATATGAGATGGGTCTCTTGAAGACAGCATACAGTAGTGTCTTAATTCTTTATCCAATTTGCCACTTTGTGCCTTTTAAGTGGGGCATTTAACCTGTTTATACTCGATGTTAGTATTTATATGTGAGGATTTGATACTGTTGTGTTGTTAGCTGGTTGTTATGTAAACTTGATTATGTAGTTGCTTTATAGTGTCAGTTGGCAATATATTTAAGTGATTTTTTTTTTGTGGTAGCAGGGAACTGTTTTTTGTTTCCATATTTAGCACTCCCTCAAGGACCTCTTCTAAGGTAGGACTGGTGATAATGAAGTCCCTTAGCATTTGCTTCTCTGAAAAAGATTTTATTTCCACTTCACTTCTGAAAGTTAGTTTTGCTGTATATGAAATGCATGGTTGATATTTCTTTTCTTTAAGGATGCTGAATACAGACCCCAATCTCTTCTGGCTTGTAAGTTTTCTGCAGAATGGTCTACTCTTAGCCTGATGGTGTTCTCTTTACATGTGACCTGCCCATGCTGTCTATCTGCCTGTATTATTTTTTCTTTTGTGTAGACTTTGTGGAATCTGGGGATTACGTGTCTTAGGGATGGCCATCTTGTACAGTATTTTGCAGGACTTCTCTCAGTTTCTTGAATTTGCATGTCACCCTCTCTAGCAAGGTTGGCAAAATTTTCATGGACAATATCCTCAAATGTTTTCCAAATTGCTTTCTCATCCACATCTATTCTAGGAATGAAAAAGAGTCATAGGTTTGATCTCTTTACATAATTCCATATTTCTTGGAGGTTTTGTTCATTTTTAAAAATCATTAACAATTTTTTTTGACTACCTTTGCTGGTTCAAAGGAATTTCAAGCTCTGAGATTCTTTCCTCAGCTTGATCTATCCTGTTATTAATGCTTCAAGTTGAATTCTGTAATTTCCATAGTGAATTTTTTATTTCTGAGAGTTCGGTTTCGTGCTTTCTTAAAATGTCTATGTCATCTTTAAACTATTGGGCCATTTTATTGTTTTCCTTGGATTGAATTTCAACCTTATTTTATCTCAATGAGTTTCCTTGCCATCAAGATTCTGAATTCTATGTCTGCCATTTCAGCCTGGTTAAGAAACATTGCTGGGAAGCTAGTGTAGTCATTTGGAGGTAAGAAGATACTCTGGCTTTTGGAGTTGCCAAAGTTCTTGTGTTGGTTCATTTTGATCTGAGTGGTCTAATGTTCCCTTATTCTTTGAAGTTGTTGTATTTTGGATGAGGCTTTTTGCTTTTGTATTCTTTGATGCCTTTAAACATTTGACTGTGGTATGGGTTGGGTTTAGTCAAGGGGCATCATTTCTACATGCTTTCAGGGGGCCAAATTTTATCTTGGCATTCCTGGGCTGCATGCCCTAACTCTTGGGGGCTGGGATCAGGCCGCCTGCAGCTTTGTTCTTTAGCCCTTCAAGGTTAAGCACCTGCTGCACTAGAGGGGTTAAGGGGTTCCCGGTCTGCTGGCATCAAAATTCCAATGGAGGCTGCTGGCAAAAGCACCCTAGGAGGGCGGTAGTGACCTCCCTCACATACGCATGCCAGCAAAGTAGCAGGGGTCCTTGTGTGCATGTGCACTGGTTATGGATCCGCAGGTGTATGTGCATCTGCGAGTCTGTGCATGTATGCATGCTGATGGGGCAGTGGCTGGCCCCATGCACATGGTGCAGCAGTGGGTTGGTTGTGGGGAGGCTGAGGGTGAGTGGGCACAGGACAAGGAAGGCTGTGGGTGGGTCCATGCTGGTGGGGATCAGTGGGGATCTAGCTTCAAAAGTGTTATGATGGGTAGGTGATGTCTGTCAGTGAAAGAGCTGTGGTGGTGGCCGCTAGCAAGCTGAGGCTGTGCTGCTAAATGGGTGCAGCCAGGCAGGGACCCTGGTAGAGGCTGACAGATATAGGGGTGTTCAGATCACACTGGCCTCACCACACTGGCAAGACACCCCTGCTTTGTCCAGGTCTAGCAGCTAATAAAAGCTAAAGCCACCTGGGGGAGTATGTTGAGCTTTGGAGGATGGGCACCAATAACCATTCTCCACTGCAGCCATTCCCATGCCAAACCTCCTGGGCTCTGTGCAGGCTGGAGTTCTGCCTGTGCAAACTCTCTAGGCAGTCCTCCCTATCAGCTCAGATGTCTGTGGGGATCATGGGGTCTGCTGCAGCTACAATCCCAGAGGACCATGGCTACAGTTTGCCAGTTCATACCTGTTTCACTTGCACCTTCCCTAGGAGCTGCTAATGGTGAGGTATGAGTGCTGGTTCTTAGAAACCCCATGCAGGTTTCCCAGCTATCTCTCCTTTTATCCTGCAGCCTGCATCCTCCCTCTGTCAACTCCCAATGCCCAAAAGTCATTCAGAAACTACTTTCAGATCTGCTCAGAGTGTGCCAGTCTACCTCATGGTCTGGTCTCTCCTGATGGGAGAAGCTCTTCCTGGCTGTTTGTGGTCAGCCATCTTGGCAAAGCTCAAAAAAAAAAAAAAAAAAAAAAAAAAATCACCCTTCTAAAGACTACTACTAAGTCAATTAAATTTGTAGGCAATAAAATTGTTAATATTGTTAATGGGATTTCTGTTATATTTTTGTGTTTTCATAGCTGACAACAGAGATATTTAGATTAAAATATCATCACCATGGAGGCTTTTAATTCCTGCTTATAAAATTATCAAATTTATATAACATTAATCGATCACTTTCTTACTGGTGGAAAGAAAGCTTTTCTAAACAGCTTTCCACCAGTAAAAAGTTGTGGCAAAAGTCTCTGTAACCAGAAATGCTGGTTATCAAAATGCAAGAAATGTATAAAAAGCTTTGAATAATGTTTATGAATTGTTAAAGTATAATAAATTTATAGTTCTCCAGTTTTACTGTTAAAGAGCAAAGAGGAGAATTGGTATGTTATATTTTTGTTCACTATAAAAATAAATTAAAATAGGCCAGGTGTGGTGGCCCATGCCTGTTATCCCAGCACTTTGGGAGGCCAAGGCAAGAGGATTGCTTGAGGCCAGGAGATCAAGATCAACCTGGGCTGAATAGCAAGACCCTGTCTCTCCAAAAAATAAAATTAAACTAGCTCCAAGCATCTCTATTCTCTTTTCTGGTCTACCTAAATGAGAGCTTCTTAATGGAATCTTCTTACTCTACTAACCTGTCCAATTCTTGGATAAAAAGTACTGTTGACTCTGCTGTGGTTATTTAGATCTGTGATGCTGTAATCTTAAGCTCTGTTAACTAGAGATTGGTCCTAGATGCCACCTCCCTCTCACCTAGTTGAAGTGATAGAGTCTTTCTCTGTCACCCAGGCTGGAAGGCAATGTTGGGATCTCAGCTCACTGCAACCTCTGCCTCCTGGATTCAATCCATCCTCCCACCTCAGCCTCCCAAGTAGCTAGGATTACAGGAGTGCCCCATCATGCCTGGCTAATTTTTTTGTATTTTTAATAGAGACAGGTTTTCACCATATTGGCCAGTCTGGTCTCAAAATCCTGACCTTAAGTGATCTGCTCACCTCGGCCTCCCAAAGTGTTGGGATTACAGGCATGAATCACCTTGTTCGGCCGAATTCTAATCTTTGCTGGTGGAAAGTCTTGCCTCGATGCTGATGGCTGCTGACAGATCATAGTGGTGGTTATTGAAGGCTGGGGTGGCTGTGGCAATGTCTGAAAATAAGAACATCCATACTGTTCTTGTTGATTTTTCACCTCCTTCCATAAATCACAAATGTTCGTAATGCCATCCATAATGGGGAGTCCTTTCCAGGAAGTTTTCAATGTACTTTGCCAGATCCATTAGGGGAATCACCATCTATGACAGCTATAGCCTTACAAAATGTATTTCTTAAATAATAAAATTTGAAAGTTGCAATTACTCCTTGATCCATGGGCTGCCGAATGGATGTTGTGTTAGCAGGCATGAAAAAAATATTAATCTCCTTGTGCATCCCCATTCAAGAACTCTTGAATGACTAGGTGCATTGTCAATGAACAGTAATATTGCGAAATAAATCTTTTTTTTCCTGAGGTGTAGGTCTCTTCAGTAAGCTTAAAATATTCAGTAAACCATTCTGTAAGCAGATGTGCTGTCATCCTGACTTTGTTGCTCCATCTATAGAGCAAAGACAGAGTAGATTTAGCATAATTCTTAAGGGCCCTAGGATTTTTGGATAGTAAATGAGCATTGGCTTCAACTTAAAGTCATCAATTGCATTAGCCCCTAAAAAGAGAATCACTGTGTCCTTTGAAACTTTGAAGCCAGGCAGTGACTTCTTCTAGCTATGAAAGTCCTAGATGACATCTTCCAATAGAAGGCTGTTTCATCTACATTGAAAGTCTGTTGTTTAGTGTAGCCACCTTCATCAATTATCTTAGCTAGATCTTTTGAATGACTTGCTGCAGTTTTACATCAGCACTTACTGCTTCACTTTGTACTTTCATGTTACGAAGATGATTTCTTTCCTTAAACCTATGAACAAGCCTGTGTTAGATTCAAACTTTTATTCTGCTGTTTCCTCACCTCTCTCAGCCTTCAAAGAATTGAAGGCATTTAGGGACGTGCACTGGATTAGGCTTTGGCTTAAGAGAATGTCATGGCTGGTTTGATCTTCTATCCAAACCACTGAAACTTTCTCCATATCAGCAATAAGTCTATTTCACTTTCTTGTCACTGCAGTAACACTTTTTTCAAGAATTTTTCTTTTGCATTCACAACTTGGCTGTTTGGTACAACAAGCCTAGCTTTTGGCCTATTTCAACTTTTGACATGCATTCCTCACTAAGCATAATCCTTTTGATTTAAATGAGAGACTTGTAACTTTTTCTTTCAGTTGAACACTTGCAGCCACTGTATGGTTGTTAATTGGCCTAATTTCCATATTATTGTGTTTCAAGGATAGGAAAAGCCAAGCAGAGGGGAAAAGACAGCGGAACTGCTGGTCATGGAACAGTCAGAGCACATACAACATTTATTGATTAAGTTGGCTATCTTATATGGGTGAGGTTTGTGACGCTCCGAAGTAATTACTAGGTTGGTGCAAATGTAATTGTGGCTTTTGCATTTTTGGGTTCTATGCTAATAAATGCAATGCCACTTTATATAAGAGACTTGAGCATCCCTGGAGTTTGGTATTCGTGGGGGTACTGGAACCAATTTCCCACAAATATAGAGTGGCAACTGAGTTTTGTTACGGCAGACCTAGAAAAGTATTAATATAATAGTGACATCAAAGATTACTGATACTAATCACCATAACAGATAACATAGTAAGGAAAAAGTTCAAAATATTGTGGCAATTATCAAAATGTGACACAGAGAAACAAAGTGAGCACATGCTATTGGAAAAATGGTACCAATAGACTTACTTGATACAGGGTTGTCAAATCTTCAATTAGTAAAAAATGCAGCATCTGTGAAGCACAATAATGTAAAGTTTAATAAAATAAGGTATGCATGTATATATTACATTTTATTGATCCATTATTCCATAATTGGACAGTTGGTCAGTTTCCAGCTTTTAGCTATTGTGAATAATGCTTCTATGAACATTAGTTTACAAATATATGCTCAAGTCCCTGATATCAATTATTTTGCGTATATACTTGGAAGTGGAATTGCTAAATCATATGATGTATTTGATGAATTTTCATATGTTGAAACATCCTTGCATTCCAGAAACAAATCCCAGTTGATCATAGGTGTATAATCACATGCTGCTGAATTGAGTTTGTTCATATTTTGTTGAAATTTAAAAATTTTTTACATTAATTTTCATAAGAGTTATTGATCTGTATTTTTTTTGTAACATTTTTGTCTGGCTTCAGCATCAGGATAATGCTGGCCCTAGAGGAAAAGCTAGAAAGTGATTTCCTGCTCTTTGAGTTTTAGAAAAGTTTGATAAAGGCTGGCTTCGAGTTGCTGTGTAGCATCCTTCCATTTCAACCTGAAAGTCTCCCTTTATCATTTCTTGTAAAGCAGAGCTAGTGGGAATAAACCCCTCAGATTTTGCTTATCTGAAAATGTCTGAATTTTTCCCTCATTGTGGTGGACAGTTTTGTTGGACATAGAATTCTCAGTTTACAGTTTTGTTTTTCTTTTAGTACTTTAAATATATTAGCCAACGAACTCTGGATTCCAAAGTTTCTTCCTAATAAATTGGTCAATAATCTTACTGCTGATGATTGGCAAATGATAAATCACTTCTTTATTGCTGCTTTCATGTTCCTCTCTTTTTCCTTGTTTTTATTTTTCAACAGTTTGGTAACGATGTGTTTCAGTGTAGTTTGAGTTTAGCTTACATAGAGTTTATTGAGCTTCTTGGATTTGTAGATTCATACCTTTAATCAAATTTGGAGATTTTTAGACATTATTTCTTCAACTAATCCCTTTGCCCTTTGTTCTCTCTCTTTGCCTTCTTGAACTCTCATATTGCATATATTGGTCCTCTTAATGGGGTGCCACAGGTATCTTCAGCTTTTTTGACTTTTTTCATTCTTTTTTGTAGGCTTTCTCATCAATAGTTTTTGACAATTTATTTTGTTCCCTTAAGTAGGTCATGTTTTCTTGTTTCTTTGCATGCCTTGTAATTTGTTGTAATTGTTGAAAACTGAGCATCTGAAAAACAGACACATCTTCCAGTTTTTGAAGACAGACTCTGTCTAGGACAGTACTTCACTGATTAGCTGGATTTTCTCTGAGCCTAGCGATCAGCTAAAGGTGGAAGTTTAAAGTATTTTCTGAGTATTCATCTCTCCAGGGTCTGAAATTGGCCTTCTCAACTCTAAAATATACATGACTTCTCTCAAATGTCCTAATTTTCCAAAGAGTCTTATCCTAGATTCTCCTTAGGGCCTTAGATGGTCTATTCTATGTCTCTACCTATAATCTTTTGTCATAGACATCAGCAGGTCTGAAGTCTCCCTGAAGCTTTAAAAAGCAGAGCCTGATACTTATACCACCTAAGATGTGAGTTATGCGAAATAGAAACCAGCCCTTTGAGCAGTCCCTGAACAGTTCAGAACATTGCAGATAAAATCCTCTCCACTCTCTCCAGTTTGAGGGGGAGAACTGGTAGCTGGGCTGCCACCTCTTTCAGGCTAAGACCATGAAACACAGAAGGGAGATGGGAATTTGCGCAAAGGCAGGTGAAAACACCTTAAAATGTCCTACCATATGAAGGTGGCCTTTTCCTGATTGAGCGTACATTCATTTGCTGTAAATCTTTGACTTTTTCTCAGAGCTTCTATAAGGTTAGTTCAGCCAGTTTCTGGTTCTTCCTTGGTGTTTTTGGTGTTTTCAGAGCTTAGAGATTCCTAGTCTGCCATTTTGCTAATGTCACTCTTGTCAGTTAGCCTTTTCATTGAACCTTTTAATGAGTTCTCCTCATTCATTGATAACAGGACAGGGGCCATTCATTCTAAAGCACCACTGATATATATTTCACCAGTCCTCAATGCTATTATTTTCCATCAACATCCTATAGCCAGTTTCTACCATTCCACCAAAAATTACTGTCAAAGGCAACTTAATGACAGAGAAAGGACTTGGGGTTTTGAGATCATCAGGACTTGGTTAAAATTCTGGTCCATAATTACTTGTTTTTGTATCTTGGACAACCATCATAAACTCTGCAAGTCTCAGTATAGTGAGTTATTTCATTATTTTACTTGTAATATAATCACTTTGCAAATTTGATTTAAAAATCAGGATTAGGCTTGTGACTACCCCACCCCCCACCAATAACTCAAAATCCATCTCTCCCTTTTTTTCACATGGTTATCCTATGGAAATCCAATAAGAACTTTTATGCCTCTTTCGAATCGCTGTAGCACTTGTTACCTGTATCATTTATATGTCAGTTGCCACTCTGTGACTGGAAATACAATTTTTCTCTTTGCTTATGCCTTGGATCTTTCTTAATAATGTGTTCATTTGGAAATAAAGTCATGTCTCTATCTGTCAATTTATCTGTTGCTTATTTATTGACTGTTTCATAGACATTGTGTTAGGTTGTGGTTACAGATGCTAGTGAAATATAGTTCTACTGCAGAAGCTTACAGTCTGCAGAAAAATAGAAAAAAACCAACAGCCTATGCCTCAAATACCTTTGCATTTCCCAAAGAGAACACAATTAGTAGGCACAATAAATTAATGTGTTATAGGTAAACATATACTTATTTGGCATCAAAACCCAGTTAACCACTTTTCTATTTTGAAATAGAAAACTTCTCTTTTCTTCTTGGTTTGCTCCTTGATATCTGGGATAAACTTAAGCTAGCAATGAGCAAACCTTATGAGGTTCAGAACTTTAGTTCAGAGAAGCACTGAGAAGTTATTATCTGAACACTTATACAACATGCTTGACATGAAAATACAGCTGGAAATTTCTCAAAGTTAGGGATCTTTCAGGAATTTCAATACTTCCTGCTGTTGGTTGGAAGGCCTTTAAGAATAGCCTCCTTTAAAATGCAGTTAAATATTCAACGACCTATGTGTTGGCTAAGTGAGCTCAAGAAGGGAAAGAAACTGGAGTTTTAGTTCCATTTACTATGGAGCCTCTGGTCAAATTATTCACTTCTGCTATATCTCTGTCAGCTTGTCATCTATAAAATAGAGGAAGCTCTAACAACATAGTGAGAGATGCTACACAGCTTTATGTGTAATTGTGTTCATTTGTCTTAGAATACCAAGGACATCTAAACTATTACTGCAGACAATTCAAATGTTATTTGGGGTCATCTAGTAGACTCTGTGGAAACAAAAGTAAAGAGGCCCCAGAATAACTGACTTTTCCAAGGGGCCACAATTATTTTCTGGTCAACTTGGGACAAAAACCTAGATCTCCTCAATTCCACTCTATTGTTCTTTCAGTGGGTCCTAAACACAGATGCATAAACAGAAAATAAAATCCTTCTGTTCTATGTAACTTGTGCAGGGCTTGGCAATATCAAAATTGCAGCACTGAGTATTAAGAGGCATCTGGAAAATTCTGAAAATGAAGTAGGATACAGACCTGTGATACTGCAGATGAGCAGAACTGGTAAATAAAAGTTTACGAGAACTGTAGTTTCTAATAGGATAGTTGAATTATTGTCTTCTGGTAACTTGAAGTCTCCAACCCAACATACAACTCTAAAACAAAATAAATTTTTCAACTAGATCACATAGAATTCTACATGCATTCATGCAGACATGCATACATCTACATACACTGATGTAAATCAATAAAATATCCCATGTATCATTTATCATTTACTTTTCTTGATTTTTAATTTCTACTTCATTCTTTCCAAACATAGAACAGAGACTGAATATAGGTATATGGGAAGCTATGGAGATGAAATAAGCTCACTTCATTCACCATGAAAATTAAGAACCTGACAACCTCTTTGTACCTGAGAGTATCCAGACCAACTATCTTTGCTTTATAGGCAAGACTTCTGGAAAAATCAAGCTGACAAACTCTTAATTACCCAATGTCCCTTGTCTGTTTCAGTAAGTACAATTATATGAGAATTCTTCTAGAGACAGAGAAGGGCAGCCTGACTATCACCATGACCATAATATGGATATGATGGGCTCAAATTATGTTACAAGGGATGGAGCCTATTTCCCATTACTAATATTAATATAGTACAGCATTTAATATTCTCTTTGTTTTGTGCTAAATAATTTTTTACGTTTATTTAAATGGATGGGCTATAATTGAATCTGTAGTGTATGTATTGTCGAAAGCTGAATAAATCTTTGTGGGTTACTAGTATCACTTTTATAAGTCACAGGTTTCTAAGGAAGATCTGCTGAAAAACTCTCAGTCTAGTATTACATTTATAACAAAATTGTAATGTAGCCTTTAGCAAGTTAAGCTCATCTGTAAAAGAAAGATACTTACACAGTAGATAAATTGTGTCATTTACAGGAAAATTTGAATTCTCATTTTCTGATTCTTTCTCAGCAACTTTCGAAAGCTGAGAGTAAGTCCAGGGGCCTCGAAACTGAGCTCCATTACACAATAGAGGCTCTGAAAGAAAAGGCTTTGGTTTTTGAACACGTACAAAGAGAGCTAAACCAAACACAGTGTCAAATGAAGGACACTGAAAAAATGTACAAAGATGGCCCAGATAAAGTAGAAAAATGCATAGAAAAGCAAATACAATTATGTCAACTACAAAGACAAAATATGTTACTTCAACAGTAACTGGATGATGCTCACAACAAAGCTGACAATCAAGAAAAAACAATAATTGATATTCAAGCCAAATGTGATGTTAGAGTACAAAATCTTCAAGCTGAGTGCAGAAAACACTGTCTTTTGCTAGGAGAAGACTATAAGAAGTTGTTCAATGAATTTAATTATTTGAAAGTAAAACAATGTCAATACGAAGGAGAAAAAGCAGAAAGAGTAGTTGTGAGACAACTTCAACAAAAACAGGATGATATCCTAAACAAACAATCAACAACAAAAGCTCTGCTGGATGCTTCATTGCATCACTGCTTCCATTTAGAATGTGAGATGCAGGATTCAAGGAAGAAATTAGGCCAGATATCAGAGAAATGCAAATCAAAACCACAATGAGGTACCATCTCGCACCAGTTAGAATGGTGATCAGTAAAAAGTCAGGAAACAACAGGTGCTGGAGAGGATGCAGAGAAATAGGAACACTTTTACACTGTTGGTGGGACTGTAAAGTAGTTCAACCATTGTGGAAGTCAGTGTGGCAATTCCTCAAAGATCTAGAACTAGAAATACCATTTGACCCAGCCATCCCATTACTGGGTATATACCCAAAGGACTACAAATCATGCTGCTATAAAGACACATGCACATGGCCGGGCGCGGTGGCTCACGCTTGTAATCCCAGCACTTTGGAAGGCTGAGGTGGGCGGATCATGAGGTCAGGAGATCGAGACCACGGTGAAACCCCGTCTCTACTAAAAGTACAAGAAATTAGCCGGGCGTGGTGGTGGGCGCCTGTAGTCCCAGCTACTCAGAGAGGCTGAGGCAGGAGAATGGCGTGAACCCGGGAGGCGGAGCTTGCAGTGAGCCGAGAGTGCGCCACTGCACTCCAGCCTGGGCGACAGAGCGAGACTCCATCTCAAAAAAAAAAAAAAAAAAAAAAGACACATGCACATGTATGTTTATTGCGGCACTATTCACAATAGCAAAGACTTGGAACCAACCCAAATGTCCAACAACGATAGACTGGATTAAGAAGATGTGGCACATATACACCATGGAATACTATGCAGCCATAAAAAATGATGAGTTCATGTCCTTTGTAGGGACGTGGATGAAACTGGAAATCATCGTTCTCAGTAAACTATTGCAAGGACAAAAAAACAAACACCACATGTTCTCACTCATGGGTGGGAATTGAACAATGAGAACACATGGACACAGGAAGGGGAACATCACAGTCCGGGGACTGTTGTAGGGTGAGGGGAGGGAGGAGGGATAGCATTAGGAGATATACCTAATGCTAAATGATGAGTTAATGGGTGCAGCACACCAACGTGGCACATGTATACATATGTAACAAACATGCACATTGTGCACATGTACCCTAAAACTTAAGGTATAATAATAAAAGAAAAAAAAAGAAATTAGGCCAGATGAGAAGTCAATTTCAAGAAATACAGGTTCAACTTACAGTGACTATAAGACGTAGTAAGGAGAAGCAAGGCCACATACAAAAGCTTGACATAGAAAATTCCATGTTAAAAAATACAATTAAAAACTAAGACGACCAAATTGAGTGGCTTCAGAAAATCCTGTGAAGTTCAAGTTTGATGCAGCAGATGTTGCAAGAAAATGAAACTACAGAAGTAGATGAAGCTTCTTCTGAATTTAAATCTGGATCCTCCATAGCAGAGGTCCCCAACCTGCAGGCCACGGACAGGTCCATGACCTGTTAGGAACCAGGCTACACAGCAGGAGAGTTATTGTGGATCTTGTGGATCATTTGCATGCTATGTGAATCTTAAAACCAGTTTTCAATTTCTACAAAAAAAAAAAAAAAGCCTGCTTGGCTTGGGATGGGAATTGCGTTGTATCTATAGATGAATATGGAAAAGAATTAACATCGTAACAATGTTGAGTCTCTCAACCTATGAACAAGATATTTAGTTAGGTCTTCTTTAGTTTTTCTTAGCAATGCTTTTTAGTTATCAGTGTACAGATACTCCACATAGTTTGTCAGGTTTACTCCCAAGAATTTTATATTTTAATGCTATTCAAAATAGTATTATTTTAAAATTTTCAATCCCTAATTGTTTACTTTTAACATATAGAAACACAATTGATTTTTGTGTATCAGTTATACATCCTGCAGTGTTGCAAAACTCACTTGCTAGTTTCAGTAACTTGGTAATGGATTTTATTTGGTTTTCTACATAGATGATCATATCTGTGAATAGACAGTTTTACTTATTTCTTTTCAATCTAAAGGCCTTTTATTATTCTCCTTCACTCCCTCTTTTTCCCCACTCCCAATTAAAAAATGATTGCAGTGGCTAGAATTTCCAGTACAATGTTGAATAGAAGTGGTAAGAACTGACATCTCTGTCTTATTCTCCATCTTAAGGGAAAGCATTCAGTCTTTCATCATTACATAGGATGTTAGCAGTAGATATCTTAAAGATGCCCTTCAACAGGTTGAGGACATTCTCTTGTATGCCTAGTTTGCTGAGATTATTTTTTAAAGAATGGTTGTTCAATTTTCAAAAACAAAACAAAAAAAGAAAGATACTTATACTTGCTGTCTCTACCTCAAGGGGCCCTTATAATAAACTCAATAGAGGTGTACGTGCATGCATATATTTCCAATATTTACAGACATTTAAAATGAATTCTATAGAATGCACTAAAAAAAATCGTGATGTGTCTCCCTCAAATAGTTCCAGACTACATTAAAATTACCTAAATGAACAACACCCTATATATTTACAAACATAGAAGAGAACTCCAAATACTGCTTCTTGCAGTACCCTGTCCCAACCATGCTACCTTCTTCTTCACACTAGTCCTCAATTCAGACACTATGGGGATTCATTTACTAATCCATGCATACATTTATTTATTCAAGATAATTTATTAATCCCCTACCAAATGCCAGGTACTGTCCTTTGGTATGTTTCACAGGTATGTAGAGGAAATATAGTCATAAACAAAAAATGGTAAATATCTTCACCTTGTAGTTGGAGGGGGACACAAAAATAAATAAATGAATAATCTTATAAACATATACATAAATATATAAATAAAAATAGATGGGTAAAATAGTAGATCAGATAGTTGCTAGGGCGGAATAGAAAACTGCGAAAGGAGATAAAGACTGTTAGATGGTGGAGGGAGGTTGCAATTTGAAATTATGGGGGAGGCTGAAATTTAAGAAGGAGCCTGAGGGTGTTCCAGGAAACAATAATGTGCATATCTGGGAAATGAGCCTTACAGGCAGAGCGAACAGCCAAATGGGAAGGCCGTGAGGCAAGAATGTCCATGAGTATTTAGGGAACAGAAAGGGCATCAGTGTGTGAGGGAGAGAGGGATCAGAGTGGAGAGGAGAAGGAAATGATGTCAGCAAGGAAACGGAGAGCATGGGTTGCTAGGGGTTTGGAGGCATTTAGAGGACTTTGGCTTTTGCTTTGAGCAAGCCATTAGAGAGGTTTGAGTGATACAATCTGATTTAGGTTTTAACAGGATCTCTCTGGATGCAATGTTAATTAAAAATTGTAGAAAATTAAAACAAAAAAATTAGGGAGACCAATTCCTTTAAAGAAGTGATTTACTCAAAGATTTGCTTTCTACTCAGTAAAGAAATAGATCAGTGATGGGCAAAAAAATGGCCCACAGATCTTTTTGTATGACCCGTGAGCTAAGAATGATTCTTACATTTTGAAAGGGTTCTTGAAGAAAAAGAAAAAGGAGGAGGAAGGGGAACTACAGAAACTGTTTACGGCCTACAAAACATAAAATATTTGAAGTCTGGAAAATATTTGCTAAATCTTCAAGTAAAGGATGTAACTGGAAGTAGGTTCTCAATAAAATTGGAAACAGAAACACATGAGAAAATAGTTGCTGAAAACATTGTGAAGTGATAGGTGTTAAGAAACGTCTGTGGTTTCATTCCCAACCTTCACAATGTCATCATTTCCACTGAGATATTGAAAAATATGGTCGGTTTGTAAAAGAATAAACAAAAAGGCACTGTGTCACCTAGACAATGTCGTACATAAAATTGTATAGTAATAACAAAAATAATCACACAAAGCATTTTTTAGAACTTAAAGTTTTACAAAGCATTTTCATGTTAATCACCTCATTTCACCTTCAAATCAACTCCTTGGGATAGGTATAATTTCCTTATTAGAAATTACTGTATCCTAAATCCTTAGTGATTGATTGCTCAAAAAAAGTTGACGTCATAAATGCTACATCTGTTAACAGAGGTTGGTTTTCTCCTATGAGAACTTCAGATACGAAAATCAACAGGGACTTGTAGTAAAAAAGGATAGACCATGAAGACATATTAACCTTGTGTTCCTCCTGAAAACATACTTAAATAAAAGTATAAAGATACCAAAATTAGTAGACCAATAAAAGTCAAGAGATTGTGGAAGTCATCAACCACAGAAAGGTTTTGTTACATGTCTGGAAAACAAAAAGTGAACTGGAGGGGTAATTAATAAAACAATCAAGAAGAGTATCTTAAGAAGCAACTGCACAAAGCCAGTCTGTTTTTGCTGAGGCTTGGGTATAGTCAAAGGCAGAAGTGTGTGAACAAAGTGAACCTGAAAGAGCCAATCCTGGACCCTGACTGGTTAACTGGACTCCAAGCAGCCATTGGCTGACTAGAGGTCACACAGGTACTTTGAATTCCCTCAAAATCCACACCATTTCAACTTTGGAACTTTCAGAGATCACCTGAACCAACCAATTACAGCTCACCTGCCTAAGCTGATCAGGGCTCAGCTGTATGAACCAGGCAGGGCTTGTCTGTATCAGCTAATTAGAGCTCAGTTGCATCAAACTATTGGAACTCAGCTGTGTTGACCGATCTGAATTAAGCAAGTTTCTAACCTTTCATTTGTGTAAATGGACCTGAATGGGAACCTAGACAGAAAATTTCTGCTGTAAAACTCAAGCCTTCCCTGTAGGGTGAACCGTGTAGCCTAATATAAAACCTATCAAGAGAATTGCATGCGGCTATAGAAGCAAAGCCAAAAGATTGCACTCTCATGCCTGTAATCCCAGCACTTCGGGAGGCTGAAGTAGGTGGATCATGAAGTCAGGAGTTCGAGACCAGCCTGGCCAACATAGCGAAACCCCATCTCTACTAAAAATACAAAAAATTAGTTGGACATGGTGGCAGGTGCCTGTAATCCCAGCTACTCAGGAGACTGATACAGGAGAATGGCTTGAACCTGGGAGGTGGAGGTTGCAGTGAGCCGAGATCATGCCATTGCACTCCAGCCTGGCTGGGTGACAGAGCGAGATTCTGTCTCAAAAAAAAAAAAAAAAAAAAAAAAAGATTCTACTCAGCATTGTCTACAGTCACAACCCCTAGGCCCTAGGAAGAGGGGTGAGGATAGAAAGGGAAAATGAAAGAAAAAAAACAATAATAATACTATTATTATAGGGCAAGAAAGAAGAAAAAGAAGAAATACTACCTGCACGGAACTAATTACAAAAGTTAGAAATGCCAGTGTCTCCAGGTGAGAAGAAACCAGTCAAATAATGTTGGAACCATGAAAAATCTGAAAGTAGTGATACTACCAAAGGATTGCACTAGCTCTCCATTAGTGGATGGAGATTTAATTAGGTTTGATTCCTAACCAAAATGGAAACTCAGAAGTGACAGGTAAAGAATTCAAAGCATGGATTGCAAGGAAGCTCAATGAGATCCAAGACAAAGTTGGAAGTCAACACAGAGAAACTGCTAAAGCAATCCAGGAAAGGAGAGGAGTGTGTAGTGACTGACAGCAAGGACACAAAAGGTATTTTAGAGGAAAAAAGTTTATTTAATGAACTCCATAGGTCAGTAAAGTCCAGCAGACTCAATATGTCCCCATATTGACTCTATATGACTTACAATGGATTGTTGGTGATCAAGACAAGAAAAGGGGGAGTGAGAGTGTCAACCACAATTTGCCAGCTATGGTTTATTGTCACTACCACAGTTCCATCCCAAACTAGCCAACCCCAGATTCATTTTCTATGATTGAAAATTGTTCCTTTTTTTCCCTCAAAAAAAGAAAGAGGTGATTTTTTGTGGAATATCCTTGTCCACATTTCCTTGTATTGTCCTGAAGCCCAAATATGCATTATTATGTTTAACAAATTATTTCCTTTTTGGAGAAAAAATGAAAATAATATGATATTAATTTATTATTTTTAAATAAGTCTGACATATCATCATCTTTCTTCCTAGTTCCTCTAGGAAATCTTTGTCCAAAATTTGTACAGTTTGTTTTGTTCCAGAAAACAAAATCAAGAGATTATTCCTAATTGAACTCTCTCCAAATGATAGCAAGGAATTATGGTTACATGCCATAACTGTAAACCATTTATGCCCTGGTTAGAAAGGGCTTATAATATTTCTCCTCTTTTCAAACAAAATTTGGGTCTGAGCAAAATCTTTTTGTGTTCTACCAACCTCAGCCTTGTTGGGAATGGAACTCCAAGTTTGCTCTGACATGCTATAAAAGGAATCTTATGAGGAGAGGGCTAAAACCAATTTTATAGTATGTTAATTATGTACAGTGTTATTTTAAATAGATGTTTTAAAATGTAACATTATATGAAAAATTTTTAGAGAGCTCTCTTCTTGGTTCTGAAACTTCTGCATGTCATATATCTGATACACCACGTCAGCCCCAAGAGAGAAAAACACATTACTGAAATAAGCCTGAGAAATAAGATTCGAACTAGACAAATCCCTGTACGATTTTCAAATCTTTCTTGTCATGCTGAAGCTTCTAGCTCCTAGGACAGTAACACACATTTCTCTTTTCCTGACACTGAAGATCATGTCTCCTCTCTTGGGCATAAGGTTTAGAGTGATATTTAGGTGACAATAATATGTGGTGAAGAGTAGGTCCAGCTGGCATGCTCACAATGACCAAATTGTGTTAATCATATTTTAATTCAATACATTTCTCCAGTATTAACTGGCAAATAAATGATATACTTGCTTTCTAGACATATTTCAGGAAGACCAGAAAACATGGATTCTTTATTTATTTTATTATACTTTAAGTTCTAGGGTACATGTGCACAACATACAGGTTTGTTACATAGGTACACATGTGCCATGTTGGTTTGCTGCACCCATCGACTCATCATTTACATTAGGTATTTCTCCTAATTGTTGTGGGAAGTCAGGGACCCCAAATGGGGGGACCGACTGAAGTCATGGCAGAAGAATGTGGATTGTGAAGATTTCATGGACATTTATTAGTTCCCCAAATTAATACTTTTAGAATTTCTTACCCTGTCTTTACTGCAGTCTCTAAACATAAATTGTGAAGATTTCATGGACACTTATCACTTCCCCAATCAATATCCTTGTGATTTCCTATGCCTGTCTTTACTTTAATCTCTTAATCCTGTCAGCTGAGGAGGATGTATATCACCTCAGGACTATGTGATAATTGCATTAACTGCACAAATTGTAGAGCATGTGTGTTTAAACAATATGAAATCTGGGCACCTTGAAAAAAGAACAGGATAACAGCAATGTTTAGGAAATGAGAGATAACCTTAAACTCTGACTGCCGGTGAGCCAGGCAGAACAGAGCCATATTTCTCTTCTTTCAAAAGCAAATGGAAGAAATATTGCTGAATTCTTTTTCTCAGCAAGGAACATCCCTGGGAGAGAGAATACGTTCTTGGGGGTGGGTCTGAACTGGCCCCCCTGGGCATGGCCATCTTCTATGGTCGAAACTGTAGGGGTGAAATAGAACCCAGTCTCCCATAGCACTCCCAGGCTTATTAGGACGAGGAAATTCCCGCCTAATAAATTTTGGTCAGATTGGTTGCTCTCAAAACCCTGTCTCCTGATAAGATGTTATCAATGACAATGGTGCCTGAAACTTCATTAGCAATTTTAATTTCACCCCGGTCCTGTGGTCCTGTGATCTCGCCCTGCCTCCATTTGCCTTGTGATATTCTGTTACCTCGGGAAGTATGTGATCTCTGTGACCCACACCTATTCGTACACTCCCTCCCCTTTTGAAAATCCCTAATAAAAACTTGCTGGTTTTGTGGCTTGTGGGGCATCACAGAACCTACTGACATGTGATGTCTCCCCTAGTCCCAGGTCCTCCTCCCACCCCTGACTTGGGAGTGGGCCCAGCTTTAAAATTTCTCTCTTTTGTACTCTGTCCCTTTATTTCTCAAACCGGCTGACGCTTAGGAAAAATAGAAAATAACCTTTGTGACTATCGGGGCAGGTTCCCTGATACCTAATGCTATCCCTCCCCCAGCCCTGCAGCCCCTGACAGGCTCTGGCATGTGATGTTCCCCGCCCTGTGTCCAAGTGTTCTCATTGGAGAACATGGATTCTTATCCATAATAAATAAACTGCTGGTGAATTTCTTTCAGGATAGACCATAATGGATCTATAACATAATCTTTATATACTTAGATACTTCACACAGGACCAAAAATATCATCTGGTTTGCAAGGCTCCATTAGAAGAGAAATGTAGCATGACCCTGTGGGACAATTGCTGGTCCCTGCCCTACATTTTCTTAGAGGACTGGAGCCCAGTGTGGGCCATGGTCAACTTATGAGTTGAGGTAAAGGCCTCATCCTAGGAGTGCATGTGCTTATTACACATATGTCACCGTGCAAAGTACCCAGAGAAAATACATGTAAAGTAAATTGCCCATCTTGAGCAAGTTGTGCTCGCTTCTTTTTACAAATTTGCTAAAACACTCCTTTGTTTTGTACCGGATGTTGCTAAAACAACATTTGGGCCTGAGACTCTTCTCCAGGTCATTCAGGTGGCAGTGGCCCAACCAGGCTGTGAACCTGGGCTATGTGATTCCACAGCTCACGCTCTGGCCCATGTGCCTCCTTATCGTGGAGACATGGTGTTTTCTCATTCTTTCCTGTAGTCAGATGGAGGTTCATTGCCTTTGCTTCTGTCCTTCGCTGGAGACGGGCAATTTACTTCACACGTTTCTTCCCTGGTCTGGCTGTAGGCTCTCGGGCCAGCGGCCGCCCCTTGCCCTCAAGGCCATTGCGCCTGCCCGGGACAGCCGGGCCCTTTCTTATTCCTATTCAACCCGTGGCAGCCTCCTAGGCCCTCCTCTCCAGGCAGCTTGTGTGGCACCCCTTGTCCTCTCCCACATGACAAGGGCGACCCTCTGGAGTTCCTGCAGGCTGTGGCCTCCGAGCTGCCTGTTGGGAACTCCCAAAGGTTGCTGCACCCAGGGTCCCTGAGGACCCTCCTCCCGGCCGCAAGGTCGCCCTCCCGCTGCCTTCACCACCTAAGCAGGTCCCAACCAGGCTCCCGAAGGAGACTGAGAGTAGGGCCGAAGAGGAGCCCAGAACAGTGACGCAGGAGCATCACGTAGAGACCCAGGAGCAGGATGACAAGAAAAGGGCCCCTGTAGCCACGGCAGGACTTTATCCACGTCTAGGGCCCTGGAGACCCAGGGAGACCTCACCTCCTTCGAGTGCAGGCCTGGGCGTCTGCAGGGAAATGCCCACCCCTACTTGTCGGAAAACCATTTGAGAGAGAAGGCCCAGGTGTCTCCAGTGAGTGGCTCCTTCTGGGAGGGCCATGTGGCCCCCAGCTCACACAGCCCTGCTGGAGGTGGCCTTCCTCTTGGGAAGCCTGACCCGGCTCCAGCAGTGCTCCTGACCCCGGCCCCAGGCTGCTCCCTGCAGCCAGAGAAGGTGGCCAGGAAGGTGCTGGATGAAGACCATCCACCCAGCTCTCCAAGCTTGCTGATGTCGGGGAAGAAGATGCAGGGCAAGAAGCCTTCAGCTCTTCCATCATGAAACTCTTCTCCACTCAGAGCTGCCAGCAACAGGCCCTGTGAAAGGAAAATGTGGATTCCACCGCTGCTGCCCCTGGCCCCACCCTGTGATTGATGTGGAATAGAAGTGAGCTGTCTCCACCTGCTAAGCTTCCCTATCTGTCTATTGAGGGATACCTGGGCAACTTGGAGAACAGCATGGGGTGTAAACAGAACAGCAAAATCTTGGAAAATAAAATGGACACTTTGGAGGACAAAACGGAGGCCAAGGCAAACTGCAGCACCATCCAGCCTGCCCCTGCTATCTCCCCACATGTGGAAACTTCAGACTCCCTGTCCCTGGCCACCTACACCTCTCAGGTCCCAGCTCCTCCTTCCACCCTTGACTTGGCTGAGCCGGCTCCCAGACCCTGCTGCCTGTCTGTCACACCAAGAATATCCAAAATCCCTAACTCTCCATTGTCTCTTCCCACTGACCTTGTTCCCATTTTTTGGGTTCCACCTAATGAGGAAGGAGGTTCTTCTCATTCTGGAGTAGCTTCAGCATCTCCCACTTCTGACTCCCTGACACCTAGCCCCACACCTTTCTCCTTCCAGCCTACCTTCAGAAGGGAGTTCCCTACAGCCATGTGTGTGCATTCCCTTCCTCCTCTTTCCTCTCCCACCCTTCTTCCAGGACCTTCCACCAGGATCTCTGTTATCACCAGCAAGCAGATGAATTCCATAGCAGTCATTTCCACCATCACAGCAAACACATCTGCCCACCAGACCTTGCAGCCTCCTTCAGATCCTCAGGTCCTCGATAGGGACACCACTTTCCCACCTAAGGCTGTGATGTTCAGAACTTCCTCAAGCTCCAGGATGAACTCTCTACTAGTTTCCCAAATTGATGGCAGTGCACAGCAGGGGCCCCCTGGTAAGACTCAACCTACATCACCCAGCTACATTTATATTCCCCAGCCCCACCCCTCAGCCCAAATTTGGGGCCCCTGATTTGGCCAAGGCAAACTGCAGCACCCTCCAGCCTCCACCTGCAGAGACTTCATACTCCCTGTGCCTGGCCACCTACACTTCCCAGGTCCCAGGTCCTCCTCTCACCCCTGACTTGGGCATTGCCTCAGCCCACATCTCCACCAGTTTGCCTGCACAGCCAGTCATGAGACCAATGACAACTTCTAACCACACTGTAAATCTGGGAGCCACTGCTCCACTCACATTGGGGGCCCCTAATGGGCAGCAATGGAAAGCCTGTCTCCCCAGTACCCCTGTTACTCTGAGCCATCCCATCATGGCTCATCCAGACACCTCCAGTTTAGGGAGCAGCACCTCTGCAGCATCATCGTCCATTCCTACCACTGAAAGCAGTGCTGTGGATACCACCCTTGTTCAAAAGCTGTCATCTTCCAGTCTGCCTCTGTCTCATGGAAGAAGGGTATCCTTGTCTTATCTGAGGCTCCTTGGTTCTGGGAATACAGATCCCAGTGGCAACATTGTCTCAGTTCATGTCTCCACCAGTTTGCCTGCACAGTCAGTGGTAGGACCAACTGTAACTTCTAACCACACTGTAAGTCAGGGAGCCACTGCTCAGCTCACACTGTGGGCCCCTGATGGGCAGCAGTGGAAATCCTCTCTCCTCAATGGTTTTCTGAGACTTCCCAGACACCTCCAGTTTAGAAAGCAGCACCTCTGCAACATCATCTTTCCTTCCTACCATTGACAGCAAGGCTACGGATACCACCCATTTTTCAAAAGCTGCTATCTTCCACTCTGCTGCTGTCTCAAGGAAGAAGTGCATCCTGTCTTATCTGGGGCTCTCTGCTTCTACAAACAAACAACTCAATAGAAACATTGCCTTAGTTCACATCTCTACCAGTTTGCCTGCACAGTCAGTCGTAGGACCAACTGTAACTTCTAATCACATTATACATTCGGGAGCCACTGCTCAGCTCACATTGGGGGCCTCTGATGGGCAGCATTGGAAAACCTGTCTCCCCAGTACCCCTGTTTTTCTGAGCCTTCCCATGATGGCTCCTCTAGACACCTCCAGTTTAGGGAGTTGAACCTCTGCATCATCATCATCCATTCCTACCATTGGCAGCAGCACTGTGGATACAACTCCTTATTCAAAAGCTGTCATCTTTCAGTCTGCTGCTGTCTCAAGGAAGAAGTGCATCCTATCTTGTCTGGTGTTTCATGGTTTTGGTAACACAGAACCCAGTGGCAACATTGTCTCAGCCCACATCTTCACCAATTTACCTGCACAGTCAGTCATGGGACCGATCCCAACTTCCCACCATGCTGTAAATCCATGATCCACCTCCCAGCCCATATTTGGGGCTTCTCATGGACAGGATAAGTCAGACCGTTCTTTTATTCTGGGAAACCCAGCAACCCCAGCACCAGTTATAGGCCTAAGATGTTCTTGCAGCCAGCCACACAGTGGCAGCACAATGGCAGCAGATCTCACCGGCGTGACATTACCGTATTTTGCATTTGGCTTGCCTATCAATGTGCAGCCAGGTATGATTAAAAACCCAAGTGCTTTCCTCATTGGCACAGCCAAGTCATCTACATTTAGAGATACCACCAGAATGCCTGGCACTGGAGACAGTAACTGCATCAGTTGACAATTCTACTCTAGGCCCATGGGGGATAATGAGACCTGGAGCCCCTAGACATGGTGAAAACATTGGGGTGAAAACACGTCTCTGCAGTTCCACATCAAGAACACCGAAAACTATACCAGGATGGAGGGGAACAGCCAGCACCAGCCTGTTCCCCCATTTGGTCAGGTAGCCTGGGGCTCACCTGCTCACACCACATTGGTTGTGGCTACAAACACCAGCACCTTCCTTGCTTGTTCCACCTTCATGCCAAATATCTGGCATGCACCGCTGCAGAACCCAGGTGTTGCACCAGGAAGAGGCAACCACATTCCCATTGTTGGAGGCCCTCGTGGTTCCTTTTTCTATCAGTCCATGGTCGGTCCACCTGGACAAAACACAAATAGTGCATCTACAGTGAATTCCACCATAGCTATAATGAGAGGCCTTCATGTGCCGGCACAGCAGCCAAGCTCCCAAGGCCACCTGGACAATGATTAGATGGTGTCATGGGGGACAACAGCACAAATGCTGTGAGTGGTCACACTCATAGTTCCCCATTCACAAAGAGCACCTGAGGCCCACCTGTGGTGTGATGGGGGACAAATAAGAAGGAAGTTCACTTCCAAATGCAATCTCCATGAATAAACTTTGCCCCTGGAGAAAATTAAATTAAATTAAACTTAAAGTAAATTAAACTTAAATTAAACTTAAGCTGCTCTCTCCCTTCATGAGCCAGAGGCCCCAGACCTCAATGGGGGTGTGTGTGTGTGTGTGTGTTTGTGTCTGTGTGTGTGTATTTGTGTGTTGGAGGGCATGAGGAGACTGATAAACCCAGTCAGAACCACAGTGTATTTGAGACACTCCCCTGTGGAAGGTAGAGGAAACCAGCATGTGTCAGCTGTGCTTTCTCTGGCTTGACTGTTAACCTGGTTGTCCCAAGTGCCCAGCCAGTTCTCTAATCTTTGAACTGGCAGGATACCCCCTGCTATTTACAGGTGCTACTTTTCCACTTGCCCGTTTTTCACAATGAGCCCTTATCTTTCTCAATTGTGTGTATTAAAAGCTTGTTCTTGCTAATGTGCCTCTGCTCATGTGTCTTTGCTCTTTGACTCAGCTGTGGAGGAAGAATTTACGTGTATGAGGAATGATGTGTTGAGGCAGACTTTAGGCAAAACTTTCTGTATGCCAGGGAATAAGATGTGGAAGCAGCCACCCTTTCTGACTTCACAGGCTGAGTCCTGAAGCCTCTGTGTGAGGTTTGAGCATCAGGGATGACAACATAGTGAAACATGAGGTTCAGACCAGGGCGAGACCAGGTGGCCCGTCCTTGCCTTTTCTGTCTGTTCTTCTCTCCTACCTCATTGGAAACAATATATTTCCTGATGTGTGTTAGGAACCTGCACTTTCTCATTTTCATTTTAAAAAATTGTTTAAATGTCTTTTGTGTGTGTCTTTTTGTTTTAGACTTAGGTATGTCATCCTTACAGATTCCCGCTTCACTCAGAGAGGTTGGGCTTAGCATCCAGCTTCTTGCATGTAGAGGCATCAAGAAAGGAAGCACTCATGCCTACTCTGTAATTATTGAAAATTCATGTTTACTTAGAATTTATCATGCTGCTTAAAACGATCAGAAAAATTCTTTTTAAAAACTGCTCTGGCTCTAGTCTAAATCACCAAGATATCAAATCACAAGAGTTACAGTTACACCCAGATCTGGCTGACCTTAGCATTCTGCTAGGTCTCCACTAGACTGAAATGCCAAAAATACAATCTTTTATAAGGTGTTTCACAACCCAGGAGAATCATCTCAAGATGGGGAAAGAAGAAAAGTACAAGCATTTCCCTCAGCTTCTAGCATATTCAACATTTGCTAGTGATGACTTTACAATAAATTCTGTGCTAGGCCCTGAAGATACAGAGTTGAAAGACATCTCTTGCCCCAGAAAATTTACAATGTATTCGGGGAGACAGATGACCAGACCAAACAATTAACTGGATAGGTAGGTGCTGAGATAATGGGAGCAGGTAAGAAGAACATTAACTGCTGCTGGGGTAAATGAAGGATGAACTGCACCTTCAAGGAGGAGAAGGGGACAGTTGAGTGGATAAGGCCTACTTCTGGGTCAAAGCAATAGCATTAAAAGGCTAGAGAAAGAATGTAGATGACCAGTCAGTGGGACACTAGACTGGTAGTCAGGTGTGTTTGAAGAGTAAAACCAAAGGTGGGAGGTACACCTGCAGGGTTCCACAAGGGTGGATAGAAAACAAACTTAAACACCACAGTGGGGCACCTGTTCATTTTTCTGAAAGCATGAGAAGTCATGAAGGGATTGTAAGCAAAGATATGACAAGATTATATGTAGATTGTAGAAACCTCCCTGTGACTGTGTGAGAAAGAAGAAGTAAATGATGCCAGGGCAGAGGCAAGGAAACTTAGTGACACTGCAGTGAGTCAAGGAAAGATGAAGCAATGAGTTCCTGGTCTAAAGGGCCTGACAGCAGGGATAGTGAGGAGATCAGAGAAGAGGGAAGTTAAATGGGTGACAGCAACAAGCCCAGGCCTATCGTCATCATCTGGCTTGAGTAAACAAACATGAGTGATTTTGGCAAAAATTTAAGTTCTACTTTTCATAGTGTGAGATGATGGTGGAAAATCCAGATTCTATTTGGAAAGCAGTTGATTCACTCTGTCAATTTAATGTATCTGTTGAGCATCTGGGATGTGCTGTGGACTATTGTAGGTAGTAGTGTCAATTACAAGAAAGGAAAAATTCCTGACTTTGTGGACTCTGCATTCTAGTTGAAGTGGAGAAAAGAAGCAACAAACATGGAGATTATCTGGTAGGTTAGCCAGTAACAAATGCTATGGAGAATAAAGAAGTACGTGGAGGATTGAGATTGTGGATAGAGAGAAGCAGGGGTTTCCATTTAAACTGTGGACAAGACAAGCCTCACTGGGAAAGTGAAATGTGAGCCTCAGAGGCAACTGAGCCAGATATCTGAGCAAAGAGCATCCCAGATAATAGGAATAGTCACTGCAGAGGCTCAGGGGAAGGACGCCTCTCAGGTCCTCAGGGAGCAGCTAGTGAGGCAATGTGGCTGGAATGGAGTCAGTATGAGGGAGGGAGGGAGGGAGACAGGGAGGGGAGGAGGACAGAGAAAATGTGGGGTGAATTCCTTGCACCAACATTTGTTAGTTGTACAAACAGTAGAGTCAATCTTCAAGAGTCTCAATAAAGTCAGTTCTTAAGCTATGGAATGTTTACCTGAGAAAACTTCTTTTTTTTCTTTTATTATTATTATACTTTAAGTTTTAGGGTACATGTGCACAATGTGCAGGTTTGTTACATATGTATCCATGTGCCATGTTGGTGTGCTGCACCCATTAACTCATCACTTAGCATTAGATATATCTCCTAAAGCTATGCCTCCCCCCTCCCTCCACCCCACAACAGTCCCCAGAGTGTGATGTTCCCCTTCCTGTGTCCATGTGTTCTCATTGTTCAATTGCCAACTATGAGTGAGAACATGCGGTGTTTCGTTTTTTGTATTTGCGGTAGTTTGCTGAGAATGATGATTTCCAGTTTCATCCATGTCCCTACAAAGGACATGAACTCATCATTTTTTTATGGCTGCATAGTATTCCATGGTGTATATGTGCCACATCTTCTTAATCCAGTCTATCGTTGTTGGACATTTGGGTTGGTTCCAAGTCTTTACTATTGTGAATAGTGCCATAATAAACATACATGTGCATGTGTCTTTATAGCAGCATGATTTATAATCCTTTGGGTATATACCCAGTAATGGGATGGCTGGGTCAAATGGTATTTCTAGTTCTAGATCCCTGAGGAATCGCCACACTGACTTCCACAATGGTTGAACTAGTTTACAGTCCCACCAACAGTGTAAAAGTGTTCCTATTTCTCCACATCCTCTCCAGCACCTGTTGTTTCCTGACTTATTAATGATGGCCATTCTAACTGGTGTGAGATGGTATCTCATTGTGGTTTTGATTTTCATTTCTCTGATGGCCAGTGATGATGAGCATTTTTTCATGTGTTTTTTGGCTGCATAAATGTCTTCTTTTGAGAAGTGTCTGTTCATATCCTTCGCCCACTTTTTGATGGAGTTGTTTGTTTTTTTCTTGTAGATTTGTTTGAGTTCATTGTAGAATCTGGATATTAGCCCTTTGTCAGATGAGTAGGTTGCAAAAATTTTCTCCCATTCTGTAGGTTGCCTGTTCACTCTGATGGTAGTTTCTTTTGCTGTGCAGAAGCTCTTTAGTTTAATTAGATCCCATTTGTCAATTTTGGCTTTTGTTGCCATTGCTTTTGGTGTTTTAGACATGAAGTCCTTGCCCATGCCTATGTCCTGAATGGTATTGGCCTAGGTTTTCTTCTAGGGTTTTTATGGTTTTAGGTCTAACATGTAAGGCTTTAATCCATCTTGAATTAATTTTTGTATAAGGTGTAAGTAAGGAAGGGATCCAGTTTCAGCTTTCTACATATGGCTAGCCAGTTTTCCCAGCACCATTTATTAAATAGGGAATCCTTTCCCATTGCTTGTTTTTGTCAAGTTTGTCAAAGATCAGATAGTTGCAGATATGTGGCATTATTTCTGAGGGCTCTGTTCTGTTTCATTGATCTATATCTCTGTTTTGGTACCAGTACCATGCTGTTTTGGTTACTGTAGCCTTGTAGTATAGTTTGAAGTCAGGTAGCATGATGCCTCCAGCTTTGTTCCTTTGGCTTAGGATTGACTTGGCAATGCGGGCTCTTTTTTGGTTCCATATGAACTTTAAAGTAGTTTTTTCCAATTCTGTGAAGAAAAGTCTTTGGTAGCTTGATGGGAATGGCATTGAATCTATAAATTTCCTTGGGCAGTATGGCCATTTTCACGATATGATTCTTCCAACCCATGAGCATGGGATGTTCTTCCATTTGTTTGTATCCTCTTTTATTTCATTGAGCAGTGATTTGTAGTTCTCCTTGAAGAGGTCCTTCACGTCCCTTGTAAGTTGGATTCCTAGGTATTTTATTCTCTTTGAAGCAATTATGAATGGGAGTTCACTCATGATTTGGCTCTCTGTTTGTCTGTGATTGGTGTACAAGAATGCTTGTGATTTTTGTACATTGATTTTGTATCCTGAGACTTTGCTGAAGTTGCATATCAGCTTAAGGAGATTTTGGGCTGAGACAATGGGGTTTTCTAGATATACAATCATGTCATCTGCAATCAGGGACAATTTGACTTCCTCTTTTCCTAATTGAATACCCTTTATTTCCTTCTCCTGCCTGATTGCCCTGGCCAGAGCTTCCAACACTATGTTGAATAGGAGTGGTGAGAGAGGGCATCCCTGTCTTGTGCCAGTTTTCAAAGGGAATGCTTCCAGTTTTTTTCCATTCAGTATGATATTGGCTGTGGGTTTGTCATAGATAGCTCTTATTATTTTGAGATACGTCCCATCAATACCTAATTTATTGAGAGTTTTTAGCATGAAGTGTTGTTGAATTTTGTCAAAGGCCTTTTCTGCATCTATTGAGATAATCATGTGGTTTTTGTCTTTGGTTCTGTTTATATGCTGGATTACATATATTGATTTGTGTATGTTGAACCAGCCTTGCATCCCAGGGATGAAGCCCACTTGATCATGGTGTATAAGCTTTTTGATGTGCTGCTGGATTCGGTTTGCCAGTATTTTATTGAGGATTTTTGCATCAATGTTCATCAAGGATATTGGTCTAAAATTCTCTTTTTTGGTTGTGTCTCTGCCAGGCTTTGGTATCAGGATGATGCTAGCCTCATAAAATGAGTTAGGGAGGATTCCCTCTTTTTCTATTCATTGGAATAGTTTCAGAGGGAATGGTACCAGCTCCTCCTTGTACCTCTGGTAGAATTTGGCTGTGAATCCATCTGGTCCTGGACTTTTTTTGGTTGGTAAGCTATTGATTATTGCCACAATTTCAGAGCCTGTTATTGTTCTATTCAGAGATTCAATTTCTTCCTGGTTTAGTCTTGGGAGGGTGTATGTGTTGAGGAATTTATCCATTTCTTCTAGATTTTCTTGTTTATTTGTGTAGAGGTGTTTGTAGTATTCTTTGATAGTAGTTTGTATTTCTGTGGGATCAGTGGTGATATCCCCTTTATCATTTTTTATTTTGTCTGTTTGATTCTTCTCTCTTTTCTTCTTTATTAGTCTTGCTAGCAGTCTATCAATTTTGTTGATTTTTTCAAAAACCAGCTCCTGGATTCATTAATTTTTTGAAGGGTTTTTTGTGTCTCTATTTCCTTCAGTTCTGCTCTGATTTTAGTTATTTCTTGCCTTCTGCTAGCTTTTGAATGTGCTTGCTCTTGCTTCTCTAGTTCTTTTAATTGTGATGTTAGGGTGTCAATTTTGGATCTTTCCTGCTTTCTCTGTGGGCATTTAGTGCTATAAATTTCCCTCTACACACTGCTTTGAATGTGTCCCAGAGATGCTGGTATGTTGTATCTTTGTTCTCGTTGGTTTCAAAGAACATCTTTATTTCTGCCTTCATTTCGTTATGTACCCAGTAGTCATTCAGGAGCAGGTTGTTCAGTTTCCATGTAGTTGAGCGGTTTTGAGTAAGTTTCTTAATCCTGAGTTCTAGTTTGATTGCACTGTGGTCTGAGAGACAGTTTGTTGTAATTTCTGTTCTGTTACATTTGCTGAGGAGTGCTTTACTTCCAACTATATGGTCAATTTTGGAATAGGTGTGGTGTGGTGCTCAAAAAAATGTATATTCTGTTGATTTGGGGTAGAGAGTTCTGTAGATGTCTATTAGGTCCACTTGGTGCAGAATTGAATTCAATTCCTGGGTATCCTTGTTAACTTTCTGTCTCGTTGATCTGTCTAATGTTGACAGTGGGTGTTAAAGCCTCCCATTATTATTGTGTGGGAGTCTAAGTCTCTTTGTAGGTCACTAAGGACTTGCTTTATGAATCTGGGTGCTCCTGTATTGGGTGCATATATATTTAGGATAGTTACCTCTTCTTGTTGAATTGATCCCTTTACCATTATGTAATGACCTTCTTTGTCTCTTTTGTTCTTTGTTGGTTTAAAGTCTGTTTTATCAGAGACTAGGATTGCAACCCCTGCCCTTTTTTGTTTTCCATTTGCTTGGTAGATCTTCCTCCATCCCTTTATTTTGAGCCTATGTGTGTCTCTGCATGTGAGATGGGTTTCCTGAATACAGCACACTGATGGGTCTTAACTCTTTATCCAATTTGCCAGTCTGTGTCTTTTAATTGGAGCATTTAGCCCATTTACATTTAAAGTTAATATTGTTATGTGTAAATTTGATCCTGTCATTATGATGTTAGCTGGTTATTTTGCTCATTAGTTGATGCAGTTTCTTCCTAGCCTTGATGGTCTTTACAATTTGACATGTTTTTGCAGTGGCTGGTACCAGTTGTTCCTTTCCATGTTTAGTGCTTCCTTCAGGAGCTCTTTTAGGGCAGCCCTGGTGGTAACAAAATCTCTCAGCATTTGCTTGTCTGTAAAGTATTTTATTTCTCCTTCACTTATGAAGCTTAGTTTGGCTGGATATGAAATTCTGGGTTGAAAATTCTTTTCTTAAGAATGTTCAATATTGGCCCCCACTCTCTTCTGGCTTGTAGAGTTTCTGCCGACAGATCCGCTGTTAGTCTGATGGGCTTCCGTTTGTGGGTAACCCGACCTTTCTCTCTGGATGCCCTTAACATTTTTTCCTTCATTTCAACTTTGGTGAATCTGACAATTATGTGTCTTGGAGTTGCTCTTCTCGAGGAGTATCTTTGTGACGTTCTCTGTATTTCCTGAATCTGAATGTTGGCCTGCCTTGCTAGATTGGGGAAGCTCTCCTGGATAATATCCTGCAGAGTGTTTTCCAACTTGATTCCATTCTCCCTGTCACTTTCAGGTACACCAATCAGACGTAGATTTGGTCTTTTCACATAGTCCCATATTTCTTGGAGACTTTGTTTGTTTCTTTTTATTCTTTTTTCTCTAAACTTCCCTTCTTGCTTCATTTCATTCATTTCATCTTCCATCACTGATACCCTTTCTTCCAGTTGATCGCATCGGCTCCTGAGGCTTCTGCATTCTTCATGTAGTTCTCGAGCCTTGGCTTTCAGCTCCATCAGTTCCTTTAAGCACTCCTCTGTATTGGTTATTCTAGTTATACATTTGTCTAATTTTTTTTCAAAATTTTTCACTTCTTTGCCATTGGTTTTAATTTCCTCCTGTAGCTTGGAGTAGTTTGATCGTCTGAAGCCTTATTCTCTGAACTCATCAAAGTCATTCTCCATCCAGCTTTGTTCCGTTGCTGGTGAGGAACTGTGTTTCTTTAGAGGAGGAGAGGTGCTCTGCATTTTAGAGTTTCCAGTTTTTCTGCTCTGTTTTTTCCCCATCTTTGTGGTTTTATATACTTTTGGTCTTTGATGATGGTGATGTACAGATGGGTTTTTGGTGTGGATGTCCTTTCTGTTTGTTAGTTTTCCTTCTAACAGACAGGACCCTCAACTGCAGGTCTGTTGGGGTTTGCTAGAGGTCCACTCCAGACCCTGTTTGCCTGGGTATCAGCAGCAGTGGCTGTAGAACAGCGGATTTTCGTGAACCGCAAATGCTGCTGCCTGATAGTTCCTCTGGAAGTTTTGTCTCAGAAGAGTACCCGGCCGTGTGAGGTGTCAGTCTACCCCTACTGGGGGATGCCTCCCAGTTAGGCTGCTTGGGGGTCAGGGACCCACTTGAGGAAGCAGTCTGCCCATTCTCAGATCTGCAGCTGTGTGCTGGGAGAACCACTACTCTCTTCAAAGCAGTCAGACAGGGATGTTTAAGTCTGCAGAGGTTACTGCTGTCTTTTAGTTTGTCTGTGCCCTGCCCCCAGAGGTGGAGCCTACAGAGGCAGGCAGGCCTCCTTGAGCTGTGGTGGGCTCCACCCAGTTAGAGCTTCCTGGCTACTTTGTTTACCTAAGCAAGCCTGGGCAATGGCAGGCGCCCCTCCCACAGCCTCGTGGCTGCCTTGCAGTTTGACCTACGTGAGAAAATTTCTAAAAGGATAACATGAAATAATATAAGGAAGTAACTTGGAAGCCATTGTTGTTATTGTTCTATGGATAAATGGATGGATGGATGGATGGATAGATAGATGAGAGAGGTACAGACTGAAATTTTGCATTCCCTCAAAAATTCATATTTTGGTACCCTAACCCCCAATGTGCTGTTATTAGGAGGCTGGGCCTTTGGGAGGGGTCTAGTTTTAGATGCAGTCATGAGGATGGAACCCCCATGAAGGGATTCATGCCTCTATAAGAAGAGCAAGAACCACCTGAGCTTCTTGTCACTGCCACGTGATGACATAGCAAGAAGGTGACCGCCTTTAAGCCGGGAAAAGGTTCATCATGAGAAACAGTATCTGCTTTCATCTTGGACTTCCCAGGCTCTCCAGAAGTGTAGAAAATAAATGTCTGTTGTTGAAGCTACCAGTCTATGTCACTTTGTTATAGGAGCCTGTGATGGTTAATACTGAGTGTCAACTTGATTGGATTGAAGGATGCAAAGTATTGATTCTGGGTGTGTCTGTCAGGGTGTTTAACATTTGAGTCAGTGGGCTGGGAAGGACAGATCCACCCTTAATCTGGGTAGGCACCATTTAATCAGCTGCCAGCACTGACAGAATATCAAGCAGGCAGAAAAAGATAAAAAGACTAGACTGGTTTAACCTCCCAGCCTACATCTTTCTCCCGTGCTGGATGCTTCCTGCCTGCAAACACTGGACTCCAAGTTCTTCAGCTTTGGAACTCAGACTGGCTTCCTTGCATCTCAGCTTACAGACGGCCTATTGTGAGACCTTGTGATTGTGTGAATTCTTTACCTGTCACTTCTAAGTTTCCATTTTGGTTAGGAATCTAACCTAACCAAATTTCCATCCATTGATGGAGAGCTAGTGCAATCCTTTGGTAGTGTCACTACTTTCAGATTTTTCATGGTTCCAATATTATTTGACTGGTTTCTTCTCACCTGGAGACACTGGCACTTCTAACTTTTGTAATTAGTTCCGTGCAGGTAGTATTTCTTCTTTTTCTTCTTTCTTGCCCTATAATAATAGTATTATTATTGTTTTTTTCTTTCGTTTTCCCTTTCTATTCTCACCCCCCTTCCTAGGGCCTAGGGGTTGTGACTGTAGACAATGCTGAGTAGAATCTTTTTATTTATTTATTTTTTTTTGAGACAGAATCTCGCTCTGTCACCCAGCCAGGCTGGAGTGCAATGGCATGATCTCGGCTCACTGCAACCTCCACCTCCCAGGTTCAAGCCATTCTCCTGTATCAGTCTCCTGAGTAGCTGGGATTACAGGCACCTGCCACCATGTCCAACTAATTTTTTGTATTTTTAGTAGAGACGGGATTTCGCTATGTTGGCCAGGCTGGTCTCGAACTCCTGACTTCATGATCCACCTACTTCAGCCTCCCGAAGTGCTGGGATTACAGGCATGAGAGTGCAATCTTTTGGCTTTGCTTCTATAGCCGCATGCAATTCTCTTGATAGGTTTTATATTAGGCTACACGGTTCACCCTACAGGGAAGGCTTGAGTTTTACAGCAGAAATTTTCTGTCTAGGTTCCCATTCAGGTCCATTTACACAAATGAAAGGTTAGAAACTTGCTTAATTCAGATCGGTCAACACAGCTGAGTTCCAATAGTTTGATGCAACTGAGCTCTAATTAGCTGATACAGACAAGCCCTGCCTGGTTCATACAGCTGAGCCCTGATCAGCTTAGGCAGGTGAGCTGTAATTGGTTGGTTCAGGTGATCTCTGAAAGTTCCAAAGTTGAAATGGTGTGGATTTTGAGGGAATTCAAAGTACCTGTGTGACCTCTAGTCAGCCAATGGCTGCTTGGAGTCCAGTTAACCAGTCAGGGTCCAGGATTGGCTCTTTCAGGTTCACTTTGTTCACACACTTCTGCCTTTGACTATACCCAAGCCTCAGCAAAAACAGACTGGCTTTGTGCAGTTGCTTCTTAAGATACTCTTCTTGATTGTTTTATTAATTACCCCTCCAGTTCACTTTTTGTTTTCCAGACATGTAACAAAACCTTTCTGTGGTTGATGACTTCCACAATCTCTTGACTTTTATTGGTCTACTAATTTTGGTATCTTTATACTTTTATTTAAGTATGTTTTCAGGAGGAACACAAGGTTAATATGTCTTCATGGTCTATCCTTTTTTACTACAAGTCCCTGTTGATTTTCGTATCTGAAGTTCTCATAGGAGAAAACCAACCTCTGTTAACAGATGTAGCATTTATGACGTCAACTTTTTTTGAGCAATCAATCACTAAGGATTTAGGATACAGTAATTTCTAATAAGGAAATTATACCTATCCCAAGGAGTTGATTTGAAGGTGAAATGAGGTGATTAACATGAAAATGCTTTGTAAAACTTTAAGTTCTAAAAAATGCTTTGTGTGATTATTTTTGTTATTACTATACAATTTTATGTACGACATTGTCTAGGTGACACAGTGCCTTTTTGTTTATTCTTTTACAAACCGACCATATTTTTCAATATCTCAGTGGAAATGATGACATTGTGAAGGTTGGGAATGAAACCACAGACGTTTCTTAACACCTATCACTTCACAATGTTTTCAGCAACTATTTTCTCATGTGTTTCTGTTTCCAATTTTATTGAGAACCTACTTCCAGTTACATCCTTTACTTGAAGATTTAGCAAATATTTTCCAGACTTCAAATATTTTATGTTTTGTAGGCCGTAAACAGTTTCTGTAGTTCCCCTTCCTCCTCCTTTTTCTTTTTCTTCAAGAACCCTTTCAAAATGTAAGAATCATTCTTAGCTCACGGGTCATACAAAAAGATCTGTGGGCCATTTTTTTGCCCATCACTGATCTATTTCTTTACTGAGTAGAAAGCAAATCTTTGAGTAAATCACTTCTTTAAAGGAATTGGTCTCCCTAATTTTTTTGTTTTAATTTTCTACAATTTTTAATTAACATTGCATCCAGAGAGATCCTGTTAAAACCTAAATCAGATTGTATCACTCAAACCTCTCTAATGGCTTGCTCAAAGCAAAAGCCAAAGTCCTCTAAATGCCTCCAAACCCCTAGCAACCCATGCTCTCCGTTTCCTTGCTGACATCATTTCCTTCTCCTCTCCACTCTGATCCCTCTCTCCCTCACACACTGATGCCCTTTCTGTTCCCTAAATACTCATGGACATTCTTGCCTCACGGCCTTCCCATTTGGCTGTTCGCTCTGCCTGTAAGGCTCATTTCCCAGATATGCACATTATTGTTTCCTGGAACACCCTCAGGCTCCTTCTTAAATTTCAGCCTCCCCCATAATTTCAAATTGCAACCTCCCTCCACCATCTAACAGTCTTTATCTCCTTTCGCAGTTTTCTATTCCGCCCTAGCAACTATCTGATCTACTATTTTACCCATCTATTTTTATTTATATATTTATGTATATGTTTATAAGATTATTCATTTATTTATTTTTGTGTCCCCCTCCAACTACAAGGTGAAGATATTTATCATTTTTTGTTTATGACTATATTTCCTCTACATACCTGTGAAACATACCAAAGGACAGTACCTGGCATTTGGTAGGGGATTAATAAATTATCTTGAATAAATAAATGTATGCATGGATTAGTAAATGAATCCCCATAGTGTCTGAATTGAGGACTAGTGTGAAGAAGAAGGTAGCATGGTTGGGACAGGGTACTGCAAGAAGCAGTATTTGGAGTTCTCTTCTATGTTTGTAAATATATAGGGTGTTGTTCATTTAGGTAATTTTAATGTAGTCTGGAACTATTTGAGGGAGACACATCACGATTTTTTTTAGTGCATTCTATAGAATTCATTTTAAATATTTGTAAATATTGGAAATATATGCATGCACGTACACCTCTATTGAGTTTATTATAAGGGCCCCTTGAGGTAGAGACAGCAAGTATAAGTATCTTTCTTTTTTTGTTTTGTTTTTGAAAATTGAACAACCATTCTTTAAAAAATAATCTCAGCAAACTAGGGATACAAGAGAATGTCCTCAACCTGTTGAAGGGCATCTTTAAGATATCTACTGCTAACATCCTATGTAATGATGAAAGACTGAATGCTTTCCCTTAAGATGGAGAATAAGACAGAGATGTCAGTTCTTACCACTTCTATTCAACATTGTACTGGAAATTCTAGCCACTGCAATCATTTTTTAATTGGGAGTGGGGAAAAAGAGGGAGTGAAGGAGAATAATAAAAGGCCTTTAGATTGAAAAGAAATAAGTAAAACTGTCTATTCACAGATATGATCATCTATGTAGAAAACCAAATAAAATCCATTACCAAGTTACTGAAACCAGCGAGTTTCGCAACACTGCAGGATGTATAACTGATATACAAAAATCAATTGTGTTTCTGTATGTTAAAAGTAAACAATTAGGGATTTAAATTTTAAAATAATACTATTTTCAATAGCATTAAAATATAAAATTCTTGGGAATAAACATGACAAACTATGTGGAATATCTGTACACTGATAACTCAAAAGCATTGCTAAAACACTCCGGCTAACTATGATGCAGACAGTCCATATTTCATGTTCCTCCAAACACTGCTTCAGGCCTTAGGCAAAGGCTCACCAAGGGCCCATTCATCTCATCAGATAAATAATTTTATATAGGAAGTGAGGACAAAACCGTAGTTACTAATAAGCAGAGTATATATCTACTTCTCAGGAATTAGAAAGTGGCATGTGGGAAATTTTAGAATTTCAGAGATGTGGATGCATGTCTTTCTGGCTCTAAATATTTTCATTTTAGAGATCTAGAAACTGCCCCTGGCTGTAAGGAGCGTTCCTAGGCCCTCCCTGAAGCAGTCACTGCTGTGACCCCAGGGCGATGTGATGCAGTGAGGGCCTCCTGAACTACAGCTCATTCTTTTCCTGAGACAGAGCTGGGAATGACTCTCCCATAAGTCCCAGGACAGGAGTGTCATCTTCAGGAGTGCCTTCTGGATAGGAAAACTAAGGCTCCTAGGATCAAATAGCAGCTAAGTCTTAGAGCCACAATCTAGATCCTGGATTTATTGAAGGCAGGGAGGGGGTCGTGGGAGGGACCAGAAAAACAAAACCAAACAGAATCTCTGCTAAAAAATGGTTTGTCTTAGGTAAATAGCACCTTTTCTTTAAGCTCTTATTTTTTTGTTAATGACTAATATCAGAGGCTTTCCTGGAAGTACGTCTCACAGGATGGAGGGAAAAATGAACACTTAGGAGTAAAAATATAGGGCTTTGTGGAGAGACTGCACTGAAGATAAGGGTTCAAAACACATACTAGGTCAATTTCTAATTTGCCATTGGACTAGCCTAGGCTAGAAGCACTGACCAGTGTAATGTCCAAGTTAGCCACAGGGACAATCACTAAGAAGTATTTCTTCTGATTTCCCTTGAAGTTTGATGATTTCAGCAAATATATATCTCATATATGCACAGAAAATGTAAGCCTTGAAAATGCTGAGATGTTTGTGAGCCTAACCTTGATGGACATCAATACCTATGACAGAAAGTGGAGTAAGTGATAAGCTTCGGATTTGCATTTATTATTAACAAATAGTGCTTACTCTATGCCAAGCACTATTGTAAGTCATCAGCAAATTCTGATTCATTTAATCTTCATAATAACTCTGTTGATAGGTATCATTTATAATCCTACTTGTTTGTTTTTTTAAGGACGCTGAGGCCCCGAGAGGTTAAATACCTTGTTCAATGTCACACAGTTAGTAGATTGCAAAAACCCAGATTTATAACCAGACCATCTGAACTTTTGTCACTTGGCTGTACCACCTCATTAGAAACCATGTGTAGGGAAAAGACTAAATTGACAAGAATCTGAACTAAAGGCAGAAGAGGGAAATGAGAAAGTGAATGATGCTGGGACCTGGGGAGAATTTAAGTTCAGACGTTCTCAGGGAGGAGTCCTGGGAGAGGGCCTGAGATATGGCTGGAATGTTAACTTGGGGTGGCACCTAAGTCCCCTGAGACAAGACTCTGTTCTCTTTAAAGTTCAGAAAGGCAGGTTGGATGAAATGTATTGGAAACAGGGTAGAAAGAGAAAGAATAATGTGACTTCAGTGATGAGCAGTAACATTTTCCCTTTAAGTAATAGAAGAGAGGGTCTCTGGGGAAGGAAAGACCTCTTGCTGCCAGATGTCTAGGCTTTTATTCCCCGGATGAACATGGGGAAAAGTGACAGTCATTGTACTGGTTTCAGAAATCCCTTAAAACCAAAGCTTCAGTTCCCCAGAACAGGGTTAACAGTTGTGTGTTAGGCTCTCCACTGTGTCTGCAGTCACATGTTTTCCCTGGAGTAACAGTTCTTGTTAAGTATGCATTAGTATCCTATGGCCGTTATAACAAATTAGCACAAACTTGGTGACATGAAACAAAATACATGTATACTCTTGCAGTTCTGGACGTCAAAAGTCTGAAAGCACTTTCACTGGGCTGAACTCCAGAGGTGGCAGGGCTGTGCTCACTCTGGAAACTCGAGAACAGGATCAGTTTAAGATGAGATAGCACCTACAACATAAGCTGAGAACTGTTGGGTGCAAGTCAGGGACACTGAAAATGAAGGCAATTCTAGTTTAGAGAAAGAAATCAGAGAATAAAGGTTTACTTGTTAATATTTGGGAAGGTTTTAATTTTATACAACAAACATTTATAGAGAAAAGGTGACTGGAGAACAGGAATGTGCACAGGATTTGGTAATTGGTAGTGGGGTATCTGCTGTGACACTCATGAATCCACATGCTTTTTCCTCAAATGGCAAGTGGAAGTCTGTCTCCACTACTGACGTTGTCAGCTAGAACTGGATTTTGGCATTTCATTGGCTCAAATCACACTTTCTTTTGGTGTTAGAATCTCCTTAGAGTTTACAATCTTGTGTTCTACTTAGGTTGCTTTTTAAAAGTTAAATTCCAGCATAGGCTGGGGTTTGCCCACACCAACTCTGTTATAGGCGACGCCATGAACTTCCAAGGGCGTCCATTTCAATCAAGTTGTCAGAAGTGTGCAGGAAGCTGTAAGACAGGTTGTTAAGATACAAAGGGCAAGTTAAACTTTAAAATGCACTATAAGAGAGGCTGCCTCGTGACATAGTATATTCCAGGCCCTATTGAATTCACTAGGTCCCCACAGCCGAGCAAATTGAAACCTGTAGGGCTTCTTAGGGGAGAGGCCCTCTGTGTTACCTAACCTCTGCCCTGTACCAGGGCAACTGCTAGTTTTCAATCTGGAAGAAAACCAGTAGAAACAAAATTCTTATTGTGGAATCTTATATTAATACTCTCAAAAATAAGAACTAAGGTTTTCTTACATGCTATTGATGAAACTCATGATGATCTAAATTTTTTAATGAAAAATTTTAAATTTTAGTATTTAATTATGGGTGAAATTGAGCATTCGTTCAAGCATGTTTCCAAGTTATTTGTGTTTTCTTCTAAAATGTACTTCTCCTTAAATGAAAGGCAACTAGAACTTTGTTCTATGTCTATAATTGTATGAAATAATCTAATCATTTATTTCTCCAAAAATAGTATTGTGTCTTTTGATAAAAGAAAATTAAACACTGACCCAAGGGGAAAGCTCACAAATCTCGATACCTTCACATTTATTAGGGCCAACTATCCTAATGTCAAAAAAAAAAAAAAAAAAGAAAAGAAGAAAAAATATTGGCAATACATGTAATTGTGTTTAGAATTAAACTATCATTTAAAGTGCTATTATAAATCATTAAGGAAAGAGTAAATATATCCATAGAGAATAGGGAAAGGACATGAATAAATAGTTTGACAAAAAAGAAAATATAAATAGCTTAGACCATATGAATACATACTCAGTAGCATTCACATTTTATATTAAAATTAAAATAACTGTGAAATATCATTTTAACTTTTATATTAATCACAAAAATCATTGCTGAAGATGTGGAGAAATGAAAATTTTCAGGCAGTTTTAACAAGAATGCACATTGGGATAGCCACTTGAAGCACAATTCAGAAATATCTTTCACATTTTTCAATGTATTTACTATTTGACCCGACAATTCCATCTCAAGGACTCTCTCCTATGGATGCGTCTAACACATAAGCAAAGACATGTGTCCATTGTTATTAATAGTAATGGTCTGGAAACATTTTAAAAGACCCATTAATAGGAAACTGATTAAAATAATTATAGTGCATTCATATAATGGATCACCTTACAGACATTTTTAAAATGAGGTAGGTACCTCCCTAAGTTCTGACGTGCTGAAATATAATTTTCTCTAAGATATATTGTTAAGAGAAAAAAATGAAAGCTGTAGAAGAAGGTACCACAGGACACAATAATTTACATAGAAAATTCCAGAAAATATACATAAAAACTTTTAAGCAGTAAGATGAGAGGGAAAATTATTTTCACTGTTTACCTGTTTTGCTATTTTGCATATACATTCCTTACTTTAATTATATAATCTAGCTAAGGAGAAGTAAAGTGTGCCATGTCAAAATAGTCTGAGCTCTATATAAGCTTTTTAACGTATCTTTAAGGAAAGGAGGAAAAACATTCTGCTGAAATATGTCAAAAAGAAATTACACAAATAATGAATAGATAGATGAGTATCCATGATGCATGCCACTTTTAAATCTAGATGCCTGGAGTGTTTCACAAATATATCCGGGCAGGCAATGTGTATACTAGTCTCACTGACTAGTTCACTTCATGTAATTCATGCCAATTCCTCATATTGGGTTCAAAGAACACAATTGTACCTAAAGGCCTAATAGAAATACTCCTAAAACTTTTGTGACTATAAAATGAAGATGCTCAGCCTAGGAAATATGACGAGACCTCGTCTCTACAAAAATGTTTATATTAAAACTAGCCATGCATGGTGGTGCATGCCTGTAGTCCCAGCTACTTGGGAATCTGAGGTGGGAGGATCTCTTAAGACTAGGAGGTCAAGGGTACAGTGAACCATGATCATGCATTGCCCTCCAGCCTGAGTAACACAGTGATACATGGTCTTAAACAACAAAACAAAACAAATATCAAAAAAATTGCTAAATACAATTTCAAAGATAAATTGTTCATTTTAGAAAATTTATCTATACAGAATTTCTCTGATTCTGAAGAATTTGATATTTTAATCTAAACCTTAGTTAACTATGGTATCTAAAAATGTCTTAAAAGAGAAAAACAAATATGCTATTAAATCTCATTACTACTCTTAGGTTGATACATTTCCCAATAATCAACCTAGCTTAAAAGTACTCAAATAATATGGCAATGTATTGCCCAGATTCAATGCCACTTTTGGGAGTGAATATAATAACCAAACTTAGATTCACCTATTTATGGAATAATTATTAGCCTCCTTAAGATCCTTTGTGTGATTGAACCGGTAAGTAATATCATTAACTGTCAATTAAAAAGTCACACTCACTGATTTTATCAGGAGTAAATACACTCAAGAAAAAGACCTTGGACATCATCATAATTGGGATTTATACAAACTAGTGGATGAGAAAAGTCACGATGGAAGTCAGATTTCAGAGAGTGACTGGCAGAAAATCTCTGAAAGTGCAGAAGGGATTGAGTCTACTAGGGCTGACTCAGAAATAAGACCTACTTTTCAAAATGGATAGTGATTTTGGGTAGAGAGTCAGGCTGTGACTGAATTTAGTCTGCATTATTTCCTGCTAGACTGCCTAAACACTGCTAAAAAGAGAGTTTTGTAGGTGGAAATTAAATAATTGTGGCACCGGAAGCCCAAGACGTTCAGTGGGAATCCGTTTTCTTTACAGAGAGTGCTGGATGGTATAGACTGGACACTTTCAATAGGAGCCTTAATTATGGATGTGTCATAAGAATAGAAAATAAAAGAGAATAAAAAATAAAAGAGAACAAAGGCATGTTGTGGAACTTTGGGAGTCAGAACATTAAAATAAGGTGCTCCTGGAGCTTGGAGTTGAAGCTTTTATAGGTGTGGGCCAAACAGCCCATTGGTAATGATATACATGGGCCGAAGAGGTAGAGGGTTTCCAGGCTTCAAAACAAGTGTGGTGAAGCAAGTACCCTCACGAGCCTTTCTGCTAGAAGTCAGCTGGATTCTGCATTAAATATAGTTTTGGATTTAGTGCTGGTCTTCCAGGACATAAGAGAAACCTCTAAACATCTATAATAAAGAAAGGCAAGAATCTGTGTGCTGAAAGTAGAGGAGTGAAGGGCAAGCAAATAAAAGTTGGATTTTCCCAAGGCAAAACCAACATTAGTATCATACCATGTGAATTAAGCCTCAGGCTAATGGTAAATAAGTAAATCTGACCCATAGTTGCATGTATAAAACCAGAAACCCTGAATAGGGAAGTAGTTCTAGATAGGAAGTCCCTCTGGTTCCCAGCAGATACAAAGGCAAAACCACAGAATAATGTCAACCAAGCACATATAAACTCACAACCAAAGGTCATCCACCAAAATAGGCCACCAAGGGTAAAAATTTGGAGAAAAAGCAGATTCTTTTGATATTAAATATTTCAGTGTGGAGCATTAAAATGACTCTTATTAGATGTTAATAAATAAAAGAAGTAATCACAAATTTAAACAAGCAATAAGAACACAGTGCAGATATTAAAAGGAATTATGTACTATGTTTTGAAATGAAAATGTATTGTCAAAGTAAAAAGAAATCCTCAAGGACTTATGTAAACAACAGATTAATAGCAAAGAGTTGGAACCAACCCAAATGTCCAACAACGATAGACTGGATTAAGAAAATGTGGCACATATACACCATGGAATACTATGCAGCCATAAAAATGATGAGTTCATGTCCTTTGTAGGGACATGGATAAAACTGGAAAACATCATTCTCAGTAAACTATCGCAAGGACAAAAAACCAAACACCGCATGTTCTCACTCATAGGTGGGAAATGAACAATGAGAACTCATGGACACAGGAAGGGGAACATCACACTCTGGGGACTGTTGTGGGGTGGAGGAAGGGGGGAAGGACAGCATTAGGAGATATACCTAATGCTAAATGATGAGTTAATGGGTGCAGCAAAACAACATGGCACATGCATACATATGTAACAAACCTGCACATTGTGCACATGTACCCTAAAACCTAAAGTATAATAATAAAATAAAAAAAGAAGAAAAAATAACAATAGCCATTTAAAAAAAAAAAACAACAGATTAGCACACTGAAAAAAAAATTAGTGAACTGAAAGCTAGATCAGAAGAAATCAGACAATACAAAGGGACAAGAAAATGTATAACATGAAAAGAGGCCAATGGGTATGGAGGACAGAACCGTAAGTTTCACCATACATCTAATCAGACTTATATAAGGAGAGAAAGGAGGAGAGGCAATATTTGAGGAGCATTTTTTCCAGAAATGATTGAAGACATGAACTCACAGATATAAGTGAAAAGAAATCTAGACCCAGATCCATTGTAGAGAAACTGTAAAATATCAGACAAAGACAAAGAGGTTAAAAGCAGCCAGAGAGAAAATATAGATAATCCAGCAAATTACAAAAGCTACATGACAATTAACATCTCAATAGCAACAATGGAAATTAGAAGACAAAACCTAACTGTCAGCAACAAACTGGGCACTCAGAAAAAATACATTTTAGAATAAATGTAAAATTAATATTTCATTTTAGGTGCTCAAAAACTAGAAGTTTTTATGTAAAGCACCTTCTAAAAGTTATACTTAAGAAAGAAGAAAAAAAAACATCAGAAGGAAATTCTCACATGTAGGATCAAGAAGGCATAGAAACAGGTAAACATGTGGCTAAATAAAATTAAGCCATGTCATATGGAGTAATCATAGTGTTGTCTAATTAGTAGGGTTGAAAATGACAGAGATGATACAAATAATGATATGCACACCAGGAGGGAATAGTCGAAGGCATTACATTTCTCATACTGTTTTTGAGGGAAGGTTAAGATATTAACTTTTTAAAAGCATACATGGTAACAAGTTAAGATCAGTAATTAAAATTAAAATAGCATATATAACTTTTCAGCCTCTGGGTATGTAGGAATGAAATAACGAACAAAACAACAGTTAAATTAAAAAGAGAGGCAAGACCTAGTGTTTGATAGACCAGTAGGGTGACCATGATTTATAATAATCTATTACAAATTTCAAAATAGCTGGAAAAGAATAATTCTAATGTTTCTAGCCATAAAGACAAGAGAAATATTTAAGGTGATTTATATCTCAATTTTATCTTTACAAATTATATGAATGTATTAAATTATCACATGTAATCCTAAATTGCATCTATTATGAATCAATAAAATAAGATAAACTTTTTTTAAAGTTAAAAAAGGCAAGAAAGCAGAAAAAAGAAATTTCTTGAAGCAAAGGGACACATAGCAAGGATAAAAGAGTAGGCAAGTCTAAATATATTATTAACAACAATTAATTTAGATATACTAAACTAGATGGCTAGAAAACAAATTGTCAGATTAAAAAAAAAGAAAATCTTGACACATGCTATTTGTATTAGACAAGTGTAACACTTAAGGGCACAGGAAGTTTTATATAAAAGGATGGACAAATTATTCTAAGCCAAATAACCAAAAGAAATAAGCAATACTGATTTTTTTAAATGGGTACATTGGAATCAAAGTTGCATAACCTCTACAGAAAAAATTAAAAATGTGTCTTGAAAGATATTATAGAAGATCTAAATAAATTGTGAGACATTTCATATTCCTTAGACTCAGACTGTTAAAGATGATAATTTGCTCTAAGCAATCCACAGGGCATTCAAGAACTTCCACTCAAAATCTTGATAGAATATTTTTTAGGAACTTGATGAGATGATTCTAAAATTTACATAGCAGAAATAAATACCAAGAATGGTCAAAATTATCCTTAAACAAAAATAAAGTCGGGGAGAGATTGCCTTACTAGATAATAAGAGTTGTTATAAAGCTATAATACTCAAGATTTTGTTGTACTGTGAGAGATGGAGACATTGACCAATGGCGCAGAATACATCGCTAATAGGAACAGACCAATGTAACCTGGACATCTGAGAAATGAGAGTGTTGGATTTGTAGGGATAATTATAGACTATTATAAGTGCAAAGCTGGGCTTTCTTAAACAAATGTAAAACATGCAAACAGAAATTGGTAAGTTATAATTTATAGAAGAATTTCTCTTCATGTAAACACACCAAAGAGAAAATGAAAGCAAGTCACAACTGAAGTAGATATTTGCAGTATGTCCAGCTTACATGAAGAGCTACAAATCAGCAAGTTAAAGACACCTGCAGAAATTCTGGTTATGTGTGTGACACTCCCTGATCCTCAAGATCCCAAATTCGGGGACTATTTAAGAGACACAGAAGTAGTGGCTGAATTCTTTGAGACTGAATAATTTCCTAGACTTTGGGGATTGCCACTGAAATAACTTTTTGGGAAAACAAGCAGGTGATCTTAGGGAATTTCAATTTACATATAGTCTATGAAATATGTCAATTTGCAGTACTTTGTAATGCTTGATTCTGATTGTGTATTCTTTTCAAGTAGTACAGTCAGATGAATACAGAATAATGTTAAGATGGTAGGGCAATTGAACTAGAGCAAGTTATTAAGAAAACAACTTATTCTTCACTAGTGTTGAGGGTAAATATATATACATTTTTTACCAACTGAAATGTAAGCAAGGCATGAAATATTGCATCAAAGACTAGTTGTCTGAAAATATGGAAGAGTATTCTTTATATCTTTGTCTGCTTTTCTGCCTTGAAGGCTTTGGTTTCCCTCATCTCTCTTTCCACAAGCCTCAAAGTCTAGAATGTCTTCTCAATCCTTTTGTTTCCCATACAAACTGTAGCTACCTGTCTAGCCTCTCCTCTCCTTTCCTCCTCTCCTCTCCTCTCCTCTCTTCTCCTCTCCTGTCCTCTCCTCTTTCCTCCCAGTCCCTCCCCTCCCCTATCCTTTCTCTCCCTTCTCCCCTCTTCCCTCCCCTCTCCTTCTTCCCCCCCACCTCTCCCCTCTGTCCCCTTTTCACCTCCTCTTCCCTTCCTCTCCTCCCTTTCCCCTCCTCTCCCTGTCCTCTTTTCTTCTTTTCTGTCTTCTCATCTTCTGTCCTCTCTTTTTAAATGTTGACACTGACTTTTCTTATCATCTTTTTTTTTTTATTATACTTTAAGTTTTAGGGTACATGTGCACAATGTGCAGGTTTGTTACATATGTATCCATGTGCCATGTTGGTGTGCTGCACCCATTAACTCGTCATTTAGCATTAGGTATATCTCCTAATGCTGTCCCTCCCCCCTCCCCCACCCCACAACAGTCCCCGGAGTGTGATGTTCCCCTTCCTGCGTCCATGAGTTCTCATTGTTCAATTCCCACCTATGAGTGAGAACATGTGGTGTTTGGTTTTTTGTCCTTGCGATAGTTTACTGAGAATGATGGTTTCCAGTTTCATCTATGTCCCTTCAAAGGACATGAACTCATCATTTTTATGGCTGCGTAGTATTCCATGGTGTATATGTGCCACATTTTCTTAATCCAGTCTATCGTTATTGGACATTTGGGTTGGTTCCAACTCTTTGCTATTGTGAATAGTGCCGCAATAAACATACGTGTGCATGTGTCTTTATAGCAGCATGATTTATAGTCCTTTGGGTGTATACCCAGTAATGGGATGGCTGGGTCAAATGGTATTTCTAGTTCTAGATCTCTGAGGAATCACCACACTGACTTCCACAATGGTTGAACTAGTTTACAGTCCCACCAACAGTGTAAAAATGTTCCTATTTCTCCATATCCTCTCCAGCACCTGTTGTTTCCTGACTTTTTAATGATGGCCATTCTAACTGGTGTGAGATGGTATCTCACTGTGGTTTTGATTTGCATTTCTCTGATGGCCAGTGATGATAAGCATTTTTTCATGTGTTTTTTGGCTGCATAAATGTCTTCTTTTGAGAAATGTCTGTTCATGTCCTTCGCCCACTTTATGATGGGGTTGTTTGTTTTTTTCTTGTAAATTTGTTTGAGTTCATTGTAGATTCTGGATATTAGCCCTTTGTCAGATGAGTAGGTTGCAAAAATTTTCTCCCATTCTGTAGGTTGCCTGTTCACTCTGATGGTAGTTTCTTTTGCTGTGCAGAAGCTCTTTAGTTTAATTAGATCCCATTTGTCAATTTTGGCTTTTGTTGCCGTTGCTTTTGGTGTTTTAGACATGAAGTCCTTGCCCACGCCTATATCCTGAATGGTATTGCCTAGGTTTTCTTGTAGGATTTTAATGGTTTTAGGTCTAACATTTAAGTCTTTAATCCATCTTGAATTAATTTTTGTATAAGGTGTAAGGAAGGGATCCAGTTTCAGCTTTCTACATATGGCTAGCCAGTTTTCCCAGCACCATTTATTAAATAGGGAATCCTTTCCCCATTTCTTGTTTTTGTCAGGTTTGTCAAAGATCAGATAGTTGTAGATATGTGGCATCATTTCTGAGGGCTCTGTTCTGTTCCATTGATCTATGTCTCTGCTGTGGTACCAGTACCATGCTGTTTTGGTTACTGTAGCCTTGTAGTATAGTTTGAAGTCAGGTAGCGTGATGCCTCCAGCTTTGTTCTTTTGGCTTAAGAGAATAACACTGTTTCCTATCAATAACACTGTGTCCTATTAAGGACAATGCAGGAATAAATAGCCACAAATTCCTTTGAATGGAATTTATGTTTCAGATAAGAAAGCCTATTTAACAAAATCTCAATGGTCTTTTGCCATAATAATAGGTTAATAAGTTAATTAGCCAACCAAACATTCATATATGCTATACTATTTTTCTTCACTTAAATCTTTATTTGCTAAGCACTTTCCATGAAGTCTTACATTCTTCTAAGTTGGCTTTTCTCAAACTGGGTTCTATAGATCCTTGGTTCTCAAAGAACCAAGAGTTTTCTATGAGAAATCTAAAATGCTAATTTTTATTTAAATGAGGACTTACAAATTTAATATATTTATCTTTTAATTCTCTAATAATCCCCTTATAAAAGGATACTCCCCTCTCAACCTCGGGGATCTAATTTGTGCTTGTATTTATGACTATGCTGTTGCTCAGTAAGCTCTCAAAGTGAACACATTTAACTCTTAAAGTGTCGTTAAATATGTCTGGTAGCCATTAGGTGAATAACAATCATAATATCAGAAGGACAATAATTGCCTGATTTCTGCCTCGTACCTATTTTGAGTACTTTTACTGTCAATAAATACAAAATTTCTCTTTTACAATGATACTTCTCAATTGAAGACACTTTTCATAGAATAAGACTTTAATGTCTTATTGGAATTAAAGAACAATCTTTAACATAATATTACATAAAATTAGCAAAGCAAATCTTACAATAGTATAATAAAAGTACAATACTTTATGAACAAATTGGTTTTAGTCCAAGAATACAAGGTTGATTTAACATATGAAAATCAATTAATGTAATCCACCACACTAACAGGTTAAAAGAGGAGAATTATATAATCACTATATGTAGAAAAAGCATTTGACAAAACACGCAACTCATTTCTCATAAAAATTGTCAGTGAACTAGGAATAAAAGGAAACTTAATCAACCTGTTAAATGGCACCCATAGAAGTCCTATGATAAGTATCATAATAATGAAAGATTGAATGCTTTCTTCTAACATTGAAGAAAAGGATGTTTTTTTCTCACCATTTCTATTCAATATTGTATTAGAAGGCCTACCAAGTGCAAAAACTAAAATGAAAAGGATGAAGATTTGAAAGGAAAAGGAAAACTATCTGCACATGACATAATTTTGTAGCTAGAAACTCTTGTGGAATCTAAAATTATTAGAACTAATACTGGATGTAGCAATATTATAGAACACATGTTGAATGAATAAAACTTTTATTTCTACATATTAGCAATAAATACGGAGAAAATAAAATTTAAAAACGTTATCAAAAACATTGAATACCTAGTAATAAGCATAAAATATGTGTAGGACCTCTGCATTGAAAACTAGTGCAGGCTCTAATCTGCAATGCACCAGGCAGGATCAGGGTGGAAGTGGGGCCTGAGGTTGTACCAGGGCCGGATGTGGGGTGGTAACTGGCAGGGCTTCAGCCCAGAGCTGTGGCACAGCTGTGGGGTGGGGAAGGCTCTGGGGAGAGGAAGGAGTAGGTGGGGACCACTTAGCCTGCTTTAGGACTGAGGGTGCATGAGCTGTCCCACCTAAGACAGAAGGGACCCTAGTGGCGAAGAGCTACCAGAGATGGGGAGAATCAGCCCTGAGTCTCGCTGTGCAGGCAGAGGACACCCTGAACAGCTGGCCCCACACCTGCCGCTCAGGGTGCCCCAAGGTTGTGGGATGCAGAGGCCTCTATGGCCTGTGCTGCTGTTTTCATTGTCTTCATTGCTCCTGAAAGTTTGGACACCTGTGGTGTCCTGCTTGCCAACAACTGACTCTCAGGTGTTTCCAGTCTTCATTTGGTAGACTGACCTCAGGAGTTTTGGAAATGATCCCCCCCTTTATGTGTCCTCCCAAATCCAGACATCCCCTTTTTGGATAACTTCTCCCCAGGTACTCCTGGACATCACAGAGGGGGAGTCAAGCAGCTTCCACCTGCCTGCTTGCAGGACCTCCCAGAGACAGGCTTCTGGCAGGTGGCTAGAAATGAGCTCTTGCAAGAGAATGGACAGGGAGAAGGGGATGGAACACACCTGTGTCAGGGGAAGGGGTAAGCTGGGTGCTTTTTGCCTGAGACTTCAGGGAGGAAGGGAACACCCAGCCGGAGGTCACTGGAGAGCAGCACTCAGGACAGGGCACAGCGGGTGGATCACAAGATCGAGACCATCCTGGCCAACCTGGTGAAACCCCGTCTCTACTAAAAATACAAAAAAAAATTAGCTGGGTGTGGTGGTGCACACCTGTAGTCCCAGCTACTCGGGACTTGAACCCGGGAGGCAGTGGTTGCAATGAGCTGAGATCATGCCACTGCACTCCCTCCTGGTGACAGAGTGAGACTCTTTCTCAAAAAAAAAAAAAGATTGCAACTGAGTCCCATGAGTCAGAGTTAAAGCAGAGTTTGCCCAAGGAGGAGCAGAGAGGGTGGTAGGTGCAAATCCCAGTCCAGTGAATCAGTGTGATTCCTGGGATGAGTTAAAGTAGGTGAAAGATTGAAATTCTGACAGAGGAGCTTGGGTCAGACACCAAAAGAGGTTTGGATGGGTAATAGAATACAGTGTCTGAGTGTGCCTTGGAGTTAAAAAGAAAACATCACTACCTTGATGTGAGAACCAGACCATCAAGAGATTGAAGGCCAGTGGCATAAAGACACCCTGTGGTGAAGGGAAAGAAAGGACAGTGATGGGGTGGCTGGGTCATGTGGGCAGGTGGACACCAGGAGATGAAAAGGCCAAAGTTAGCAAGGACTCTAGCAGGGAAGCTGTGGCATCCCAGGGGGACACAGAGGGAGTAGCTTTCTCCACCAGCTCTCACGACAGGATGTCCTGCTCCCCCAGCTGTTCTGTGGCACGCCTGTCTGCAGAGATCTTGATGGAGTTTGCACAAGGCTACTTTCAATGGGAGCGTCCCCAGATGGCTGCAGGAGACAGGCAGTACTGACTACAGCCAGGAGCACTCCCAGGACAGGACGCTGGCAAAGTTCGCATCCTCCCACATCTTGACTACACCATTGCTGCAGCTTTTCTGCCCTGAATGAATTCTGAGTTAGGTAAAACAAAGGCAATGGCCTTGTGTCAGTCCTTCAGGTAACCCCCAGACAGGTTAGAACAAACATACACAATTCTTTGAGAATAGGTTCTTCTCTGCTCCCTTGGGAACCAAGGACCAGGGTCCCATCCTGGGAACCTGGCCACCTTCTTCAAGACCATCACCAAGCGGGAGAGAGTGGGGCGAGGGCAAGGAAACACACAGCAAAGCTGCCTTGTTGTTTTTCAGCTGCTTTTGTGCTGCTTCAGCTTTCACTCTGTTGAAGCTCCTAGGGCTATTTCCGAGTTCTGACAAAGCTGAACCCAGCCACCCAGTTTACTTCCACAATTTCCCCCCAAATCTGCATCTACAGAGAAGCATCAGTGAGCAAAGTGGCCTTTATTAGAGCGACTGAGGAGGAGGGAGCGGTGAGCACACCCCGTGGCCCCAAATTTAATACTGTCTCTTAGTGACAATTTCCTTTGAAAGTCCCTTTTGCACTGCTTGGCCCTTGAGGGCTCTGAGCCTCTCACTTGTACCCATGTAGTCCCAAGCTGCCAGCGTCCTCCTCCCCTTGCCCAGGGTCCCTCCCTCTCTCCCAACAATCTAAAATATTTTCCCAGTTTTATACAGAGCAAGCCAGCTCCCAGGAGTCCCTATTCCTACCTGCACCTTCTAAAACCATCTAGATTTGAAGTACAGATAGGCCTTCTATTTGGTATAACTTAAGAGAGAAGTTGCAGTGATATAAAGCACTCTCTTTTTGTTTTGTTTAGAATCACACCAGTGGTTGTTTCCCCATGAAGGGTTGTTTTATGATGTGTATGTATGTGAGTGTACAGATGTACACAATACACATACATATGCACACACACATACATATGACACACACACACACACGCACCCCTGTATTTTATTTATTTATTTGTTTTTGAGATGGAGTCTTGCTCTGTATTGCCCAGGCTGGAGTGCAGTGGCGTGATCTCAGTTCACTGCAACCTCCACCTCCCAGGCTCAAGTGATTCTCCCTGCCTCAGCCTCCCGAGTAGCTGGAATTACAGGCGCCCACCACTACGCTTGGCTAATTTTTGTATTTTCAGTAGAGACGGGGTTTCATCATGTTGGCCAGGCTGGTCTCGAACTCCTGACCTCAGGTCGTCTGCCTGCCTCGGCCTCCCAAAGTGCTGGGATTACCGGCATGAGCCACCGCACCTGACTGCTCCCATATTTTATATCCTCATATTAATAGATTCAATTAGCTCAGCTTAAAAAGCATTGCCATTCATTGGTGTGCAGGGTCCTGAAAGCCACTGCGCACATCTTCTCAGTGCTCTGTAGCAGTGCTGTCATGTTGGTATATTGAAATGATAGAGTGGTGGAGTATTTACACCATGGAATACCAGCAATGGTACTTTTAAAAAGAGTGAGCATCCCACTGTTTCACAGAGTTGTGATGCTCAGTATTACATTATTAAGATCCCACCCTGGTGGAAGCAAGCATCGTATCATTTCCTCATTAATCTCCTCAAGTCTCATGATAATTCTAATAAATCAACCACGGCCAAAACTTTTTCCTCCCATATGATGAAACCTCACAAGCGTTGATACCTCCATTTTTGTTTGTTTTCTCTGGCAAGACAGCTTGTTCATAATCCCTCCCCATCAAAGGACTTACACTTCAAAATCCCCTCTTCTGCTCTCCTTTCACTGCCAGATGATGCTCTGTTTGGCAAAGACCTGCAACTCATTGCTGACATCTCTTGCTTTGGCATTTGCAGCCTGATTCTGGCCGAGACTGACTTTAAAGACCCAGATCTCTTAGATCTAAAAATACCCTTCAAAGTTTGAACATAGGTAAGATCTAGAGAGAGAAGTTCTAGGTGAGAAAATAGGGCTTACAAATGGCCTGAAGTATATTTCTAAAAAACAAATCAGTATTCTAAAAGGCAAAAATTTGCTGGAAAATTTCAAATGTTAAAGGAGACTACAGAAACATACTATATGATATGCGGTCTTATGGTAGACCAGTACTCCAGGGAAGACAGTGCTATAAAGGACATTACTGGGTAAATTGACAGAATTGTCATGCAGAAAGAAGATTCGATAAAATTTTAGTAATGTTAAATTTGTTCACGTTGATAAACTCTGTACGCACTGAAGTATCTACTTTGTGAATGAATATACTCTGAAGTACTTAGAGAAGTAAAGGACCATGTTGTATGCAACTTATTCTCAAAGCTTAAGGAAAAATATTGATAATTATATGTATATATAGAAAACAAATCTGATAAAATGTTAAAAATTTGAGAACCTGGGTAAAATGGTATAGAACTCTTCTTTTTATATTATAATTTAGCTGTAACTTTGCAATTATTTCCCAAAAAAAATGTTTAAAACTTTTTTTCTACATAACCCCAGTAGACTCAGGACTTGGAGACACACAATAAGAAAGAAGAGGCCGGGCGCGGTGGCTCACGCTTGTAATCCCAGCACTTTGGGAGGCCGAGGCGGGTGGATCACGAGGTCAGGAGATCGAGACCATGGTGAAACCCCGTCTGTACTAAAAATACAAAAAATTAGCCGGGCGTGGTGGCGGGCGCCTATAGTCCCAGCTACTTGGAGAGGCTGAGGCAGGAGAATGGCGTGAACCCGGGAGGCGGAGCTTGCAGTGAGCCGAGATTGCGCCACTGCCCTCCAGCCTGGGCGACAGAGCGAGACTCTGTCTCAAAAAAAAAAAAAAAAAAGAAAGAAGAAAAGTAAAAGAAATGCAAGCCTGAAAATTGGTTTCAGGGCTGCAGATATCTATTGTGGTGATTGTTGTTAGACTTCCAGTCACCACACCAACAGCTTTTTTTCTTAATCAAACCAGTTCTAAGAATATATAGTAAATTAGCCAGCAACAAAAATCTCCATGGGTAAAGCCATCTGATTCCTGCCTCAGCTCACTGCCTATAGCTCTAACCACCCTGCAACCCAGCATCCAAGTGGATTCTGGGAGCTTTAGTTCTGTTGCAACTGTTCTGTCATTACTGGTGTACAGAGAGGAGCTTCACTGAGGATCCCTTTCAGGATGCTGTGACTCCCTTTACAATTCTATTTCTCACTGCCTTGGTAAAGGGTCTTTTGGACTCTTCTTGGATGCAGTTTAGTGGGTAGGTGAGTGGTTCTTCAATGAGAAACCTACTCTAGCATTTCAATTTCCCTGGGCCCTGTAGACCTTCTGCAACATACCAGTGGAGTTCTGGCATTTCACCTGGATTTAGTCTAGGCCACCAGATTTTAGTCAATTAACCAAGCAAATTCTTAGAGCCACTCAAACGGACACATGGAATCCAGAATCTTGGCTTAACGTTTCTATATCAAGATTTCATCCTTGTCCAATATTATATTCCTTTCCTCCTGATCAGACCCTTAGGATCCATTTCCATGCATGTTCCTCGGGTTTCTGTCTATATAAGTTGATAAACTCTTGCAATATTTAGATGTAACTTGCAGCCTCTCATGGTTCACACTTTGTAACTCACACTCTGGGGCCTGGTGAGACTTGAATCTGGTTACAAATGTAGAAACAAGAGGCACTGAGGGTTTTCAGGAAGGTTAGCAATCCTTTGCGAGGCAATTACCTTGAAAGAAGTTATTACAATCTTTAGGCAAAGGAATACTAACCTTAATCTTGGAGGAAGGGTTTCCATCTGCAAAAGGGGCTCTGAAGAATTTAGACATTCATGGTCTCCAACTTCACTGGAATTTGTCCATGTGTCCCCTTTTAATTGTTAGAGAGAGTCTCACTCTTAGTCAGTGTACCGACTTCAATGTGAATTCAATTTGCCTTGTAATTCAGCCACCAGAAAGATCAGACTTTGAATTTGTTTTTCGGAAATCTTGGCCCTATGTCTACAGGAGAAAAAAAGGTAGACATTGAAGCATTCTGCTCCCTTATGCAGACCTTGAGCTGGGAATTCAAAGCTCCGACTTCATTGTTTTCTTTCCCTAAGTTCTCTATTTTACTTAGAAGCAACTAACCAATCCCATTATGGTCCTTATTTCTACCAAAATATTCTAAGGTATCACTACTTGATCCCCCAAACCTCTGCCTTCTATAGGCTGGTGATTCCAGATGCCTGCAGGTGATCAGATATCTAAGTAACCCTCTTGCCACCAAATACCACACACACTTCAGTTACTCTTTCAAAAAAAATTATCAAGCAACTGCTCTATGCCAGAGACTCTTCTAGTCCTGAAGATACAGTGATAAATAAGATACAGTTCCTGCTGCCATTCAGCTTGGTTCTAGTGAGAAAGACAGATATATTAAAAAATAACTTGACATTACATTTTCAAGAATTTAAGTACTTTATTGGAAAATATAACTGTGTAAGAAGACAGATATTGACAAGGACACTTTTAGTTCTTGTAGCGAGGAAGTATAGACTTAACTCTTATTAGTAAAAGAGTGTTTAAGAATAAAAATATATCAATACCCCTAACTTTGGAGACAAGCTGAAGTACTGAATGTACTTCTATTTTTGATTTTTCCCTTAGCATGGTGAGTTGTTTGGGAAATGATTCAATAGTTATTTGTAGTTTCTAAATTCTCAGCAGCAGTTGCCTCCTGATATGTGTCACTATATATTCTGAGTTGACATCTGTTATCTGAATCACCAAAATAGTGCCTTGTTTTAAAATTTATCCACTATTGGCTTATGTTTTATCTTACTCTAGGCCATGTTATCACTACATGTGACATCTCTGTATATGTGTTTGTGAAACTGGGATAAAGTTGGCAAAACTTGAGATAGAGGAAACTATCTATGAAACATGTTTTGCATTAGTAGAACAGGAGGCATAAGCACATTTGGAATAGAAAGAACAGAGAAGGCGATATTGGAGAAATAGGATCTCACAAAGGAAAGTAGAATGCAAGTAGAGAACTTAAATGCAATTTAGGCAACCTATGCAATTTGGACAACTATAGACCTACTATGGCTTATGGTTTCTACCAACTAGACTTAAGCTCCTTTTGGAATAAAGCCTTTGCCTTATGGAGGAAGTCAGTTAATGTTTGTTGATTGTGATTTTGATGACGACATTCATGATGATATTCTATTTGGGGAATGTTTTTCAAAGCGGGGCTTTGACCTGACAAACTGTTATACCGATAGAAAACTCAACATTCTCTCACTGACACCTTAGGTATTTGACAGATATCTGAAAGAAAAATAATTTGATATGACCAAGCAATAGTGAAGTGTAGGATATTGATCTCCAGAGATTTATGAGACTAAAAATTGTGCAAACGAATAAAACCAATCAGTCTAGATGATCCCAATGTTGAGCAATATAGTTATGTTTACACATAATGTTGGAAAAGGCATCAGTGCAATTTCTACAATGCATTGATGATAATGATAATGAAATTTTAGTGACAATGTGATAATGAAATTTTAGAAGAAATTATAATTAGTTTTTCATCTCTCTTAAATGGATGTGTTGTTTTTTCTGTCCTCTTCCTTCTCCATTTATGCCTGTTCTGGTTTCTTGTTGACTTGGGGAAATATACATGTGGATAATAAGAGTGAACATTTCTGCAGAAACAAAGCAGGTCTACTGTGCTTCAGCAGGTTTAATTCTCACTTGTTTAATGAGGGTTTGGAAAGATGGAGGGGTTTCCTACATATAGTCAATGCATACTTAAGAACACCTACTATGTGCTGGCTTCATTTTAGTCTCTAGGAACTGGGAGACATATTGAGCCATCTGTATCTACATATATTAAAATTGTTGTACCGAAGAGCATTTCAAGGTCTTCTATCTATCTGTTTTCTTTTGGATGGAAGCAGTCAGTGCAAACCAGCGTGGTGAATGAGCTTGATTGTATTTAGGAGAAAAAATTCTCACTTTTGGGGTTTTTGCTGCCAATTTTAAGAATGGGGAGCTGTTTTCAGAACTAAAAGTTTGCTAGTGCACTAATAAGATGTAAAATGAAGAAAAATTAAAAGACAGCTCTATCGTTTCAAAGAATGTGGAGCTACTTTGGCTTCAACAGCAGAGTAAGTCTGTTAATAACCCTGAAGCACTCCCCTTGTTGAAATAATACAAATTAGCATTTAACCTGGGAGGAAGAACACGTGAAGTTATTTAACATTTACATAAAATTATGGAGTAAACTCCAAACAGGTCGCCTCCAAAATGTATAATTACACTCAGCAGTCCTGTCAGCATACATAGAAACAATTTTATTTCCAATCATCTTCTGCTTTTATTCACTCAGGAATGTATCATTAAAATTTCCACAGAACAATGAACCTTAATAGGCGCTAATGCAATTGTGAATTATGGTAATTGTTACCTAAATTAATCTCTGTACTTTCCATTCCTTATTGCCCTGTGCATAAGGAGTGTGAAAAAGATAATGTTGAAACTGACATTTGTATAAATGGTATAAAAATTTATCTTATTTAATAAAAATTTAATATAAGAACTTGCTACTTTGTAAAGTAGTTTACTTAGAAAAAATGTTAGATTTGTTGCAAGTTGGGTTTATATAATCTTTAATTTGTGAAATTTGAGAGGGAAAATGGCAGTTGACCCATTATAGTTATCTTTGGGGTATGTGTATGCACCGAGGTATCTGGACGGCACATGTATGTTCCTCCGTGCACATATTGCCAGGGCAGTGTATGCATTCGTACCCTTATCTGTGTGCACGGCCTCTTTCTGTGTGTTTATGTTTACTCATTTACGTAAACTACCCTCTTGGTGTAATAAAATCCACCATTACGTGTTGAATTGTGTTTCTCTCAAATTCATATGCTGAAGTCTCCTAGTTCTTCAGAATGTGACCATATTTGAAGATAGGACTTTTAAAGAGGTGATTAAGTTAAAATTAGGCTGTACGATTTGGGCTCTAATCCAATGTGACTGGTGTCCATCTAAGAAGAAGAAATTAGGACAGAGACATAGAGGGAAGACCATGTGAAGACACAGGGATAAGATGGCTGTCTACAGGCCAAGGAGAGAGGCTCCTGAAGAAACCAGCCCTGCCAATACCATCATGTCAGATATATGGCCTCCAGAACTGTGGGAAAATAAATTTCTGTTGTTTAAGCCACACAGCCTGTAGTACTTTGTTATGGCAGTCCTAACAAACTCATATACTCACCTGGATTGGAAATAAAGAAATACAGGGTTTTGTCTTGTTTCTGTCACTCCTGACTTATATTTGAACTTGGGCATATCACTCAGCCTTCCCATTTGCAGTGTGGTCCAGTTCTTGTATACTTGTTTATTCAAACCACTCAGTTTCATAGTCTTTGCTAACCGCACCCTGACTTTACTCTGAGAAAACACTCATCCTTCACATTTATTTCTCACAGTTCAGGTAGAGCTGATCTTCAGCTCCAGCTCCAGTGGGCATGTTACTCAGGTCTGGCCAATCAGTATGTTCCATGCTCACAATGATTGGCTCAAGAATGCACATATGACAGAGCCCTGGACAATGAGGTTCCATTTCAGGACTTAATCTGGAACTATTGTGCAGGTAGGATCTCTGTTTGCTGAAGCTGCTAAGGTGAGAGGATGAATATCTGGGGCTTGCTTCAGCTGACTTGGAACCACAGAGAAAGGTCAGACCAAGAATGAAGCCAATGCAGAGAAAGCTGAACCACAAGATGGAGAGAGATTCAGTACTAAGAACCCTTTGCGAGTCCCTGATCCAGCCTTGCCTGAAGCCAGTGATTCTTGGGGGCCCTCTAGTTTTCATTAATAAGCTAGTAAATCCCTCCACTTGTTCCCCTCAAGGCAGTTTGACTTGCATTCCTCTCATTGCTACCAAAAGAGTCCTGAGTTGTAGAATGGCTGAATGCTGCCTCTTCCTCTGCAAAATGAGTGTATCCTTTATAATTGAAACTATTTTTTCCCAATTAAATATTATATAGAACACAAATACTGCTGTGTATGTGAGAGGAGGCAGGAGTGAGGGTGGGAAATAAAACCTGACCCCTTTGACATTCCTCTAATCCCCTGGTTCTGTCTGGAAACCTCTGGGTTAGATGATTCAAAGTTTCCTGCCAATCCTTAGAATTATTAAGTTTTCTGTACTTACGAACATTTGTAGCACTCGGTGGGTAGGAATTTCAGGGGCAAAGGGGATAGCAGAGTGAGGAGAAGAGAGCACTAACAGGTAAAGAAAACGCAGTCAGAGGTCACACACAGGCATTTTCTCCCCCTAATGCTGGTGAAGTTGCCAAATGACCAGAGATGAGGGCTGCTTGTAAAGTGCTTTAATGTTGGGATACTCTATGTGATTTTTCTATCTGTCTTGGGCAGGGCTCCAGGCTGTCAAGCACATGCTGAATAATTGACTTGAGAACATTTATGGAGAGAGGTACACTTGGTCCTCATGGTAGTAACAGAACTTAAAGAGCAATGTCACTGGAGCCACTAAAAACTTCCGTAGATGGGTGAGAAGCCCACCAGGTTCAACTTGAATGTACCATAATTAGTAGTACTTTTATAGAAAATGTTTTACTGAGCCCCATCTGAGATGAGTTTTGCCATTTATAATAATCTTTAGCACAGTGGTTTTTCACCAAATCTGAAGAAAACTTTGAAAAATACATGAGCCTTCAATCCCTCATCTCTCTCAAATGTGTACATTCAGTTTGCAATCAATTTCAAGGATTCTGTCCTTTCAAAGCCATTTCTGTACCAGACCTCAGGCAAAGCGCTCCTGCTGTGGACACATGTGTCACACATGCATTTGCTGATTTATTTTTTAAGCCACTGGGATCTTTCTAAATCCAAATTCTTTAAATCATAGTTTAAGCAACTCTGCTAATTCATTTTGTTAACTGCCATTACCTTTTTCTTTTATTTTGTGAGTTGCTTTGTCTCTGATTTGGTTCACCTCTGAGTATAATCTAAGGAAGAGTTCCTCATTTACTTAACAAATATTTATTGGGAACATGTATGTGCGATATCATGAAAGTGAAGATAGAGGGTCTCAGTTGCCTTGGAACTTCCGGTCCTGTGGGAAAACATAGGACTTAGGTGATGTGAAGTCAGCAGACTCTTATAATGTCAGCTCTATCTCTAGAACAAGGGCATTAGATCGGTGGGACTCAGAGCAGCAGAGGACTGGAGTTTGGAGGGGACTCTTGCACCTAAGACGGTGTAAAGTCTGCCCCTACAACTGTTGCAGCTTTGCAGAAATGCTGGAGGCTTCACAGAAAGAGAGACTAAGAAAGACTGAGGACTGTTAAGCATGCCCTATCCTATTATCAAACACTTCACTCCGGGGTAAGTTCAGTGAGGCACTTGGCTCTTGAGTGAAAAATTTATGGAGACTCTAAAATCTTTTTGATAAATAGATATCAAAATGTTGATATTTTGCCCATCATGGAAAAATTAATTTTGATCTTTTAAAAGTATTTCATGAAAATGTTATCTCTCCGTCACTGAGATTTTTTATGCTCCCTTAAATTTTGTGCCTGGAGTGTCTTGCTCATCTCACCCTAGTCCCAGCCCCGCCTCACACTGCAGTGACAAGTCACAGCACATGGTTTAGAAATATTTGCAATTGATCATTTTATAATTTAGTGTATATAGGATGCATATTGTTATAATAAATATTTGGGATTCTGTGTGTGTGTGTCTGTGTGTGTGTGTTTGTATGTAACTAATCTGACTTCATGAGATCCTTAAAAAATTTACAGTAAGTGTTTAAGGGTCAGCAGATTGAGACACAGAGAGAACATACATGCATCATTTTTGACTCAACACCTCTTAGTTTAGCTTGGAAATCCTGCTGCACAGCACCACATCTGCTTCTGAGGTTTAGCTGTTGTCTACATCTGTCCTATGTGGTCATAAAGAGCTGGTGGAGGCTGGGCATGGTGGTTCATACCTGTAATCTCAGCACTTTGGGAGGCCGAGGTGGGCGGATCACTAGAACTCAGAAGTTGGAGACCAGTCTGGACAACATGGCGAAACCCTGCCTCTACCAAAAATACAAAAATGAGCTCAGCCTGGTGGCCTGTGCCTATAGTCCCAGCTACTCAGGAGGCTTAGGTGGGAGGATCACCTGAGCCTGGGAGGTTGAGGCTACAATGAACCGTAATTGTGCCACTGCATTCCAGCCTGGGTGATGGAGTGAGACCCTGTATATATAAAAAAAGAGCCAGCGAAGACTGCTGACTGCATGCCCTGTAGCTACATGCCTTGCCCTGAGGCCACTGTTATTTTCCCACTTCACGATCCTCCATGGGATCGCTCAGCCCCTCATCTCTGGCTTTATGTTGCCCTGATCTCTTCTTACTGTCCCAAGTCCCAAGTCTACCTGTTCCCCAGTCTCAATACCAGACTTTGCTTTGTGTTTCATCCCTGACTCCTCTATTGCTGCTGTATATCTGTCTCCCACGCTATTTCTTTGCCATCTGGAACAAGTTCTAGAAGCCTAATTAACTTGTAAAGTGCGTTTGGTTTGGGTGGCATAACCCATCTTTCTTCCCCGTGACTTGAACCTCCTGACCTTTTCTCATAAAACACTCATGTCCTATTTGCTACCCTGTGCTCAGTTGTCATTAGTTCGTGTTGACAGTTTTATTGTTTCCTGGTGACCCCTGTCCATCCACAATTACTATGGTATGTAGCAACCTATTTATTTCGAAGTTAAATGTGTGGTATAAAAATAAAACCAAAAATTCCACATTCTCGGGGGCAAAAATCCCAGTTTTAAAAATATAATCCACATTCATTCATGTATGTGTAAGTCCTATTCTAACTTATTTCACTAAATTAGTGGCTAGGTCTCTTAACCACGTCCAGAGAACAGTTAGTAACTCTTGGCTTTTTAGGACTCCTAGGCTCTTAAAATTGTTCATATGAATAAACAAACATTGAAAGAAAATTTTTTCAAGGAAGCCAAAATTAACCAAAAATAGATACATTTCAGCAATTACCACATAAATGGCTTTAAAATATTGGCCTATTAATGAAGATGATTCATTCTTTCAAAACATCCTGGATTTTGACATAAAATAAGTTTATAGTTATGAGACCTGTGTGACCTCATCATAATGTTGGAATTAAAATAATGGAGAAAAAAATAGTTTGGTATATAGGAGTATGAAGTGAGGTGAGGAGACCAAGGTCTTTGTGTCAGTTGCTGACACTGATTATGGAACCAGCTTGGGTAAGACGTGTACCGTGTGGATGCCTTATGCTGGTAAAAGGAAGATGGGGGCTAAAAAGAGTAGCTTCCACCCAGAAATCACTAAAGCCAATGTAAATCAGCATCACATGGCTACAGACCTATATTTAAAAAAAATTTTTATCTCTAGTTGCATTCCTATGATCAGTTTACATAGTAACCGATCGTTATTTGATTTTAAAAGTTGAAAGGCCAGCACAAAGATACAGAAAGAAAAAAAAAGTCCTGTGTGTTCCATAGGAGGCCAAGAAGTTTGGTATTTTTTCAGATACACGTAATATTCTTCTATGTATATCTGTACTTGTTAGACTGAGGATGCAGGTTTTATTAATTTCCATATCCTTTTTATAACTCTGTGGGATTCACATCTTTTGGGAGAATGGACTCTGGGAATAGCCACATCTATTTGTAAAAGCATGCCCTTGACAGTTTATCTATAGATTAATTGGTAAGTTTTATGAGTCAAATTGCCCCAGGCTTTTTCCTGAGTTTCTTCAGAGAAGCAATGGGAGGCAAAACTAACATTTTGCTGGTGCTTTGGGATCCTTGGTAAGAAGCTTATGTGAGAAGCACAAAGTATCGCTCTCATTTGGCAATCGTGATTCGAAGGCATATTGAAGCAGACACTTGAGTGCTCCAAATGACAAGATAATCCAGATAAACTTTACGCATCTTGCAGCACTTGAAGTTTCTAAAGCCAAATAGAGTGGAAGGATAAAAGACAAACCAAGTTCCTAAGTTAGTTCATATCCTATATGTACTTAATGTCTCTCCTTCATATGAATCCCTGCTGCCAGCAACAAATATTACAGCCAAGCACCTAGAGTTGGCCTATCTCCATGTGGACAATTCTATCACATATATGGGCTATGGATTCCAAAAATGAGACTATCTTCTTATGTAACTTGCTTCATTTTAATTAACATAGTACTGAGTAATTAAATATGCTTTTCTACAATATCAGCTGTAATAGCAAAATAGTTCTCCATTATATAGATGAAATGAAAATATACTTAATCAATCCCCTATATTTACATATCAAGAATCTCCACTGTTGGTGACTTACAATGCGGAAAAAGCCTCAATTTGACGTTTTAAGGTTTCCAAAACTTTTAGTAAAAATAAAACTGACAGGAGACCCAAGAGAGTAGGACTCAATGCCCTGTGAGCTATTACATATTGTTACATATTGGGTCAGCAGGGCTTGCACCCTACAGAATCTGGGGGACAACTAGATGCTTGAGTAATAATTTATGTAAAATCATTATATAAACTGGGACAAATGCACAAAATATGACATATTAAGGCTCAGAAATGACTATCTTTCAACATAATCTTTCCATGGTCATTTCCTGCTGAAGATATTGGCCTATATTTAATTATCAGCCATGGTTTATACAGTTTAATGTGGGGTACATCTTTCTGAGAAGAGTTTTTTCTTTTTTTTTTTTTGAGACGGAGTCTCACTCTGTCACCAGGCTGGAGTGCAGTGGTGTGACCTTGGCTCACTGCAACCACTGCCTCCTGGGTTCAAGTGATTCTCATGCCTCAGCCTCCCTAGTAGACGGGATTATAGGCACATGCCACCACACTCAGCTAATTTTTGTATTTTTAGTAGAGACAGGGTTTCACTATGTTGGCCGAGGTGGTCTCGATCTCCTGACCTTGTGATCCGCCTGCCGCAGCCTCCCAAAGTGCTGGGATTACAGGCGTGAGCCACAATGCCTAGCCTCTTAGAAGAGTCTTAATATGGACTTAAGTATAGTGCAGTTTACAAAGTGGACAACGGCTTTATAAGTGAATTAATAATTTTAGATGTATTAAGTCTGGTGACTTGTATTGTGTGAACATAGCTACCTGGAACTACATGTCCCAGGATACTCTTTCCTATTTGGTACCCGGTTAAAGTTGGCCACTAGAAAAATTCACACAAGTTTTGGAAGGCCAAAGCCAAGCCACAGCCATCTTGTTATTTTTGGAAGGTTGGCACAGGATGCCAGGCACGGAGGCAGCTCATGCACGCTGTGACTCTTCTGCAAGCTCACCTCGTTGTTGTGGGGCAGGACCCACACCCATCCACCTGCACCTCCCAGCAGAGCTACTCCTTCAGGTTCTGTGAACTCTGGGTCCCATATGCGTGTTGCTCCTTAATGAAGCGTGCAGCTCTTCCTGCAGATCATCCGTGGCAACACGGTTGAAGTGGTGCAAAGCAGATGCAAGTTCCAGTGTGATCTCCCAGGTTCCAGTTTGTTCTTGCTCTTATTTTCATCCAGCTTCCTGCCCTACTGCAACCTGGCTGATCTATGGAAATTGCACAGACTGCTTCTTCAGTTCCCACAATTACCTACAGTGTAACCACTACAAGAAATTCCTTATCTGAGACCACTCATACCAGTTCTACTTCTTTGATCAAATTCTGTTACAATAAGGAAAAAAAAGAAAAAGTATTCATACACATACAGACAAGCACACACGTTGAACCTGAAAGGTAGATGCACATAGCAGCTAGGCCTCCTCAGGCACTGAGGGATAGGATTGGGGTGGAGATTGAAAGACTCTTTAGTATAGGGAGTTGCGTGTGAGAGATGTATGAGATGTGAAAGATCTGAGAGTGATGACAGGAGTAGCCTCAGGCTTGATGGGGAATGACCACATGGGCCTGGGAACATGGGACACAATTCCAGACACAAGAGCTCTGGAGAGTTTAACATAGATATGTGCATTTAGTGAACCAAAGTTCATGGACCTGGGGCCCATAGAAAACATAGAAAGTACATATAAGAAAATATAGAAAAGAATATGGGACTGGGATGGAAGCATTCTGGAAAGGAGTAGTGGACCTCTGGTAGTTTTGCCTGCCTAGCAAACATCCCTAACCTCCTGAGAAGAATACCAGGGTTGTTAATGCATACAGTGATTCTCTGTGAATTTACAAAGGATGATCCCTCCAGGCAGATGCCCTAGATTGGGGCACCTGGCCTGGAGACTGGAGCAGAGCCTAGATTCATTTGCCCACTTGAACATTCTGCCGGTAACTCTGAGCCATGAACATGCTTGACTGTGTGCCATACCTCCCCACACAGTTCATGTGTTTCAGGTGGAGGGGCTCCAGCCCACCTTAGGCACAGGAATGGGCATTTGACCGACTCCTGGCTATATTCCCACAGCCAATAATCCCCATGGATGAAGAGAACCTCATTTTCCCCAGAGAAACAGAATCTTGGTGGTGTGACTTTGAGGAATATGTTCACTCCTGAACCTATCTCTATGGTCAGCCATATGATCTCCTACTTACACGTTTGTTTTGGGCTGAACTGTGTCCCCTAAAATTGACATGCTGAAGTCCTAATCTCCAGTGTCTCAGAATGTGACTGTATTTGAAGATAGGATAATTAAAGAGCTAATTAAGGTAAAATGAGGTCTTATGAGTGGGCCCTGATGCAGTATGACCACTTTCTGTATAGGAGATTAGGACACAGACGTGCACCGAAGGAAGGCCAAGGAAAAAGAGAGGAAGGAGAGGGCCATCCACAAGCCAAGAAGAGGGGTTCCGATGAAACGAACCCTGCTGACACCTTGTTCTCAGACTTCCAGGCTCCAGAATTGTGAGAAAATAAATGATTGCTCATTAAGTTACCCAGTCTATGGTACTTTGTTAAGTCAGCTCTACCAAACTTATACAGCATTGTTAGCTCTTACTAAATGACTCCATTTTTATAAAAAGACACCAAACTAATCTCTATTGTTTGCCTAGATACATGCCTATTTAAAAAGTGACATAAACTAGCCCCACAATGAGCACTCTTTTAGCTTGGGGCCAACCCACCATTTAGCAAAAATCAAGCTGAAACAACCTTTGTGAAGGGAAGTTTGCTTAAAGTGTATGTGTTTCATCAATTCTGCCAGCTATTTGAAAGCTTACCTCTCTACTAGGCTCAATCAGTAAGCTGAATCCCTTGGCTGTCGAGTGTTATTTCGGCATTAGCTTATGTATAACAAATTGTTTTTTGTTGAGGTGTCATCAGCATTGTGCAAAGAACATTCTTGAAGAACTTCAAGAAGCCCATCTGTGTGTCTCCTGAAAGGTAACTACTAAGAACATTGCATGGGATTTTTGCCAGGAGGGCCCTAGGGAGAAATTTCTAACTCAAGTACCAAGAATATCTGCTCTTCTCATGATCAATTAATCCAGAGATTCACATAGTTTTTATTTTTGCAAGGATAGCTAGAAAGTTGGGTAATGGTTCTTAAACTTAATGTGCAGAAGAATCACCTGAGGAGCTAACTCTGAAACTCTTCTGGAGTGTAGGGAAAATGTAATATAATACCTACTTTGGTCCGATCAAAACATTGAAGCTGTTTCTTTAGGTCTTGTTCCACTCCTATTAGGTAGAATTACTTAAGTCCTGTCCCTCCTTATTTTGCTTTCCAGGATGGCACCTGGGTATATGAGGTGTCTCCATGTTAGTGGGTTGGAGGGGTCCCTGTCCTTTTCTGGCTCTCGAGTGTTCTCTGCCATGCCTCCCACCCAGCCCTTGGACCAGTCTGCTCAGTTCCACCTTCTCCTGTGGTGTCATCTTGCCCAGGACAGCAAGCTCCATGTGAGGGTGGCTGACTCACAACTCAGACATCCACAACCCACAGACCTTGAAGGAGAGGGAGAAGTTTTAACCCAGATCAACCTCTGTTTAGCAACATGGGTTGCTTTCTTAATTGGGCTGAGTGGCTTTATGTTGGTGTGAGGCCCTCCTCATAGTCATCTCCTCCTTCAATCCCAAATGGAGAAGAAGGGGCAAGAGCCACCTTTCTTTGAGATTTCTTTGCTTATTCAGCACAAATCACCCTCTGGGCAAAAGTCTGAGGGGAAAATCAGGACACCCAAGACTCTACATTTGAATCTTCATTTCTTTCTTCCCTTTCTGCTCTCTGTAATTCCCCAAGCCAGAAATGGGGAATCTTTTATTTTTCTTTACCTGCATTTTGTTTTCCTACAATTGAGCAAGAGCTTTCCTGCCATTGCCTTCTTGGGGGGAAATAAAATTTTCTTAGCTCTAAGAAGAACTCAATGGCCGTGGGTCCTTCAGGATTGGCTGTTGATGTCCTAAAAGAGTAAATAAAAGCATTTGGGAAATCCTTTCTCTCTAAAAAATGCATGGCTCTTAAGCTTATTGACTTTCTGTTATATCCTATTTTATATGTCAGATGCTGAATATTACATCAGTCTTTATTTTTATTTTTCTTTCCCCAACACATCTCCCCAAGCATATGGATGCTCTAGGACATGTACTTGGAAATGCAAAACAAATAAAGTGCATTAATAATTTAAAATACTGTCTCCGATATATGCCTCTATATTATAAATAATAATAAAAGAGAGATATCAGAAAAGAAAAAATTGTTTTGAAGGAAAGGAGGAAGAATAAATAATAAACTCCGAGAGCTCATTTTTTTTTTCAATCCTGGTGAGAGAGAGCAGTTTTAAAGGCATAGATACCGAGAAAGAAGAGATGGGGTCTGGGCCATATTTTAGGGCCCCTAATTTGGAGCATCTATTGGTGGACAAAAATTACTTTGAAAATTAGATGTGAGGCTAGTTGTCCTTGATCTGATAAAGGATTAAAGGGTTAAGCTGAAGTATTTCTAAGAGCATTGGGACGATGGCAAGTAATCCAAATTGTCTTTGCTTCAATTTTTTTCTTTACTTTTATGAAGCTGATCAGACCATTCTCTTATCTGTCTTGCTGACCTCAAAGGAATGTGATGGAAAAAAAAATTGAAGAATAGAGCTCCCTTTAGAATAAGGTTATTAGGTTTATTACATCTTTATTGTTACACATCAAGAATGGGCAGCTTTCTTATTCTGTATCTTTAATAATGGAATTGTTGCAAACTGGTGGGCAGTTAAAGACTTTCAAAAGCAGCATGTCTTCCTATTTCATTTCACATTGCCTTATTTCTTGTTTTGATAGAGATTGAGATGAAAGGAGGACTTAGAAATGTGCAGTCATTAGACACGGCAGTGGAATAGCCCGGGTGTGTGTCAGGCGACAGACGATTCCATAGCAAGAGACAGTGAAGTACTTTATGGTTAAAGAGTAGCAGGAAAGATTGTGAAGCAGGAAGGTTTCTATTATGAGTTTTATTATTTAGGCTTGTTTAGCAAGTATATGTAGATACAAAATCCTTGAAGATTTTGAGAACTTCATAATTGGTTTAATTAGGAGCCTCCTTATTTCCCTGTTTTTCCAAAGAATCTCTGTTTAGACAAAAGGTGGTTACCAGCTTTATATGTCATCTTTACCACAATCGTAAGATGTACTTTTTGTTCCTTTTGCAACCCACACACTGATGTAGCACACTGCTTAGCTTTCCATATTTCTTCTCTAAATCTTATCCCTTTTTTCCAGTGTTTTTGTAGCAATACGGACATGCCATCATTTTTTTTTTTTTCAGTTGAAAAATACTGTAATAAAGGTAGGCCTTGAATATATTCTGGTGGCATGATTTGTAAGTGAGAAATGTTTTTAAAGATGCGTTTCTTGATGAATCCATTAGTGGTGTCTTGGTTTAAAAAAAATAATTGATGCCAGGGTGGAGTCTCCTTTTCTCCTAAGCACCTCTGATCCCAGTGTACAAATAATGTTTATATTCCAGTTCACAGAAAAAAAAAGGAACGTGAAAATATTTCATTGAAAGCTGACAGCTTTAACGAACTTTAAAGGTTAACCCTGGTGCTAGTTAGCATATCTATTCATGTCTCCATCAGTCTATTGAATTACTCAGCTGAACACGCACACAAAAGCAAAACTGGAAAAAAAAAATACCCAGAAAGCCAACATTAATAATTCATAAATACTGGAGGCTTGTGACTGACAATTTTCCCCCTACTGTGTTGAAGTCTGTTAAGAACTGAATCCTGATAGCTCCTAAGTTACTTTAGAAACTCAGTGAGCAACCCTGTCCAGGAATGTTAATGTTTCTGTAAGTGGTTAGCTACCGAAACACATTGTGGGTTTTCATCCCCTCAAGCACTTGTTCATGTTCCTTTGGATTAGTATAAGGTACGGCTTTTCATGAGATGTTTAACTGACAGTTTTTATATTTGAATTTCACAAGCATCTGCAGACCATAAAGAACTCCAAATTCAGCCATAATCCTCTGTTACAAAGTAAATCGGCATTTTTGAACAGATTCCAGATACCAATTATAGCATTAATGAGGATATACAATCACATTGTCTGCTTGGGCAGGATTAGAAGTGATGCTGCTCCTGACAGGCCTGGCCTGCCTTGGAATTCTTAATCCTTCTTCCTCCATGTACATGAAATTATATTTATTAAATCTTTCCATTAAAAATAGAAGCTATCAACATTTTTTATATATTAACTATTTTTCCAGGGGATATAAGGGACAAATACTATCACTGTTGCCTGATGATGAATTGATTTCAAGCTCTTATATAGGAAGAATACAAACTCAGGCTTTATGTTATTAGAAACATTTAACGAAGTGCTCCCATAGAGGAACGAGGAGATGGGAACTGCCTAGGTTCTCCAGTTGGTACTGATTGCTTTTCTCTACTGATTGCTTCAGAAGGGGTTCCAAGGTGGTGGGCCAACATTTCTACCATTTATCAATGATGAAGCTTCCTTTTACATTTTGCATTTTAGGATTTTGAATTGTTATGCCATCTTTGGGAAAAAGCAATGGAAGTGTGTGGATGCAGAGTTTTCTCAGACTATTTTGACATGAGGCTATTGGTTAGCTCTCACTAGCCTGCTTCTAAAGGTGAAATGATGGTGATGTTCCAATTTTAAAAACCTTGCTTGGCTTCCTAAATTGCATTGCTAGAAATTGGTTTATATTAGGGATAGCTAGAGAAATAACTCAATCTCTGACCCTGTTAGCAACAAGTCTGTTTTCATTTCCTTTAAGTTGCTGTTACAACAATCAGAAACGATTACATTAACTCAGGTCCTTCCTCATTAAAGTCTTAGCCTCATGAACTGTCACTAAGGGATTTAAGTTTCAAGATTTGCAAGTTGTGGAGTAGATACTCAAAAATAAATGATTGATTCCATATGATTGCTTAATACAGAAGGCATTGACTTTTGTAGTGAGCAATAAATAATGTCCAAAACATCTATTGAGTACCTTTCCCATATGGGGAGCTTCAACTGGTATGGTGACTGTATCAGTCATTTATGATAGATGTAAGTTTGAAATCCTGCACTGCTGATTAATAACTGTGTAAGTTTGAGCCTTTGTTTACTGGTCTGCAAATTGGGGATCATAATATTCACCAAAGAGGGTTGTACTGTAGATTAAATAAGATCATTTAGATGGAACGCCTAGCAAAATTAATAGTAAATGCTGTTTTCCTTTCCTTCATATGAGCATCAGAACAATCTTTTGAAGAATCAAAACAATCTTTGTGTGTGTGTGTGTGTGTGTGTGTGTGTGTGTTCCTTTACTGTAATCCTGTGAGGGAGAAAAGGCAGATGTTAATGAAGAAATCGAGGCACAATCAAGTTATGTGGTTGGCTCATTTAATTCAAAATTGGAATTTCAGTCTATTGATTTTTCCTTATACTGCTTCTATGAGTATATACTGCCTTTTTGTACCATTCTGTATCAAAGTCCAAATTAAATAATAATTACATCCCTCCTGATTGCTTTAATCAAAATTTGTCATTATACTAAAGGTTATAGGTTAATTCTCCTTTGCTCAAAACACATTCATTAAAAAAATCTATTTGCCTATTTTTTCCCTTGGAGGATTTGAGGCAGCTTATAACATAGCAAACCAAAATGAAAGTGACAAAGAAGATATAAAATATCAGGATCAAATAAAAAGGAGATCATAATTATCCACATCATAAGGCTTAAACCTTGTTGCCACAGCTGGCTTTCAAATTTGGCTTTAAGCCATTATATAATTCCTTGAGGGCAGTGAGTGATGTAATAAAAACTGACCTCAATCACATTTTTATAACTGATAAAATACTAAATTTCATACGGCTTGACTATATGATGACATTTGATAAAAGCTAAAGGTAAACATTACACTCTTAGGGATAACCCTAATGTGTACAAAAATGTAACTTTCTGGCAGTTCAGCTCACTTCATCTCAGTATCTAGAGATGCTTGAGATCCCTGTGGATTGCATGAGTATTTTTTTGAAATGTTTTCTCTATGTTACAGTTATTTTGCAAAAGTCCCATTAAATTTTCCTCCCAAATTTATGAAGTGTATGTGAAAAAATACAAAACAACATATTTTATAATCTTTCTCTTTACTCTTTTCTCTTCTGTGTTAATGTAATAACCTATATTAACAGCTCATGTGTATTAGTCCATTCCAGAGTAGAGAGTGCTAAAAAGGCAGATACAATGCTTCAAAAAATCCTTTTAAATGTATTTGAAAGTTGTGTGTCTGAGCTAGGGTTAAAATACAAGAAATAACTGGAGTTCAGAATCAGTCAGAAAAAAAAATGGAGGTAAGAATGAGCTGAAGATTGTTTTTTGCCTTGAGGGCATGTGCTGAACCCTGCAAACTAGACTCATTTTAAAGGTCCTTATGTAAGGGATAGGAGACAGAGTCTGTAATCCAAAGAAAATGGGAGGGCAGATCACTCCTCTCATACCCCCATCCCCAACACACATACATATAAAGCTGAAGTCCACTCTTATTTGGCACTTTGAGAAAAAAAAAAAACAAAAAACACAAAACTTTGTCTACTTGCCTGTTTGGGATTTGGCAAGAAAAATGAAGTCTTCTCAGATTATTTGAAAAAAAGGCACAATCACCAATATGGCCAGAAGAGCACATCAGATTAGATAAATTTCAGGTTGTTAATGCTATTAGCCCCATGCCAGAAAACAAACAAACAAACAAATTTCTATCTGAAGTGATGCATGTTAAACACTAGGTTAAGGAATTCTCATAGATGAACTTTCAAGGAACATGAGTTCATAAGCAAAATTCACTAATAACATGAAGAAACAAGTGACTCTGAGTTTCAGCAGAAACAACATAAGATACAATCAGACCAGCAAATACTATACAGATACTGGAATTATTTGAGAGTAAACATTCAAATGTGTTTAATTTTTAAAGGAATAAAAATGGAAGGAAAGTGTAAGTAAGGAACCAGAAATCAAAAAAGCTGAGTAGGCAAATAAGAAACAGAACCAAGTAAGATTTCTAAAAATAAAAAATGGACTCATTATAATTGGAAACACAATGGATAGTTTAAACAGTACATTAGACACAGCTGACATGAAAATTAGTGAACTGAAAGAAATCTAAACAATATTACCAAGAGTGTAAACCAGAAAGAGCAAGAGATGGGAATTGTGAAATAGAATTTTAGCCATTGAGGATAGGTAAGAAATTCTGACACATATCTAATCTGATTGACAGAGCAAGAGAATAGACTGAATGGTGACAAGTTAATATTCTGAGAGATAATGGCTGAAAATTTCCAGAACCGATGAAAGAAAACCACCCACAAATATGGGAAGATTAATAAATCCAAAAACAAGATAAAGAAAAAGAAATCCAAAATTTTCACTTTTGGCTATGATGGAATATTTTGTATCAGAACAATGTCTCTATTGAGAACAATAATTAAATCTGAATTTTAAAAAAACCCCTACTGTTTGAATGAATTGTAGTACAACTAAGCAGCCAGAACTTGTGGAGCCAGGATTCCAGCGGGAGGAGAAATGTGTTGAAGAGGAGCTCCACTTTGTCTGCTACTAATACTTGTAGGTTATTGTGAACTACAGAGGATAGAAAAGCTGAGTGGCAGCTCAGTGCTATCTGCATTCTTAGCAGACTGAGAATATAATTGGAACTCAAATTTACCCAGTCATCCAGAATTTTAGGGGTCACAATCTTGAAAATGGAGAATTGCTATGAAATGGGCTCAATGATCAATAAGATTTCCCCCTGAGGTATTTGCTGATTCCTAAACCATGGGCCAAGAGGTCAAAAACCCAATCAGAAAAAGGCACAGAATTTTTGACATTTTCATGCCACTAGGAACACATAAATTGGATATCATAGCTATCCAAAGATGAGGGACTGTGATAAACACCCCATGCTTTAAGTTGGGTCTACTGAAAGGCTAAACCCTGAGAATAAGGATAAACTGAAAACAGACCAGATCTTCTTAAAACAAATACCAAACCTCAGATCATCTCAATCCCTGATTGGATAAAGATGATCAGCCCTCTATCTAACTGCCTTCCTGAAGAAAAGGAAATTATCTCTGAAGAGAGATATCATCATCCAGAACTAGCATACATATGACATTGCAATCAATAACTTTAGAATACACATTCCTTTTTGGTGCGTGTGAAACATTTGCAAACACTGACCATGTCCTGGATTATAAAGAAAATCTCAGGTATCAAGGGATGGAAATTACAAGCGTTTATTCTTTGGTTACAAAAAATTTAAGATAGAAATTAGCTATAAAAAGGTAACTTGAAAATCCTCAAATATTTGGAAACATAGCAGTTTTCTTCTGAAGTAACTTAAAAGTCAAAAAAGTTATCACAATGGAAATTAGAACATATTTTAAACTCGTTAATAAAAGTATCACATATCAAAACTTTAGAGATACCACTAATGCTACACTTAAGAAGGAAATTATAATGTTCATTGTGTATATTAGACAAGAGGTATTAAAATATGAAGAGAATACTAAAACCAAAGATAATAAAAGGGATGAAATAAAAAGATGGGAAATTAATAAAATAGAAAATATATTTAAAATAGAATATATCAACAAAGCCAAATTTGGCTCTTTAAAAAGACCAGAACAGGTAAGGTGGCTCATACCTGTAATCCTAGCACTTTGGAAGGCTGAGGCAGAAGGATCACTTGAGGCCAGAAGTTCAAGACCAGCTTGCGCAACATAGACACTGTCTCTACAAAAATAAATAAATAAACAAATATTATCCAGGTGTAGTGGCACGTGTCTGTAGTCCTAGCTACTAGGGAGGCTGAGGCAGAATGATTGTTTGAACCCAGGAGTCTGAGGTTATGCTGAGCTATGATTGTGCCACTGCACTTCAGACTGGGTAACAGAGAGATAACCTGTCACAAACAAACGAACCTCCCCAAAAACCCAATGACAAACCAAAAATTTATAATCTTGTGGAAAGATTGATAAATAAGAGAGAAGCTCAAATTACCAACATTAGGTATAAGTGAGAGACATCATTATAGATCATACAGTCATTGAAAGTCACAATAGAGTGTTGTGAACAAGTTTATGCCTATATATGAAAATTCAGATTAAATAGATAAATTTATAGAAAATATCAGCTTATCAAAGTCAATTCAAGGAAAGATAGAATATTTGAAAAGTTCTATATCTATTAAGGAAATCGAATCCACAGTTAAAAATTTTCACAAATAAGTCTCTAGTTCTAGATGGCTTAACTTCCAAATTGTTCAAAATATTTAAGGAAGATATAACATTAATTTTAGATAAACTTTTCTAAAAATCAAAAGAAATACAAAGAAACATTCCCTACTATTTTCATGTGGCCAACATAGTACTGACACCAAACTGGACAAAGGTAGCAAAATATATAAAAATTACAAGTCAACATCTTGAACATAGTTATAAAAATCATAAATAAAAATATGTCAGTAGTAAATCCAATGATATATAGAAAGGGTAACACATCAGAATCAAGTTGGATTTTCTAAAAATAGAAGATTAATTAACGTTTGAAAAATCATTGAAATTAATAAAATAAAAAAGAAAATCATATTTATCTTAATAGGAGCAGAAAATATATTTGATAAAATTAAAAATGGTTTATCATAGAAACATTTAATAGCAACCAGCAAACGAATAACAAAGAAGAAATTCTCTTTCTGATGAAGGGTATTCTACAACATACTTACAGCCAACATCATACTTAATGGCGAGATATTGAAGCTTTTCTTCTCATATCAGGAACAAGATAGGGTCCTAGCTCCTGCAAGTAGGCAAGGAAAAGAAAGAAAGTATATAAAAATTGAAATTGATGCAATAAAATTTTCATTGTTCACTGCTGACATGATGTGAACATAGAACATAGAAAATCCCCAAAAAATTACAAAAATTTAAAAAGTGAGTTTAACAAACACTGGATAAAATGTCAATATACAAGTGTCGACTGATTTTCTATATATTAGCAAAATAATTAGAGATTAAAAATTTTAAATTAAAAAAATTTACAGTGGCATCAAATAACATCAACTCTCTAGAATAAACGTAATGGAAGATTTGTAAATCTTCACTGAAAACTAAGTAACTATACAGAAAAAAGTTAAAGAAGACCAAAATAATGGAGGAATAAATCATATTTGCTGATTGGAAGGCTCAACATTAAAAAGATATTAGTTCTTCTATATGGACTTATAGGTCCCATGCAATTCGAGGTTTGTTTATTTATTTTCTGTTTCTTTTGAAAAGTAGCATGCTGATTCTTAAACGTGTATTTAAGAATATACAATTTTTGATGCAAAGAGGCAAGAATAAGATGATCTTGAACAAGAGGAACCAAGTTGGAGGAAAACATTCTCAAATATGAAGATTAACATAAAGCTGCTATAAGTAATATAGTGTGATATTGATATAAATACGAATAAAACAGGGGAGAGTCCAAAAAGTGACTCACACATATAAAATCACTTAATTTATGACAAAGATTATGCTGCAGTACTCTGGGGAAGAGCTCTGTGAGGAAAAAGATGGTCTTTGAAATAAATAGTGCTCAGTTAATCATATACACACACTTAGAAAAAGAATCTTACTCCCATCCTACATTGCATGCATGCACGCACACGCAGACACACACTCACACACACAAAATTCTGCGTCCAATCATAGGTCTAAACATAAAAAGCAAAACAACAAAAGTTCTAGGAAATAATATGGGGATTACGGAGGCTGGAATTTCTCTGTCATATCCAGAACTCTCTGAAGAGATGCAATCCGTTTCAGAGACTGCCCAAGGGAGGGGAGGAGGGGAGTAAAGAAAGTTGGGGTGGGGTTGGAGAGATCCCTGGCTTCTCTGCAATTCCACCTTTAATCCCCTGCCAGTGACTACCTTGCTGGACCTAGGTAAAAATGTATTGTCCGGGGAGCCTGGAAATAGAGCAGAGTGGGGGAAAGAAGAGAAATGGATCTGAGAGCAAATAAAAAATTAAAATAAAACAAGACAAACAAAGGCTTTCAATCACTATGTCCAAAATTATTAGTAATGATTTCTTATATTGCCACTCCTCTTCATTATTTTTGGATAACTCTGTTCCATATTAGATGAATCCAAAAATCTTATAGAGGGGATATGGTAATGACTGAAAATAAGTTTATTTTATTTCACTGTCCTATTATTTATTACTTACCTTTCTTCAACGTTTAAAAATTCAATTTGATTTTTTTTAAAAGAAAAGGCTCCAGTTGGAAATTTTAAAGCCACTTAATATTTGTCATCTATCTATCAATAAGTATAACAATAAGTAGAATAACTAGTGTTGCCAATGTATTGAATATAATCCTTGACTCTTATTCAGTCTTTAAATTGTTAGTAGGAGCTGAGGGGAAGAAAAAAACCCAACAAATGCCAAATTGGTTCCAAGAATGGCTTTCCTTTTTAGCCAGTGTTACATTTTTCACAGGATGGGGGAGAAAGCTTTAGTGGTTGCATGCTGTTCTTGGGTAATACTTTTTAGTAATGCAAGAGCTTAGTTTGCTGGGTAACTTGATTACTCTAGAGGGCATGCTATTAGCAGAGTGGGAAGAAATCAAAAGAAAAAATAATTTACATTAAGTCCACAGACATGCCATACAATACAATTACTTCAGGTTTTATATCCAAAAAGCTATTAAACTTTTTTTTCCCATTCTTTTAGCACTGTTGTATTCTGGTAAGGGGTTTTATGGGAGGCAAGAAATGGATGGTAGCCCAGAAAAGCCCAAGAGATTGTTTTGTGAATGAATGAGGCCTGATGGTGGTAATAAGTCCATATGGATTTTTCTTTTTAGGCTCTTTCTAATGAGTTGTGATTATCTATGGATAATCAATTCACTTCTTTTACTTTAGTTTTCACATGGAAATGATCATTCTAGTTTTCATTACAGAAGTGCTATATGCATAAAGGAGACAATACATACAAAGTGCTTTTGTATACCCGAGAGAAAAGTACAGTGTCCTTCAGAATCATTACCCAGGATCTCATTAATTATTATTCACTTATACAGTAGGAATTATCATGAGGAAAGAGCATCTTGGAGTTAATATTAGTTAGGACAGGTTAGGTTGTGTTGGAGTAACAAATTAATCCCCACATCTCAGTGGCTTAACAGAAAAAAGATTTAATTTATATTCATTCAGTATATCTTACAGTGGGATGCTTTGCTGCAAATGATGAGATTCAGCCTGAATAAGCCCTACTATTGTTACTGGGGGCTTTTTGTTCTTAGAGCTCCCAAGGTGGGGGCGGGCCTCTCCCAAGATGGCAGCAAGCCTTTTGTTCTCTGACCTGGGGTTCTTGGCCTCACGGATTCCAAGGAATGGAACCTTGGGCCATGCGGTGAGTGGTATAGCTCTATTAGAAGCCGTGGATCACAGAAGAGAACTGTGGAACCCAGCGACTAGTGTTCAGCTCAGTTAGGACGAACCCAGGCACTTAGCCGTGCAGGAACAATGGCGAGCCTTTAGCCTGATAGGGAGTGGCAATGGGTGCCTCACTGGATCAGGAGTGCAGTGGACACCCTTCCTGATCCGGAGGTGGGGAAGTCAGTGGCAGGTCTGCTATGGCGGCAAACAGCAGTGGTGGACGGCAAGCGAAAACTCAGCTCCAGCCATAACAAACATGGACTAGAAGAGTATGCAGTTGCAAGATTTAATAGAGTAAAAACAGAGCTCCCATACAATGGGAGGGGACCCAAAGGAGGATGCCCTCTTCCGGCTCAAATGCCTGGGGTTTATATCCCAATAATTGTCCCTCCCACCGTACTCTCGGGCAATATATTATTTGACTATTTCTTTACCTCCTGCTTTTAGCTTAATTTGTATTTTAGTGAGCCCTCTTTACTTCCTGATTGGTCGGGTGTGAGCTGAGTTACAAACCCTGCGTTTAAAGGTTGGTGCAGTCACCTTCCCAGCTAGGCTTAGGAGTTCTTAAGTCAGCCTAGGAAATCCAGCTAGTCCTGTATCTCACTATCACATGTTGATGCCAGCTCACAAACATGATTTCCAGGGTCTACCTGAGAAAGAAAGAGGGAACACAGAGCATTTAGACCTACTCTGAAGTTCCTTGACCAGAAGTGGCACAAATCACTTTCACTTGCTTTCCATTGGTTAGAAACAGTCATGTGACTCCACCTACCTGCAAGACACCTGGGAAGTATAGTCCCATGTGCCTAGGAAGGAGCAGAGAGCCTCAGATAGGTGAACACTGTACTCTTAGCCACAGTCCACTGTATTTCAGTGATTGAAATGTGCAAAGGAGCTCATCAAAAAGAAGCTATTTACAGATGAAGGTGACCTTTATTGCTCATCTCAGGTATGTCATCACAGTAGTGTTGTAGTTTATTTCATTCTTGTCTTGCTTCTAATTGGTAGATGGCCAACCAGAAACAATCCTGGGCTTTAAAATGAGGCATTGGCAGAGACACAATTTCTAACCTCAAATATCAGACTCTGAACTGACCACAGAGCTCCTCTCTGAGTTTATATCAAGCTGTGAGCCTCTGCTTCCATCAGGAAATCCTTAAATAGTTCATTTTCCCTTCTAGGAGCCTGCTGTTGTGTTCTGGCTAGAGGGAACAGGACCAGGGCCAAGTAAGATCTTGAAATTTAAGATAGAGACATCTGGTCTGAGTTTTCTGAGAAGCTTATTGAATCCTACATTAATCTAGGCACTCATAATACAGAAACTTTATTTTATAGGCAAGTGAAAGAGATAATTTATGTTAAAGAGCCTAGCACAGTTTTTGGCATGACTATAGTAGGTGCTCAATAAATGCATCTGTACTTCCTTTGCAAAGGAAGTAAAAATTATACTGGTTTGTACTCTGTAAGTAAATGCTGTTTAGTGGAATTCTCATGTAACAATATTCTTCCTACTTCTGTATTTCCATCTGACCAGTTGTACAATTACGAAGCTATTAGGACTTCTATTCAAAAGAAGGATTTTATTTGAAGCCATGCACTTGTGAAAGGAAAATATCTTGGGCCCCCAAACTCACAAAGCTAAAGGGAAAATTCATGTGGGGAACTGCTTAGGGCAAACCTGCCTCCCATTCTATTCAAAGTCACCCCTCTGCTCACTGAGATAAATGCATATCTGATTGCCTGCTTTGGAAAGGCTAATCAGAAACTCAAAAGAATGCAACCATTTGTCTCTCACCTATCTGTAACTTGGAAGCCCCCTCCCCACTTTGAGTCTTTCTGCCTTTGCTTGGAGTTGTCCCACCTTTCTATACTAAATCAATGTATTTCTTAACAAATATTGATTGATGTTTTCATGACTCCCTAAAATGTATAAAACCAAGCTGTGCCTGGACCACCTCGGGCACATGTCATCAGGACCTCCTGAGGCTGTGTCACAGGCGCATCCTCAACCTTGGCAAAATAAACTTTCTAAATTAACTGACACCTGTCTTAGATTTTCTGGGTCCACACACTGGACAAAACAGAAGTGAACAAAATAGCCGAAGTTCCCAATTGTGTTCCTGTGGTGGGGGTAGGGCAGCAATGCAGATAGAAAGCAAACAAGTAAATGAAGAAAGAAACTATCACTGAGATGTGCTAAGGAGAGAATTGAAAGAGGGTGATAAGGTTGAGAATAAGGAGCTACTTCAGATAGGTGGTGTAGCAACCCTGGTTCCAGGAAGAAAAACAGAGGCAATTCAAATATTCCAGTAATATGGGGTGGTGTGAATGTGGGAGGAGTCAGAGAGTGAAGGCCTGAAAAGCTTCAGCTCTAGAATCAGAGAAACTCTCTGCACTTGCACCTGGAAAAGCTGGAACTCAAAGCGAAATTCAAGAAGTAGCACAATACTAGCTCTTTGAGTTGGATCGTGAAGTGTGTCCATGAGAGTGGCCTTGTCTTACACTCACGACCTCCCAATAATAGTGACTTCTGCCTTCCACATCTTGCTTGAACTCCTCTCCTTGGCAAACCCTAATCTAGAAGCATACAGAAAAGGAGACTCTGGGAAACATAGTTCTCATCCTTAGATGGGCGTGGTGGCTTGGTGCTGAGCTGATAGCCGACAATTTAACACCAACGATCAGAAAGACATTTAAGCTGAGCTCTGAATAACAAGAAGGGGTCAGCTTTCCAAAGATCACAGGGAAGAACATTCCAGACAGAGAGAGTAACCAGCACAAAGGCACTGAAGCTGGGAAGAGCATCTTGAGTTCTCCAAAAACATCAAGAATGCCAGTGTGCCTGGAGCTGAGTGCATGAGAGGAAGACTGATAGGAGATGCTGTTGGAGAGGTAAGCAGGGGCTGAATCATACAGGGTCGTATAAGATATAGTAGGTCCATTAGGGATTTATATGCCTGAATGGCTTGTGTCTGAGCCCCATGGATAAGGTGTTTGTGGACAGAAAGCTCACTGAGCTGTTTAGAAAGAGGGGCTTGGTGAGATTTAGGGACTCAGAATTTTCTGCCTCAGGCAGTAGAGTGTGCTATGAAGCAGAGAGGGGTGCTCACCTTATCCTCCCCAGAACACAACAGAGTTTCACAGCATGGAGAGTTTAGGGGACACAGTGCTGCCCTGGAGCCTGGAGGAAGGGACATTTGGGAGCATCCAGAGACATTTAGCCTGGGAAGGATGTCCACTCTTGTACAGTGGTGAAGAGCCACAGTGTAAGAATAGAGGTGCTCTAATAGGTTTGGATTGTCAACTGACAGATGAATTCAGGAACAGATGTGAGACCCTCATCCTGCAGCCAGAAATAACAGGATGAACAGTAGAACAGACTTGGAGAGGGGACATGAAGGTGAAATATGAGTCAGTAAATGTTAAGGTGATCCTATTTCCCTTGAAGCCTGGGTGAAAACCATGTGGAACCTCAGATTGCATTGGCTAGGCCTTTGCTTGAATGCATTCAGAAAGTTAAGGGATATTCATTTTCTTTGGGGAATCCATATAGTGATTTCATTCCCATTGGACATACATGCTTTACTGAAATGACTAGGTTGCTTGGAATTTTTATCAGGCATACTTTCAAACCCAAAAGCTATAATTTTAGGCATTTCAGGTCTCCCAACAAAAGTACTGGCCAAGGTTGATCAAATACAGGTTGGTCTATGCCCTATGGTGACATTTGTGGGATGACAAGATGACTCTTAATGTCCCTTGAATATGTCTCCTTCGCATTGTCTGAATGCCATGATGCAGAGTTCGTTGGCCTGTTAGTGTGACTGAACCAAGTGCCCGCAGTGATAGCTGCTCTGGAGTGCTCCCTAAGTTAATTTCTTTACATTTTGATCTCACTTCCACAGTTCCTGCAGGTGCTTCTTGAGATCACCTCCCAAATAGATTACTTGCACATAAATCCTAGTCTCATTGTCGTTTTCTGGGAAAGCCCAGCTAAAAACAGTAAACACAGCTGAATGTAGTGAGATGTGTTTGATGCCTGGCAAGGTGCGATTCTCACCTAATTGCTAAAACAACTCTATGAGGTAAAGATTTTATTATTATTATTATCCCCATTTTACATGTGAGGAAAGCAAGACACAGAGTAGTAAAGGAACTTGCTTAAGGTTACCCAGTTAATAAATGGCATGAGACCTTCACATCACTTCATTCTCATCCGTCTTTTACCAATTTCTGATAAATTTCGTTCCTTTTGGCACCCCATAAGGAAAATATTTAATCTCCCTGTCATCCTACTTTCTAAAAATTGCTTCTCCCAAACACTTCCTTCCTCATTATAATATATAATAATATGGTGCTGTTTTTATAAAATTCCCCTAATCTGAGAACTTCTATAGAAGCACATATTACCGTTGATGGTAATAACAGGCCACAGGCCTCACCAACATCTTAATGTTCCTCACATTTACCAAAGAATGGCTTGATTGATGTATTTCCCCCCAAGCCCTTGAGACTTGACTGCCTCTGCGTGAGAAGCTGAGGCTTTGAGCCCAAGGCTTGTTCTTTGGAGAGCAGTGATTGTACAGAGGAGAATATGTGTGATGCATTTAGACTGCAATGCCTGTGCTGTGGGTCCTTACCATAGCTCCTATTTTTGCTCTTTGGGGGAAATCTCAAAATAGTCCACTTTCCTTCACCACCCAATTTGATTTCTTCTCTCACAGTCCCTAAGGCAATAGTGATATGCCTGTCTGTGGTGGCAAAGAGATACCAGTCTTGAAAAGTTGGAGGGCTAGAGAGTTGAATCTATATATGACTGTAGATATGTAGTCTCTCTCTCTCTCTCTTTTTTACTCTCCCTCCCTTTCCTTTTGAGTGTGTGACTAAAACTTTGTCTCAATCTTTGTCCTGAGGTTTGTTTGTTGCATTAGAAATGCTCTCAAAGAGACTTCAAATATAGATACATGAACTACATAAATTCGGGTCCATGGAGGTGGATTTTGTGGGGCCTCTCTCTCCTCTCTCTACAAATAGTGTTCGTTCTTGTTCCTCTCTTTGCTTCTGCTTTGCCTTTTTCTCTCTCTACCTGTTGCGTTTCCTGCTCACTCCTCTGTTTCCGTGACAGTGACCTCAGTGTCCATATTTTTATGATCTTTTAGGTCAGCTTCTTACAACTAAATGAATTGGCTTCTGTATTCTGCCTCCTAATTCCTGGGAGAGAGAATATGAATTGCCCATGTGGAGCCAAGAGGCCATCCCTGGTACAACCAATTGGTGTGGATGGTGCTGCTTACTTAACAGGAGTCACCAGTCTCAGAAGAGTCTGTCAGTGGCAGCAAAATTGACCTTCATGTTGGCTAAAATGTTTTTATTTTATCTATGCACATAATTTTTATGTATATTGAATGCCAGCCAATTCCCCAAATCATGCTATAAACATTATTTTATGTAATCTTTACAATTACCTTGAGATGTAGGTGTAATTATTCCCATTTACAGATGGAGACTCTGAGGGTCTGTGGCAATCCTGAAGGAGAGAAGGCTAAATAGTGTTGGGTGTTATGGCATCTCTCTGCCTTCAATCCTAGTGCCCTTTCTCTATGGGCAAAGCTGAGTGGAAAGACTCATTACGAAACCATTTTCAATGCAAGCAGCATACTTGGCAGATGTCACTGCTTTCTCAGGGAGAAAAAAGTGAAGTGCATGGAGCACGTTTTTATTTTTTAGCCAGATCAGGTCAGCACCCCCCTGCTGAAGGTAGAGCCTGCCTACTGATACATAATGATATTTCAAGATGATGATCAAGAAAGCTCTGTCCATTCCAGGGCAGAGTTCCCTGGGGACAAGGCTCAAAGAGCAATGAAAAGAGGGTAAGTGAATCATGAAGGCTTTGGAGCGAGAATGAGCACTAGAGCCAGGCATTTACAGTGAAGGGCAGAGTGGGCTGGAGAGGACTCAAGAAGCATTAGAAAAATGATTATCTGCCAACCCGAAATGAGACTCCAAGGAGCGCGAGCAGTCCTCCCACAAAAGGGTTTGTGGAAGTTCTCTCAATTTGCAGGGACCTGCTTGTGGGGTTTGTTCATTCATTGATAGATACTGGTTATCTTAGGGATTGTGAATAGTATACCCTATGGTGTGGGATGAAATCTTTTTAAAATGGAAAGCAAAACATATTTTCAAATAGAATGAAGTGTGTTTTGTAGTCATGATATTAATCTTCCTTTATTATTAGTGGAGTAATTAGAGAGTAATTCAATGACACAGAGTAAAACACAAGATAGTGAGGAGCTGGGAGGCTTTCAGCTGCAAACCTCAGAAAAGCAAGCTCGGTGAGGAAATATCTTGGCTCATGTAACTGTCAGTGAAAGAAAGGAGGGGCTTGTGGGCGTCATTCTGATACACGAGCTCAACCATGTCCTCAAGGACCCAGCTTCTCCCTTTCTGCTGTGATGTCCAAATGATCAGCTTCATCCTGAGAGTAATTTTCTGTGTGGCCTTAAGATGATTGACAGAAGGAATTAGGCTACAATATTGCTAATTCTTTTCTCGTGATAGACAGACGTTTGCAGGAAACTCTTCTGGAAGTGGCAGGAGAAACTCTGTCACATCTCTATCTCCTTGACTTGCAGGTGTGCTGCAAGCCCATTCCCATACAATTCCCATCAAGGAGTATGGGAATACTTTGATTGGGATAGATTGCTGGTTTTCAGCACTCACTGCTTATTAGAATCACAAGGGAGGCCTTTAAAATGTTTTTTAAATTATTATGGGTACAAAAGAGTTGTACATATGTGTGGGGTACATGTGATGTTTTGATACAGACATACAATGTGTAATGATCAAATTAGTGTAATTGGGGTATACATCACCTTAAATGTATATTGTTTGTGTGTGTTAGAAACATTCCAATTCTACTCTTTCAGTTATTTTAAAATATACAATAAGTTTTTTTTTTTATTATACTTTAAGTTCAGGGGTACATCTGCAGAATGTGCAGGTTTGTTACGTAGGTATACGTGTGCCAAGGTGGTTTGCTGCACCCATCAACCCATCATATACATTAGGTATTTCTCCTAATGCAATCCCTCCCCTAGCTCCCCACCCCCTCCCCAACAGGCCCGGTGTGTGATGTTCCCCTCCCTGTGTCCATACGTTCTCATTGTTCAGCTCCCACTTATGAGTGAGAACATGCTGTGTTTGGTTTTCTGTCCTTGTGTTAGTTTACTAAGAATGACGGTTTCCAGCTTCATCCATGTCCCTGCAAAGGACCTGAACTCATCCTTATTTTTGGCTTCATAGTATTCCCTAGTGTATATGTGCCACATTTTCTTTATCCAGTCTATCATTGATGGACATTTGGGTTGGTTCCAAGTCTTTGCTACTGTGAATAGTGCCACAATAAACATACGTGTGCATGTGTCTTTACAGTAGAATGATTTATAATCTTTTGGGTATATACCCAGTAATGGGATTGCTGGGTCAAATGGTTTTTCTAGTTCTAGATCCTTGAGGAATTGCCACACTGTCTTCCACAATGGTTGAAGTAATTTACACTCCTGCCAACAGTGTAAAAGTGTTTCTATTTCTCCATATCCTCTCCAGCATCTGTTGTTTCCTGACTTTTTAATGATCGCCATTCTAACTGGTGTGAGATGATATCTCATTGTTTTTGATTTGCATTTCTCTGATGACCAGTGATGATGAGCTTTTTTTTCATATGTTTGTTGGCTGCATAAATGTCTTCTTTTGAGAATAAGTTATTTTTAAGTACATCACTCTATTGTGCTGCTGAAAACTATATATATACATTTTTTTTTTTTTGAGACAGAATCTCTCTCAGTCACCCAGGCTGGAGTCCAGTGGCATGATCTCCGCTCACTGCAATCTCTGCCTCCTGGGTTCAAGTGATTCTCTTTCCTCAGCCTCCCAAGTAGCCGGGATTACAGGCATGCACCACCATGCCCAGCTGATCTTCATATTTTTAGTAAAGACAGGGTTTTGCCATGTTCCCCGGGCTAGTCTTGAACTCCTGAGCTCAGGTGATCCGCTCACCTCAGCCTCCCAAAGTGCTGGGATTACAGGCGTGAGCCACCGTGCCCAGCCTAGATCTTATTCATTCTATCTAATCGCATTTTTGTACCCCTTAACCATTGCTACTCTATGTCCCCAATCCCTGCCACCCTTCCCAGCCTCTGGTAACCATCATTGTACTCTTGATCTCTATAACTTTAATTTTTTTTTTTCTCTAGCTCCCACATGTGAGTGAGAACATGTAACTGATTTGTCTTTCTGTGCCTGGCTTATTTGACTTAACGTAATGTTCTCCAGGTCCACCCAAGTTTTTGCAAATGACAGGATTTCATTCTTTTTATGGTGGAATAATATTCCATCATGTATATATCCTGCATGTCCATCATCCACTCATTAGTTGATGGACATTTAGGTTGATTTTGTATCTTGGCTATTGTGAATAGCGCTGCAAGAAACACAGAAGTGCATATATCTCTTTGATACACTGATATCCTTTCTTTTGGATATAGTGGGATTGTTGGATTATATGGTAGTTCTATTTTTAGTTTTTTGAGGAGTCTGCTGTTCTCCATAGTGGCTGTACTAATTTACATCCCACAAACAGTGTACGAGGGTTTCCCTTTCTCCACATCCTTACCAGCATTTGTTATTGCCTGACTTTTGGATAAAAGCCATTTTAACTGGGGTGGGGTGGTATCTCTTGAAGTACTAATACTTGGACCTTTCCCTGGCCAGGAAAGTCAGACTCTCTGGGCATGGAGCCTGAATATCAGGATGTTTCAAGGTCTCCCCTGGTGATTCTAAAATTTGAGAAGCACTAGCTTATACTTCTCAAGATTCATCCATTGATGTAGAGATGGGAGCAGCTTACCCTAGGTAAAAAGTCCTGGATGTAGAAGGGTCATGGAATAAAAAAATTAAGATTTTGTTATAAATATGGAAGTGGGGAATAGATGCTTGGTAGGCATTAAATGTTATTCACTCTAAAAGAGATTTGCTGGTGACCTTTTTAAAGATTTATAGGTACATGTTCATTTAGTACAACAACCTTATGAGCAGAGCATACAATTCACCCTTGTGTAATAGTTATTGCCCCACCACTTGTTTGCTGCAAGTACCCATGCAATTTGACCAATGTTTAGGCTATACTAGATAGTAAATATTTCTAATATTACTCATGCCAATAAGTCAAATGACTTCATAGTTTATTAACCAAATTGAGGCAGTTTTGAGAGCCAAAAGAAGTGTGACATTTTAAAGGCTATTATTCCAGGGCATCAAGAATAAACTGGGAGGATAATAAATCATTCTACTATAAAGACACATGCACACGTATGTTTATTGTGGCACTGTTCACAATAGCAAAGACTTGGAACCAACCCAAATGCCCATCAGTGATAGACTGGATAAAGAAAATGTGGCACATATACACCAGGGAATACTATGCAGCCATAAATAAGGATGAGCTCATGTCCTTTGCAGGGACATGGATGAAACTGGAAACCATCATTCTCAGTAAACTAACACAAGGACAGAAAACCAAACACAGCATGTTCTCACTCATAAGTGGGAGTTGAACAATGAGAACACATGGACACAGGGAGGGAAACATCACACACCAGGGCCTGTTCGGGGGCAGAGGGCTAGAGGAGGGATAGCATTAGGAGAAATACCTAATGTATATGATGGGTTGATGGGGGCAGCAAACCACCATGGCACTTGTATACCTATGTAATAAACCTGCATGTTCTGCACATGTACCCCAAAACTTAAAGTATAAAAATTAAATAAAAAGAATAAACTGGGACTGTTCTGGGCAAATCAACACATATCGTCACTCTACCTAGGAGGTATTATGTGTAGTAGAGAGTTTAGTTTTGTTAAAGAGATGTATCGCCTTTGCCATCAGCTCTAGAAGGTAATCTCTGTCATACTTGATTGAAATGCTTTGCTTAGGCTAGGGCTGACCACACTAGATTTTTTTTTTTTTTTTTTGAGACAGATTCTTACTCTGTCACTCTGTCACCCAGGCTGGAGTGCAGCAACATGATCTCGGCTCACTGCAACCTCCACCTCCATGGTTCAAGTAATTCTCCTGCCTCGGCCTCCTGAGTAACTGGGATTACCAGCACCCATCACCATGCCCAGCTAATTTCTGTATTTTTAGTAGAGACAGGGTTTCACCATGTTGCCCAGGCTGGTCTCAAACTCCTGACCTCAGATGATCTGCCTGCCTCTTAAGATGAGGACGGCCATATCTGATAACCTTAGGGTCGGGCTGGCCACACGAGAAAGAGCTACAATGTGATTTAGGGTGGGGGCTTTGGAATACAGGGTGTCAGTTGACCTAGATACTGAGTTTAGCTATATGGGCAATCAGTCAACAAATCATGCCTACATAATGAAGCCTCAGTAGAAACTGTACGCTGACGCATAGGCAAGCTTCCTTGATTGTCAGCACTGCATGCATATTGCCATACATTGAGCCAAAAGGCTAATGTGTCCTGAGGACAATGGAAGCTTCACCATTGGAACCCTTCAAGACTCCGCCCTGTGTATCTCTTCCTTTGGTTGATGTTGAACTATAATAAACATAAACTGAAGAAAGATAGTTTTCAGTGAGTTCTGTGTATTCTTATAGTGAATTATAAAGCTGAGAGTGATTTTGCTAACCCTCTAGACGTGCAGTTGATGTTAGAAGAAGGGAAAGTCTTGACGGCTGTGCCCTCCAACCTCACACTTTATCTAACTCTGAGTGTATCAGACCACTTAAGGAGGCCAAGTAACTTGCCCAGTGTCTCAGAATTCATGAAGAAAGGAGCCAGTTTTCAATCCTCAGAAATAACTTCTGAGGTATTTTGATGTCACCTTTTTTGCTCTTTTCTTCCTTCAATTCCTTATGTTACTTCTTTTTGTTGAAATAACTGATGCGTTTTCTGTTTTCCTGATTGAAACTAAATTGGTACAATGGTATTGATATTCTAATACTTTCTTTTCATTAAAAAATCTTAAATTTATGGGATACTTTCTACTATAAATACAATAAAAAGATACTTGTTTATAATCCTAGAATTTGAAAATAGCAAAAACTATAACAAAACTGTTATTCGAACTAATAGCTCAATGTTGACTTAGTCAAGTGAATGGTCTTTCCTTGAGCTTTCAGAGGCTGGAGCAGGCTTAAAGTGAATCAGTTGTTCCAAGTCCTGGCTTTTCAAGGCACTCTATTCCTGGGTGTTTTGTAACACTCGGGCAGATGCTGATGAGACTTGAGACTCAAGACTCATGCAGTGTGACAAGAAAGTAGCACAGTTGCACAAATTCTCCCTGTCCTTTCCTTTTCCGTTCTGGTTTCTAAGACTAACAATTTGATTCAGTAGAGTGGCATCCTTATCTTCTCTGGTTTTGGTCGTATGAGTTTTCCCTCTAGTTTTTGTTCCCTGATGTTTTGGTTAATATTAGGTGTCAACTTGATTGGATTGAAGGATGCCTAGATAGCTGGTGAAGTACTGTTTCTGTATGTGTCTGTGAGGGTGTTGCCAGAAGAGACTGACATTTGAGTCAGTGGACTGGGAGAGGAAGACCCATCCTCAATGTGGGTTGGCACCATTCAATGGGCTGCCAGCGGGGCTAGAACAAAGCAAGTGGAAGAAGGTGGGCTAAGCTGACTTGCTGCGTCTTCTGGCTTTCATCTTTCTCTCATGCTGGATGCTTCCATCTGTTCCTCCTGCCCTCAGACTTCAGGTTCTTTGGTGTTTGGACTCTTGGACTTACGCCAGTATTTTGCTAGGGGCTCTTGGGCCTTCAGCCACAGACTGAAGGCTGAACTGTCAGCCTCCCTGCTTTTGAGGCTTTTGGTCTGGGACTGAGCCACTACTGGCTTCTTTCTTCCCTAGCTTGCAGACAGCCTATGGTGGGACTATGCCTTGTGATCATATAAGCCAATTCTCCCTAATAAACTCCCTTTCATATGTACATATATCCTATTAGTTCTGTCCATCTGGAGAACCCTGACTAATACACCTCGGTGAGGGAAGCCAGTCACAGAACCATTCACTGATGAAAGTATTTTTCAGTCGTTTGGACAATTACTGCTGATATAGTGCTTTTTAGCGTTAGTTCTTCTGACATACAGATTGTGCCAAGGTAAGTTAGGAAAGTGAGCCCATACACAGCATTAGCTTCATTAATATTCAATCCATAGATACAGTTGTGAATGCGAAGCCATAAAGAAGAATACTCGACTTCTGATTAAATGTCCTAAGTGTGCTAGAGTTAGCAGATGGGGGTCGCATATGATTTCTAATTTATAAAACTTTAACTATAAAAGATTAATGTAGACAAATGGTAGGTACCTCATGCTGCTAAAACCTTTGTTTTAAAATATAGCGTATTGATAGATAATTTGAAGTATAGTAAGGCCAACAGGTCAGGAAATAACCACTATCGAGAAGTTAGTTTAGTACTAAAACTATCTTCCCAAAAGGAAGGGGCCTGCCACATCCTGGAGGTAGGGTAGGGGTATTAGTCAGGGTTCTTTAGGGAAACAGAATCAATAAGCATATTTTTGTGTGTGTGTGTGTGTGTGTGTGTGTGAGAGAGTGGGGGAGAGAGAGAGAAAGAGAGAGATAAGGAACTGGCTCACACAATTATGGAGGCTAAGAAATCCCAAAACCCCTAGTTGGCAAGCTGGAGACCCAGAAAGGCAAACTGATGTGTAGTTTCAGCATGAGTCCAAAGGCCTGAGAACCAGGAAAACTGCTGGTGAAAGTTTGTCTGCAAGCAACATGCTCAAGACCCAAGAGGAGCAGATGTTTCAGTTTGAGTCCAAAGGCAGAAGACTCACATTACAGCTCAAGCAGTCAGGCAGGAGGAATTCTCCCTTACTCACAAGAAGGTTAACCTTTCTGTTCTATTCAGGTTTTCAACTGATTGTATGAAGGCCACCCACATTAGGAAGGAAAATTGGCCTTACTCAGTTTACAAATTCAAATGTTAATCTCATCCAAGAACACTCTCACAGACACACCCAGAATAATGCTTGCCCAAATATCTGGGCATCTTATGTCTCAGTCAAGTTGACACATAAAAGTAGCCACCACAGGGGGGCTACCTGGGGGAGTACTGGGCTTGGTCAGAAGGCAGGGTGGAGGGGGGAAACTGGGCAAGTTTTCCTTGTGGTTTCTGCAGGCAGGAACAGGTAATACAGGGTAAACAAATTTAGGATTGGGTAGTTGGAATAATTTCAATAGGCTCTGGGCATAAGGGTTGTCCCTATTTGTCAAGTACATGGCCCTAAGGTGATTAGGGCAGGTGTAGAGTGGATCAAAATGTGACAGCCAGGTAAGACTGTAGGAAGTACAGACTAAATGTGTTGGGTTTTAGTTAAATGTACCCAGGAAGAAGATTCCTCCTGGGCACAGGGGGAGGTAGCAAGGGAGGCAGGAGGCTAAGCCAAGTGACTTAGGCATATTATTAGGTTGTGCACAACAAGGCATGTAGAACAGATGTTAAATATGGAGTTTACAGAAGCTAGAAACAAAGTTAACACACCCGCTGGTACACAGCCTGTCTTATTCCTATTGTAGGAGTTAGCATCTAGTCACATGCATTCTCTCTTTCTAACCCAAGCTGAACTACAGGCATCCCCATTCTCAACTTACAGACTTGTGGGTCCAAGAGCAAGTAAAATAGGATAGCAGGAAATGCCTGTGCCTTGGAGACAAGAAAACTTGTAATTGAATACTGACCCTGTCACTTATTAACAGTTTCTTTGGAAGGTAATTTAACTCCTTGAGACATGATTTTGCTATTTATGAAAGGTAGAAAATAGAATAAATCTATCAGGGTTATGTAAATATTTGGTATAATGAATGTGTGATATTGTGATACAATAAGAAATATACATTTGGTCTCTGCCCGCCTTTTCCTAGACAGAGTTCCTGAAACCCTTGTAGATAAGGGTGCTAGGAGAATCTTTTGCTCTGTAGAGGAGAAGTAATATCTTTTTCTTACCCATCACAAGGTTCATGACTGAGACCTCTACAACAAAAGCCAGATTAAAAAGAGAAAAGCATACAAATGTGTTTAATATAAGTTCTACATGATACAGGAACCTTCAGAAATCAACACTCAAAGAAACGGGAAAATTATATTTTTATGGATAGCCATGCAGAAGTATGACTGGCAGACAAAAAGGTCTGATCTAATGGTAATAAACTGGGGGGTAAACTTAGCAAGGCCTGTGTATTCGGTTTCTTCTTGGTATCCCTGTGTGACATTTTTTTCCCTCTGGGTATAAGGCAAGCCATGTCTGTGTCTCTTGAGGGCCTTTAGGGGACAAGGGAGGAAGGTCAGAGAGTTTTATGGTCTGCTTCCAGGAAGAAAAGGTGAGGACAATTTGAGTTTTTATCACCCACTTCAGGAGAAAGGGGGAGGGAGAAGGTCAGAAAGAACTTTTGCAGTCTTCTCAAATGCCAAAGTACCATTATTTTGGGATTTTCTGCACCTCATCTGTTCTAATATTTGATCTTTGACCCTTGACACAGAGCTCCTGAGATCTTTGTAATTTCCTGAGTGATAGGAGCATTTTTTTTTTCATGAAGTGATTCTTGGTGGACTCCTGGATAGCCTCAGGTTGGGGGCTGCTTAGTGGGAGAACCAACCATGCGATTACAGGGTTGGAACTTTCCACCTCACCTCCAGACCTCCGGGGAGGAGAGAGGGCCTGAAGGCTGAATTGATCACCAAAATCCAGTGGTGTGATGTAATCAAACACTCCTATGTAATGAAGCCTCCTTAAGAATTCAAAAGGACAGGGTTTGGAGAGCTTCTGCGTTGCTGAACACACGGAGGTGCAAGGACAGTGGTGTAGCCCAAGAGGGCATGGAAGCTCCGTGTTCCCTGCTCATATCTTCCCTATACATCTCTTTCATCTGTATCCTATATAGTATCCTTTATCATAAACCAGTAAACATAAAATATTTCCCTGAGTTCTGTGAGCTGCTCTAGCAAATTGATCAAACTCAAGGAAGGGGTTGTAGAAATCCCAGATTTATAGCTGGCTGGTCAGATGTACCAGATGTATTTGCGATTGGCATCTGGAATGGGGGCAGACTTGTGGGACTGAGCCCTTAGCCTGTGTGTTCCACCACTATCTCCAGGTAGATAGTTTCCTAATTAAATTGAATTACAGGACATCCAGTTGGTGTCCACTGGGGAACTGGTAATTGGTGAGGAGACATCCCCACACACATTTTGGTACCCAGAGGTGAAGTATTGTATTGAGAATGGTGGGTAGAGTATGAGAGTAGGAAGAAAACATTGCTTCTTTCCCATTTCAAACAGAATGTAATATGCCTAGCCTATTTTAATTAAGATGTTTTTGTTAGTATTATTATCATTATTAGGATGCATAAATTTGGGAATCCTGAACTGAACTCACGGCTCATGTGAACTTGGTATTCATAAAAATTCAAAATAGCTGGGAATATTAACTAGATTTAACCCTTTGAAATTGTTCATCAAATAGGCTTAATGTAATTCACCCATTGGCAGCTGGAATACGTCTTTGAGTTAAATGAACAATACACAGTTTTATATTACCTGACCTGTTGCATGTTTGTGTCCTTCTGTTTCAAGACTTGTTGAAAAAAAAAAAAAAAAAAAAAACTTGGCCGGGCATGGTGGCTCACGCCTGTAATCCCAGCACTTTGGGAGGCTGAAGCGGGTAGATCACCTGAGGTCAGGAGTTCAAGACCAGCCTGGCCAACATGGTGAAACCCCGTCTCTGCTAATAATACAAAAATTAGCCAGGCATGGTGGCACGTGCCTGTAATCCCAGCTACTTGGGAGGCTGAGGCAGGAGAATCGCTTGAACCCAGGAGGTGGCGGTTGCAGTGAGCCAAGATCACACTGCTGAACTTTAGCCTGGGCAACAGAGTGAGACTCAAAAACAAACAAACAAACAAACAAACAAAACTTAAGATCTCTTGAGTTGCAGTCTCTTTCTGGTAACCTTTGCTTTACTGTCTTCTGTATTAAGTATTACAGAGAAACCAAATGTCTGCCTGAGTTTGGATGTGTTTGTGTGTGGTGGTTGTTTATATGTGTCTGTGTGTTCATGAAGGCATATTTTATGCTTAAGGGATATTTTAAGTGGAAAAATTGAAAAGAAAATGTTGGCTTATGTCTAGGTTTTGTTTTTTCATTAAATTCTTTTTTTTTTTTTGGGCAAAATATTTCAATCTTGAAAATAGTTCTTTTCCAGGTAAAAAAGTTTCTTTTATTATTCTTACAATCATTACTTCAGTCATGTCTTTCTATTTTATTCCTCTTAGACTCTCTTTGCAACTTTATTGAATTCCCTACATTAACCTTCCGTGTCCCTTAGCTTAACAATTTTAATCTTTTTATCTGCTTTCCCTGAGTTTGGGGAGAATTTCTGGTTACAAATTTGAATTTTTAAGATAAGTCACTGGTTAGTAAGCCTTCATTAATTTTATTAAGCTTGTTATTTAAGTTTTTTACCTCCATGTTTGATATAGTTTTATAGAAACAGGTCCTTTTGATTCCTATTGTAAGCACATAATACAGATGTTCTAAAGCACTTTCCTGTTTTCCTTGCAGTAAATTTGTTATTTTATAAGAAGACATTTGCTCTGAATTCTCATGGTGATCCCTTGCTTTTGAACTACCATATCTTTTTTATATGCCTTGTACTTTTTTTTTGTCTTAGTTGTTCACTCTTGCAAAGGAATAGCTAGGCTTGTCAGGGATTGGGAATTGAAAGGGGATCTATCAGGCATGAGTATGAGGCCTTGTTTTAAATTTTTACACCCAGATGAGGGGTAAAGAACGGTACTTGGTTTCATTTTGCCAGTTCAAAGATCCTTTAGCCTATGGGGAATGGGGATAGAGCAGAAGCCAGAGCCAGAGGTGGAGAAGAGCATCAGAGGCAGTTATATATACCTGGGAGCTTTGCCCAAAATTTCTGTTTTGCATTTGGCATGCAGTCAGGATTTTTCTGGGGCAGGGCCCTTGCTATTGTCTGGCACAGTCACACCCTTTAAGATCTAATGGTATCTTTGCCATTACCCTTCACCAAATGTGGCTGCCAGGACAAATTTCAACTGAGAGGAAAGCTGCCACAGAGGCTTCAGGCTTGGCAAGGCCTCCAGGATGAGAAGTGCTTTAGGTGTCACTGGTGGGATGTGGATTTCTTCTTCCTGCTCCCCGCCCTCTCTGTGATCTCGCACGCTATTATCCCACCTCCTTCTTCATGCCCAGCCCTCACAGCCTTTGTTTCTCTGAGTTACACCAGAAGTCAGCACTTAAGTTATATAGAACCCAAAAGGATAAGACCCTGCCAATAGGGGTAGCTTGGCCCAGAGTTCTACAACATGGGGAGTTTGCTTGGTTGTTGGCTGATTTTGCTTCAGGGTATTTTCCTGTGTCTCCTTTGTGTCATCCATTCAGTCATATAATCTCTGGAGCAGGAGTGAGGAATCTGTATTTCTTAAAAGCTTCTGACATGATTGGAATGCAGCTGGTCCTTAGATCTCTGATATTTATTTACAAATCATGAACCTGAGAACAAGAGCTGAAAAAAATGTGCCAATGTGTCTTTCTAACATTTCTGAGCACCTACTTTATGCAAATTGCTCCGCTATGACGGTGCTGCTGCGTAGGATAGCAAGGAGTACAAGGGGGAGAAATGTACAACCTAATTAGGCAGAAAAGAGGTTTTGCAAAAATAGTTAACATTTATCCAGTGCACTTCCCTTAGCACTTCACACACATCAGCTGGAATTGATCCTTGCAATAACCCCATAACCCCAGGATTGGGAAACCATTGTTTTCCCTCCTCTATGAATAGGAAAACAGAGGTTTTAAAAGAGGTAGGAAGCTTGTCAGCATCACACAGGTAGCAAGTGGCAGGGCTTAGAACCTGAGCATGCAAAGTTTGCCTCCAGGCTGAATTTTAAATAAATTCTATTGCCTCCCACAGAAGGAGATAATGGACAGGATCGTTGATCTGTGGTTAGGCCAAGTGGAAATTCAGATTCTAAGTGTTGTGTGTGTTCAGAGGGGTGATGCATCACAGAAAAGGCAACCTGGACTGGGAGTTGGGGTGTTTGGGCCAGGGGAGGCATAGTGTGTGTCACTGGGGAGTTGGGCTGTTCTCACAGTTGCATCTAGGCAGCCAGTCTAGAGTGCCCTGTCTCTCACATGCCCTGAACATCCACTTCCCTACTTCTCCCCAGTCTGCCATTTACAGCCAGTGTTGATGAAGGCTACCCACCTGTGTTTGCAAGAAGCCTGAATGCTCCCTTGTCTGTTTTTAAGCTGTTTGCCTATGACAGAGTAGGAATAACAAGATGGGAAACATCTCTAATATAGCTTTAGAGGCCCTGTGTGCAGTTTCAACTTCAGTTTGTTGTTTTTCCCTTTCTCTTTATGATAGTAAAGATTGGCTACTGCCTCTGATCTTGTCAAAGAAGCATAAAAGGGTCATTTACTAGCTTTTGGGATAATTTATCCAAGTGGATTTCCAAATATTTTGTACAAACCTAATGAAAATATCTTGTAAAAATTGTAGCATAAATGCCTCAGTCACATTCAGGGGAACATCAGAGGGAAGAAATGTTTTCAACGTTGTTTTATTTTCTGTGATGTTATTAGAATTTGGTAATATATTATGTCATTGTTATTACTAGGAATTTAGTAAGTGATTAACTACACAAGTTGCTTTGGTTGACTTTACACAGAAAAAAGCAGAGAAATAGTCTGCCCCTAAGAGATGTGTTATCTGAGATAAATTTAAAACAAATAACGCTGGCATAAATATTAAATAAAACCAGAAAGGATGAAGCCCTATGAGAAAGGGAGCATAGCACAGCTTTTAGTATATAGTATAAACTATGCTCTAGTATAATATTTAAGACCACAGATTCTAAAGCCAGTCTGCCTGATTTCAAAGCCCCACTCTCCATATGGCTGTCTGACCTTAGGTAAGTCACTTAAAGCTTCATTTTTCTCATCTGTAACATGGGGATGCCAATCATATCTATCTCATAAGTTTGTCATGCTTATTAAATACATATACATATAGCATACATATGTTGTTTAAACTATTTCTGTTGTTTATCTATCCCATACATTTAGTATATCTGAAGGGAAAAATTAATAGCAAAATCATAATCAAAATTGTCAGAATGCCAATTATAAACTTCTTTTGCCTTGATCAAGGATATTACCACAAGATATTGTTGGTTGAACTTGATTTCTCTGTTAGAGGCAAAATAGGAAAATGGAAGCATTTCTTACATGTTGGTGGATTTTATTGGACAAAGATTTATGTAGTGCTTACTGTGGGTCAGACTCTGGCCAGAGAATTTTGCAAATATTATTTAGTTATTTATTTAAATGGAGTGGGGAGGTCCTTATCATTCCCTCTTTTCAGATGAGGGGAGTGAAATACAGGGGATAAAGTAATGACTCCAAACCACACAGCTCATCAATGGCAGAACTAGAACTCACACAGGACCTTGAGCTCCTTGGTCAGTGCTAGGAAACCCAACACTATGCTGCCTGTCTTAGTATTTGAATGCTTGACCCATTGAGCAGAACATTTTATGAAGACACATGTAGCTTTGACTATAAAAGAGTAAAAGGAGCAGCAACTTACCGATTTTTCTATTTGCCTATCCCCGTTGACTCAGCTACCATTGGATCCTCAGTCCTAAGGAGACTATCAGGTAGAGATATCAAGGAAATCCTGGAGAGAGGCAGGGTGGAGGGGGTGGGATATGTTTTAACTTTTCTATAACAATGTTTGGCCTCTCATTTGCTAGCTTTTCTTACCATGTCATGGATTTCTACAATTATGAAGCTGGAACAAGGCTTACTACAGTCTTCTCAAACCTAAAATTGCATATGATTTGCCCTGGGATCTTGGTAAAGATTTTTATTCCGTAGGTCTGGGTGCAGCATTTCTAACAAGCTCCCAGGTGATGCTTCAGGCTTTGGGATCATAAAGCCTTGGAGTTGTTAAGTGTCAACTCTTTTACTGAACAAATAAAAACAGTGAGGCCAAGAAAGATCAGAAACTTACCTGTGGTCTCATGCTTATATTGAGATATGTCAAAAAAGCAGATCAAAACAAGATATATAACTTTTACATCACTCAAAAAGGCACCTCTCATTAATCCTCATGACATCTTCATGAAATTTTACTCTTCTACTTATGATAAAGTAAAATGAAACACAGGGAAGAAAAACGACTTACTTTAAGCCTATTTAATAAGTTGTATCATACCTAGAGTATAAAGTAAATTTAGTAATGCCCCTCTGGCATTAAAGTCACCCCTTTAAATAGTATGCAGATCAATGACTGGAGAAATCCATGTGCTGAGGATTAACATTTGTGTTATGGAGCTGGATTAAGGCATATCAGTGTAAAGTCCACTCAAGTTGCCTTTTATTTTGAGAATATTTTTTCTCCATTTGACCAACTTAATTTACAAACCATTAAGTAGAGATTCAGCTTTGGGGATCATGTGGTCTTTTCTACTGAGGCTATTTGCAATGCTATTCTCATGTCTCAAGTACCTTTGAGAAAAATCACTGATAGAAACCACATGATGTTTTTGTGTTTTTATATCTGACACTTGCCCAAGCACAAGTTCAGTTTCTGTGTTTACTTATCTATACCTACTCTGATTTCACAGAGAATTTAAGGCCGCTGATACGCTTTTTTTTGCAGGGGCCTTAGTCAGTTGCTCTAGAATTCAACTGTCTTGCTGTGCCTCTGTTATGGGCCAGGGGCTCCACATATCACATGAATCTGTACAATAATCTGATTCAGTTAGCCTTGTTCCTGTACATTCAGAGATGAGAAGAGTAGAGCCCAGGGAGCTTAAGTAAAATCCCTAACGTCAAACAGTATAGAAAATGGCAGCACTGTGATTCAAACTCAAATCTGCTAGCTTCCAAAACATCATGCCCTGCTTCACAGCATTTGGCTAAATGTAGCTTTAGCTGTCTGGAAACCTCATAGACAGGTTTTTTTGTTTTGTTTTGTTTGGTGGTGCTTGTTGTTTTTGTTGTGGGGCTTAAGGTCAGCCCTGAGTGAAATCATGAATTAGACCATTTTCTCCCATTTCTCTCTCACTTGCTCCTTTGCTCCTCAATGGACCCACGACAGCCTCCCACCTGAGCCTGCCTGGGCCTCTCCCTTAACCCTTCCCCTTATATTTTGGGTATCATGTTTTCTATTCTCGGTTAGCTATCACATTAAAAGCAATATCTGCTTGCATTTATTCCTACTGGAAATGTTATTTTAAATATAGGCTTGTGAAGACATTAGAGTGCAATCCCAAATATTCTCTTTAACTGTAGAATTTTTGGCCTGGTCCACCACTGGAGAAGACTGACTTAAAGATCTTCCCGCTCCTCCAAATCAGACCCAACTTTTGCTGCATCAAGGGTTATCAGCCTCAGAACCATAATATTTCTGGCCAGCAAACTGTTAATATTTTGGGCACGGTGGCTCATGCCTATAATCCCAGCACTTTGGGAGGCAGAGGTGGGCAGATCATTTGAGGTCAGGAGTTTAAGACCAGCCTGGACAACATGAAGAAACCCAGCCTCTACTAAAATAAAAATTAGCTGGGGATGGTGGCACGCACCTGTAATCCCAGCTAACTTGGGAGGCTGAGGCAGGAGAATCACTTGAACCTGGGAGGCAGAGGTTGCAGTGATCACACCACTGCACTCCAGCCTGGGCAACAGAGCGAGACTCTCTCTCTCTCTCTCATATATATATATATGAGAGAAAAATATATGTGTATGAGAAAATATATGTATATGAGAAATATGTATGAGAGAATATATATTTTATATATATAAAATATATATTTGGCCATATATTTGGAAAAATATACATATTATATATTTTTATACATTATGTATGTTATATATATTACATTTTTATATATTTTTATATATTTTTTATTTTTTTATATATATATACATATTTATATGTATATATTTATACGTATAAATATATATGTATATATATTTACACGTGTAAATATATATACATATATATTTACACGTGTAAATATATATGTATATAAATATATATACATATATATTTACACGTGTAAATATATATGTATATATATTTATATACATATATACAAATATTTATGTGTATATATTTATATATACATATTTATGTGTATATATTTATACATATTTACATGTGTATATATACATATTTACAGGTATATATATTTATATATACATATTTACATGTATATAAAATATATAAAATATATTTTATAAATATATATAAAATATATAAATATATAAATTTTATATATAATATATAATATATTTTATATATAATATATATCAAATATATATTACACATTTTATATATTATATATTATATAATACATTTTATATATTATATATAATATATATTTTATATAATATATAATATATATTTTTATATAATATATATTATATAACATATATTATATAATAACATATATTATATATCATATATTATATATTTATATGTAATATATGTTATATAATATATATTATATATTTATATGTAATATATGTTATATAATATATATTATATATTTTATACTATATATTTTATATATAATATATAATATATTATATATATTATATATATTTTATATATATTTTATATATATATATATATATATTTTTTTTTTTTTTTTTTTTGAGACAGAGTCTCGCTCTGTCGCCCGGGCTGGAGTGCAGTGGCGCAATCTCCGCTCACTGCAAGCTCCGCCTCCCGGGTTCACGCCATTCTCCTGCCTCAGCCTCCGAGTAGCTGGGACTACAGGCGCCAGCCACTGCGCCCGGCTAATTTTTTGTATTTTTTAGTAGAGACGGGGTTTCACTGTGGTCTCGATCTCCTGACCTCGTGATCCGCCCGCCTCAGCCTCCCAAAGTGCTGGGATTACAAGCGTGAGCCACCGCGCCCGGCCTATATTTTATATATAATATATATTATATAATATATTTTATATATTTTTATATATTTTATATATTATATATATTTTATATATTATATATATTTTATATTTTATATATATTTTATATATTATATATATTTTATATATTATATGTATATTTTATATATTATATATTTTATATATAATATATATTAAATATATTATATATAATATATAATATATATTAAATATTTTATATATAATATATGTTATATAATATATTATATATTTTATATTATATATTTTATATATAATATATGTTATATGATATATTTTATATATTATATATTTTATATACATTTTATATTTTATATATTATATATATTTTATATATTATATATATTATATATTATATGTATATTGTATATATTATATATTTTATATATTATATATTTATATATTATATTTATTATATATATATATATATATAATATATATATAGCCAAATAATTCTGTGAGGTCAGTTTGTCTCCAGGCATTGCTAAATGTCCCCTGAGGGGCAAAATCAATCCTGGTTGAGAACCACCATTCTACACAAAAGTTAAGTTCTGCTTAAAGTGGTTATATAGGCAACACTTCGCTACTTCTCAACAATGGGAATCCATTCCTAATACTTTTTAGACTGTTTGTCTATAGTTTGTTAAGCCTACACTTTGACTGAAATGTAGATGGTGAAAATTGAATAATTTTTTCATTTGTTAAGTGGCTTGACTTCCTACTCCCACTCTCCCGTAAACATTATTTCTGCTCTTAAAAGTGTAACACACTCTAGTGGAAAATGGCATAGTCCTAGTCAGAAACTCAGGCCAGAGATTGACTTTCTATTTACTGGCTCTTCAGGCTTAGACAAAATTAGATCTCCACTTTTGTATTTGTAAAATGGGAATTTTTCCTGGGACAAAACATTCTCTACTTCTGTAAAAGGGATGAGAATTCCACTCTACTTCCCAGAGAGGGAAAATTGTGAAATTACGGAATGAACACATTTTGCTTTTCCCCACTTCTCACTCATGCCTCCCCAGGGATGAAAGGGAGCTCAGCTGCTTGGTGAATTTGGAGATGGAACTGAGTGTGTCCAGCTCAAGCTCTTTCCTTCTTCAGAACTGCCTGCTTGCCAGTCTCCCTGCCCTCACCTGCCCCTGACTTGAAGATCTGTGGTTTTTTTCCTGGGGACCAGGTATGACTTTGGTGAAGTATTAGGAAACCCGGTGAAAGCTTAACAGTAAGCCTAGCTCTCCAATCCACTCGAAGAGCTGACATTTTGATCTTAGCTAGTTCCAAGTGCACATTGTAAGGAAAGTGTTCCTTAGGGCTCCAGGAGTCTTAGCAGAGCCTAGAACTATTGCTCACAGTAGTAGTGATGGGTAAGCAAAAGGAGTAGGGCAAATCGCCTAACCTGGTGCCTGGTTACATGGTAGATATCCAATATGACCTAATTCTCATTTAAATTGTTATGTTTTATTACTTTTCTCTAAGCATATTAAATTCTTCTTAAAGCTAAATACCCTTTTAGTTTTTTGTTATTTAGCTCACAGGCCACATCAAAGGAGGAACGATGTCTAAGGGAGGGAAAAGCTCAAAGATCTTCACAGCAGTGTGGAAGTGAGGAGGAACCTGATTAGTTTATTTAGGAAGTATAAGCCTCAATAAATTTCATAGTTTACCCTTGCACTGAGATTTGCTTGACTTTTATCTTAAAACACAACTTCCTATTTCTCAGTCCTGGCAATATCTTTCAGAGAATTCTCAGGTTGACTTTTTCTGTATTTCTTTTCCCCCTATTTTCCCCTTTTTTTCTTATTAATTCTCTCTCTTGTTTTTGCACTTGCTCATACCCCCGACCCCCGTCTCCTTTCTTTCTTTCCCTCCCCTCTTTTTATTTTTGCAAGTTGAATGAAAAGTAGCATGGAGTGTCTTACAAATACTTTGAGCAGGCAGCTAATCATTTCTTCATCTTGGTGCACAGTCCTCTAAATTATGGGAAGAGGTGATGGTGCATACTTTGCAGAAGACCTCACTGTGTGCAGAGCTGGCTGCATGCTTATCATGATCACCATCTGTCAGTGATGTACAGAATGGCCTTGTGCTGGTGAGACTTTGGCCAGGTGACTTCTGAGCGCATTCTAGACTTCCAGGCCAAAGGATTCAGGCAGCAAACACCTAGGAGGAAATTCCGATAGTACCCATTCCTCTCTCCCCTTTTCATTTCACTATATCTGAAGAATAAAGCCACTGTGACCTGAAGTCAAGAGAGCCATAATGAAGCCCTAAAATGTCCGTCACCAGTCAGTAAACACCTTCTTTCCCTGAGTTAGAGCGTGGATAACCTCGTGACTAATTTGCCACATCTTTTTGTAATAACAAGGAATTTTTAAGGTGTTTATCCCATCCACAGCTTTTTAAAGCAGCGAGTTCATTTAAATAATTACCTAGTCATTTAGTTAATGCATTCTTTTTTAAACTTGACTAACTACTGCGTATGCGGTTTTGATGGAAAAAGAGCCCCCTTTATGTAATAGCACTGTTTTTTCCCCCGCAAAATAAATGCAACACAATTATTTTACTGCGGAGAAATTAGCTCATTTGCAAATGCCACCTCAGAACACAAGAAGAATGGCATTTATTGAAGCACTAATAAAGGCACCATGTTAGAATAATTTTATGCTGACGGGCCCACAATCACTCAATATTTTAAGAGCTGTCATCACACCAGCATGAGCTGCATGCAAAAGTACAAATTTATGCTGTGACATCATGGCACTAAGAGTATAATTGGAATAAAATTACCCAGCGTCTCTTTGGCATTTGCTGGCATTTCTGAGCCTTTCACTGCCCACCCAGAGTGGATTCTTGGTTTTTGCACCAGTGGCCACAGATTCTGTGAATGTGGGATGCACCAGGCTCACGGTGGTGGGCCCTCCAGGTGTTTGTAGAGGACACTTTTCGGTAGGTACTCAATGACCTGTACCATTACTAAACAGAGGGCTGCCCGGGCCTAGAAAATGGCAAGAATCACAAATCAGCCAAGGACACTCTTTAGATGTGGATAATTAAGCAAACAATCGCCATACAATGGTTGAAGACCTCATAGCATCAATTTTAGCAAGTTAATAAATTCTAGTCATGGCTCATGGTTACATGCTAAGCTTGAACAAATGAGAATGTCTGCATAAAAATACGGACTTTAAGATTCTACCTTTTGACTTTTTAATGCATTTTTATTCTCACTGGGTCTTGGGGTAGGGGGGAGTAAAAAACAACACCTGACAAGGGATGGCAGTGAGTGTGGAGAAAGGGCACAGACTTACCTGTCATGTTTAGACATGACATGCTGCTTGAAATCTCACATTTTCTCAGCGCCTTTTGGGCATAATCAGACGTGCTCTACACTGTGGGAGAAGGTGCTAATGTGAGTCTTCAAATCTGGGCTGAATTCTGTGAGTTGATAAGTTTGTTTGGGCACTCAGGTGTGCCTGTCTGTCAAGGGATTTGAAGGGGAGGGGCAGTGAGAATACTGACTTCTGCAAAGCACAGGATACTGTTCCCCTCTGGGGTGCTGAATGTGTGGAGCTGGTTGAGACTCTCTGTGGCCTCTAGGACCAGAGAGTGAGGGTCTTTAGTAAGCTTGATGGGATAGTTAATTTAGATGTAAGAGAGGAAATGTTGTAATTAACAGCCTGACAGTTGGTAAACATAACACATTCCTGTGAGTGGATGACAGAATATGGAGGCCGTTGGGATGAAGAATGTAGGTGTTGATTGCTCTGATGCTGTATTTGTATAATGCTCTCTGTGGTAGGCAGAGTGATGGCCCCGAAGATGTCCACATCCCCAGCCTCCAAACCTGTGAATAGGTTACTTTATATGGCAATAGGGACTTTGCAGATGTGATTAAGAGTCTCGAGATGCCGAGATTATCCTGTATTATCTGTGGGCCCAATGTAGTCACAGGGGTCCTTATAAGTGAAAGAGGGAGACAGAGAATAAGTCAGAGAGGGAGATGCAAGGACAGAGCAGAGGTTGAAGTAATGTGATGACTGGCTTTGGAGATAGAAGGGACCATGGGCTGAGAAGTGAGGACAGTGTCTAGAGGCTGGAAAAGGAAAGGAAATGCATACTCCCAGAGCCTACAGAAGGGCAGAAGGGCAGAAGGGACTCAGCCCTGCCCAACCCTGAGTTTAGCCCTGTGACACCTACTTTGGACTTCCAACCACTATAACTATAAAATAATAAATCTTGGCCAGGTGCTGTGGCTCATGCCTGTACTTTGGAAGCTGAGGCAGGCAGGTCACCTGAGCCCAGAAGTTCAAGACCAGCCTGGGCCACATAGAGAGACAGACATAGAGAGACCCTGTCTCTGCAAAAAATACAAAAATTAGCGGAGCGTCATGTCTCATGCCTGTGGTCTTAGCTACTTGGGAGGCTGAGGTAGGAAGATCGCTTGAACCCAGAAGGTTGAGGCTGCAGTGAGCCATGATGGGGCCACTGCACTCCAGCCTGGAAGACAGAGTGAGACCCTATTTCAAAAAATAATAATTAAAAAAAAATCTGTGTGGTTTTAGACCACTAAATTTGTGGTCCTTTGTTACAGCGGTAATAGGAAACTGATACAGTCTTTTTATTTATTAGTATCTTAAACGCATTGAAATTATTTAGTTTTTGGTGTTTGATGAGTTTTTGATTATTGTGTAAACTAAAGCACAATTTCTAAAACCCTGTGTTTTTCAAGGTTAATTTTAAAAATGATTTTTTTATTAGAAAAGAATTTTTGCTAAAGTGCAAGTAAACATAAGGTGATCTCAGTGAAGAATAGTAAGAAAGTACCAGGCTTTGGAATCAAATAGACCAGGGTTTTGTACAGTGCCATGTGTATTTGAGTAACCCTGAGTTTTAGCTGCCTGACTTGTCAAATGGAGATAATAATAATTTCTTCATAGAGCTATTGTAAAGAGTAGATAAGGCTGTGTTTTTAAAGCCTCTATAGTACATAGTAGTTTCTTCCCTTATTTTATTGACTATTAACAGTGTCGATTGTGGCAGTTATATAGTTGTGGCAATTTTAAAATATGGCCACAAATTCTTTGACATTTACCTCATTAAGAAGTGATGTTTATGTCCACTCCTTTTGAATCTATGTGGCTTTGTAATATTTCAACCTATGGAGTATAGCAGGAGGGACGCTATATGTTTTCTAAAAGTAGGCCATGAATGGCTTCATTTGTTGAAATGCTCGCTCCTGGAGCCCTGAGCTACCAGGTCAAAAGCAACTACCCTTCCATGCTGTGAAGAAGCCTAAGCTTCATGGACAGGTCACCTGTCCACACTCCAGTGGATAGTCCCATCTAAGCTCAACTTTTGAGTCATTCCATTTCAGGCACCAGACATGCAAGTCAAGAACCCCCCAAATGACTCTAATCCTAGAGGTTGCAGCCTCCCAAAGCCCCGGAGTTTTGCCAGATGTGGCCCCAGACGTCATGGAGCAGGGAAGTTATTCTACTGTGCTCTAAATTTCTGAACTAGAGAATCCACGAGTCTAATACAATGGTTGTCACTTTTAGCCACCAAGTTTGGGATGATTTGTTATGCTGTGATAGAATACTGGAGCATTAGATTATTAACCAATGTTAGTGAAAAATACAAGGCAGAAAAGTGTGGTGCTAAAACAAGAACCCACTGCATATCACTAAGTCAGAGGTAAAACATAGAGAAATGTATTTACATGGTTTTTCAAATGCATTCTCTTTGTTAAAAGTAAAAGCACTGTATATTCTTTATTTTCCTTCCAATTGCAGTGTCGTTAAAGAATCTCTTCCTTCTCATTTTTCTAAATTAGGAAAGGAGCCATATCTTTAAAAACATCAGACAGGATGCCTTCTGGATCTTCTGTGTGTATCCCTGTTTCATCAGAAGATAATTGTTTGAAAATACACATTTGAATGGGAAAACTAGTTCAAATGAAAGGAGACAACGTCTTGTTTGTCCAGATGATTAATTAACAAATCTTGGACTTCCTATTCCTCTCTGTAATAGCTTCTTTATTTGTATGTTATTGTTATCTCTCTCCTCTTTCAGATTTGAAATGCAATATTAATCATTTGCTAGACATACAAACAAAGGGATTGCAGCTAGATTATATTGATAGGATCACAGTATTTGTGTTATACAGAACCTAATCGCATCTCTCCATTTTTGGATGACTTGGCATTGTCTCACAAATCAGCTACTTGCAGGATTTCCAGCGGGCACAGAAATGGGATGCTTGCCCAGACTTCAAAGTTTGGCAAACATAGTGAGATAGACCTTACAATGGCTGCTAGTGTATGTATTTTCATGGACTCCCCCTACATCCTGTTTTAATTTAAACACATATGTTCATTATTTTTGAAGTACATGCATATGCTTGAATATTTATTTGGAAATAAACAAAATCATTTTCATCACAATTATTTTTTAAATTCTAAGGATAAAGTGACACAAAGAAATCAATATTTCAGAATATGTACACAGAATAAATGGCTAACAAAGTTTTGACAGATCTACAATATTTTACAAAAGGAATGAAATGTTTGCCTTTCTTAATTTAATGCGTGTCCGAAATAATGAAGTAGAGGAGAAAAGTGAGTTAAAATTTCACCGTATTTGTTGGTTCTTCAAGAACATCATACTACCTTTCCTTGCCTCAGGAAGGAAATTAGAAATTGTAAAATGCTGTTGACTTGCAGCCCTATCATGAATTGGATGTAATGGAAAAGTGAATCATAAATGGAGAGATGTATTTTTTAAGGAATATTTTGTTTAAGATTCTCATTTTCTCTTGGTGGCCATTGCTGTTGCCCCTGGCTTCTCATAGGTCTGATCGTCACACTGCCCTCCGGCTTTAGCTGATGTTCCCTTTATTGCAAACAGTGCTTTTCTGAAAAGCTGAAGCCTCCTGCATCACATTTCTTTGACTGGCAAATGTGCTTTCTTTGTTGAATAATGATAAAGTCATTAAGTCATTACTTCTCAGCAATAAGACTCTTTCTGCATTCACACAAGTCATCTGTAAGAGCCACATTTCTTTTTTTTTTTTTTTTTTTTTTTTTTTTTTTTTTTTTGAGACGGAGTCTCGCTGTCGCCCAGGCTGGATTGCAGTGGCGCGATCTCGGCTCACTGCAAGCTCCGCCTCCCGGGTTCACGCCATTCTCCTGCCTCAGCCTCTCTCGAGTAGCTGGGACTACAGGCGCCCACCACCGCGCCCAGCTAATTTTTTGTATTTTTAGTAGAGATGGGGTTTCACCGTGGTCTCGATCTCCTGACCTTGTGATCCACCCGCCTCGGCCTCCCAAAGTGCTGGGATTACAGGCGTGAGCCACCGCGCCCGGCCTAAGACCCACATTTCTGGACCAGCCTGGACAATGTCCGATCTGAAGTTTCTTTAACTTAGTGGACATTTTAAGAAAAATAATGCAGAATTCCAGATGAAAGCAGGTAAGAAAATTAATATTTATTTTAGAGTGAGAAAAGAAACCACAATAAACTATTGGAGTCTGAGATTCAGGCCCCTTTTTTTTGACATCCTTTCAAGCAACTGGCCAGAAATGACCTCATAGAATGCTTCCTCCCACAGCCGGGCATTTCCTGTCGCCTAGAACATCCAACAGCTCCCACGGATTCGACATGCTCAGTTTTGAGCGTCAGAGACGCCTTGAAGCTTAAGCTCATTAACTTCAGGGCAAATTTGCCGCTGGTCTAGTGAATGAATAAATTTTGCCAACAGAAAGCAATCACAACTGACACTATTGAACACTAATTTTGCATGGACCACTGTTGCAGGCACTTTACACGTTACTGACTTATCCTCTCAGCAATACATTTTGTCCAGACCCAACAGCCACGCAGGTGGAAATGGGAGTTTCCCTGTGCATAATTGTATAATTTCCTTTGTATAATTTTAAAAATATAAATATAATACATGTGCAGGGCTGTTTATAGCTCATACTCATAGATGAGGAAATATTCCACAAATCCTTAAAGGCAAATTAGTGGCAATACTATAGATTTCATTAAAATAATCAGAGAAACATTAATATCCCAAATAAAGACATTCTTATCATGTAATAAATTCTGAGTAGAGAGTAAGTATGCTACTGAAAATTATTATTAGTTTTTAAAATGAAGAATTCACCATTATACCTTGTTGGATTGAAGAAAGGTTCCTTGTGTAGGACTTTTCTTCTCATTTGGTTATTTAATATTGTGAGACCAATAATATGAGAAAAGAAAACACTTTCAAGGACGTCTAGTCAATGCTTTTGCAGAAGTGCCAATTATAAATATTAAGTACTTTAATCAAGTTTCATAATTTGTAAATATTCCTCTTCTCACGCATGACAGATTATTAAGATATATTAGTAAAAACTGGCATAATTGTGTTAAAATTGGTAGATATTGGTCTAACATACATGTTACAACTTCCTAAAATAATTTTTTCAATGTTCTTTGAAGGGTAAATTAAATGAGAGATAAATGTTAGATTTGGCATTGCCAGAATTCAGCCCATAGTGAATGTCGACAATTAAGCTCAAATCATAGCAACAACACAGTTGGAGCTAAGAAGAGGCCTCCGAGTGTGGAATGTCAGCTCTTAAATGGAATAAGCAGTAAAAGGGTTCACAAATAACACTCTGTTGTGACAGTTGTTTTCTTAGTACTTTCCATATAAGCCTAACTTATCTGTGTTATTTATTTTAACTGTCCCCCTACACTTTGTATTTGTTTAAACTTTTTAAAGCAATTTATTATAATTATTCTTTGGGTAAAACAGAATCCATTTGGATGGTTTAAACAAGAAAACTCAAAAGATGGGACTATTTAACAGAGGCGTAAGAAAGATTTGGAACTTTCATTGTAGGATGCATGTTAAGGCACCCAGGGAGTAGCAGCAGCTAAAAGCCTTTGGTGCTACAGGGGCAAAGGTGAAAGGAGTACTATGAGAATCCAATAACACCTGTCACCATGAGAAGTAAGTAAAGTAAATACTCTCTACAAATTATTATGTTTGTAAACCTAAATGTTCACCTATTGGTTTGCTTAAGAATGGGTATGTCCATGGCTCAGGGATGAATCCAAGCTTGGAGGGGCCTGAAGTCTATAAAAATGGGGGACTCTTTTTAAAAGCATGACAGAATTACAACTGTCAATTGCTAGGTCTTCTGCAAGGGCATTGGTAGCAGGCCAAGCAAGTGAAAGAGTTGCCCTAGAAATTGAGTTTCCTTGGCTTTTCAGCAAATGTGTCTCCGCTCTTGATGCATGCTTCCTGCCTGCCAGCTACTTGGTAGGCTCTTGTGAACTGATATCTGCCAATTTGGTCGTGGAAAATTTGATGATTCTTTTGGATAGATGATGGTATGAAGTTAGGTGAGCCATCCAAGAAGTTTGTGGTGGAGAGGGTTAGCAGCTCCCCTACAATGCCACTACCTGGTACAATGAAAGGAAGTCTCAGACTACATTCTGTCACAGACATGGACAGTTATTAAACAGATATTTGCTAGCAAAGCAGGAACCAAAAAAGGAGGGCAGGACTAGTGTGAAATGAGTGAGACCCTTGCCTAGGGCACAAAATATAAGGGGGTGCCAAAAAATTCAGTCATCAAAATAACTAATATTTTAATATATTATTTTTTAAAACCAAAATCAATGCAATAGACACATGATGAAAAAACGTACAAATTTTAAATAAAGATGGGATCAATATCACTGATTTTATCTTCTGCCTCAGACTTCAAAATGGTTTTGCATGACACTGCAAAGGGTTGAAATCATCTCTTTTGTTAGCCCAAGAAATCCCAGTTCTCCATTCTTTGAGATGGTCCCAGTATTCTTCTCATGATAGGTTGACCCAGGCTTCCAGAGTCAGTACTTTGCATTCTGGCTGGTGTCAGACAAACAGAAATCCTCCTGGGTAGCAGGCTGAGTAGTGCTCAAGCTGGGGTGCCATTTTTGAGGGTGCAGGTGAGGACACTCACTGGATTCTTGGACCTTCTTTATGCACGAGATTAGAAAGTGTCGACAACGTGTGCCTAGTTATTACTCTGTGTATCTGGAATAGCTAGAGACCTTGTTTCTCACTCTGCTAACTTCACAATAAGAGCCCATTCCTGACGTTCACTTTGAGGAAGGGTGAGAAGTTACAGCTGTGCGCATGATGGCCTCCTCTGCTGTGTGACTCTTCCTCATCGGATTGCCATCTGACTACCCCATCTGTGTGTTCTGGGTAGGCTACCCTTTGCACATTCCGGATTAGCATCTAGGCTTCAGCTAACCCTAGTGACAATGTCTCACTATATTTGCGGGAGTGCCTTAAAGCAACTTAGGCAACTGGGCTCTGGGATAGTGTGAGAAGCACAACAAAGCCCTCATCCTCACAGAGTGAACGTTTAGCAGGGAAGAGCGTTCATGAAAAAACAGACAAACATATGTTACAATATTCTAACATCAGGTACTGATAAGAGCAGTAAAGAAAAATGAAGCAGCATGGAGGGATAGGGCTGGATGAAGGGTGTTATATTACTTAGGGTGGTCAGGACCGTCTTCTAAGAGAAGTGACATTTGAGTGGGGACTTGAATGGGGTGAAACAATTGCTTTGCAAACATCTGAAGTGAAAGGCAATTTCCCGCAAAAGCAATATAGCAAGTGCACAGGTAACATGTGTTAGGCAAATTATCACATTTATGTTGTGAAAGATCCAAATAAGAAAATAGAAAGCAAAGAAAACAAAAGCTTCCTATATTCCCACTCATCGGGGTAGACACTTGAAGCAGTTCCTTATGTTTCCTTCTAGACATTTTCCTGTACATGTAAAACCCTATACCTGTCTTTACTTTCTCCTTTCTTTTTCCCTCCTTCCTTTCTACATTTTCTCTCTCCCTTCTTTCCTTCATTTCTCTTTCTAGAAGGTACCATACCCACTTCTTTGTAGTGTTTTAACAATTTTGTATTGGTTTTTCTTCAAGATCTTTCATTTTAGCATAGTCACTTGCAGAGCAACCTCATTCTATGGTAAGTGTGCTATGGTACGGATGTGTCCAGACTGATTCAACCGGTCTTTGGTAAACAAATTTTGTAGTTCCAGTTCTTTACTATTAAAAGCAATACTGTGATAAATATCCTGATACATATTTAATATATATGTGTATGTGTGTAAGTATACCAGTGCATGTGTCTCTTGCTAATCCTCAAGTGGGAATGATAGGTCAAATGGAACGCACTTTTCTAATTACGATATACATTGCTGAAGTGCCTTACAAAAGGTTATGCTAATTTAGATTCCTGCCACACTTTATGAGAGTTCCTGTTTTCTCATACTCTCACCAATATTAAGGAATGAACAGTCATTTACATCTTTGCCAGATGATAAATAAAAATTACATCTTCTCATTACTATAATTTGCATTTCTTTTATTTTTAGTGAGGTTGAATATTTCTTCCTATGCTTATTAGCCATTGACTGTGGGAAAGTTGCTGATTATTAATTGAGGATAGGAATTCTCACCTATTTCATGTCTCATATGAAGGGCTGCCACCAGCACATAGTACATCTTGAACAGATTAGAAAAAGGTGTCCCTTCCTCATGACACTTTACTGCCATCTACCAGAAAATTGCTATTATAGATAAACAAATCAGGGATGATTATAGTTGTGAGTGATTAATGGGGCTCTGTAGAGTTGTGCAGTGCTCAACCCACACATCTGTATGAGACAGCCCTGCTAATATTCAGGCTTAGTTTCTGATTCTCAGCCAAGATAGCTGTTGTCATCTTGACCTCTCTAGCTTTCGTTCCTTGTGCCTTAGCTCTCTGACTGAGTCTAGGACATAGTCCCCTGCCCTACCCCACCCCTCTTTTTTCCCTAAATCCCTTGAGCTGTCTTGGTTTTTCCTTTCTGGCTCATTTCATCTGTCTTCAAACTTGACTCCTTCAGTGAACTGGTTGGTGCCCTTTTGTCACCTTCTAGACAGGAAGAAGTAATTCATAATTTTCTATGAAACTTGTGAGTCAGAGTCACAGCTCCACCAGCATTCCTAATGCCTAGGAGAATTTCTGTGACCACATAGCCCATTTCTCTTTAAAAACACTTACCATTTACTTTCTTCTTAGAATGCCATTACCCTTCTAGGTTGTTGCACAATACATATAACCATAACATTGATCTGAGTGCTTACTAAAGGCCGGGCACTTTTCTCAGCTCTTTAAACCTGTGAACTTATTTTTTTTATTTTCAAAACTGAATGAATTTGATACTAATTACTATTCGTATCACTAAATTACTATTTCTACTATTAGTAGTGTTTTTAGAGGCAGGTGGACAAGGAAAAGGAGGTGGAGATAAAGGAAGCAAAATCTAGCAAATGTGCACTTATCATTTGGAGCAAACATCCCATTCCTATCTTTTTAATAAGGGAGGGCACTGAGTTTACCTACTCAGAAATATAATAGAGGAGCTTAATGCCATTGGGCAAACTCTACAACAACTCAACCCGCAAGAGGCTTGAGATAATTCAAGCCCTTTAGCTTCAGAATAAACTGATGAGGCTCACAGAAGCCCGTTTTCTCGGGAAGCAGGTCCCTGCTGACCTCCCTTTAAAAGTGTACAAAGTTCATGGTTCCCCACGATCCACTGAGCAAATGTCACATGCCTCTGATAAAACTCAGTCCAACGAAAAATCAAGCAGGGGACTCTATTTGAAAATACCCAGATGAAAGTGTGTGTAACATGTACTGGAATTTGGAGGCTAAAAGCAGCCTTGGAAATCATCTAACTGAAGACTCTTATTTTCAAAACCTGGAAACAGAAGCCCTGGAGGTCTTAGTGACTTGACCAAGCTCACGCAACTGTTGAGTGACCCACCCTGATGCCTAGAATTATCCCTTTCCCCAAATGACCTGCCCCATTAAATATGGAAACAAAGGTCTTCAGTTTTAATGTCAGACCTGTTGCTGATTGATTGTGCCACATTGGGAAAATTAGTTTATCCACATGCCTAGGTATTAGATTTCTAAAGTTTCTTTGCTCTTTAACATGCAGTGACCCAATTGTAAGTATTTTTAAAATTTATTATTATTATTATTCCTAAACCTAGCTCTTTCTACAACCATTGGTTTTCATATCCATTGACCATCCTCTAGGGGCTTAAGAGTGGCCCCTGTGAGATGTCTTTACCTGTGTAGGCAGCCATTGTGGGGCCCAGCCAAGAAGGTGGATAGTGTGGAGCTTTCTCTGAGTAGTGCTTTGACTAGGAAAATGGCCAGCAGCCAGCATCCAAAACCAAATAATTGTCAGATGGCTAGAGAAAGAAATAAATGTTGAGCAAAGTCAAGAACTCAGTAGCTGTTTCAGTGCAGCAGCAGGCTTCCTTTACGTCCATTTCAACTGGAGCATTGGAATATGTCTGAACTAGAGGGACCTACCATTTCCTGACCCCAAATGCCTGGGCTACAGTGGCCTGGGAGTGTTTTGTCAATCATCTGCCCCTCAGCCCATGGATCTTGGGCCCTTGGGAACACCACCAGTGGGGGTAGGATTTCTGCCACTACAGAGGACTTTCTGCAACCCACCAAGCACATTAAGGATGATTTTTGAGCTCTTGCTACCCATACCATCTGCACACAGTGCTGTGCTCACACTTTTCTTGACTTACAGAAGTGTGTTCTCAAGCTCACAGGGTCTTTTTGATGACATATGTTTATTTCCTTGACCAATTACTGTCTGCATCTGTACACTACACTGTGGCGTTGACATCTTTTTATTTTTCCTAGATTGAAAATATTGGATAAAAAACTTATTTTCACTCTATTCCTCAATCTGGGAGACAGGATTGCTTTCCACCCCCACCTCTCTTTATTCATGCTCATACTTGTGTCTGTTTTTACATGTTGTATAGGGATGTTGTGATACAAATATTGTGTATTTAGGGACATCCAAACTCCATCTGTGTAGAGATTTGATCCTGGAAAATACAATATAGCCAATTCAGATTTTCTAGGTAGTAAATTTACTTTCAAATTTCTTTTTCTCTTATTTTTCCATATCTTTTTTTCTCTTCCTCATATCTTCCTCTCACCTCTTTTTCTTCTTTGTTTCATTAAATTTCTTTTCCTTTGTATCATACTTTGTGAGAGTAGAGCACAGTAAACACATCAGCAGAAATAAATTTCACAAATGCATATTTCCTTATTGCTATCATATTATATTTAATAAAGTTTCTCATTAAAGAAGAGAGGCATTGTGAATTTTTTTAATCTGTGACAGATGAAAATAAACTATTTTATCTGCAGAAAATCTTAGCAATAACCTGAGGATAAACCAAGAAATATCTGTTTTGAGTAATTCTCTCAAACACAAATGGCTTCAAAGCTTTCAAGTAAATGTGTTTATTCAGTGTGAGGCAATTGGGAATAGTGAAGTCTGTGGCTGAACTAGAATGTCATGCCTAAAATCATTCAAATTTACTTTTTTTTTTTCCCCATCGCATTAGCCACTCAAAATAACTTTTTTGACTTAACTGGATGCCAGGGCAGTAATACTGCCTTAAGTAATCATCACTTCTATTTTATTCCATTTCTCTGGTGAAGCTGATGCTTGTCCTAGAATAACTTACTTAAGATTATAGTGACCCTTACCACCGTGTTGGTCATGTCACTCTCCAGGGCTCCTCACTGTTTTTTGAATGAAGGGAACATTTCCATGGCATTTAATGTTCTTCCTGATCTGGCCCCAACCTGCTTTTATGTTCATTTATTTTTCTCTGTCCTCTTTAAATTTATGATAACCTCATTTACTCATATTTTCTTTTTTTGGAATAGGATCTCAGTCTGTCACTCGGGCTGGAGTGCAGCAGTGCAATCTCAGCTCACTGCAACCTTCGCTCCCAGGCTCAAGCAATCCTCCCACCTCAGCCTCCTGGGTAGTTGGGACCATAAGGTGTGCCCCACCATGCCTGGGTAATTTTTTGTACTTTTGGTAGAGATGGGGTGCTGTCATGTTGTCCAGTCTTGTCTTGAACTCTTCAGCTCAAGCCATCTGCCAGCCTCAGCCTCCCAAAGTGCTGAGATTTAGGCCTGAGCCAAGGCACCCAGCACTCATATTTTCTTAAACGTACCCTACTCTTTTCTTTTTTCTCATCCATGTGCTTTTGTTGGTACCACATCTTTTCCCTGTCTTTGTGGACACTTTTCTTTTTGGTCAAGGCCTTGATTAAGACTGTTCGTACTGAGCTCTAGAAACTCCATTCAAAGCCCCTTGCTCTGTGCTCTCCTGACACTTTATGTAAACCTTTGTTAAGCTAGGATAACATACATCCCAGTTTGTTCTGGACAGTCACTGTTTATGTCTGTGGTCTCAGCTTCATTATTATTTTATAATGGCCATGCTAATTATAAAACTTAATTACATTTCTGCCTTATGTTGAAGTTAGATGTGGTTTATGTCCCCATTGGACCAAGGATCATCCTTGTATCTTCCAATGGCCAGGCTATCTATTTCTGTTATATTCATGACTGCCAGTTAAGGAAATTGGTGAGTTTTATTTCATTTCCATATAAGTAGAAAGGTTAGAAGATATCGTGTGTTTTATAAGCAGGTCAGAGCTGAAAGGATTCTCATCTGCAGGCATTTGCTGTTCTTTTTTCTTTCTTTTTTGGAGGACTCTATTTGATCTTGTTTCTTTCTTGAATGTAGATAGTGGGGTTGGAGAACAGAACATGAAACCATATAGAGCAAGAACCTAGAGTGATTACCTAGTCAGGTCCCCTGCCTTCACTCATGTAAATAATCCTATAGTGGACATCTGCTTTGGGCTCCACATGATTCATTCCTTTTCTTTGGGTAAGTTGCACCCTGATTTTCCTTTGAGGAAATTGGTCTCACCTAACTCTCATTAGCAGGGCTGTTGTGAGTAGAATGAGGCAAGTAAGGTACTTAGGGTGTGAAATTTAAGGAGGTGCTCACTTCCAGGGTTGTACAAGCACAAGGTTGGCAACCGAAATAGTGCCTTCTTAAAGGTTGTCCCCTAGGTGCCTTGCTTGCCTCACCCTTGTTCAAAACAAGAAGGGCTGACCGAATCCCTGTCATCAGGGATGAGGTTTGACACAAGCCTGGCCAAAGACCTTTCCTGCCCCTGGCCGCAGTGATTGATCTAGCCACAGTCATGTGGTACCATCATAGCCAATAAGATTCTGTTCTGGGACTTTTCTTGGAAAAGCACTCTCTCTTTTCGCTACAGTTGAAACAGGGAAGATGAAAGTCTAGAAATTCTGGGGCCACCATGTGGAGCAGCCTACAGGACAATGGAGCCACAGCAGAGGCAAGCAGACCCAGGGGTGAAGAAGGGCTGCCTTCAAATGAATTGTCTGAAGGCAAACAATTACATATTGCCTGGTCTCTTCAGTTGTGACTGATTTCACCTAGATTTAGGAGCACATAATATATAACTCTTCACACTCACCCATCCACACACACCCCTTTCCTTTATTTTCATGCCAGTTTGACTTAGGTTTCTGTTTGTTTACAACTGAAAGAATTCTGGGCTTAAATATGAGAAGCCTAAAGCCCATGGAAGTTGACACTTGTTCCTGGTCACACAACTTTAATGAAGTGTATAGAGTAAAGCTAGATCTACACTTCCTAGCACAGTGTTTCTTCATTCTACTGTCTCTGATATTCATCAGCACCACATAACAGCTCAGTCATTAAATCACTAAAGTGCATTTGACAGAAATCATGAGTTAAAAGTTACTTAGGAACCAAGAGGCTGTGCTTGATTTTTTTTTTAACGTTAATTTCAGACTAATTTTCTGTTCAATTTTTAATGTTAACTGAGGGCACTGAAGTCAACAGAGATAAGGTAAAATTCGTCCGGTTCTCTGGACTTTTGTCCAGTGGCCTTTTTATTATACTTCTCAACCCCTCCAAACTAGAACCCCTCATTTTCATCTTTAGCTAGATTTTGATAAGCTATTGAGCCTTAGGAATCAGTTAGGTGTCTAGATTATAGTTTATTACAATGCTTACTTGGCTTAAGACCAAACAGTGGTGATTGATTTTTTGTCTCCCATTGGGGCACACAACTTGGTTTGCTAATGGTGACAAATGACATTAAGAGACAAATCAGTTTAAATTAATGACCCTACACTTGCAAAATACCTCAGGGAGGGGAAGTTCACTCTGATATTGTGGAGACAGTGGTATTCTTGCCACTTTCAATTAGTAAAGTTAATGAAAAAATTCAAAGGCCATCACAACTTCACACATTCTAGTGAAAACACAGACCGCTGGGCCCTGTCTCCAGAGTACTGGATTCAATATGTCTTGGGTAGGGCCCAAGAATTTGTGTTTCTAACAGTTTCCAAGATGATACTGATCTTGAAGGTCTGCGGGCCACACTTTGAGAACTGCTGCTCTACATCAAGAAGAATCCAAGAGAAATGGGGAATTGGTGAGAGATACTACCAAAGATTCATAGTCGAGATTAACTTTTTGAGTTTGTGATAGAAAGAAGAAAGGAAGTTGTTCCAAATGCCACCCTTGCTATCTCCCATAATTGTCACATTTTCCTTTATTAACCCTTCAAACCAAGGGTTATGCTAATAGAGTCCTTTTAAACTATTTGAAGGAATGCCTGTGGCAGTGGGATGTGTCATTTACAAGTAAGAAAACAAAGAGACATGTAATCATGGTTAATTTCATTTTGACGCTTAGTTTTCTAGGCCTAGAAATTTAACTTTTTTATTTCACTGAGTGGAGGTCAGTCTTTCAGGGATGGTGTGAATAAACAGGAGACTGTTAAATAAGTCTGAATGCAAATTTATTAGTGTGCAGTGATAAATACAACAGGTAGAAATATTATTCTCATATCAGTAGACAACAGTTTCTTTTACAGTAAGCAAACTGCTATAAAAAGCAAAATACCGTTGGCTTACACCAGAATGTTGCTTAGGGAGTGTGGCCCCAGAATAAGAGGCATTAGTCTAATTTGAGGAATATTGGCTATAGGTTAGTGCGATGCACTCACCTTCATTTGAAGATAGCTTTCCTTAAGGGACATGAGTACTGCTACCCTTTCACTAGTCCTCTTAGAGCTCTGAGAAGTCCTAGACATAATCTGCTTGATTTACCTGTTTTTCTGAAAACCAAATTGACCAAATGGCTTCCAGAATATATTAAGATATTGAGACAAGTTGCAAGCACATCTTGCTCTGGACATTGAGTCATTCTGTTGTGTGATTTTGTACAAATAGCTCTACTGATCTATTTTGAGATATCACATTAATGTCTACCTAACTTAATAGGAAAAGGAAGTTAACTTTCCTCTGTGGATATGATGAGAAGACCTAAAGGAATATGTGAGAAGTTCATAATCTATTTGAATTTAATTCTTTATTCTTCATAATTCTAAAACCTTAGACCTTTATCCTTAGAAGAATGCAGTCTGCTATCGATTCTTGAACCCTCTTGAACCCTTGTCCACTGAGGTTTGTATGAAATTGAATTCCCTGGACCACACAGAAGTCTAAGTAAGGTTGCCTTAAGAATTATATGATGCTGGGAGGCTTATATTTTTCTGTTTAATAGTGGTTCTAATTTATTTATTTATTTATTTATTTTCTGAAGGATTTCTCCTTTTCTGAGAGAATCCCTCTGCTCCCCCCTGATCTGCATGTGGAGCAAAGATTCTTGATTTTCTTCACTTTGCTCACCCAAAATGTTTCTTTGTAGTGGGGTTTTTACTGAAAGTTTAGGGTGATGATGGGGTAAGAGTGTTGGGAGTAGATGGGAGGGCAGGAGGCATGGTGTTTAACATACAGCATTATATAGCAAAGCCTTTGGAATGGAATATTAGACATTTGTGTCCTAAATATGCTTCAGAATCTTATGTTGAATTGAATTTCTCATGGGACATTTTCCATCCCCCATAGACTCAAACTGCTGTATCATGCTACTTCTTGGATTTTTCCTAATGACTCATCTTTGAGTCAGTAGGAACATTCTGAGTCTTGGAACAGTCTAGCTCTCTCCTTTTCCCCATCTGTGTCCATATCACTTCCTCAATGCCTGACTGTTAAAATCAAAGTGGTTTAGTATGGTATTTCTTAAATAATGGCAGCTCTCTACAGTCCACTATACTAATAATAATGTTTCAAAATAATGAATAAATACTTGTACTCTAGAAGCAATGTACTACATTTTCCTGCATAGTTCTTGGCAAATTGCTGTGCTCTACAGTTTGAGAAGAATGGTATTGGTGGTCAAGTTTGTAGTTTAAATCTCAGAGAGCATTTACCTTTCCATGACCATGGGCATAAAATATCCTCCCTTAGTCATGATACCTCCTTAAGGTCTGTACTATGTACTTACTATCTGCTATGTGTCACCATAGTGTGACTAGACTTAGATGAAAAGAGCCCAACTAATAGAAATAAGAATTAAAACTTTCTCAACACCCAGTCTGCTGGCTACACAAGTAGTTTCATATTTCTCGAGAAAATTTAATATTTTCTTCACATTAAAACCCCAAGTTTCTAATTAAAGCTTTTCCAAAATTATGTGTGTGTGTGTTATTGATGTGTTATTGTTGATATTTTGTTTGAAAAACAATTGAGCCATGTATATTTATCTTATATCTGATCACTTTATGTGCTTTATTAATCCCAAGAATTGTAGAGTATATTTACTGGGCTTTCTGAATGAATACATACATATGCTTTTATTAATGATAAAAATTTCTCTCTAATGGTCATCTCTCTTTGTCTGCTTCTTATACTATTGAATTGTCTCTACAAGTTTATAATGTTGAAAAAATTTCATTTTTAATTTTCTATAGTTTATACAAATTAAATGAGGAATAGATAGTGAATGCTGTTGAATGCCTTTGAAACAGCAGAATGATTAAATTATTTTTCTTTTTTCTTATTAGGCCTATTTTTTGAATAATTATATTAAGAGATTTCCCAATCCTAGGCCTGAATTCTTGGGATAAACCCTACTTAGTCATGGTAGCTAATTCTTTTGTATTAATGAATTCAGTTTGAAATATTCATATTAATAAATGAGATTTTATGTGTGTGTGTGTGTGTGTGCTCTTTATGTCTAATGTTGGCCTTAGGGTTTGTTAGCTTATGAGAAAATTCAGTAGCTTTTGTAGCACAAGAATACTCTGGTTTTTGAAAGTCTATATAATTTGTAAGCTACTTTTACAGGTAATTTTTAGATAAACTTTTATTTAATTTCCCTGTGAGTCTTTTCATATTTTATACTTCTTAATGGAATCATTTTAGATAATATATTATTTTCCCATAAACCCAAACATTCTATCAAGATGTTTTAATTTTTATAATTATACAATTTTTTTATTTTCTTAATCTCTATTTTAATATTTATTATACAAATATATACTTTATTATTTATTACAGTCATTATTTTATTTATTTTTATTTACATTTCATTTCATTTTTTCCCCCCAAAATTAATATTTGTGATGTGATTTGGCCTTGTCTTCCCGCCCAAATCTTATCTTGTGGCTCTCATGGTTCCCATGTGTTGTGGGAGGGATCTGGTTGGAGATGATCAAATCATGGGGGTGGGTCTTTCCTGTGCTGTTCTCATGAAGGAGAGTGGGTCTCATGAGATCTGATGGTTTTAAAAGCAGGAATTTCTCTGCACAAGCTCTCTCTCTTTGCCTGCTGCCATCCATGTAAGACATGACTTACTCCTCCTTACCTTCTGCCATGATTGTAAGTCTTCCCCAGTCATGTGGAACTGTAAGTCCAATGAAATGTCTTTCTTTTGTAAATTGCCCAGTCTCGAGTATGTATTTATCAGCAATGTGAAAATGGACTAATACAGTAAACTGGTAACAGTAGAATGGGGTGTTGCCAAAAAGATACCCCAAAATATGGAAACGTCTTTGGAACTGGGTCATGGGCAGAGGTTGGAACAGTTTGGAGAGCTCAGAAGAAGACAGGAAAATGTGGGAAAGTTTGGAACTTCCTAGAGACTTGTTGAATAGCTTTGACAAAAATGCTGATAGTGATATGAACAATAAGGTCCAGGCTGAGATGGTCTCCAGTGGAGATGAGGAACTTTTTGGGAACCGGAGCAAACTTGTTATGTTTTAGCAAAAAGACTGGCTGCATCCTGACTCTGCCCTAGAGATCTGTGGAACTTTGAACTTGAGAGAGGATTTAGGGTATCTGGTGGATGAAATTTCTAAGCAGCAAAGCATTCAAGAGGTGACTTGGGTGCTTTTAAAGGCATTCAGTTTTATAAGGGAAGCAGAGCATAAAAGTTCAGAAAATTTGCAGCCTGACAATGCAATAGAAATGAAATTCAAGCCAGCTACACATATTTGCATAAGTAATAAGGAGCCAAATGTTAATCCCCAAGACAATGAAGAAAATGTCTCCAGGGCATGTCAGAGGTCTTCATGGAAGCCCCTTCCATCACAGGCCCAGAGGCCAGGAGGAAAAAGTGGTTTCATGGGCTGGGCCCAGGGTCCTCCGCTGTGTACAGTCTAGGGACTTGGTGCTCTGCATCCCAGCCACTCCAACTATGGCTGAAAGGGGCCGATGTAGAGCTCAACTGTGGCTTCAGAGGGTGCAAGCCCCAAGCTTTGGCAGCTTCTATGTGGTGTTGAGCCTTTGGGTGCACAGAAGTCAAGAACTGAGGTTTGAGAACCTCTGCCTAGATTTCAGAAGATGTATGGAAAGTGGCTGGATGCCCAGGCAGAAATTTGCTGCAGGGGTGGGGCCCTCATGGAGAACCTCTGTTAAGGGAACGCAGAAGGGAAATATGGGGTCAGAGCCTCCACACAGAGTCCCTACTGGGGCACCACCTAGTGGAGATGTGAGAAGAGGGCCACTGTCCTCCAGAGCCCAGAACGGTAGATCCACCAACAGCTTACACCATGTGCCTGGAAAAGCCACAGATGCCTGTGAAAGCAGCTGAGAGGGAGGCTGTACCCTGCAAAGCTGCAGGGGTGGAGCTGTCCATGACAACCCCTTTTCTTTGATAACTCGGTTATTTAAAAAAATTTATTTTTAGTACCAACTTGGCAACATAGCAAGACCTCATCTCCACTAAACGTAAAAAAAATCAGCCAAATGTGGTATGCACTCCTGTAGTCCCAACTACCCAGTAGGCTGAGGCAGGAGGATGGCTTGAGCCCAAGAGTTCAGTGAGCTATGATTGCACCACTGTACTCCAGCCTGGGAAACAGAGTGAGACTCTGTCTCAAAAAAAAAACCCAAAGTTTATTTTGAAATAATATTAGATTTACAGAAGCATTGCAAAAGTAGTACAGAGAGGTCCTATATCCTCTTTATTCAAATTTACCTAATGTTGACGTCTTATACAACCATGATATATTTGTCAAAATTTAAAAATTATCATTAATGCAGTATTATTAATTAACTATACACTTTATTTGGATTTCATCAGTTGTTCCATTTTTTTTCCTCTTTCAGTATCCAGTGCATTTAATTTTCATGCTGTCTTAATATCCTCCACTTTGTTACAGTGTCTTATGATCTTGACACTTTTGATAAGTATATTCAACCATTTTTTCAATGATGGTTAGTGATGGAACACATTCTTCATCTATTATTTCTGCTTCTATTCCAGTCATTCACTTTTTTCCCCTTGGGAACATACATAATTAATAGGTTTGATCTCCATTGTCTTATTTCCTTATCTGTCATGTTCTTTCAAAGATTTTCTTCTCTTTTACACCCTATAACTTTAGAGTGTTTCTTATGTTTTTCTTCTACCTTGATTTTTTGATTATCTATAATGCCATTCTCTTTATCATCAACATTAAAAATTTTTCTGGTCTAAAGTGGGTTTACACGCAACACTTTCTTACGTAACATTTTATCTTAGCTTGTAATCTATGCATTTCATCTACTATAATTACATTTCAGCCCATTGGTGCCTTTTCATTATATGCCCAAGTTTCATAGAGCAGAAAGTAACAAGGGAAAAAGAAAATAAAGTAGGTATAAAAAGAAAAGTGGAAAGAAGTATATGCTGCTGCATAGAGAGAGAGGCAGAGACCAACTGCTTTGGTTTTGAGGATTTGCAATTCAAATCTCTTCTGAGGCCTGACTACATTACATTGCCAAACGCTTTGCAGCATTTTCTTCTGGTTCCTATAGTGAATCATTTTCAGAAATTTGTTTAGTACAAAATTAGCTTTTCCTTATTTTTCAGTACTTTTTGTTTTGAATAGGCCCAATTTTGTCTTTCCTCTCCTTACATATCCTCAAGTGTGGTGTGTTTGATCCACACAGTTAACCAGCCTTCAGTCCATTTGAAATTACTTTGATTTACTTCTGCCTTCCTTGGGCACTGATTGTGACCCCTTTCTACATCCACAGATGGAAATGCCTGTAGAATTCCAGCTTAAATTATAAAGCTGAGCATGCTCTAATCTGGTGTTGCTCTGTTGAAAAAAGTGAAATGCTCTCCTGTTCTGGATCACTGCTCAGTTTCTTGAGATTCCAGGTAATATGGTGTATACAAAGTAGACTTCCTTAAGATGAACTGCATCCAGATTTCTTCCTATTTCTATTCACAACAATTTACTTTGGGTGGCTATACTTCCCACAGAGCAATATGGCATTATTCTCCTCCATGTTTCTCTAGCTCTTGTTTTCTGAGACCAGTGGTTTCTGGGTAGATATTAAAAAAAAATGAGGCAAGGAGAAAAGCAAAGTGCTAACAACACAGAGATGACTACATTCTTTAAAAGATTAATGCAGATTGCCATTCAATTGTGGGAGGGTGAAAATTATCCCCCTATATTTTGAGGGGTGAGCAGAACTGCTTAGCCATGATGCAAAGGGTGGGGAGAGCACATTTTTTTTTTTTTACTTTATGTATTAATTAGTTTATTCAACAAATATATATGTATTGGATCATTGTTATGTGCAAGGCACTGTACTTCATCCTGGTAACACATATCTAAACAAGAAAGTCATGTTCCCTGCCTCCATTAATTTTTTTTCTCAGTTGCTGGAAATACATTAGCATTTTTGAGTGTCAGCATTTATGGAGTGTACCTTTCTCCATAGAGTTGTTATCATAACTAAACATGATAATCCATGTCTGGTGTCTCCTGCATGGTAAGCACTGCATGTTAGCTTTTATTTTTTTTTATGATTATTATGAGTACTACTACTTTCTCTATTACCGTTGGTCAGACATTAAGATAAACACCTTGCATGCATCATCACACTCAGTCTTCAGAACAAGCGTTTAGGGAGGATGTCAGCCTTAGTTTTCAGTGTGCTGTTTTTATCTATTTTTTTCTTGGGCATTTTGGTGAACTGTTGGAGTAGGCTGTGTAAGGGATTGATAATTTTTCTTTTTCCTGTTCTCTTTGATCCTGTTTCCTGTTTTTGCCCACTAATTTTATCATTCATTGATGATGGTACTGACACCAATTTTAATACCTGTTGATTATTCTTGTTCACAACTATTACTGTGGTGTTTACTAAATTGGTAATTTTTTATTTCCATCACCGTATCTACTTTTGTTCATTGGTATTTTGCTGTAGCAAGAGCTTGCACTTCTCCTCTCTTTAATTATGAAACTATTTATTTAGGTCAGTATATACTCATGAATATTCATTTATAATCATTAAATATTTTGTGACTCAAATTGACCCAGGTTTGAACACTGAGAGCTCTTTACAGTTGTCTCCTGTTTTGGATAATATTTTAAATTGGAAATCTTTTAGCTTTTTCTGCCAAGTTTACTATTATACAAAATGTTGAAAGAATTATACAGTAGATACTCATATGGATTCTACAATTTGCATTTTTTCTGTATTTCCTTTATAATATAGCTATCTAACCATCAATCATCTTATCCTTTGTTGATATGACAAAGTATGCTGCCGACATACGTACACTACACCCCAAAACACTTCAGCTTGTATATCATTATCTAGAGTTCAATATTTGTTTATAGTTCATTTTTGAGGTATAATTAAATAATATGAAATGAACATATCTTAATTGTGCCATTAAAGGAGTTTGGATAAATGCATATACCTGTATAAATCAAGTCCCTCTAATGAAATACAACATTATCGTCATCAGCCTATGAAGTTCCCTAATACATCTTTATAGTACAGAGATTTGTATTCTTTTGGGTATATATGCAATGATGGAATTGTTGGGTCAAGTGGTAATTCTGTTTCTGCTTCTTTGAGGAATCTCCACGTGGCTTTCCACAATGGCTAAAAAATACCTATTAGGTACTATGCATATTACCTAGACGATGAAATAATCTATACACCAAACTGCCGTGACATGCAGTTTACCCATATAGCAAACCTGCTCAGGTACCCCTGTGCAGGTTAAGAAAAAAAAAAAGAAATTACCTAATTCTTCTTTCTTTCCTTCCAAGTAACCACTGTGCCCACCTCCCTGTAGACTAGATTTCTCTCTATTAGAAAGTATGATATAAGTAGAATCATAAATTAGATACTCTTTTGTAGGGTTCCTTTCACTCAACATATTTTCAAGATTCATCACATTGTTATTATCCGTAGTTCATTCCCTTTAATTATTGAATAAAATTCCATTGCACAGACATAACACTGTTTACCCACTTTCTAATTGGTGAATACCAGGACATTTCTAATTGTTGCTTATTATGAGTAAAGCTGCTATGAATCTTCTCATACAAGTCTTTCTGTGGACTCTAGGAAGGGTTTTGCTCCCTGAATGTACATCACAGATGTGAGCCATACCTCCTTCTCTTACAGCTTGCTTGCCACCAGCCTCACCCATGTGAGACCTTGTGGCTCTGTTTGTACCAATGATTCCACACCCCTGACCCTGCTCATTGGGTGTATACACCTAACCCGTTTGGAGAAAGCAGATTATTTTTTCTAAGAACCTAAACTTCTGGAGCTATGGACAAATGTAGGCATGGAGAAATAGAGAAAGCCAATTTGCCAAAAGAAGAATGCAGACTTAGGGGGACAGAAACAAAGGGCAGGATAGCCTGTCCTAAAGAGGGAGAATGGAGAAAATGGCTGCCTATTGTTGATGGTTTCCTCATTCTGGACTCTCCAAGGCCTTGGTCGCATTTCCTTTCTCAGGTTTCATAACATTTTTTTCTATATAATAATACATTCTCTAATAAATTCTATTATTATTTATTCAAGTTAGCTCAATATATTTTGGATATTTCCTACTGAAAATCTTGACTAAATCACTGAAAACAAAATACCACAATTATAGATTTGTTGTTTGGTCTAAATTCCAGTCTGTATACATAACAGAGCCTAGCATAGAGTATACACTCAATAAAGGTTTGTTGACTGATGAATGACTGAAAAGTGTAAACACTGTGAACAAGGCAATAATAAAGGTGATTGGTTGGCTATAGTCTAGGATAAATGGCTCAATCAGAAAATTTCCTGTGAGCAGGTTTTTAATGACGGGAAGGAGGAGAGAATATCCAGCTGGGGAACTTTCTACCTGAGTAAGGCATGATTTCTCCTATAGCCTCCTAAAAAAGGAGGGCTCTGGAACAAGAAATATAGCAAAACCAAGTATTCCTACAACACATAAATAGTCAGGGCCCCATGTGAGGCACTGCAGAAAAGATAGAGGACTTAGTTCTCTACCATTTTTGGATGCAGACTCAACATACTTCACCCTCCTGTTTAGGATCTAGGCAGAGGAAATGGGGTGAGTCAATGTTAGAAGCTAGGAATTTTTCTCTCCCTCCCTCTGGAAAGGCTTTATCTAACTTTCTCTGCAATGGAAACTTAGAGACCTTCAGCATTCAAATAAAGTAGGTTGCCCGAATTTTCATCATCCCAATCCACATTGGAAATGTGTCTATTTTCTGAGAAACCACTGAGCTCAATCTACGTTTCTTCTTACCATTTAGAAAAAGAGGGATGGCAGTTGACTGTAACAGATAAAGGGCAATTGCTTATTTTTCAATCAATTCTTATTGATTTGGGAGACACAGTCCTTAATTGTACGTGTGCTTCATCTTCCCGTTGGAAATTTCTACTTCATTTGATAAATGGATTCTAGTTTAAATTACAGTGCAACATCCTTGTGTGCATTGTAGGAGGAGGCTTTAGGTCTTTCAAATACAAGAGAGGAGTGTTTACAAAACAAGCAAACTTTTTACCTATATTGGCTGCCTTGACTGGTAGTGCAGGTTCTGAAATCAGACTGCCTGGATTTGAATCCTTTCTCGATCACTTACTATCTTTGTAATGTTGGGCCAGCTGATTCTCCTCTTGATGCCTCAGTTTATTCATCTGTGAAATGAGTGTAGCTCTAATAGTATTTACCTTATGGTGTTGTGAGGATAAAATGAGGATAATTTTATGTAAATGAAATTCCATGTAAGAAAAAATATTTTACATGAAAGGACTGAGAAAGCATTTAGTTCGAGCCTGGTCTTTAAACTTTTTTTGTTTTCTTTCTCTTGGGACCGAAGGGTCAGCATTACTTCATGACTGAGCCTGCAAGTCTCATTTCATTTTCCCTGAATTCTTTGCAATAAGTTGTTGAAATACTTTTATATGCCCACCTTTCAACAATTCTAATTGTACTACCAATAAGATTTTGGATATGTTTTTATTTTCATACCACTTATTTTTCTTTTCATTTTGACACACTTGCAAGTGCTTACAGATTGTATATTTGTATTATATACATTTCTCATAAATGTATATGTGTATATATGTAATAATGGTTTGCTTATAATTGATTCACAAAAATGGGAACACAGATCAAACATGAATTATTTTTAGGATTATGGTACAGGGTTCAGTAGTTTAATAGACATTTATACTGATTATTTCTTTAAATCCTCTTTGGAAAATCTGATCTTATTTTGGTATCATGTGAAAACAGCATTTAAACTGTATTTTTTTGGTCAAATATATGTTTCTAAAATTATTTATTTCTTACTAAATTTCTTACTATTAATCTCTAAAAGATAGCTTTTTAGCATAACCAAAATAGCACATCTAAAATATTCACATCTAAGTTAGAAAAAACTTTTATATTGATATAATTGTAAATTCAAATGTATTATGGTTGTAATAAATAATGCAAAGAGATTCTATATATCTTTTTCCCAGCTTTTCCCAGTGAGAGCATTTTGCTTAACTGTGGTCCAATATCACAACAAGGAAATTGACACTGATGCAATCCATCACATACTAAAAATTTTAACTATAATTCTTTTCATATTATTAAAAATGAAGTTACTGCCCAAATTTCTGTATTGTCTCATAATATTTTCCCAGATGATTTGTTATAATAAGAGGGATCCTTGCTTTCTTAAGAACAAATCAAACAAATCTCTTTCTGGGTAATATTTGCTGCCTTACACAGCCTAACATGGATACGTACAGAATGGAAAAGAACAGACAGGCGAAGAGAATCGAGAATCCCATCGAGTCACAATCATTATGCCCAATTTGCAGATGACTGAACTGAAGTACATAAAAGATAAGTACTTGTGCAAGGTCCCATGGATGGTTAGTGCCACAGCCGGAATTCTAATCTGAGGCTTTTTCATGTTTTCTGTGACAGCACAAGAGATCCATGGAAGCTCTGGGGAAAAAAATCTTGTAAAAATTCAAGACATTTTATAGCCTGCAGGACTGTTGGGACTCAAATATTGCTGATGCGGCTTAATATGTTATGGTACACTGATTTCCAGAGGTAGGTAGTGGGGCTGTAGATGAAAGGACATAAGACTTGACCTTAAGGACAAGGGATCCACCCTGCTCCCATCATTTACTGGTAGTGAACTTTGGGCAGGTCATTTAATCTTTTTGAAATTCTATATTTCATGTACACAGCAGGAATATGAGTACCTATTTTATAGTTTTATTTGCTGATGACACAAGATAATATTTGCGAAGCTGCTAGCACATAACAGTGCTCAATAAATGCTAGTTCAACCTGAATGCTTGGCAAATAGCAAAAAACAAATGCTACAGAAAATGTTATTCAATGTTTGCAATGAACCTGAAAATTTGAAGACTAATTTTGAAAGAATTCTTCAGAGCAATTTAATTTTTCTCAAGGCAACAGCAAAGGTTGATACAGGGGCTCCTCTTTTGTATAAGGTGTCATGGACAAGGGGCTGACATTCATCCCTCCTTCATTTTGGCCCCAAGTTCTTTACAGATTGGTGCTGACACACGCTTAAGAAACCCAGGCAAATCATCTGCTTGGTTCCTCACAAGCTGCTTGTGGTTTTAGCCAGAGTCAGTTTAACAGCAGTGGCCCCTTTGTAAACTGTTTTGTTCTGTTTTTCTTAGGAACAAAATGCCAGCCTGGTCAAGATGTAGAAACTTGCTGTTCCATTGTAATAGGATATGCATTTAAATGAGAGTTATGCAAGTTGAAGGATACTCATGCTAGTGTTAGATTCAGCAAGCCAGTGGGAAAATCTACCAAGTCCTCTGGAATTGCTGAGCCTGAAGGCCTCTGGGGCTGGAGGCACGACTGGCTAGGACCAGCTTGCTTTTAATGTAGATATTTTGTTTCTGCTCCACCACTGGGAGAAAAACATCCCAAATAAATTCTACTATTTTTTCTCTTCCTTTGTAACATGTTATTTCTGCACTTATGATTTTAGAAAGATGTTATTTCCAAACTTTGGGTATAAAGCTAAAATTTCTTTTACAACACCTGCCACAATGCTGTAATTTTATTTTCCCTTAAGAATTCCTTTATTATGAAATTCACAAGTTGAAAACGTCAATTGTTTTGTTGTGTAATTCAAGTTCTAAATGCATCTTCTTTTCTTTTTAGTCTATAATATCAGAATTTACAAAATGAGTTAAAAAGCACACTATTGGCTTAGGCCTTGGGGCACTACATTAACAGTTTGGTGAGGGTTTTAGGATGCTTTAAGATGTTGTTAAAATCGTTTGGTGATATTAGGAGGAATCTCTACAAGTTTTGCAATTTAACTATTTAAATAAGCACTAAAGATTTTCTGTGAAAAGAGCACAAAAACTCTTTAAACAAAGACCTATTTCACATTTTAATGCAAATTACTATAATTTGGAGAGTCTGCCTATGTTTCTAAATATAACATCGCATAAAATTAGTGGCATATTTTGTATTATCCACTCACTTATACTACTCTCACTCTGAAAAGCCTTATAGGGATGAATAGATTGCCTGCACAAAGTGGGTGCATAAGCTTTCAAATGTTTAAAGAAGAGATGAGACTATAAAGAATATAGAATGCTCATGAAAACATTCCTCAAGCTTGATACAAGCATCCATATCAATAGTGGTGGAAGAATGAGACCCCTAAGTACCCTAAGTAATTACTTCTCCTGTGGTTCACCAAGATTATGCAACCGGGAGGCAGTGGTTGCTTCAGCAGTCTTGCCATATAAGTGAAGAACACTGGAGGTCATTTCTAGAGGTGCTGATAATTGCCTCATACATGATAAAATGTTCCATAGTATACCACTCCCTTTCTTCACACATATATTTTTACCTAATTTATAAATTACTGCCTTTAAATGAGTGAGTCACGTGTAACAGCTGTTTGATGTTTCTCTGTGCAAATTGACCAGCATTAGGAGATCAACAGGGCGGCCTCCTTTCCCCTTTTCTCTTTCCCCAGTGTGCGAAGTGGAGACCAAAGGGAGGAGAAGGAAAGACTAGGGGAGCGACTCTTTCTTCCATCTCACATGAGTTTAACATCTCTAGAGTAGGAATTCTGCACAGAAATGACTACGCACGAGGCCTGCTAATTCAAACCCCTTCACAGACAGAAAGACCTGCGATGCTAGTCCAGGAGTCCAAAGGCGACTGTCTCCTCAGTCCTGTTGGCAAGAGTTCCCCAGCTGAATTAGTGAACAAACGCTCTACATTTTAACAACTTGACAAGCCCTCAACTGTAATATTAAACCTCTGATAGAAACAGACATTTCTAACCACCTCAGGAATGTAGCGCAGGTTATGAAAATGAAGATCGATTTAGAAGGGGAAAGGTTCTGTTGTTTTTGATGTTGAGAATCTGGGAAGGAAGAGAAATTAGATGGAGTTATAAGAAGACTTGCCAGTCACCTTATAGAAACCGGTGCAAATGAGTGACTAGACTAGAAAGCCAAATGCCCAGGCTGCTGTGATACTGTGACTTAACCTTTCCTCTCTCAAGTGCTTGAGGCCAGCAAGCCAGCAGAATAAAAGCAGCAACAAAACTAAGGCTGATTCAGGGATGCTGCAAAGCTTACCAATAAATCCCAAATGAAATGCATTTCTGGGTTCCAGGATGTCTGGAATGGGAGCAAGTAATATACTAGGTGCTTTACTTACTTGTGGAGGCCCTAGGATGTGAGGGATTGTTCAAAAGCCTAAACTGCACTAAATGGGTCCATTTACAAACCATACATTCTGCTCCTCTGTGGGCTTTTAGACAAAAGAAAGTTTCAATATATTTAGGAGAATTTGATGATTGTAGTATCCAAAGCTAAATAGTGGAGTGACGGTGTAGACTTTCTGAATCCTAGGCATCTCTCTTTTTCTCCCTCTGTTTAAAGGGCAGGAGTTTTCCTCAGAGTTTCTTGTGGAAAGTTGTAGTCTTCTCAGGATTTTTCTAAATATAGGAGATAGGTTATTTTGGTGTTGCCTGAAGCCTGCCTTTTTTCTAGGGAACTGGGGCAGTTAGTTCAAGAACTACTTGGCGCACAGCTATACATGTAGAAAGAGTCTGGCTTCCCAACTCTGGTTGGGCCACTCTGCTGGAACCCAGGAAGAGTGGAGAGATTTAGAAAGTCACACAGAATAGGGAATTGGCATAGAGAGAAGGCACAGGATTCCAAAAGGACAGGGGATTTGGAGCATGGAGCCACTCAATGGAAGCTTAGGGCTAGAGATGAATTCTTCCTTGAGTAGTTCTGCTGGTGCTGATGATAATGGAATGTGCTAGATTCTGAGTTCAGATTATAAATGACATTGTACCTTTGTGTCACTACGTACAGACTGCATCTATAGCTTGAGAAAGAAGATAACAGGAGAATAGTTCTGGAACTCTACAGCAACCACAATGCCTTTGTCAAGTTCTTTTGAAGAGTCCAGAGTACAGCCTGTTATGTATCGCAGGCACTTTCAAAAAAGAGTTCAAGATGCCTCAGAAGATCAGAGCAAGGCTGAATAAATGAATGAAGAGATATATTCTTAGGAGCAGGCAGAGGGCAAGCAAAAGATTCAAGAGTTTTCAATAAGGCATGGGCAAGTCTGAGTGAGCGAATGAATGGTGCGCAATGCTTAGAAACATCACTAGCAGAGAGGATGAAGTAGAGAGGATCTTTCATAGAATACATTCAGTCAGGGCCATTTTAGTCTTCATAAACCACTAGAAATGGTATTTTGGAGTTTCTATATCACACAACATCAAATATTAATATATACCCACTTCCCAAATGAAATATAAATTTTCTTGTAAAGTGACAAGATTTTTATAACTGACTTTCAAAATTATTTGACATCAAATAACTCATTTATTTTACGATTTGCTGTGACTTCTCTGAAATCATTGTGCATTCAAAATTCTCCCTATGTGAGAAAATGTATGCTGATTGTTTTCAAGTTGTAGTGAAATTTTATCAGTATCAAATTTAATGGTTGGTAAATCTGAAGAGTGTAATATAGACATTTAATTAAACCTTTATTAATTTTGAATTTCAGTCTTTTTTTTCTATTTTAGAAGCAATAACTTTTTCTCAAGTGTCTATCATTTTCATAGGTTCCCAAATAGCTCCCAAGCTCTTGTCATTGTGCTTAGCATGCCAGTTGGATAAGGCAGCTGTTCCCAGCTAGTCCACCACAAGGAAGACAGTTGCTAAGCCAGTGTAGACAGTTGGGTACAATTTGGAAGGAAGGTTTTTCAAAGATATGAACAAATGACCTATTATCTTCAATTTTGGAATGGTGTGCTGTTTCTAAAGTTTGCTTAATTGCATTCCCAACTGAAGAGAAAGGAAAGAGTTGAATATTTTCTGATCACTGGGCAAGTAATTTTTGCTCTAAGAGACACTTGAAAGTTCTAGGCACTGACTTGTCAAGGCAAGACAGTGTTTATTTATTTGCGTGTTACCTTGTTGCACAAAAATTTGAAGTCATGTATTACAAATACATGTGTAACACTATGAAGTAAACATTATTTTCTTATACTTCATTAGAATAAGAGAATGTCTTTGTTTGAGAAGTTCTTGGGAAAGCTATTGGAAATGAGCCAGAGAGTCCACAGCCCTGAGTGCCAACAGATGCCCGGGTCTCAGAGTTAGGACGCTGCTGTACCTAATGAAAGGGAGAGGTATTGAAAATTCCTATGGGAACATCCAAGTAAGAAGGAACAGGTGTCATGAGAGCTGGACCTGGCATAGTGGAGAGTTTAGAGAGAAGATGGATTTAAATAGAACTACCAAGTGGTTGTCGTGAGTTCTTTCTGGTGAGCTTGATTCACTCACAACCAAGGGGAAATTAAACTCTAAGTAATACATATAACAGGGTTAATATAAATCAGAACAGGTCTTCTAGCAAAGGGACACATGGTATGAGGAGAAACCTACCTAAAATCAAGCTATGAATGGTCCTGGCATTAGTTTTATAAGATCCAGAAGTGCCTAATTGTAAGCTCTTTAATAAGATGAATAATGTGAATTGCCTATTATAGTAAGGCATAGAGTGACATCCAGGACATTATAATGTTCCCTTACCTCCCTTTCTTTGAGACATCTGTCAACCTTATTCTAAAGGACATCTAAAGGACTGATGTCCCCTTCTCAAAGGTCCTATTCTAACTCCCTTGTTTTATCTATCTTCTTCCCCTTTGAATTTCATCCTCTTTCAACACGCTGTCTTCTGCCCAATGTTTCTGTTAATGATGAATTAATTTATCAATGATTTCACTAAGTCACTTGCAATTTTTTTTTTTTTTTTTTTTTGAGACGGAGTCTCACTCTGTCACCCAGGCTGGAGTGCAGTGGTGCAATCTCGGCTCACTGCAAGCTCCACCTCCCAGGTTCACGCCATTCTCCTGCCTCAGCCTCCCAAGTAGCTGGGACTACAGGGGCCCGCCACTACAGCCGGCTAATTTTTTTGCATTTTTAGTAGAGACGGGGTTTCACCGTGTTAGCCAGGATGGTCTCGATCTCCTGACCTCGTGATCCACCCGTCTCGGCCTCCCAAAGTACTGGGATTATAGGTGTGAGCCACCGAGCCTGGCCGCCACTTGCAATTTTTTCTTCTTCTTCTCCCAATTTAATCAGTGGATGTGTAATATCAATACTACCTGGGAAATGTGTGTCACGTTGTATTAGTTTCCTATTACTGCTGTACTAATTACCACAAACTTAGTAGCTTAAAAATACCCCAGTTTATTATCTTCCATTTCTGAAGGTCACAGTCCAAAATAGGCACTCGTCTCAAATCAAGGTATCAGCAGGGCTGAGTTCCTTCTGGAACCTCTAGGAGAGAATCCATTTCCTTGCCTCATAGCTTCCAGAGACCACTTGCCTTCCTTGGCTCATGGCCCCTTCTTCCATCTTCAAAGCTATCAGGGTAACATCTTCTCTCCTCTCTGACCTCTGCTTCCATCTTTGCATTCTCGCTTTCTCACTCTGATCCTTCGGACTCCCTCCTATAAGGACTCTTGTGTTTAGATTATACCCACGCTGATAATCCAGAGTAACCCTTGCTTCTCAAGGTCCTTAATTTAATCACATATGCAAAGTCCTATTTGCCATGAAAAGTAACAGGTTCTGGAGATTAGAATATGAACATCTCTGGAGGGCCATTGTTTAGCCTACCACATATACCACCATTCCCCTCTCCCATTACCATCAGATTTGCCTTGCCTCATGCTTGGAATATTATAGTAGCCTCATAACAAGATCCCCTGTCTCTAAAACCTCACTCCTCCAATCCAACATGCACACTGCTTCCCATTATTATCCTACGACTGGAATGTGGCCACACATCTCCCTTCATCCACATCATTCAATGGTTCTTCACTGAACAGAGGAGTAAACCCTCAAACCTCAGACTTTAATGCTGACCTTTTATATTTCTCATTTTTCACCCCTCCACAGGGTTCAAACATACATCATGTATTCCATATATCAACTCTACTTGCTATTCCTTCAACATGCCCTGAACTTTTACAAATGTCTTCTTCTGCTTTTACTGTTCCTTCAGTAAAGAAGGGACAATTTCCTTCCATTTCCCTACCTTGTTAATTGAAGTTCAAATTGTTATTCAGGGCTCAAGTCCAGTCTCTCCTCTTCCATAACACCTAGATCCCTGCTGTCCTCACCTATTTTTACTGTCTCTTTTCCTTCTAAAGACCTCTGCATACATTCATGGAGTGACTGTCTCCACAGACTGTGAAGCTCTGATGGGCAGGGACCACAAGTTTTTGATTTTTCAAGACTTCATGGCGCTTAACACAATGTGTTGTTTGTTAGAAAATGTGAGCAGATATTTGTTTTATTGTATATTTGAGGTTTTTCTTTAAGGACTAGCCAAACAAGTTATAGAGATGCTCTTCAAAATCATTTTTTAAAGGGAATGTTATGACTCAAACACACAGATTTGCATATTTTGATTTGCTAGTTTTCTGGCTGGAGGATATTTTCTCCATTCTCTGGATTATACCATCTCTCAGGGAGGGTTAGCCTGATGGGAAAGTTCTCTCAGGTCTTTCCCAATCCATTTGCCCCCAATAGTGTTTCACATCTGCTTTGTCATTTGTGAGCCTCAGATATGGTGCCAAGGGGCCCTTGTCCTCCAACAGATACTTCTGTTGAGCTCTGTCTGCAGTGAATTATTCCTCTCAGTTTCTTATCCAGTATTTAATTCCCCATTACTGAGCTGTATTGAAGGTGAGGGAGGCCTATCTGATCTCCCAAGGGGCTCAGTGCCAGCAGAGTAATTAGCTAGGCTTCATGCCAATTCAGAGCTTTGATCTGGAAACCTATAACCTTTAGTTTCAATATGGTGGTGGAAGAAGGTGTGGGGCTAAAGAAGAATGCTCTAGGCTCCACTTTCAAAACTGTACAAACATTACCCTGGAGAGGCTGAGAACTGGACTACACAAAGTGTTGCTGAAAAAAAAGAAGAAATTTATTGGTTCATTTAACTAATCAGACTCTGACAATGTGTCAGTGGTTTCACAGAAAATTTAAACCAAGGAAGCCTGTATTCAAAGGCGATGAGGCTGATACATTTATTGAATTGTGAATGGCATTTCTCTGGGCACAAGGAGGCTCCATGTGAACAGATATGCTTCTGTGAGGAAGTTTGTGGCCATAATGAAAGTACTATCTGAAAGAGTCCGCTGCGATTTTTTTCCATCTTAAAAAAGAAAAAAAATTAGGGAGAAGAAACGTGGCATGACGTATAAAAAGCACATTTGACCAGAAGACACATTCTGGTTTTGTGGCCACTAGCTTAAATACAAAAGATTTCTGTTGGAGTGAGTTTTGAAAAGCTGACAAGAAATAAAGCAGCCTCAGAAAGCTGTCTATCTATGTGAAGTACTTTGCTGGCACCAACACGGAGTGTGGCAGCTGCATTTGGTATCCGACAGGGAGCTATAGATATTTACTAATACTCTTGGAAAAGGAGATTGGCAAATACCCTCTAAGAGTTCTATATGCTCAAAATGTTGGCTTGGCTGCCCAGGAAGCATGTGGAACCCCAAAGGATGGCACAGCACTTCCCTAATGCTTTTCCTTCATCGTGGTTTGGCTATAGCTTTTAAACTTGAGAGCAAATCGTAATGGAATTGCAAAGTGGTCTCATTATGTTAGACGGATTGAAATAACTTATAATGTATGACAATGGGGATGTAGGGGGTTGTTAGTGGTGGCTGGCAGCAGGCATGGCCCATGTTCCGTTAATGAAGGCAGTGGTCTTTGTGGGTGACCGGAGAGAGGACTCTGGGACAGACACTCTTCTTAAAAACACCTTTCCTGCTGGCCTGTCACAATGCTTTTATCTCAGCCTTTAAATTCCCACTGGCTAAGGCTTAGCGGTCTTTAACAACCAATAAAATGCCAGGTCTGCTGGACTGAGTTGCGCATTAAACTGTATGAAGATTTGAGAGACTTCCCTTCAAACCTATCTCTCTCCTACTGTTCCTGCCATGCACTTGTTAACAATTTCCTTATTTGTCCATGGTTTCTCTCACTTCCTCACCACACACATCTAATTTGTAAGTGAGTCTTGTCGCTCCTACCTCTGGCTTAATATTCTTCACTCCAGTGCACTGCCTTAATGATCTCTTGCCTGTGTTCATGCAGTAGCCTTATGGTCTTCTGCCATGGCTACTGGACATGCATTCTTTGCACTGCCTCCATTATCCTTAAATCTCTCCCTAACTCCTTAGCGGCCACAGGATGGTCTCAATCGTGTAGTTCGATAGCAAAAGCGCTTCACAGGCCCATCTCCTTCTACCTGTCTCTAATTCCCTGACTTCCCACCATATGGGCACCACCTTTTTCCTGATTGTAAAGAAGAACGTTTTACAGCTTCAACTTACTGTGTATGCTGCTGCCCCTCTACCTAGCCTGAAATTTCCTTTTCTCTCTGCTTGTAAAGTTTCTTCTTACGTTCCAAAACCCAGATCGTATGTGAGTACTGTTTCTGTAACTCTTCTAGATAAGACTTGGTTGGTCTCTTCTGCTCAAAATAATTTGTACACACCTCCATCAAAGCACTTTCTATCCTCTTAGTAACCCTCTCCCTACTTTCTCAAAGATATCAATAATGCAGCATTCATCTCTAGGTCTTCAGTGCTTACACAATGTCTGGAATAATAAATCTAAATGAAAAAACTGGCTGAATACATAAACCATTCTTGGGAATTAGTGGGTATGATCAGTTGCCCATTTCAGCGGCTCTGTTGATGTAGCTCTATGACAAACTATAAAGAGAGACCACTCTCGTTTGTACAATTTTTTCTCCTTTTTTATTTTGAGATAGAGTTTCAATCTTGTTGCCCGGTCTGAAGTGCAATGGCACAATCTCTGCTCACTAAAACCTCCACCTCCCAGTTCAAGCAATTCTCCTACCTCAGCCTCCTGAGTAGCTGGGATTACAGGCACCTACCACCATGCATAGCTAATTTTTGTATTTTTAGTAGAGACGGAGTTTCACCACATTGGTCGGGCTGGTCTCAAATTCCTGACCTCAGGTGATCCGCCTGCCTTGGCGTCCCAAAGTTTTGGGATCACAGGGGTGAGCCACCACTCCCGGCCTTTCTCCTCTCCTTAAAACACCACTCCCATCATTTTCTTTCAGAAAAGGCTTATGCAAGGTGTTATTTCAATCTTCAATTACAAAACAAGTATTAATGGCATGTCTACTATATCCCTGACACCTTTGAGAATTGATATGTCAGGAAATAAGACAGGCAAGATCTCTGCTTTCAGGGGACTTGTGATCCAGGTTGGGCAAGACAGACATTAAGCATACAAATACACAAATAAGATCATTTTAAATAGTGAGAAGTACTATACAGAGAATAGAAACGGGGACATTGGAACAATTGACAGGAAGGCCCCTTCTACTTGGATCACATGTTGTCAAAGAAGACTTCTCTAAGGTGCCATTTAGTAAAGAGACAGTGACAAGAAGGAAAGAAGCTTCTAACCCTGTGAAGATAAGATATGGGAGAGGGTGGAGTGTAGGAGCATTGCAAGCAAAGGCAGCAGCTGGTGCAAAATCCCTCAAGAAGGAACCAAATGATTGTACATAGGAAGGAAGAGAAAAAAGGTATTGGGTGATCTTTGAGAGCTGGGCAAGGACAGATGGTGCCAGGTGGGGGTTGGGTAGGGGTGTCTTCCTGATTGCCAGGGTAAGGCTTTGCAGAGTTTTCAGCAGGAGAGCAGCTGGAGACCCGGGCCCTATGGAAGCAGCATCCAGCACCATTCTCAGGGGTTTCCTGACGTCATACTTCTGAATGTGCACCTCCGACTCAACTCACTCCTGTCTCTGCCTTGTTTTCCCTTTCTCTTCTCGTTTGTCTGTCTCTTAGAACTCTGAAGAACAGTAAAAGGCAATTGGCCATAAGCAAGTCCCTCTTTCCTCTGTTTTATCTAAAACTCTCATGTAAATTATATATTCTATGCTCTGTTATATTCCTCTTTATCCTCCAGCAGACTTGATGTTCCAGGAAGCTGCATTGGATTTTTCCAGTGGTTTTGCAAATTCCTGGTTTACCATGCTCATATCCTAATTTGAGAAGCATTAGGATATAAGATAGATTGACTTTGTTTGAGTAAAATGGTTTAGGTCTAAGCACAGAGTGAGTCTGCTTGACTGGGGGCCTCCAATGAAGACCAGGCAGCTGTGGGAAATCCAGCAGAAAGAAGTTTTGTCAGTGAGCAGAGTAAAAGAAGCAACACAGGACAAAATGGTTGTTGAAAAGGGAAAGTGAGGGGCCTCAGTGTCAGATTTTACTTATTCCCTTTACTTATTTTACCATATATCCAGGGGGCACCTGTGTTCTCCTACCAGAAGCTAAATTCCATGAGCATGAACCTGTCTGACCTGTTCTCAGTGCCCAGAGCACTGCTGGGCATATAGTAGATGCTCAGTAGCTATTTATGAATGAATGAATAAATGACTAAATGATTGAATGAGCAGAGAAAGTAGCAAGGCCTACAGCCATCACTGATCTGAGACTCTTCCACAAAAAGATCAGGAAAAATGTATCACGAATAAAGAATGAGGCCACCCAGAAATGATTCTGGAACATTGCTATTGACATTTGGGGAGGGGACATGGGGAGAAGGAGGTAGCAAGGAGGCAAAAGGAGAAACTACATTAAATTAAAAATGCATAGGCAAAAACGTTAGAAAAAAAGAAACAATGGGTAAAGTTTAAAAATAAGTATAAAATTGAACGGAGATTGAGCATATTTAATCAGACTATAAAAGTCTTTCATAATTACTAAGATGACAAAGAAACCCCTTGAAAGGAAGTTTATGAAGCACTGCTCCAATCAGATTCAGAGCCTTTTGGGATCATTTGAGTGATAACTGTGTGGGTGTTACTACTTGTAGATTATCATTTTCTTTCTGAATTCATTTCCTTCAGCAGAAATGAGAGCCTGTGTCACTCATGGGGCATTCTTGGGCGATGTGTGGGTTTCCCTACCCAAGAACTCATAGAATCACAGAGCTCAGAGTTAACTCAACAGGTCACAGAAGGCTCACCCTGGCTGCAGTGGGGAAGCCTTGGCCATCATTCAGAGCGAGAGTCCCGGAGATGCCTAGGTAAGACGATTGTGTCAGCACACTGGGCACCCTTTTCAACTGGCTGTATTGTGCCATCATTTGTCCAAATGATAGGACTTTTGGGTCAAGTCTCAGCTTTTAATACTCCTTTCCTTTCCTAACTCATCCAAGACTTCTTTCTCCTTTGTTCCCACTGGGCTTTGTACATATTTACAGGATACTAATTATACTCAATTATAACATGAACAGCTCAATTACCAAGCATGTATTATGTACCACACAGTTTATTCAAGTATTCATTTATTCCAACATTCATCATTCATTCATGAGTTATTGAACATCTTTTAAACCTAAGACACTGTGCAAAGTAAATACTTGGGACACCAAGACAGTAAAACCTGGCAGCTGCCTTTAGAAGCTTAGTACCTAGTGAGGAAAAAAAGGTACAAGGACCATTTGCTGGCTGACTACTGTGCTTTGGCTACTGTGCTGGATACTTTACCTTTGTTATCTCTAATTTCATAACAATCATGTATGAAAGAAGACAGGAACTGGGAAGTGGACACTCAGAGAGTAAACTGATTTGATTGCCTCAAAGCTACAAGGTTAGAAAGATTACATAGCTTGGTTCCCAACTAGCCTTTTGTTGTTGTTGTTGTTATTGCTAAATTCATTAGTATTGTTTTTCTTTATCAATCTCCCCATAAATGGCAGCTGCGGCTCCTTTTCTCACTCCCTTATTGTATTACACTATAAGATCTCTGGATTAGGGTACATAGCTCTATCACTAGTTTCTACCAGAAGGTTTAGGATACTGTAGGTGCCCCCTGTAAAAATTTGTTGAAAAGAGGCTTGCATGCACGAATGAAATGGCATGCTCCCCACACTAAGCTTCAGATCCCATTTTCAAAGTGGTCTGGCTTTAGTCAACTCTGCTGTCTTCCCCGGTTCCAGGCACCTATTACCTGCATCAGTCAGGTTTCAGCCAGGTATGTGAAGCTGGAAGTATTTTAACGTGGGTAATTAGAAGCTCGCACATCCATGAGGAGGGCTAGGAGCCAAGGTCAGGCAGAAACTGCCTGTTCAAGAAATCTGGAAGTGCAGGAAGCAGAGGGAATCTTGGGCAGCCTCATAGTAATTTTCGATAGTATACTGGGACTTGCAAGTCCTGTCCCAGCTACTGCTGGAGAAGAGTGGCTTCTCTTTCTCTTCCCCTTCCAAATCCTGGTGAGATCCCTTCCTTGGAAGCATCTGACCTAGAATCCTAGTGGTAAGGAATGCTGGGAAGTGTAGTTCCTGGGCAGGGAGCGGCGGGGGCAGGGAGCGGGGGCGGGGGGAATGCCTCTGTCGACAACAGACAATCTGGCAGTTGAACTCTTGTTCATCCTATCTTTATTTCTTAGGTAATGTTTCTCACCCAGCCCTGCGAGTCCCGGCACCCTTGCCTCACTCAGGCAGTACTTTTGTAAATCACCTTGTATCTTGTTGCCATGCTAACAATGGCAAAACCCGAACTTTTGCCAGTAACAAAACGCAAAAGATGCATTTCTAACCCAAACAGGAAAATTATTTTTGTTTGTTTGTTTGTTTCATCCAACAGAGACTAAATTATGATTTCCAATTCTGGGTAGGGCTTTCAAAATAGAGCCCTGATCAGTGCTGAATCAACTTGAAGAATGATGAAGGGTTGGCTTCTCTCTCTCGGCAGCTGTGAGTTTGGTCAGCCCTTTGCAAAGTAAGAGGAAATTTAATGAACCTAAATAAGACATAATCCTTTGTGGCTATAAAAGTTACACTTTGAAAAAAGCTCAGCTGGTCAAGAGCCACTTGAAAATGATGTTACTGCGGGGGAACTCTGTCAAAAGTCCACTCCTCTTGGTGAGTTTCCTTTTCTTTAAGGGAAAACAAAGAGAGGTTTTACAAGCTAGAGAAGGGTCATTTTGCTATTTGAAAGAGTGCATTCAAAATTTGAGGCCCGGTGCGACTGGGAGACATCCACAGTCAGTACTTGTTTATTTGTCCAGCTTTACACCATGTAAGTGATGCGGAATCCTTTCCGCCTCTAATAATAACACCACCGTGGCCCTGAGTTAATGGAAAGCTGGAATGGCCAAATGAGAGCTGGTGCTCAGATTAACCACTGTGGGTCAGACCAGTCCACAGCTGCGGCGAGGGAGGCGGGAGAGAGGTGAAGCGGTGGAGTGGAGGAAGGGCAGAGGGAGCCTGTCTTAAAATATTTTTGCCTAGTCAACAGGTATAATGCATGGTGTTTTTACCACCAGATTCATCAACTAGAGCATTTTTAAAAGGATCGTGGAAAACAACCATCTAATTCACATTCTATGGCCTCTAATTCTGCAAGCAGTACATTTTAGAAACCCTTTGTGCCGAGGAGTCTTCATTTGTGGAGCAGTTCATTTGCTTATACAGTAGGCAACAGTGCTTAAATAGTGTAATTATTATGTGTTTCTAGTTTGCTTCGAATTTTGATTCAATCAGAATTCCTAAACCTGACAGCCTATAATCAAACAAAGGGAGTGCTCTGGAAGCGAGGGATTAACAGAGGGGAATTAAACTGTCGTTTTGAAACAGCTTAGACCAGTATGAAAGCCCATTTAGGAGTCTCTCCATAAATATCCCTTTTGTTTTGTCTA